>NW_027437187.1:32047439-32667439 GCF_033239565.1 Halichoeres trimaculatus
TGCTCCTTTTTTTGTATTGTATTTATTTTTATTGCATTTCACATTTCTTCCTTTCTGCTTTCTTGACATTTTTGTCACCTTTTTGTAATTATATGCTTGTTTTGATATCTTTTTATACCTTTTTAAACATTTTTTATTGAATTTTAGCAATTTAACATGGATAAAACAGCTCCACTTATTAACTGTTTGAATATTTCAATTTTACATGATTTGCATCAAACACCATTATAGCTTTCATTTTTATGCATCACTTCAATTATTCATATATTAAATAACTTCAATACAGCTCTTTCATTCATTAGGAAAAGGTGTTCTATATTTATTGATTCATTTTATTAATCTTTTTATTTATTATCACTGTGATTTGGACAAATGCAATGATATTTGCTGTATTTCACGTTCGTTGATCCCTCTTCTTTTCATACACAACCTATTATTATGTGATTAGCACATTTAGTTTGAAGTTAGTGAACTGTCCCTTTAACATTTAGGTCTGAACTCCCATTGACCTTCATAAAAAGCCACACCCATTCTCCTATGTAAACAGGCAGACTCATTTGGGTCTGTTTTAAAAATAGATTTAGAAAAATAAAATAAATAAAATTAAAAATATGGAACTGATATACATCTTCCCTAAAATTAAAACTCAGTTAAATCCTGGTTCTGTATGTTTCCTGTTACACTAAGTGTCCATGTGTCCTAAAGAGCCTCTGTACATTCCTCCTGATGTTGTTTGCTCTGCGGGGGTCACAGGTCAGCCAAGGGGCCTCACATTAATAATGGATCAGAGAACAACAATGAAAACGATAAAAAATGAGTCCATGTTTTTCAGATTCTCTGTACTCTTTTGCATTTTGTGTCCGTTTATTTTTCCATTCATCACTTTGTAATCAAAGTGCCTTTTGTTTTGGACGTCTCAAGATCCTTGAAAAACTGAAAGTACAATTGAATTAAATGTGGCTCCTCGATCTGTTTCAAACAAACAGAGACTATTGAATAAAAAAAAAAAAGCAAACAAATCAAATGCAGACATCTCTGTTAAAGGGAATGCATTCTGCTGCTATTGTTTGGATGTATTTGTCTGAGGTTGCTGCAGATCAATAATGAAACTACTTTATTCAGATTGCACCTTTACAATCAGAGTTTATACAGTGCTTTGGTGGTAAGAGCACAAAGCAGGATTTAATGCAGGTATTTAAACAAAAAAAGCAAAACAAGCTCTCACAGTTTCAAGTTATCGCTGAGACAGAGTCAGAAGACTCCATATATAGAATAGAATAGAATAGAATAGAATAGAATAGAATAGAATAGAATAGAATAGAATAGAAGCTTGTCTATCATTCTCTAGTTCAGCCAGCCTCCACCTCCACAGGGTCCAGGACTGAGCTTCTTCAGCAGTCTGTTCAGTCTCTGTGTCCTGGATCCTGTTTGCTCACAGCAGGTGTAGCTCTTCCAATGTGGCCTTGGTGTCTGGTGTTAGTTCTGTTAGCCATGTCTGTGAATAGCATGATGCTTGCCTCTCTGTTGCTGGGTTAGCACGGCTAGCTTGTACATCTTATTGGAGATAGATCTTACGTCCCCAATAACGATGGATGGAAGGACAGGTCGATGTCGTCACTTCTTAGCTCACACCTGAGAACCAGCATGTCGTCCTCACCTCCTTCTCCTCACCTTGTGGGAAACATCAGGCCTTGCACCAGTTAGCATTGACATGCTACAGGCTGCTAACAGCTGATTTCACATGTAAACAATGCAGCCATGGTTACATGTAGGATCTCCAGACAAACACAGGAGGAAAAAAGTAAAAATATCACTGAAGACAAAACCAGTTTGGTGTCCACAACCAACAATGATCCACTCCAAATGCTAAAAAATGACACAACAATAGGCTGATGTATTTATGTATTTGTAACCAATTTTTGTTGAGTGTTTGCTCTGAATGATTGTATCAAACATGGTCCTTTGTGTTTCAGTTCGAAGATGGCGTCTGGACCCTCAGCACCACCATCTGTGACGGTCTCATGACCATGGACGTGATGCTGTGCACTGCCTCCATCTTCAACCTCTGCGCCATCAGCATCGACAGGTGACATCACAGTATTATGGGATGTGAAATGATACAATGAAATACGGTTGAATGTTAAAAACCAATGAAAGAAGAATATGCAGTAAAGAATAAGAGGAAACCCAACAACAGGATATGATGCATTATGATGCAACACAGGACAGATTAGTAAATCAGCCATGCTATCAAATAAAATGATTAGACAACAATTTTTTTTCTGAAGTTATTTGTTGTGAATTATCTCCAACTGCAAGAAGCAGCATTCCCAGAAACCCCCTGTAGAGACTTTGGAAACCTGAGGAAACCCTGTAGACTTGAATTAATGGATGAGGTCAAAGTTCAGCCATAGCTTAGATACTCAGAGGTGTAATCAGAGCTTCAACAGGCCTGAGGTCAAGGTCACCCAGAAATAACCAGCTGATTAATCAAACCGAAGCCCTGAAGACCCCTCACTTGGTATTTCAATCTGAAAACAGATCACTCTATAAAATCAGGGCTTTAACTTTGTCTGTTTCCTGTAAAAGCTCCAAAAGAAGAAACATCAGGAACAATTTAGAGTCTCCAATGAGGGATGAGTCTGTGGTGATGAACTGCTAGCTTTTAACTTCAGCTCAATGAGATTATCTGTGCTTGAGGGATGAAAATCTGAGCAGAAAAACCAGAGCGTCTCCTAAACTCTGATGTCCGACTCCAGGAAAATATGATTACCTCAAAGACTGATGGAGGGGTTGGGGCTAACATGGACTGATGATGATGATCTGAAGCTTTTGAGGCAGCCGGCAGCAGTAAGAGGTTTAAATGAGCGACAGAGTCTGAATAATTCAAGACACGGATCCTAAAGGTCCGCAGAGAGTCCACCTGCTGCTGCTGGAGGGAAATCTTCTTGTCTCTGTGAAGGTTTGACGGTTTTAGCAACAAACTGAGTGATGAGCTGTCACTCATGGATGGATTACTGAGCAGACACAGGGACCCCTGGGCTGAGGGACTCCTGAATGAAGACTTTTCTTGCATGTGAAAGTCAAAGAAGTCACTCCACATCTCACTGGCTTGATCCGGTTCACAACCCAAGCCCTTTAGCCGCAGCTTAGCTTAGCATGAAGACAGGAGAAAGCACTAGCTAATCTAACTAATCAGCACATTAGGTCAGATCTCAGAGACCAGCTTTCTTTTTAAAAGTCAGAGAAGATTGATGTTATTCAAGTCTGTATGTAGATGAAGCTTAGTTCAGATTAGTTTAGCACGAAAACTAGCCATGCTTTATTTAACAGTGACTAATAGTGGTAATCGGTTGACTCTGCATAACAGAAAATGTTGATGTGTTGATGTGTCTGCATTGTCCTGCAATTTTCCTCCGAAACACATGAGGGCAGTATGGTCGTCAGATGATTGATCATCAGATCGCCTGTTTCTGGTTTACTTTTTTGCAGCAATTTTTAGATTTTTTTTTCATTTATTTCTATTTTCAAACATACAACAGTCAAACTCCATCAAATCATTCAAATCCCAACTCAAAACCCATCTGTTCAAACTGGATTACCCCCTTTAACTAAACACTGTGCACTTTACTTGTTTTTATGCTGATGTTTTGTTCTAATGATGTTTTGAAAAGCTTTTAGAATAAAACTTTATCGTCATTTTAACAAGTACAACTTAACTGAGGAGGAGTCACAGCAGCAATCAAGAAAAAAAAAGTAAAAAAGTGTATAGAAAGTGCAAAAAGGTCCAAAAGAAAATAGATGATGTCAGCTTGTCCATCATTGTCCAGTCAGCCAGCCTTCACCTCCACAGGGTCCAGGACTGAGCTTCTTCAGCAGTCTGTTCAGTCTCTGTCTCCTGGATCCTGTCTGCTGACAACAGGTGGAGCTCTTCTTGGTGTCTGGTGTTAGCTCTGTTAGCCATGTCTGTGAATAGCATGATGCTACTCTGCCTTCTGGTATTCCCTCTGTTGCTGGGTTAGCATGGCTAGCTTGTCCATCTTATTGGAGATAGATCTTACGTTCCCAATAATGATGGATGGGAGGACAGGTCGATGTCGTCACTTCTTAGCTCAAACCTGAGAACCAGCACGTCGTCCTCACCTCCCTCTCCTCACCTTGTAGGAAACATCAGGCTTTGCACCAGTTAGCATTGACATGCTACAGGCTGCTAACAGCTGAGTTCACATGTAAACAATGCAGCCATGGTTACATGTAGGATCTCCAGACAAACACAGGAGAAAAAGTAGCAAAAATATCACTGAAGACACAAAAAGTTTGGTGTCCATGACCAACAAATGAACCAAACAAAGTAATGGCCCACTCCAAATGCAAAGGTTAAGAAAAAGAGATGAAAAAATGACAAGAAACTGACAAACAACTCAGGGTGGCTCACTCATACAAGGTGCAACGTGCAGTTGGTGTTAGTGTAACACACAAGAGGGAAAAAGAAGTTTATCTGAATTACTGTGAATGTAGATAAACATCAAATGGTTAAAGAGGTGAGAAAGGAGCTAAAAAGATGGTGTCTGACAGGGTTTGCTGTTGAAACCTGATGACTGGAGGCCTGGTATTGTGATATTTCCTGAGTGATATGGTCATAAACAAGCAGCTTGAAGCATATCTGTTACCTCCAAATGTGTCTGAAGTTATCTCATTATTGTGATAAACCACCCACAAGTCACACATCCTGCTTGCAAGAGTCACATCATGGTTGGGCATGAACACCTAAAACAGGAAGAAACAGCTGCCCTGTAGGTTCAAGCATTTTTTCTAGTGAGCACTAACATTTGTTGTGATTTACAAGAGAAACATTTTTTAAACAGTTTTTCTTAACTGCAGCCATGATTTTAAAGGATTTTGACTTTGACATGTGTTCTTCTGTTTCACTTTGCTGGTGTCAACATATGTGTGCTCTCAAAATACACATTTTTACATGGTTATGTATTCATGTAATATCTGGAGGGAAACATCAGTAGTGTCATGAGTTTCACCGTCTTCAGCTGACAAAGGTCAAAAGAGTCAAATACTAAGTCTGGGTCTAAGAGAGCGCTCTGATTCTGTCAGGATTCAGGTTGGGAAGATTTATTTTGAAGTTCAACCTAAAGACTGTAATTACTAGCATGAGAGTTGGATGTGAATATTCTGGTAATTTTTTCTGCTTTTGATGCACTTCATTCTTCTCCTTTGTGTTGTCTGGTAGCAGCTGCTGACTGTCATTGTTATTTTTATTGATTTGTTTTCCTTCATCCTATTTTTCTAATCATTTTTGTTTACTTCTTCCATCCCTCTTCTTTTGATTACATGACGCACATCGTCATTTTGAAGTAACTGCATGAAGTTAAGATGACAGAATAAACACATCAGACTCTATTGAGTTGTGAACAGGGTTTTTTGTGCTCTGAGTTTCACCTTACAGGTTCATACAGGCTGTTCTACTTGTGCACTGACTAACACTTTCCACAAGTTCTCCAAAAAAAGTTTCCCCAAAGCATTTTGCCTGTTCCTCTTTCCTCTTACAGGTCATTAAAGCTGTCCGTGATGTTATTTCCTAAGACTCATTGGCTGCCAGCCATTTTCAGAGCATCTTGAACGATCTTTGAAGACCCAAATATATTGTTTTCTATGACTCTGTAAACCCAAAACTACCTAAGAAGAGTGGACTCACCTCTTTTATGTCTGTCTTCTTGTTTTTGATTCAAAAAACAGACAAAATATACTTTTTTTGATCGCGTTCATCTCAGGTGCTCCATCCTTTGATCCTCTCCATGATCTCCGTCATTTTTTCTCACAATGGCGCCACTCTTTCTCTCTGAACTACTGCGACACATCCTCAGTTGGAGCGTGAGCTGCCTTAACTTTTCTGACTTGCAGCGTCTCACTATGTCTCTGTCATCTCACATCTTCTCCTCATATCCATGCTGAGCTCTCATCCAAAGAGTGCACCGCTCTCACCCACAGTGGTTTACGAGCATGATTTTGATTGACATGCCTCGCCAAAACATAATTTACTTCTACAGATGCAGTAAACTGTTGCAATCCGATTGAAAAAATGTGGGTTTACAAATTTTCTCTACAATTTTTTAATTTCCCAGAATTTGAATTCTTTATTTGGGGACTTTAAGCAGAATTTAGATTAAAACGCGATTAATTAGATTAATTAATTTCAAATCTTGCAATTAATTTTTTTAATTGTCTGACAACACCAGTTTAATGTGTAATATGTCTCCTATTTTGCAGGTTCATTGCCGTGTTGATCCCTCTGAACTACAACAGGAAGCACGTAGACCTGCGGCAGACTGTCCTGCTCTCAGCTACATGGATCCTAGCTCTCGCCGTGGCCTCTCCCGTCATCTTTGGTATCAACAACGTCCCAGGTCGCGACCCCACAGAGTGTAAACTGGAGAACGACGACTACGTCCTGTACTCGTCTGTGTGCTCCTTCTTCATCCCCTGTCCCATCATGCTGCTGCTGTACTGTGGCATGTTTCGTGGCCTGCGGCGCTGGGAGGAGGCCAGGAAAGCCAAACTGAGGAACAGCATCCAGGCCTGCCGCAAGCTCCAGGAGGCCGCTGCCTCTTTGCCACCGCTGGCCTCACTGCCTCCGCCGCTGCCGCCCATCATAGAGCGAGAGCTCACGGACTCTCCAGAGGATCAGTTCCCGTCTCAGGAGCAGAACTTCAACTCAGTGGAGTACACAGATGGGCCTGTGCGGACAGTGAGCTTAGCAGAGATCAAGTTCAACCCTGAACCTCGCAAGAGAAAGACGGCCAAGATCAACACCCGGGAGAGGAAGGCCATGAAGGTGCTGCCTGTTGTCGTGGGTGAGTGTGCTACGTTTTAGACCTTATGTCTGAATAGATAGAGGAAATATTAGGAAGAAAGGCTGACAGATGTGCAGCAGAGGTGTGAGGGTCATAGTTTAACCCAAAGTCAATGGCATCACTGCTGTACAAGACTGGATAACCAATAGACCAGGTACCGAGCTACAGCATGATAAATTAAAACACCTGTTTGGCCCTGAGTAAAGTAGCATTTGTGTATTGTATCATATCACATCATTTTGAATCCCATCAGGTTGTATTGTATAATGAAGTATTATATCTTTAAATCTTACAAAAGTCCAGCTGCTCAGTGTAGCTCTTCCTTTTTTTGTGTGACGTGTCCAAAGATTCATCAAAGGCCCATTGTTCAGTTTACTAAAGAGTTTATTGTTCAGAAGGTCTAAAATCCAAAATGAGCCAATGTGTTGTTCAGGCAAAAATAGGAAAATAATACTGGATGAAAACTAAACAAATGATGATGGCAAAACTAAGGTGAAAAAGGTGAAAATGATGATGAAAGTGATGGTCAACAAAAATATCTGAGCTCTGTACTCTGAGGTTCTGCGCTGCTTTAGTTCTAGTTCCTACCACCACACATAATAAGTAAATAAAAAGAAGAATAGCCACACCCATGGATGGTGTCAAAGTAGTGACATCATCAAAGTGATGATGTCATCTGTACTACACAGCTAAAAAAAACAGGAAAAATATATTTTAGCTTCTACATCAGTGGTTGTATCATTGTATGGTAAATTTGCACTGTATCAGTTGTATGGTATGCAATAGACTGGCATCAAATCGTATTGATCTGATTGTTTTGAACAAATCGCATCATTTTATTAAGTATCACTTTGTACTGTAACAACTGCTATTTTTTAAAATTCTATCTTAGCTTATAAATTGTTATTATATTACACTGTACCTTACAACACTGCGTCACATTGCATCAACTTCTATGGTATCGTATTTCATCATATCTTATTGTCTCATATCATATCATAGTGCAACCGCGCCTTATTGCACTGGCCTGTGTTGTATCATATCACATTTTACAATTTTCATGGTATTATTTTATTTAGTTGCGTTCTGTTTCTTTTGGTGTGGTATTGCTTCATATCACATCAGCTTGTTTAGTTGCATATCGTCTCTTGCAACCTCTCTTGTATGGTAAAGCAACTCGATCGTACTGTGTCGCACTGCGTTACGTTGGCCCGTTTTGTATCATATTGGATCCATCGTATTGAATCATTTTGTCTCCCTTTGTTTTTATTTCTTTAGAGTGGTATCATTTCGTATTGCATCACATCGTGTTGAATTGTATCATAGCACTGTGTATCGACCGTCTCGTATCTTGTAGCATTGTATCTTGTTGTTTTGCATGGTATGGTAATGTATCATGTCGTATCATACTGTAACCTATTATATGACTCTTTTAGCTCCCGAACAACTCTCCTTTGTTCAAATTTCACTTAAAAGAGCAAGCATATTGTGATTGTCACCAACACTTTAGTCCGACTTTAATGTTATACTCCCTTTCAGCAGACTGTCTGCTACAGTTTGGTGTTAGTTGCAGGTTTTTATGATAATTTGTTTCCTGACACTGTTGAAAATGATGATGACCCAGTACATATTTCATATTCTGGATCTTAGTATCCAGAATATTGCCAGGATCTGGTTTGTACTGTTACATCTGTCAGAAATTATGGTGACCTTGTCTTGTATTGTTTTGCAAAGCACTCCGACCATTTATGGTGGAGTTATATACACATATTGGGGAAAACGTCCCTATCTCACAATGATAAAGAATCCTTTTAAAAAATCCTGATTCCAGACGGTGATCCGGATCATCTCCAAAATGTAATCACTTCTTCCTTATCCCATTTTGAACATTCTCTGAAATTTTCATCAAGAAACAAAGAGACAGACAAACAAACTCTCCCAAAAACATAGGTAATTAATGCCAACATAAGTACTTGATTGCAGTGGCAACTGGCTGCTTAAATTTTGCAATTCTTGTATCATGACGACAAAGAAATCTAAATCTTAATAGAAAGCATTAATGCCAAAAAGAAACTATCAACACAATAATCGGCCTCAGAGATTTTAAAATACCATCTTGCAACAAATTCCTGATGCTAAGGCTTAATTGTTGGGTCAGCTGAGGTTTGTGGATTGAAGTTCACATGTAGAAAGTCTTTATACTGGAGACTGAGTGCACTGAAAAAGCCTGATAAATGCTACAAGCAGAGGTTTGTCAGGACTTTTAGGTTTTTAGGTTTTTGCTCATGATGCATTTTTCCCTAAATTTTCCCTTTCTTATTTATTTATGTTTTTGTCAGAAAAATTTTTGGAATCTCATCTTTGTTTTCACAGGACAGCAAATCCTGCATTTTTAGTGTCTGTACATGGGGCGCCTGCTTATCAGCTGAGCCAACAAACGCCAAATTTACATAATGGACTTTTTTTGACGACAATGTGATTCCTTCCTAAATAATTTATCAGCAGCGACGAGTAGGGCAATTTATGTCTCAAACTTTTTAAATTAATAAAACTTAAGTGACTTTGTTGGGAAAAGAGAAGACGTGAAAAGTTTCCCATTCATCCCATCCATTCATGAAAAGTTTCCCATCCATCCACCGTGATATCTGGGCAGCTGACCTCCACCTCTGATGTCTGTTCACATTCACTCACACATCAGTAAGAAAAGGTCGGCCTATTAATAGCAGCCAGTGTTGGTCCTAATGCCTAAAAGTGCTTCCCTTTAGCACACAGCAGCTAATCCTGCTGCTACTTAATCTGAAATCCAATTATTATGTAAAGCTTGGTCGGACAGAGTTTTCAGTGTGCAGCTTCTTCTCATTAATCTGCATCTGCTCACCTGATGGGCAGCCTCAGAGTTTGGCAGAGTTTGAAGTGTGAGGAGATTTACTCATTTAAAGAACATCTCAGTAATAAATATTGAGTATAAACTGAAGATCAGGCCCTTAATGACCACCTAGAAAGTGTTTACTGAGAGATTATGTTGCCCAAGTGTTAACAACTGTGATTTCTGCTTCAGTAGAATCAGATAAAACACTCTAATGACTTTCTGACCTCCCTTTTTGTGCCTCGTTTATCAGGTTTTTGTCTCCCTTAAGTTGTTCTCAAACAGTGTGAGCTTCCAGCTTCGTGACATGTTGTTAAACTTCAGACGCTTAATCTCGGAAGCTTGAGTGAGTTGTCTCTAATTGGTGTGTGGAGGTGCAGTTGCCAACTAGGCTAATGCACCTGAAACGAGAACAGTGTGGCAAACTCAGAAACAAATGCAAAGACAGGAACATGCTGCAAATGCAGAGATAAAGGCGTGCAAACAGCTACATTAAAGGGACTGTGCAGAAATAGAAGTATAGAGATATCTAGGTGCCAAATTCTAGATTAAAATGCTTCCTTGATCTCACATGCCGTCGATAAAGTCCTGAAGCCTTTGGGGACAGGAAACTCATGTGATGCACAAGTTGCACAACAACTTTTTCCTTCTTCTTTGTAATACTCTTGGTCAAATTAACATGTGAGCTTTATAGATATAAAAAGAAAAAGAAAAAAGCATATATTTGGAGTTGGTCTGCTCTGTGCATATGCAGAAACATGGTTGAACCACGTTTCACATGCAAATATAAAAAACACATTGACACAACTGTATGTTTGAATCCCACAAACTGTATCTTAAACAGAAAATATGCTGCAAGTACAGTTATAGAAAATTTAAAAATGTTCAAACAAAACTCAAATTAAAACTTTTGTAAACTGAAATGTGTCTACAAAAGTGCAATAGGGCCCACAGGGGGTGCTTAGTTGACCAGGTTTGGGGTGAACCCCTGCTTTCAAAGAGGTTGGCCTCTTATGACTACATTTAGGACCCTGTCCAGCTATGCCCCTAATTATGCTTCATGCAAAACTTGTAACTTTAATATCCTACCGATGAATCACTTATAAGAAAAATACTTTGACCTGGTGCAGTGTGTGTGGATGTGAAAAAAAAGAAAGGTATTAAAACTAAATTTGTTTGTGTACCAGGCTCTTAACATCTTTTATTCTGCTGTAAACATGAATGTTTTAATATGGGTGATAATGGAGTCATCTGCCATTTTGGAGACAGCCTCAAGTGGACATTTGAGGAACTGCAGTTTACAGCGCTTATGCACATGGTTTAACTCTACCAACTCTTAAGAGGCCAAGCCAATGCTCTAAGCCACTTAGATATCTCACCCGGCGTAATAATTGACGCGCGACTGGTACTGCTTTGTGAATGAAACTCCTCTCGTTTGTTGTAGTTTTCAATGATATGTCCATTTTATTTACAAACCCATCACCAAAAATGTTGTATAATACCTTCATCAACCTGTGTACTATCAACTTTAGCGTCCAACATCATCCAGCGTCAGCGGTCAAAAACTGTTTCATACCACCGGATGGAAAACCTGCCCACAACACCAAGGTTCCTACCTTTGTAGTTTACCACCCGTAATTGACACACACACACACACACACACACACAAGTGTAACCAACCCAACTCAGCCTGCTCCTACAGACTCCTTTTTCCAGATAAAGAGTGCTTGTGCTGTCACAGATCCATTACTCTGAGGTGTAAACTCAAAAATAACGTTATCCACCTGTTAATTTAAGAGGCCATGCCCCCATTATGAACAAAGTAATGTAAATAAACTAAACATTGTAGTCATATAAAAGTCTCTCTAATGGGTTTTTTCATTTACAAATTGTTTATGTAACAAGTTTTATAACTGGAGTTGTAAACATGAAACCTATTGAGACTGACTCACATTTGGAACCAGCCCCTAGTGGTCGTTTGAGGAGATGCAGTTAAGATCTTTTTTACCCCTAAAGATTTCAGCATGGATGAAATTGAAATGAACCGAACTGACCAAAACCTCTTCTTCCCCCCTGCAGGTGCCTTCCTGTTCTGCTGGACTCCTTTCTTCGTCCTCCACACGATGCGGGCTCGCTGTCAGGACTGCTACGTCCCACCGGCCCTAATGAGCGTGGTGACATGGCTCGGCTACGTCAACAGCGCCATCAACCCCGTCATCTACACCGTCTTCAACACTGAGTTCAGGAACTTTTTCAAGAAGTTTCTCCACAGCTGCTTCTCTAAGAACGCTGGCTGAGGACACCTCTGCTGCTGTTTGAATGACTTTACGAGATTCCCCAACGGCTGATTTAGCGTCTGTAGTTTGTGTTGGTTGCTTTGTTTCTATTCTTTGCAAGATTTTTGATTTTTCTACAGCAGCAGAGTTTGTTTGGGCCTAAAGAGCTGATGAGAAAATGTTTTATATGTTGAAATTCTTCTTTTCAGAATAAAAGTTTGCACTGAAATGAACTGCTTGTTAAAATTGTGCATTTTTGATTTTGATGTGGGTAAAATATCTGTAATAAAAAACTCGTTTTTTAAGAAACTTCTTATTTTTGTAAATTGAATGATATGGTGAGGAGTTTTCCCAAAACTTCTCACCATCTTCCTGGTTCAGAGTGGCCCAAACATACAGTAGTTGTGAAATCATTCATGAATAGATGAGCTCTCTTCGCGAACCCTTCACTCTCTGACGCTGAGCTGCAGCAGACACCTGAGCGTCGCTGGGACTGAGACTGTGCAGTTGTCAAATGTCATCATGTCTGAGGTGAGTTACCTTGAGCCGTGCTGCTAGATAACTTGAATGCAGACTGACAGGAACAGATTTTAAAAGCCTTGAGTGTTTAAAACAAAAAAGGAAACATCATGACACAAACATGACAAAAGAGACAACAAACCTCTCTGCAAGATTCACCAAATTATTTTTCAATTAACAATGAATGAAAGATTAAAAATGATAGAGAATGAGATGAACTTGATGTTTTGATCTAGTGGATCAGTCAGCTGAGTTTACTTTCTCCTGTCAAAATCTCATAAAAATAAATAATAATAATAAATCAATTCAATCCTTTTTTTCATCATCAAAACCTGAAGCGGGGTTAAAAAAAAAAAAAATCATTTGTGTTAGCCAGGGAATAAACTTGGACCTCATGAATATTTAACTGTTACTACATTTCATAGTCAAAGCAGAAGAGTTATATATGGAAGCACTGAGAGGCAAGTGTGAAAACATAATCAGGGGATTTGTTTTTTCCAGAAATGATAGAAATTGAAAATTTAATGAGTTGTGCTTGTGACAGTGTCACCAAAAAAGAAAATTTGATTAAATGAGAGCAATATTACAGTGAATAAAATGAACAAAAGCGCAATCAACGAAATGAAGGGTTGGTTTGATGTGAAGAGGTGAAGAGGAGGATCACGAGGGAAAAGAGACAATAGAATAGGTGTGCCTGGAGTAAGAGTCTGTGAAGAAAGAAAAAGTAACAAGCTGTCCTGAAAAAGGGGCGATATACTCGAAAATAATGGATGGGAGGGTGGTTACTGGAAGGTGCCAATCCAACATCCCAGCTGATCCCAGTTGATTGTCTCTCCCGGGGGCCAGGAGTGGTAGTCCTGTGTGGATTTAAGTTACTTTGGGTGGTGAGATCGTCTTTATTTTAGCACTTCTCCTGGTATGCCAGTGATTTTTAGTTGATCGATCACGAATTTTGGGGTTTTGGGATTTTTCTTTCTGTGTGGATTTCCTTTCTATTTGAGGATTTCTGCGTTTTCCATTGGGGGCTACGTGGACAAAAAACTGTGCCAAAGACAATTTCAACTGACTCAGAAGGGTAATTTCGGTTAAGTTTGGATTTTTATATTATTTAGGTTTAGAAAAGACTGTGTTTGGGGGCATTATTAGGGCTGGTTTTTGTTTTAGACTGTCATTACGCACCAGAAGCGCAGGAGACCATTGCATTTATTTTGATTAAACAGTAAACTTTTTCTTATTTAAATACTGTCTCTTTATTGGTTTCATTCGTTCAACATTATTATTTTTGTCCACTTAAGTAGGCTTTGTTGGCAGGGCTTCTCAGTTTCCTTAAAGTTTCCCCCCTTGAGTATTTTAAAGCCAACTCGAGAAGGGTCGGGTTGTTACTTCTTTTTTTTCTTTTTTTGTCGGTATTGACATTATATCTCTTGTCTGATTCTCCAGTAGCAGCTTTGCAAGATTTGCAGTTTTTAAAAATCCAAATTTTGTTGTATTACAAAACCCTTGTTTCCGTCTCTGTCTGAAACTCTTTGTTTTAGTAGCTGTCTCTTTAAGGCTCCCTTCCCCCTGATTGGCTAGCCACCTGTGCGCCTGCTGGGGGGTGGAGCTACGGGCAGACCTTGGTGTTTGAGGCCTGCACCTCCAACGTGTCATGAAGCAACAGGAGATTTTTACATGATGACCTTAACGTTTGAGCAAATCTTATGTAAATATTTTGATCAGTCCAGAGACTGATTCAGGGATTTCTATAACTTAAGAATACATAGCGGTTTGCCACTTTATATCCATGTTTAAAGTATAGCAAAAAATAATACCCCCTCTGCAAGGGTAAATACATAAGCGATTCACTTCCTGTTTAGAAGAAAGGTGAGTTTTATATCCCACATTTACGGCAGTAAAGTGTTGGTACCAAATATGATTAATGGATCCCACCACTTCACTACTGTAAATATTCTAAAATTGCAGAAATTAAAACTCACCCAGAGACAGCGGAAGTGTTTTCAGTCCTGTTTAAAGATAAAAGTTGATGATAGTATCACTAAACCAGCACTTTGGTGTTCTGTACACAGACCCTGAGCTCCCTGGAAAACCTTCTTCAAATCTTGTATTTACAAGACGAGAGGAAGAACAGACTAAATAGTGACTCTTTGCACTGTAATAATAAAAATAACAAAAACAGATAATTATCCAAGAGTACTGTCCAGATCTTGGTGGGGAAGAAAATTCTCTTTCAATAAATGTTTCTGACCTTTACAGGATCACAACAGCCCCCTGACTTCAAATTGTTCATCAAAATAAAGAAATAAAGTAAAGTTATTGTAACAGTTGTAGAAAAAAATCATTTATTGAGGTAATACCAAGCAGACGTATCATCCATGATTAGTAATAATACTTAGTGGTGGGCCCAGTTCTTCTCACCCTGTCAGTGTCTCATCCTCTTAGTTAAATCTATTCCTCTGCAGTTCCTTAAATGTCCACTAAGAGCTGCTTTCATATCATCATCAATGAGGAAACACCCTTTCTGTCTTTAAAGTCACTGTAGACTTAAATGAAAAAAGTGCAACTTTAAGCATTTAGAGAGCTCATCTCAGGGGAAACTTTCAAAATAAAAGCTCCAGAACAAAGATTTCAAATCTTCAGAGCAGCTGTGTCAGGAGTCGTTTTCATTTCACGGGACTTCTGTCTCACTAACGAGTAAAAACACTGATCTGGTTTTCAAACACTGAACGCTTTCATTTCACTTTGTCCATGTCCATGGTTGTGATGGGCTCCTCCTCCTGAACACCAACGCCCCCTGCTGACTGACAACATGTGAGTTGATGGTCTTTCCAATCCTGCAGTGAGAAAACAAACTGATCTGTGAAGACCACCTCACCCAAGTGTAAAAAAGTGAAGCCAAATACTCCACAGTGCACCCAGAGGGTCCCTTAGGTGAGTCTTACCTTCCTCTGACAAAAGGCTGAGCAGTAGTTGACCTTGTGACAGCCGGTGCATTCATTCATCGCCACCCGGCCACAGTTCACACACATCTGCTGCAGAGCGGAAACACACATGAACACACACACAGAGGAGGACAGAGCAAAAAGCAGATGTGAAGAAGTTTCTCTGAGCTTACACCGATGATGATCTCTGTGAGGTCAGAGCTTCTTTTAGGCTCAGAGTCATCCGGCTGCTGGAACGAGATCTGGTTCTGAAACGTCTGGCTGAGGCCGACCTGTAAACACACACACACACACACACACACACACACATTTACACGGATATACAAGGTTGTTTTCTGAATCTGAGTCCATGCATTTTATTTTCTCACCTCCTTCCTGCCTCCTTGACCTTTGACCCCCGTCATGTCCCCTGCAGAGTTCTTGGCCTGTTCGATCAGAGCCTTCAGCTGCTGCACGTTGCTCAGCAGCGTGTTGGACAGCTCCTCCAGGTACAGCCAGGTGTTTTTCTGCCCCTCGCTGACTGAAACTGGCCCCGCCCCTCCTACAGGCCCCATCTCCAGCCCGCTCACCAAACCCCCTGACGGAGACGATGCTGTTGAAGTCGTCACCGTCATCTTGGCCTGGATGGGCTGAGGCGCCACAGCTAACGCTGGCAACGCAGTCAGCACTGAAAAGAGAGGAGGAAACCCTTTCAGAGTGATTTGTCTTAAAAAAAATCCAAGGAGAGTGACTGTGGTGATGCTCAGGTGTACTTTTTGAGTCTGTGAAATTACTTTCAGGTGTGGCAGCTCTGTGAAAATGTCAATCGGAATATCTCATAAATATTTAAAAACCTGCTTCACATGTAGAAATCGCGCAGCAGCAGCTCTCCGGTGATGACAGCTAATGTGACGCCTGCTGTGAAACTTTTTTTTTTGGGTCCATCAGATGTTAAATGTGAAAATAAACATGCAGGATCAAACTGAGCAGGTGGTCCAAACACACCTAAGTGTGTCTGAGTGTCCTCTATACATCCACTGCTGACCTACATACATGCAGCTATAGCGTCTGCACAGAGATCCACTGAGAACACAGGAGTCCAAAAATAACCGGACATCCATCTCCGGCTCTGATTCGTCCGTGGGGGAAAACAGTGTGTGCTCTCAGGTAAAAGGTCTGTTTATCTCATTTATATTCAGCTTATTACCGCTTTACTGAACTCTTACTCACAAATACTGAAAATAACCAGGTTATATATTCTACAAAGATATAACAGATATATCTTTCAACATTACTTCCGGAGAGTGTTTCTCAGCACCAAGGTCTAACTTTTCATTGGGGAGTTACTGTTTTTAAACTTCAGCTTACTTAAGTTTTCTGACACATCCAGACTGATTTTAGAAAGCTCTGATGACACATAAAAACAGTGTCACACAAATCATGTGATCCAAACTTAAGACATTGTCACAAAAAAACACTACAATGTCAAAAACTTGTTTACTGACTTAAAAATAAAAATGAGGCCAGAGTCTACACGAACATCTTCACACAGGCTCCCTGTCTGTCAGAGAATAGATTTTACAGCACTGCTGGTTAACAAAGCCCTGAAGGGTCTAAGGCCAGGATATTGGATGATCGTGAACTTCTCACGCAGCACAAACCATGCAGATCACTCAGGTAGTCTTGGAAAGGCAGTGTACAGTTTTTAAGCTCCAAATATCAGAAACAAAATCCAAGAAAACATCAAATCTGTTATTTAAACACAGCTTAAGACTAACATGTTCACAGCTTCCTTTTCGTAAATGTTTTTCTATCCCCACCCCTCTTACAGATGACTATTTTGATGTCATCTTATCACAGTATCTCCTACCTTTCCTGTCTCAAGATTTTTTTATTTATTTTTTTTATAAAGGGACCATGTAAAATATTTAACCCAAACGTCACCATTTGATGCATTGTACCAGAGTTAGCTTTAAGCTAATTCACATCTGAAGTCAATTGACAGGTAACAATTAAATCATTACATTTTAAAGCAGGGGTCTTCAACAGGGGGTCCGCAGCCCCTAGGGGGTCCATGACATTTTTGGTTGATTAGGCAATTTTTATGTTTTCAAATAATTATCAACCAGATATATATATATATATATATATATATATATATATATATATATATATATATATATATATATATTTTTTTTTTTTTACCTCCGCCTAGTGGTTATGTTTTTGGGAGAGTTTGTCTGTCTGTGAACAACATAACTCAAAAAGTAACAAATGGATCCTGATGAAATTTTCAGGAATGGTTCAAAATGGGATAAGGAAGAAGTGATTAAATTTTGGAGGTGATCTTGATCACCATCTGGATCCGGGATTTTTTTAAAGGATTCTTTATCATGGTGAGATTGGACCGTTTTCACCATATGTGTATATAACTCCACCATAAATGGTCGGATTGCAAAAACAATACAAGACAAGGTCACCATATTTTCTGACAGATGTAAAAGTACGATCCAGATCCTGGCAAAATTCTGGATACTAAGATCTTGAGTATGAAATATGTACTGGATCATCATCTTTTTCAACACTGTCAGGTAACAAATTATCGTACAAACCTGCAACTAGCACCAAATTGTAGCAGACAGTCAGCTGAAAGGGAGTATAACATTAAAGTAGGACTGAAGTGTTGGTGACAATCACAATATGCTTGGTAGAGGTCTGTGCTCTCTGAGTGCTCTTCTAGTTACTTATGTTATAGTCTTTGAACACACATCAATGGATACACGGAGGCCAAAGATGTTATCTTTCAGTCAGAAATCTAAACATTCAGCAATGCAGCAGCTCTCAAACTGCACGCATGCTTACACAGCATTCAATCCTAGCTCCTCAAGACAGAGGAAGACCTGCCTTCTATAGCTGCTCTGCCAACCACACGGCTGCATGTTTTGGACTGGCTCTGTCAGGTTCTCCTACATTATACATTATACATAATACCAAGCCTGAATAAATGTAAAACACAACAGATTCCCTGCTCTGTCTCTTCATCGATTAGGGGGTCCATGGACTGTAGGTGTAAGAGACTACTTTTTAGGGAATATTTCTTACTTTCTTTCAATTGTTGAAATTAACCTCAAGTCAGTAATTAGTGCCGAGTCATTTAAAGAGGTGTGATGAAATATCAATGTTCAACACTTCGACCTGTGATAAAATACTATCAGATAATTCTCAATATTGATATTTTTGTTAAAATAAAAACTATTTTAGGTAAGTTGGAAGTGCAACACGTCTTCGGCACCTCCACTGCAGTAGATGGCGCCAAAGATCTACTCCTCTGTATGTTGCCCATAATCCATAAAATAAATATAATCCCAAAGTATATTCAAAATATTTAATTCCCAAACTTGATGATGTGGGTTTTGATGCTGTTAACATCAATGCTTTCCCTCTATTCTAACATTGGTTAACTTTGGTTTCACCAAGTGACATTTATCAGTTTCACCAACTGACCACGTCTTTCACCAAATAATGTCTTTGCAACATTAGTTAAATGTCACAGTAGTTCAACTGACAAACTTGACACACATTATGTTTTCAAGTTAAGTTTTGTTCATTATTTCAATCACAATCAAATAGAAAAGTTGTTTTCAATCAAATAGTTAACTGTGTGGAATATCGGAATATATCTCAATATTGTGATACCATGGTATTGTATCATGAGTTTCTTGCCAATTCTCACCACTAATTATTTATAGATTAATTACATATGTAGCTGTGTAAAAAGCAGGATAATGAAAAGTGAGCCGGTTGTTTGGAATCTGGACAGAGTGAGCAGGACAACCTGACCAAGCAAAAAAAAAATGACATTTGTATTTTGTAGATTGTTTCTTTGTCATAACAACGTTTCTTGGTTATAAATCTATAATCTTTTTAAAGTCTGTTTGTTCCTGCATTTGCGAGATGAGCAGCAGAGCTCAAGCGTCTACTTGAGACTGTGGCTCTGTCTCTCTGAGCTCATTTCTCAGACAGTACACACTGCATGGGGTGGGGATGGGTATCAATAACCAGTTCCTGTTAAGAGTCAATTAGAAATGGTTCGATCCATCGACATCATTAGCCTTTATGCTCAATGATTCCCTCGTTGGTTCTTTACATTATTCCAAAGCAGCTGGACCTTGCCCTGTGTGGAAAGATTTTTACTTATTTATCTTTATTATTTAAGACAGAAAATCTGTAAAGACTACTTTTTGTACATAGAAAAATTACAGGAAGTGATAACGAATCAGATTGAAAAGCAGGACAGACAATGTCATCGACTGACGACTGACGTGAGGCTTCACAAACAGATGATGTCACGGGGATTATGCCAAGGGTTTTGACAGTCTATGGTTTAGAGTTATAAATTAGGTCATTTGCAAACAAATAAAAATCACTTTGCGTTTTGATTTCTTCTGTTTTCTGGCACCATCATCACCCCAAACTCAAACAGTAATTCAAAAACCTCCACATCTACACACATCAAGTGCTTAATTAACCTCGAGCTGAAGGACAAAGAGACGGCACTGACATCTGGGTCACAGAGTGTGTGTGTGTTTGTGTGTGTATTTATCAGCAGTCAGATTTAAACATCAGAATCTTCAGTCCTCACGCTGACTGACAGATGATTTGTATGTCGTGCTGATTGTTTGTCAGCTGACTGAAACTAAAATTACCCAGCTCAGAGGTAAAAATACACATTTTTATAACTCAGTTTTGTTTCAACAGATCTGTCAGTTGAGAAGACGTGAGTAGGAGGAGGAGGCAGATCCCTTATTGGTCCTTTAAAGAAGGGGTTATGATCGTACAGAGAAATCAGGACAGTGGATGTGTGTGTCTCTCTCCTGGGAGCTCATTACAGGTGGGCAACAGCCAATCAGGAAGCAGCTGTGGAGCTTCCCTGATGTGTGACAGAATGACGGACAGGCTGCAGGTTCATCAGGGGTGCAGAAAGCTCTCTGCAGAAACATTAATGGACACAGAGAGTCCAAGATCTGGGAAAGCAACAGAGCGTATCTATAATCTTAGAATCTGAGGAATTCTAAGTTTTTTCTAAGAATGACGTCACAAAGAGCTACTTTTAGCCTTAGGATGCTTCGTGAATACAGGCCCAGACACCTGTATTTCCCCATATTGCCCCTAATGGAGAGCATTTTCCTTGATCAGTAGCAGATTCTGTTTACGCAGCACGTAACACTGCAGGAATCTGACCACTTATCATCTGGTTTGAAGAGCAGGGCCGTAAAATATCTGTCATAATAAACAATAATCCTTCAATTTAAAAAAATGATGTTGATACCTATGAATTATGTATTGGGCAGAAATAGAAAATAACAGACAAATAATAGATAATATAAATAATGACACTGACCCTGCTGTGAGAGCTTTGTCAATTAAAAAAATCACTCTCACAGCCGGAGGAACGAGCTTTTTTTTTAATTAAACAGAAAAAACTCAGAAATGTTTTTTACAATAAGAAGTGATAACGAATCAGATTGAAAAGCAGGACAGATAATGTCATCCATAGAAGACTGACGTCAGGCTTCACAAACAGATGATGTCACTGGGATTACGCCAATAATTTTGACAGTCTATGGTTTAGAGTTATAAATTAGGTCCTTTGCAAACAAAAATATATATATATATTTTGAGTTTTGATTTCTTCTGTTTTCTGGCACCATCATCACCCAAAACTCAAAAAGTAATTCAAAAACCTCCACATCTACACACATCGAGTGCTTAATTATCCTCCAGCTGAAGGACAAAGAGACAGCGCTGACATCTGGATCACAGAGTGTGTGTGTGTGTGTGTGTGTTTATCAGATTTAAACATCAGAATCTCCGGTCACGCTGACTGACAGATGATTTGTATGTCGTGCTGACACAGTAAGTGTCAAATCAAGTTCTCTGCGAGCATTTTCTGTATTCTGATTTGCCTGAGCTCAAACTTTCCTCCTGGGCTGCGTGGTTTTAAGGTGAAAACGTATTTTGATGTAATCAAGGTCATGGTGATAGAGCAGCAGAGGAGATCAGCATCAGGTTATGTGTCTTTGCTTCAGACGGTTCGCGTCTGTTTTGCTTTTATGGAAGCTGAAGTCCTGTTCTGCTGCTACACTACAGACTGGAATGACCACTGCTGCTTCAGTCAGTGTTTTAAAGCCTGGAAACATTTTACCCAGTGTAGTAATGAACAGTCGGCGCATTTCTAGGTTGTATTGTTCAAATTTTTTTACGCCAATATTTTCACTTTGACTGCAAATAAATATTGGCTTCAAATATCGGTTATCATCCTCCTTGCCTACTAATAAGCAGTATCGGTATCAGCCCCAAAAAATCCACATCAGTCTATCTCTAATCTTAAGCGCTGTCAGTAACAACATGACAACATAGTACCTAATTAATTATTCACGCTCGCCACTAACTGGGCAGGGGGTCGACTGCAGGTGCTGTATGTGATTAATGAACAGTTGTGTGACAATGAAAGTGATAGACTGGATCAATCTCAGGTTTTCTTATCCATCAAAATAACGGGCAACCTTCAGATTTCTCCGTCATTGCTCAAAAAGTTCTGTCAAAGACGGAGGATAATCGGTTAACACAACCCTGATTAAGAGCCACCTGAGAGACAGATAAGCTCTATTTCGGGAGAAAAAGAGTGGTTTTGTCTTGGTGATTGAGGCAGATTTAAGGGAGTTAATGCGAAAATGCTTCAATACAGAGAAAAACAAGGCACAGTAAAAATCATTTATCATCAGTTAGTGTTTAAACTTAGTCTAGTCGTGATTATTTCTCCACCTTTATTTAAACTGACTTTAAAACAAACCCCTTTCAGTCACAACCAACTCAACCGACCTCACAGGAAACAAACCCAGCACCATCTAGTGGAGGAAGAGTGTAACTGTTTTTTATCACCAAAAGATTCAGAAAGCTCCATCCAAACGCTAAAAACGAACACACTCTGAGTGAGACAGAGCATTGGTTTCACATACAAATTATTTTATCCTGTTTACTGCCATGGATTTAGAGATTTGGGGTGTGTGTTTTTTTTAACACTTTTGTTTGGATAAAGATAAAGCTGTGAGTTATTGTGCAATTTTTGTAAAAGTAGATTTACTTGTTACCTGAACTGCTCGTTATCTACTTTACGGGACAAGAAACACCCAATGAATCACATGATTATGTCTCTAAGCTGAGCAGCAGTCTGACTGGCAGAGGTGACGGGCGTTACCTGCTGTGCTGGCGAACACCTCACTCGGCGGTGACCCCTCCGAGATGATGGCAGCAGCAGTGGCGGCGGCGGCAGTGGCATCACTTACAGGAGCTCGGTCAAAGGTCAAAGTGCCAGAGGTGGTGATCTGTCCTGACGGGGACAGGGTGTCTGTGGGAGGAGGACAGACAGTGAGACATGATAATGTAAACTCTATTTTCTCAAATTTGAGTACAAATTCAAACTCATGTAATAAGAGTTTCATTGAAAAAAGCTTTCTTTGTGGAAATGTTTTTAAAAATGAAGTAATTTTTCTCATAATTTGAGTTGGGTGGTCACAAACAGAAGCGCAAATTTCACAATTTCCATTCGGTGAATCTATTGAAACTTTTTGGTCTCATATTTTCTTTTAACCATTAAATAAAAGTTTGGGAAAAAAAAGGAAAAAATAGGATCAGTCTAAAATAACAGGTATTTTTCTTACTCTAAAAACTTGTTAAAGCATCGTACTGTGACGTTCAGGACTTGAATATATGAAGTGAACTGATTCGTTTTGCTCTGTTCCTGGTCCATTTGAGGTCACCTGACGTACATGTGGTTCCTGGTGCTAGGGTTATGTTTTTGGTGGCTGGAAGTTCCTTCTTGGGTGGGCTGACTGTAGGTCCAGAGTCCTTCTTTCGCCTCTTATAGGGGACAAAGAGGCGAACTGGACCGGTCTGAAAGGAGCCAGAGGGGAAACAGAGAGGTGCACTGTAAGCCACATAAACAAAGTAGATTTTGTTTCCAATTTTTTGTTTCGTTTTAAAACCAAAATATTTCTTCAAATCAACTCATGAAGCTCGAGTTGTGAAATGTTTAGTCACATCGGGGGTTAAAAACTCAAAAATTTACTGGAGCTGTAATGAATAATGGGGCTTAAGAGAGTAAATTATATTTACCATACTGATATTTTCTGACACCAGAGTGTCTCCCTCCTTTGGACACTAGAGAAAAAAAGAAGCAGAGCAAGCATCACACTGTTATTTTTTCTTCTCATGAATAAAGACTTGCTGATACAGGACTTCACAGACACAGAGGCTGATCATAACCTTATAACCTCCAGTTAGAACCAACACCGGTGAGCACTTAACTCATTATGAATGAACTGACTGCACATGTTCTCCTTCAGGTGAATTCAGAACTCAGGACTCACCCCTGTCAGGTCATCACAGCAGGCGGCACAGGTACAGGACGCAGCGTGGGGGTTGAGGATACGCTCCTACACACACATACGTGCACACACAGAGTTAATCTACTAACATTGTTACCTCCAGCCTTGTAATCAGAATCAATCTTTAAAGTGTCACTCCTGTAGTATTCAGCGTCAGCCGTACCTGTATGAGGCAGAGCAGAGGCCTGCCAGCGTATCTGATGCTCCTCTTCCAGTCTTTGCTGCTCGCTCTTCCTGCCACACCCTCGAACTCAGTGGGAGAATACCACTGCTGGTTGTGTCTGATGCAGCGACCTTTTCCCCCTGGACACAACATGAAAGAGATGGTAATTTAGATCTTTTTCTCTCTTAGAGCAATGCAAACACTGACTGGGTCTTTCATTTCTTATTCTGATGCAACCTATATTCCAGATTTTACGGTACAAAATATCAACCCACTATCCACACGAGGAACTTCGAAGGCCTTGGCTATTAGTCCCATAAATGTGGTGTCACTCTAAAAGGAGCTATAGTTCTTCATGTTTAATAAAAGTTAATGTATTAGCATAGCTGAGAACAACTTCAGATGTATCCTCTCAAATGCACCTCCTCTTGGTTTGGCATACACTTTATCAGCACCAAAGGAAGTTATGAGCCTGTCTTTGTAAGTGTAAAATATAAACCCTGAAAGCCAAGTGTATTCTGATTCAGAGGGAGTTTAAACTGAACACTTAAAAACTAACCCGACCAGGGCCTGTACTCACAAAGCAGCTTTTTGTGACATCATTCTTATAAAGAATCTTAAAATTCCTCGGATTCTAAGATTTTTCTTAAGACTTTCCCTCAGTAAGATAAAAGTTATTCACAAAGCGTCTTAAGCCTTAAGAGAGCTCCTAAGGTGAAAAACTGTTAGAAGGAGAGAGGACCTTTAAGAAGCCTAAGAGTGGACAACGATACTGGTATTGGACTTTCCCAACATGCTAAACATAGTTTCTGTCACCTGAGACAGCTGTTTATCTGCTGATCCCCCCATAATCAGTCAGGTTAATGAGAAAATGAAACTCTATAACATTTATACAGTTATTAGTGTCAAAGAAACTGATGTCATACCTTAAGTGGTAGCCTACAACTCTGTATCAGAACAACTTCACTTCTTGCTGTAATCTCTGCTTTTGCTTGGCATTACAGCACGTACCAGTGCGTCTCACACTCACGCACAAAGTGCGCGGGAGGAGAGGGAAAGACACATTGATTTGTTGGGAGATGAGCTCCCAAGTCTGCCTCTTCTCTTGTGCCATGATCTCGAGACCAGTGGCGATTGCTCTAAGACTGCAAGGGAAGCTCAGCTTCCCCCTAAAATGTCCCCAAAAAAGTGTTGATATGTTCTGCTGTGTGTACATTTTATTGACAAAATCTGCGCTAGAATTTCTTCATCTTTAGTTCAGAATCAGCTACCTATCACAGGTGACTGGCTCCACCTCCTTCTCATTCATCCCACAGCGTCTCAGCGCTTTAACACAGTTGGACGCTGGACGTCCTTCAGTCAGCAATCTTGAAGTATAACCCTCCACCGGAGCATCTTCTCAGTTTTACATTCAGTTGTTCTGGACTGATCCGGGGCATTACCGATCCCCGGCGAGTTTACCTTTCTTAAAAACATCGAGCGTTGTGTTTAAAGATTCTCTCTTTTCACCAATAAGCATCTACAGCTGCAGAGCTTCTCCCCCTGTCACTCACACTTACAGCCTGTCGTAGTCTCACGTAGCAGCTCCAGCTAATAACAAGCTGGCACGGAGGGTAGAATTAACGTTTAAATAAATAAACAAATTTATGATGTAGGCCGGAAAAAAAATGAGCTTCCCCTCCTTGACTGACCAGCAGCTGCCACTGCTCGAGACCCAAGTTCCCTCTTAATACTGTTTTATTCTCCTCTATGAGCCAACAGCAGGCTCCTCTGTCTAGTTCTTCATTTTTTATCCATGTCATTCATTGTTTTGGTCGTTCTGCAAAATCAAACCACTTTTTGAAAACACAGTAATCACAGGAAGTGTTGACGGCTGAGTCTGTGTCCACCATTAAAATCTAACACATTGAGTTGTAACATGACCAGCATAGACAGTAAACGGATCAATGAGCAGATCAATATAATCGGTGTGAATGTGGTACGTTCAAACATTTTGAAGCTGTCACTTTTAATCTAATTTAGTTGAGTTTCATCATCATGATATAAAATTGATGACAAGATGACATTTTTCTGAATACAGTCTGAGTTGTGTGATCTGTTAGTTTTACTGTCCATTCATTATTAGGCTGATGGAGCGTTCTTTCCCCTCATCTTTTTCCCTTTTTGTACCAACTAATCGCAGCTTGTAGCAGACTACGTACTACCTAGCAACAGGGTCAACCACACTTCCACACTAAGTTAAAAGTTTCTGTCTCCTCTTTGCTCAGAGTTGCTCTCAGAAGCTTCCTGAATCACTCTTAAGCTAAGATTCCTTTCTGGGAATTTTTAAGCTAAGTTAGGAGCTCTCTGAGAATCTTTGTGAATACAAGCCCCAGTTTCTACAGGTATCACTGCTGATTACCTGAGCCCAGCCGGTTTTTGAAGAGGACTCCGCTTGTGTTCCTGCAGCGGACTGGCAGCTCATTGTTGTACACCGAAGGGTCCCAGTTGTATTTGGAGCAGGAGTCTTTGTCCTGCGGTGGAGTCAGAGGGGTAGGTGGAGTCTGTGAGCCTAAGGGACAGAAAGCAGGATGAAAAAGACACACATACATTAAGTATTGGGAAAGATGCATCTTGTTGTCCTTCACATCTGATTCAATGCACACACACACACGCATATGGTCAAACACACAATACACACAAAACTAGCATGCACCTGAAGCAATGGCTGCAGCAGACTTGAGGCCAGCAGCTTCCACAATGCTGCCGTCGGTGTGAACCACGATCAGAGTGGCCTTTTGGGTGCTGAGACCTTCACCAAGCTGGAGGGTGGTTCTCCCACTCTGAAACACACAAACATACATTATATTAAATGTAAACATTCATTTTGAAGCAATGATTTCTATGCTTGCTGCAGAAATCTGTAGCTTTCTCCTTGAAGCTAGACACATTGCACAGACTTTACAAACATAGGGACAGCATCTATTAGCCAATTAGTGTGTTTGTCTACCAGCATGTGTTCAGGAAGACTTCCTGATGTTGCAACCGTCGTGGTAAAGGCATTATCCTCTGCTGCATGAACATCTCCCACCGTTACAGACGTCACCTCTGATCAACAAGAGATAGATTTTATTACAAACATCTTCAAATCAGCTCTTACATTACAGAATTCCTTTAGAATCACAGCAAACTGCGACAAGATGATATGATGACAGCTTTTAAGAAAACAAGAGGAAACACAGAAAATGATAACCATAAGACCAAAAAAGATGATCCAATAGCCAATTAGGCCCAATATCTTAACATTTGAAAGCTGTGAAATTATGATAGGAGCTGTTTGATATCTGTCAACCTGCATTTTAATGGAAGCCCTGATACATCACTTGACTCCACTTGAACTGTATGTACATAAAATTACTTTATCAACTGTTATTGAGCTCTTTTTTGGTTCTTTCTTTAAAATTACAGGTTATAACTTAGCCACTTTTAAAAGGCTGGAGCTACTAAACATTTTTTTTTTGCTACCTTATGAATAGTAGATAAAACTAGAGAAGTTGCATTTCCTTGCAGCAAATGCCTTGAAATGCTGAAGCTGAAGAAGTTAAAATAATAGTGAAAAAAGCTGAAAATGTGCAATAAAAAAGCTAAATAGTTGAATAGTAGAAGCTGAAGTTTCCAATGCATTTCAGATGGAGAATTTTTTTCAGAAAAAGCTGAATAATTCAAAAAGTTTAAGGGTTAAATATGAGAAAAGTCATAGCACATATCTCCAGAAAAAGCTGAATAGTTTAAAATTTGAATGGTGAAAATCGGACAAAATTTGAAGGAGTAGCGAACAAAAAAAACATACGGAAGAATATTGAAGAATACGAATAAAGTCACAGGATAACAATATGTTGAAATGCTGAGTCAGCATTTCAATATAATAAGTGATAAGTGCAGTGATAAGTGCAGTAATAAGTGCAGGAGTGAGTGCCCTGGTTGGGCTACCCACTCTGAAAGGCTTGGAAACGCCCCTGCTGGTAGGCTGTACTGCTTGATGATATTACACAACGCCGAATTTGAGAAAAACTGCTAATAAATATTTAGAACATTTTTCTGCCAAAAAATCTGTAGTAAATGCAACTCGTAACATGCACATCATTAAGTTGTTTACTATTTGAGGGGAGTTTGGTGATAGAGTTACTGTGGCTCTAAAGCACATGCACACAGAAGCCACAATTTAATTGAGAGATAGGTGTGCTTATTTATGTAATGGCCTCCAAGTCATGTCTTTCTGTCTAGTGGAGTAAAGCGTATTTGCACTATCACCATCATCACCACTGTTTGTGTTTAGCCACAGACTGTATAGCGCCACCCCGCAGAGTAGAGGCCTGCTGTTGGGAGCTAAAGCCCGCCTTGCCTGCGAATGCTGCCTCGGCCTCGTCTGGGTTCGGCAGGGATTCGGCTCCCATGTCGATGTTTCCCGGTTCGGCCATCACGGCCATCGTGGTAACTTCGGCCTCCGATTCGGTATCCGAGCCTTCCACTGCCTGAATGCCGATGGGCGGTTCAACCAGCCCGAGTGCCTTCGTGGCCGAGTCCGCTTCGTCCATTCTTCCGCCGAACGACAAAAGCCGAAATTGAACGAATGGCTGCGGGCAAAGGCGCGATCCGAACTGCACGGCACCCGGTGCGAGGAGAAGAAGAACTGCAACGAAAATCCCTGAAAATATGTGATTTTATCCGAAAACAGGCGCGTTTATCTAAAAGAGGCCGGCCGCTCGTCTGTTTTTCATGAAGTCTCTGATGCTCCGGACACTGCCGAGAGAACACGAGCACACACACAGACAGGGCGACACACAGCGGCCGACACATGCAACTACAGGGAGGCTGACAGATCACATCCCGTAAAAGGAAATAAAGAATTCTTCCTTTTCTATGATGTGGCTAATTTTCGTAAGTTTATCAATGTGTTTGCTGATGGAAAAGTTATTTTAAAAAGTTTAATAAAATAAATACAATTCTGGGTGTCTTCTTTTAAAATAATACTGACATAAACTGACCCCTGACTTAAAGCAGCACAAGTGGTAAACACTTTTAAACGTTAGGTTTTTAAATTTTTTTTTTTTTTTTTTGCTGCCTTTCCATATTTTTTTTATCACTTCTTACTCAACATTGTTTCACCATAACTGAACACCTCTTATGGACTTGACATTTTGCATTTAACATATTATATATCTCTTTTTTTCATGTCCTTGGGTGCTTTTAATGTTCTAATTTGTGTTTTTCCTTTGTAAATAATGTTGAGTTGGTCAATGTGTGAATGGAGCTTTATAAGTATGACATTTAATGTCAAAATGTGACATCTATGCAGAGTTTGTACTACAAGACTCAGGTTTTGAAAGCATTGTATTTTATTTTCATTGATATAAAAAAAAATAAATCATATTTTCTTAGTTAACCTTTGATTATGAAAAACTAAATCACATCTTTAAAGATACAATAACTCATGGCTATTAATTATTCTAGTACAGTTCAAACCCAAAATAAATCCCATAACTCAAGAATAATCCTCATCCAGTTTCACACGTAACTCTACATTTTATTTATTTATAATAACATTTTAAATAGAATGTAAACTGTTTTAAGGGGATTTTTAAAAATCTTCTTAAATGGAAAAGATAAAATATTTCTCTCAAACAGAATGTCAATATAAATTATGAACCCAAGAGATGTCAACATTAATCATTCATTGCTAAAATGAAATAAAGGGGAGTCACAAACACTGAGCTTTAACTGCTCTAACACAACAGTGAAATGCAAATAATGTTTTAAGGTTGAAACAAAAAGAATGATACGTTCAAATACAAAGTTTGAATAACTTTCTGTACCCTTATCTCAAATCAATCTATAGTTCATCAACTGTAAACACATTTCTTTGCACTTTAAATATCTCAAATCTCTTGCTACTATTCAGGAACATTTTTACAAGCAGTACTTTAATGTCTCAATATAAAAAATAGCAACTCTTGTCTGGCTCAGTTAATTAATTCTACTTCAGATAAATCTGTTTGTTTACCCAACCAAGTTTAGGGGAAGAAATCCCACACTGTTATTTGCATGATGAGTTTGGGGAAAAAAATATGTAAACATCCTGTGGGGCAATTAAGCATTGGTTTACAGATTCATCAGCCCATAAAACTATTATAGTAACAGTGACAAAGTTGGTGCCAAGTGTAAAATCATTCAATCCCCAAATCATTTTCATGTCTTGACACCAGTATCTTTGGTAAGACAACCCTCATGAGTGTTCCCAGTTTTTGAGCTGCCAGAAATCTCCTACTGACCAATTTCTGCTCAACTTTCAGTATGCAGTCTCAATTTGGTAAATCAAAGAGTCTTTCCCTGTGCAGGAAAACCACACCAGCGATTATTATAACAGTCTTGGTCTACAGTCTCTTCTGTGCATCAGGACCAGCTTGAGGCTTTTCTGGTTTCCCTGTCAGCGTTGAATCCTGGAGACCATGTAATAGAGCAAGAAGAAGGCCACGACCAGGCCCACAGAGACGTAGCAGAGGATGCGGCGGTTGTCCCTGCCCGATCGGACCATGGTAGAGAAACGCTTCACACTGCCGCTCAGCAGGCCTGTTGCACTCAAGAAGTTGGAGTCCTGTCAGGCAACAGAGAAAAGGGAGAGTAACGTCACTTAAGTATTTTAAAAACCTTAACAATAGAATTCTAGAAAAGCTTGCTCTTCTGTCATGTATGAGAGAAATTAGTCTTTGACAGGCTCATTTAAAAGTCAACCTTTAAAGCAAATAAAAAAGCATACATTCTGTTCAGACAGTCTTGAACAAAGAAGGAGAGGGGGGCTGTTCACCGCAGCATGTGTCTATTTATGTTTGTTCAGGGTAGTTATTGTAGAGGGGATGAGGGGTTTTCTAAAGCTGTTTCTCTGGGTCAATGGAGCCTTATAACGTCTGCCTGATGGCAGTATCTGAAAGCAGTAGTCCAGGGGGTGAGAGGGGTTTTCTGTGATCAGGATGGCTTTCCTGGTCACAGACCAGCTGTATTGTTCTGAAAAAGGTTTTTTTTTGGTTAGCTGCAAGCGAGTTTTGTTCTGTGATTGGATGGGAGGAAGCTGTACCACGAAAAGTTATTCAAGGTGAGTGAGTATTCAATGAGAGACTGGTAGACCAGAGTTAGTTAGGTGTGGTCAGAGGTAGAGCAGATGCACCACTGCAGTAACAGTTTCTGAGTTGGTATTGAAACAACATGTATTTATATATTTGACTCAGTAAGCTCATTGGGAAGCTACATAACTTAAATAGCACCGTCAGGACTACCAGAACCCACTCTTTACACGAAATCTATTATCAACTGATCAAAGATTAATCATAAATAAAGAACTCACCATGCCATCCAGGTAATCATTCTGATCATCTACCTCTCTGTCGATATCATAAGCCAGCTGACAGATTTAGAGACAAGACAAATAATTGCAAGTTAAAAAATGGCTTCTTGTTGACATTGAAAGTTTTCATTTACCTCAAGGAGCTACAGTAGGCTTTATGACAAGCCGATTGACTCATCAAGTCATAATAATAAACTCAAATGTTAGATATTTGTTAATGCATAGTATCAAAAACTTGTCTCTGAAAAATATCTTTAAAATATGGCTTACGAGGTTACTGCCTAATACTTACAGATTTTAATCGAGAGACTTTGGTGGCTAAGCCCTCAGCCATCCGTCTGTTTTCAGCGTCCAGCATATCATCCACAGAGTCATGTCCTGGAAACAAGAATTTATATTGACTGGGGCAGTTCAAAGCTATTTAGCTGTACCTAGGCCTGCTAGAGTTAGCTGTGAACTGATTTACGTCAGTTTTGCTGTAAACATCTATAGTGTATTTTACCGTCACTTTCAGTGTTTAGTTGCACATTGTTTTGAGCAAGTGTTGTTTCAACATGTTTCCCTTAGTGTTTTCTAAAAATGTAACTAATAGTACTCCACAGGCCACACAGTAAGTTTTCTGGTAGAATAATACATTTCAGATGGTCTTGAGGGTGTCTATTCATATGAACAGCTGAATATATAAACAGTTTACATTTCCATATTAAAAGCCCAGATTGATAAAGTGTGAAAAAATGTTGGCAAAATACGATTTGAGAAAACCAGAATCATAAAAATGTGCTTCTGTTATTTTAACGACGTCATCGAACAGTTTTCACCAATCAGAGCCCTGGATTTGCTTTAAATTCTCGAAACAATTCTACGGGGTTTCCCATTCACTCCACGGAGCGGAGCGGCTGGATACTAAATTTTCCCACTGTTTCAACTCTCAGCATCGCACAGAATATGAGGTAACAAAGAATTTGACCTCATATCAAGTATTATTACGTGAATTAATAAGAAATAATTTTATTAATCATGAATACACGTTGTCAATGGCGCCACCAAACGTCAAAGGTCTGTGGCTTTCAGTTAGCTCACATTGGCTAACGTTTATATAACGTTTATTTAACGGAAATCGGACGTATGCTTAATGTTATTAACAAAGTATTCCCTAACGCCGTTGATCTTAAATTGTTATAAAATATAATGAAAAATGGTAAATTAATCATAAAGTTGCCGAGTATTGGCTGAACTTAGCATCAGACATACGGTGTACAAGTGCTGTAATGTAAAAACCGCAATGCTGCATTAAACTTTAATATTATAGTGCTGACTGTTGCTTATCAAAGTCAACCGGTGAATTGTTGACTGGGTTTGGTGAGTTAGTCGCGTGGACTCATACTAAATGGCTGCAGCAGTTATCATTACACATATTTTAGATTGAACCCTTTTCACATATGCCGAGGGTAATACGGTATACTATGGATGAGATAATCTTACCCAATTTAGTTTTTGAGGGAAAATCTAACACTTCTTGTTAATGTCAAATACTAATTTGACATTCACCAGAATGCGGTGCACTATCAATGCAGACAATAATGGTAGCATTGCCAAGGTATAGAGGGTACACACAGTTATTCATTCCGATGAAATTGTGCTGTGTGTACCTCAAAATAACATTTTTGGAGGTCCCATGTGATAAAGGTGTTTAAACGACTCAATACTATGCCAGTAATTCGTTTTACTAATAGTCAACTGCAAAACAAGTGACAGACTTCAAAGCACTTGGCTTGTTATTCTCAGATTATGGTAAGAATAAGGTTATCTATGCTGAGCACCTTGCAACTGAAACGCAGGCGGATCTTTTCTTTTTTGAATGTGATTCAGAAGTGAGCAGCATCCTCTGTGATTAAATGCCAGTGTATCCGGGGAAGGGAGAGAGCGTCTCATACTAACGATGTGTGTATAGCCTATGGCGTGACCAAACCTACTCTTTCCGAGTTCTGATAACATTTTCTGCCCGGCTCAGTAAAAGGGAAATGTTAGGAAATCAGCAAATACAGTACAATAAGTAAATAAGTAACACAACTTCAGTCATTAAAATGTACAAAGGTGTACTTCTCTCGCTGTATTCTATCTTTGGAATGTGCTCATTACTGAAGTTCCTGCTTTTCCAGCACTTTGGACAAATGCTGTTAAACGGGGTCTCTGTTTAACTCGTGATGTTTTAAGAGTTAGAAGTATATAGCCAAACTCCTCAGCTACCTAGCCTGCTAGCTACGCTCTGGTTTGTTTTGGGCTTTCAGAAAAGTGACTGCGCACATTGCTTAAAGAAACGGATTGGACCCAACGGTTGAGTACTCAGCCCCGATATACTCATAAAACAACAGATTTATTCTTTTGGAGATGATTAACAGCCAAAGATTTAAAAATGGCTACGTGTCAAATAAATACCTCTGTTCCAGTCCGCCATGTTGACAAATGACGTCACGATCAGCTGTGTGGACGGGGCTGCGCACTGGATTGGCAGTGAGTGCGCGTGACCCCGGATACGAAACTTTTTTATTATTATTTCGAACATTCCACAATATACAAACTCTCATTGAGGATAATAAAAACAAGGTACTTTCTGTTCCATAGCATAACAAAAAAAAAAGTAAAAGTAGAAAAAGAACATAACAACAGAACACACAGGGTTACGCACTTATAAAGGCATCCATAGATAAAGTGAGAAATCAAGCAGAGATAAAACAAGGTTGGGTATGAAAAACTTCAAAAAATATATATATATATACAAAATACTCTGAAATTCTTATTTAAATAAATACATATGTAGTGAGGGACATAATACATATGTGGTAGGGGACAAAAGTTTTAATTTAAATTTAAATAGCACAGCGTTTGGAGAATAAATGAAAATAAATGTTTGCCCATCTGTTAAGTACAAAATTAAATACTTATTGTAAAATTGTAAATGCAACATACATTTACCTATACATTGTAATAAAAAATATTAACAATTAAGGGTAAAATATAAGATTGTGTGCTAGATCGTAACAGATCCTTGTGGCATTTTTTGTCTTCAGTCTTTTTAGGGAGAGAAAGAATAATTTAAACTCATTCATAAAGCAAGGAAAGGAGGGCCTGTGATTTCTCCACTTAGCACAATGGATATGGTATTTACCCTTCAATAAAATAAGATTGATAATCTCTGAAACAGAATTGTCCAAACCACCATATAATAAAGAATGTGATTCCCTTCAAAGTTAGGAACATCATTTATTTTAAGTGAAACCCAATTTTTTTATATCCGTCCAAAGGGACTGAGACATTGGGCAGAAAAAAAATAGAGGCTCCAGTGTTTCATCATTATTATTGCAGAGGGAGCAAAATTCCACCTCAAAATTAAATCTTTTTTTGAGGAAACTGGAAACAGGATAGATCTTAGTAATAATTTTGAAATGGGTTTCTTTTACTTTAGGAAGAATCGGATGTTTGATAAATCTGGAAAAGGCTTTGTTTAAGGTGGCAGAGTTAACTTGCTCTGGGTTTTGTCGTAATCCTCTGCAAAAATCATGAAAAAATCTGGATTCCCAGATACGAACCTGCCCCTGTCAATTTCTCCTCTTTAGAGCACCAGATATTTGACAATTTTAGTTTTTATCATCTTGTTTGGACCCGAAGTTGCCCAAGTTTGTACTCTGTGTTGACAACTTCTGACCACTAAGGGGCATTACGCTTACACACAGTCAGTGCACAGACTGTTGACTACTGTGAACAAACAAGTATACACAAAATAAGTCATCTAAAAATATTGCATAGAATTACATTTTTTTGTGTTTTAGATTAATTTATTCACTTTGCATTTGCCTCTGAACAGCACTTCTCCTAAAAGAGAAAAAAAATGCAGATATGTGCATAATACATTTCGAATTTAAATTCTGTGAGTAACGTGTTACCAGAGCTCTGATTTGAGATTGTTGAAAGTCTTGAGTTTGGCCAGTCACTAAATGATCTGTCCATTGTTTGATTCCCTGTTGGATTGGTAGTTTTAGACCACAGGGTCAAAGGTCATGATAGCTCTGACTGAAAATGTTATCATGCAAATGCTAATCAGCAATATCACCCTTTGTTTATCAGGTGTGTGTTTTTTTAATCCTCTTGTGTCTCCATGTGCAGTAATCCACCTGTATGTGAGTGTGTGTCACGTGTGTGGAACCTGACGTCAGCCTACATCACTGCTCAGTGGGGGGGGCTTAAGTTTGATGTGTTTACACTGCGTCCCTTAATTTAAAATTTGATAGGATATGTGTTGAGATCAAGTGGAAGGTCTTTTTCAGTAGCAGTTGTAAACCTGTGAAGACCTGGTCTGTAACTGTGCAGACCTGACATGTAGTCTGCACAGTTATTTAGTTAGGTGAGACATAGCCTGTGCAGACCTGGTGTGGCAAGAGCTTGTCTTTCATTTACCTGGTGTGTGTAGATGTGGTTTGGGCAGATCTGGTGTGTGACTGCTGAAGACCTGGGTTGTCCCTCTCAGCAGGAGGAGCTGCAGCAGCAGAAGTAGCAGTCTCTCTGGCTCTGACTGAAGCCACAGATTGTCTAATTAGATTAAGCGAGGCTTTCCACAGATAATCATTTAGCCGGCTCCTGTTTTTTTTTTCCTCCGATGGAGTGCTGCTTGTGACTGCAGGCTTGCTGAAGGTCATACTGAGATTTCTGAAGAACAAACAGTTTTGGGAATAAAAAGTGGTCTTGGAGCAGGTTTGTAGACTGCTGGCTGAGGAGCTGTGGTTGGGTTATGGGCTGTTTCTGGACCTGGGAGCGTGAAGCTGCTCAGAGTAATCAGACTACCACTAATACCTGCTGCGGCTAACAGGAGGCGATGGGGGAAGTTTCTGTAAGTAAAGCATTTCTTGTCCTTACTGCTGCAGAAATGAAGTGGCAATATTGTTTAATCAAAGATAAAAATGAGTGATTTTGAAAAAGGCTGAATGTACTTTCAAATCCTGAGTGTATTTTGACTGTTTTCCTTCACTGCTAAGATTATTTCATTTGTAACTGATCAATAGAGATTTTCTCCTTCAGCCTTGAATCAAATTTATTCTCCTGCTTTACTAACAAAGATTTGCACCCCTGCTGTGAGTCTTACTGTAAACTCAATACCTTGTATGTGCAGTGTTGTTCTGAAACGTTCATGAAGCTACAGCTTGGTACATTTAGCCGTGAGGCTTATTTATCAATTTGACAGTCGAGACTTCTGTTCAGTCTGAGAAACTCGCAAAAGGTCTCTTCTTTTTTTCCTTCAGCCTTAAACAGGCTGTCTCTCTCTTGCTCAGATTAAGCCTTGGCTGACTGATTGACACAGATTACAGCTGAAAGCACAGAGGTCACAACCTGTGAAGAACAAATATAAATGCTTTTAGTTTACACACTAATCACACCATACACGTGACTAACATTTTTCAAAGGCAATTACAAGCGTAAATGCACCCTTTTCTATTTATCTATTTATTTTTCTGTAAACTGGGGTTGATGGGCAAAAAGAAGCTGGGAGGAGGTTTGATCATGTTATTTAGCTTTTAGCTCTGTTGCTTCTCACACAGCTTGTTTTAAGTATTAACTATCAGATGAATAAAGTTTGGAAAGAGAAGATATCCCTGTTCTTTTTTTAACATCACATTTTTCACCACAGAGGTCATAAACTGTATATTCTTATAAACAGTATCATCTTAAATACTAGTGTCTAAAAACCCTCCTTTATGATTTAAAGTGAATGAAGGTCCTTTGTGTCATAATGTGACCACTGTATGAAATAACAGTCTCACAGTACCTCTCTAATAACCTTTTTTCCACCCTGTGCAGTCACAGAGTCCCCACCAGGCCCAATTTGCACTGGAGGCCGACCACTGAGTCCGTGTTTATTTGGAGGGCCTCTGCAAAGTCCCTGAAAAAGGAGACATGGCCAGCAACTCTTTCCGCGGGTCCAAACATGGCCGACGTGGCGAGGCCTCCCATGAGGCAGAGTTCAGCTGCTCACTACAGGAGCTTCGCTCACTCATGGAGCAAAGGGGACCAGAGGCCGTGACCAAGATCCAAGAGCTTTATGGAGATGTTAATGGACTCTGTGCAAGATTGAGGACGTCACCAGTTGATGGTAAATATGTTTGAGATAGTGCTGGACAATATGTCAAAAAAGTTGTATCACAACAATTTTAAGAATGTGGTGGTATCGTTTTTTTTTTTTGTCTTTATAAATGTGTTAAACCAGTGGTTTAGTTGTTCAATAATTCCAATTAACTTGATCATCACTTCTCCCTATCACTATCCATACCAAGATCTTTCAAGACATATTTAAATTTATCATAATGACAAGAAAATGATGTGAACATGTTCAGAGCCTGTCACTCTGCAGAGGGAGAGGCTGTGTCTCTCTCACTTATTAAACACGAGTCTGATAGATTTGAACATTTATAGTTACTTGAGCTGTTTGTGGGTGACAGTCAGCTGTTAGCTATAGAGCTAGCTGCTGTGCTCTCACAGAGAGCAGAAAAATACCACGTTTACTCTTTGGTCAAGTCTGCACAGGAACACAAGTGATATTAACGAAGTGTTGACTTTGAATCACAGAAGTTTATTGCTGTTAGTTACAGAAACACTGGGGCACAGTTCACCTCTGGTTTATGTTAAACTGTTTTGGACACACTTCTCTACTGTTAGGGTCAGGAACCAAAAGTTAAACACCACAGTGAAGAACATTCTAAAAAAATTTTTTGCTTACATGCAATCTTCTCTCAGACGTCCTCTGCCATAACGTTGCCTGTCCCTTAGGTTTAAAACCTCTGGTTGAGGCCAGGGCTAGTCAAAAACCTGTTGTGCAGTTTGTCTAGGACCCCAGGGCAGATGCTAGCGAGGTTGTCGTAGCTTTATAAATGTGAATCTGAAACCAACCTGTGACTCCTGACCAAGGTTTAAATAGTTTTGGATTTGTCATTATAGTTTAGTTTTAGTTAGCTTTGGAGCGGGCATTCTAGTTTTTATTTAGTTTTAATTTTTGCAACAAGGCTTAGTTTAAGTTTAGTTTCAGTTTAGTTTTAGTTTTTTCATACCTTATTAACCAGGTGCAGGATTCAAAAAGGTCATTGTAAATAATTTGTAATACAGTTTATTTTCCAGTCCAACATAGTGCTCACTGCTCAGTCAATGCTGATTGCTGATACTGACCTGTTGGCTGCTGCCTTAAACACAAGAAAATAATATAAACTTAATATAAAAAATATAAACATAAATTATATAAAATAATGTTAACATAAATTAAATAAAAATAATAAAAACATAAGTTATATAAAACAATATAATATGAGCTTCAATAATTAGAAACTTGGACTCTGTAACAATAAAGTCAGACTCACATGAAATTAAACTATTACAGATGCTCTGATTCATTGCTCCACTACGTTTCGTTGCAGCACAGTGCACAGCCAGTCAGTGCAGTAAACAAGCACGTCTCAGTACGTTGCTGCGATGGTGCCGTACGGCGCTGACAACTGCCGAAATCTGTTGTAAAATTGGTTGGGAAAATGTGTCGGATTAATTTAAATCCTAAAGACTATTAATATTGTCAAAAAGTATAACTAAGGGCATTTTGTCTTTAATTTTGGTTAGTTTCAGTTAGTTTTGTGAACACAAGATACAGTATTAGTTTACTTATCGTTTTTGTTTTCTTTTCTAGTTTTGAGTTAACTGCAATGTATTTTAGATTTTAGTTTTCCTTTTTAGTTTCATTTTAGTTAACTATTTCAACCTTGCTCCTGACTTCATGCAGCCTTTGTTTGTTATGTTTTATGTCACCTTAAGTGTTTTACTTAACCCCTTGATGCCTGTTGTTGCAAATTTGTGACATACCCTGTCAGACTTTGATGCAGCTGAAATGATCTTTGTATCTCAATATCACCTATTGATATTCTACACAAACCGAAAATCGTATCAGATCCACGATTTCTCAATATATTCTCATGCTACATATATGAAATAACTTAGTTATAACCATTGTTTTGTGTGTAATTGTTAATAAATTTAGGCAATAAGGGGATAACAAACTCACTATTCAGTAGATAATTCAAAGCACAGGATTTTTTCTTGTTTTGAGTTTTCAGTTATGTTGCTTGCACCATATTTATGACGTGTAGTGTCCTCAAATTTGACAGAGTTTTCCTGAGAGACTGAATGTTGTGAAACAGTCACTGTGTATCTGTATCCAGGGGTAGCATGTTGAGGGAGAAGAGTGGTCTAGGGAGCAACCCTTGCAGACCAGCTTCACATGGGAAGATTGTGAGCTGCCAGTAAAGATGTTTTATGCAAGTTTAAAACAAAACAAGAGACACCAGCCCAGTGTTACATAACTTCATCCTGTTTTTCTTTTGGTGTATTTAGTCTACTGCTGCCTATTCAATGAGGGTACAACTTACGGAGCAATATTTTGAAATGAACCACCACAGTTGATGGTGGCTATGATTTTTGTCCTCTATAAGCAGCATGAAGAGGTTTTTAACTGAATCACTGCATTGACCTCTGTTGAACTTGCAACACAGCTTCTTTTTTTAAGACTATTTATTATTCATATACAGGTTTTTGATGAGAATTATGCTGTAGTCAACTTCAGTTAAGGTCAGCCAAACTTTATTTTGATGTTTAGGTCCTGCTACAGTGTTCCTTTCACTGACCTTAGGGGAGTGAATTGCAAAACACTGTGCATCATACATATAGCAGATGCTGTGAGCTCTGTGCATTTGAGGACTTCATATTTGTATTATGTCTGCCCTTTGACATTTTCTTCCTCATCATTAATTCATCCAGTCTGTCTGTCTTGCACTCTCTCAGTAAACACCTTCAGCTTTTCGATTCCTGCTGACAGAGAGGTAAAATGTCAGCAGCAGCTTGAAATCAGTAGAAAATCCATCGCCCTGTTTTTCTCTTCTGGCGGTTTCTTGATGGTGACAGCTGAGAAGGGGCAGAGATACATAAGCTTTTACCAATTTAACTAATACTCGATGGGTTTTATTTTCAGATGTGATAAAGGAAAGGGCTTGGTGCGAAGGCTGTTCAAAGTGACTGAGTCAGCTGCAGTGTCCAAAGGGATCAGAGCAAGTTCTGACATGTTGCTGTGTTCCCCAGAGAAAGCCAGTGTGCTCCATGTTCTCTCACAACACCACTCTAACAAACTGCAAATAGACACAAACAAGAAAATGAAACAAGAAGATGATGTCACATCTTAAAAAATTTAGTTAAACTGACAGAATTTGATTTCATATCAAATATATTGATAAGAAATTGTGATAATAAACTACTTTAGATGACAGGATATAAAAGGGATCAAAAGAAAAGCATTTTTTGTAGCAAATCCCCAAACCAATGCTTGCAGGCTTCGTAGTTCCTATCTCACTGATTAACCTGAGCTCACCTTGGGGTGTTTACTCCATGTCCTAAAACCAACCAGGCATCCAACCATCATGATACATTCAATTAGGACAGAGTGGTGGCAGCCCCTAAGGATAGTGGCTCCTGCCTCCCTGAGTCCCATCTGCTGCTTCCTCCATCAAGGCTCCAAAGGTGTTCTGCAGCCAATCTCAGATATGGTTTTTCTTCCACTCTTAAAAGCAGCTGGACATTGTATTTTCAAAGGGGACTCTTAAGGGTCATTGCCGTGAGATGACCATTGTAATGTTAGATAACTCCTGACTGTCAATGTTGGATTTTCTCCTTGTGGTTTCATGCATGTATTGTGGTTTGAGTTCCACATCACGCATGCTGTATTGAAAACAAAGTCTGACATATTTTAATGCTTTGTATTATGTCTCCCTTCTTGCAGGTTTAGATGGAAGCTCAGAAGACATTGACCGAAGAAAACAGGAGTTTGGACAGAACCTCATACCTCCTAAAAAGCCAAAAACCTTTGTGCAGTTAGTCTGGGAGGCCCTGCAGGATGTGACACTGATCATCCTGGAGTTGGCAGCCATAATTTCGTTAGGCCTTTCTTTTTACAAACCACCAGATGGTAACAGACAGAGTAAGTTCATCTTCACCCTTAACGGTTGCTCTGCTTTTTCAATTCAGACTTTGAAGTAGAGCTAGACCTATATAGATTTTTCCGAGCTGATACTGATACAGATTATTTGTAGTAAAGGAAGCCGATAACCAATAACTAATAACTGCACTGCTGATTGGCTGTTTCCCAAGCCATGGCTCTGCTTGTAACCAATCAGATGGTGCTGTGGGTGGGACAGTGCTGGGGACTGAGTAGTGACCGAAGGCAGCGGAGTGGCTGCATCGGGGCCGAAACAACGCAGTTTTAAATTTGTTTCTTATCAGTTGTCGGATTGAATAAAAGGCAGATGCCGATATGCCTCAAAATGCCAAATATCAGCCCAGCCAATAATCGGTCTATCCCTACTTTAAAGTAAGAGTTCTTTGTGTACCTCAGCCATTGACTTGTTTTTAAGCTAGCATCTTGCTTTGGAGAGTATCATTTATGATGATGACGCTTTGGCATTTGATCAGGTCGTAAAATTTGTGTGACTTTTTTTTCATTGGTCTGTTATTGGATTGGGGGATCAAAGTTTGTGGTTGAAATGGGCCAACTATCTGTAATATTTGTCAGACACAAAGAAACTTAAGGTTAGCTTATACTGGGGTGACAAAATGTTTAGCTGCTCTAAAGAAAAACTCAACTAACATTGATACCATTACTAAAACTTGTTCTGTGTTCTGTGTTCTGTTTCTTCCCCATTCAGATTGTGGCAGTGCCGCTGGAGGTGTGGACGAGGACGGTGAGGCGGAGGCCGGGTGGATCGAGGGGGCTGCCATCCTGCTGTCAGTGGTGTGTGTGGTCCTGGTGACGGCCTTTAATGACTGGAGCAAAGAGAAGCAGTTCCGTGGCCTTCAGAGCCGTATCGAGAAGGAGCAGAAGTTCACTGTGGTCAGAGGGGGGCAGGTGATCCAGCTCAACGTGTCTGAAATAGTGGTGGGAGACATCGCACATGTCAAATATGGTAAAGACCAAGATCATCTGCTTATTCATCCAAAAGCTCACAATTGTTCCAAAGTCCCAGCATACATGTCTGTATTGATGGATCTCGGTTTGTAATACTAAACTGTAGTGATTCTTTTAATCCTGGATTATCCACTCAGCGTATGAAAATATGATAACAGGGTGTCCGCGGGGTCTTAAAAAGTAAGGCCCTTAAAAAGTATTAAAAAGTCTTAATTGTGGTTTTATGATGTATTAAATTTTGTAGGTATTCAAGTTTTGACTCCAAAAATATCCATGAATATTTATTTCCTTCATGCGACTGTCCCCTGATCGGGATGTTAAACATTTGGCCAATAAAGTTTTAAAATAGAGTAGAATAGAATAGAATAGAATTACTTTATTGATCCCAAACTGGAAAATTGTTACGTTAACAGCAGAAAACGACAAAAATAAAACAATAAAAAAATGAAATATATACATAAAGACTCGAGTTACAATAGGATACAACAATAAAGATTTTGAGGGGTATATACACCAGCTATGAAATAAATTCTTTCAAGCTTTATTCCTTCTCAGCCTACATAATGTCTGTAAAAATGCAAACTACAACCGTTAAAGAGGGGTTGCTAACCACAACTCAAAGTCGCGATAAAGTCTTTAAACTTTTTGAAAGGTTTTTAAAAAAGTATTGAAACAACCTCAGGATCTTAGCATATACTCTGGATAAACTTTGACACACAATAATCAGTCCACAACAGTCTAATTAATATTCCTGTGATAATGGTATTTTACCTGTTGCTATAAATAGTTAATTACTGATTAATCCCAAAACCAGTCAGGTGCCAAGTGCCAACATGACACTAAAATCTGAGTCCCAGGTGTGAGGCTGCTGAGTTTGGGAATTATGAAACCGAGTTGTCACCATGTAACTGAAAAATGACGCATCAGTAACCCTGAAAGAAACCTTCATCACCACTATTTCATAAAATTCAGAAATAGTGATGAAGATGAAATAAATTTTTTTGTTTGTATTTCCTCCAGTTGTAATGTGACAGACAGGTGTTGTGTTTGTGATGTAACATGGGCTGCAGTCATTGAAGTGTTTATGTTCCAGGTGACCTCCTTCCTGCTGACGGCGTCTTGATTCAGGGCAATGATTTGAAGATCGATGAGAGCTCTCTGACCGGGGAGTCAGATCACGTCAAGAAGACTCAGGACAAAGACCCCATGTTGCTGTCAGGTGCTGCTCTCTATACTATTCATCTAAACTATCTGCTACGGTCTTAGTCACCTGACCTATAACTGTCAGCTCTTTCACACAATTTCTTAAGTAAATTCTCAGGTAGATTTCAACATCATTGTGTTGTTTTTGTGTTAAATTTAAACATAGAGCAGCAGAGGAAGGGTGCTCTGAAAAAAAAAAACTTTGATGTGCTCAAGATGTGGTTTGTCACCTTTCAACAGGTAAAACAACACTGTAACTCCTCTGTCCCACTCTCAGGTACCCATGTGATGGAGGGCTCTGGTAAGATGCTGGTCACTGCTGTTGGCGTCAACTCTCAGACTGGAATCATCTTTACGCTGCTTGGTGCCAGTGAAGAAGGTGATGGGGATGCCGAGGAAAAGGCAGAGAAGAAAAAGAAAAAGGAGAAACTAAAGGAGGAGCGTAAAAAGAAGATGAGGGGCAAAAAAAGTAAGATCATCATAGCAACAAGATCAGACTGCTCCCTATGAGTTCTCATTATCTCATCGGAATAATGTGAAAGCTCAGTAAGTGGCTGTCTTAGACCAGATGAGTAGAAACCTTTTTTTTTATATAATTTTACTTCCAACAACCTACCAAAAGCAGCTGGCTACCATGCTTGTTGAGGATCACCAGAAAACAAGGAAGAAAGTTGCACATCAAAGTGTATTTTAGACCTGTATCCTGTTGTTTTTTTCAGCTTTATGCATTTTTGTAAAGGAGATATATCTTCATTACTTAATATATGAAGAAAATCCCATTCATATGGGAGAGGACAGGGCATCTCTACAGGTTAACAAACTAGAGTCTGTCTAAAGTCTAATGGAGTCTCATGTTAGTTTGTTCCTTTACTTATTTCTGTACATTTTGACGCTCTCATTTTTAAATTTCATGTTTTTCTTTGCAGGTAAAAATGACGAAAAAGGCAAGAAAGGTAAGCAGAACAGCTGTAGTTCAGTACTGTTTGTGACTGTGAGTTGGTGTCATAGTTGGCGGTGGATGACACGGAGACACTTTCAGTTAAGCCGTTGCTTTTAGACTGAGTGGTTGGTTGCTGTGCTGGTCAATGGGGATTTGTGGTTTTTTTTTTGTTGCTCTGAGATATAGATAAACTACTGGCAACATCTAGAGCTACACTTCAATTATTCTCAATACAGATGGCCTTGTGATTGAATTGTGAATGTACCATAATATTTCTGGGAGTGAGTGGACCCCATGATTGGTATTGGTTGCTTTTTGTTCTGAGCTGTAAAAATTCAGTCATTCCTGGTCTTCAAGATTGTCCCATACTTGTTCATTAAAAGAAAATTTACTTTGGGGTTTACAGACAAAGAATCTGTGGCGCACAAAGAAACTTTGTCTTTATTTTGGAGTTTAAAGCCCAGTTTCCACCAAGTGGTCCCTTTGACTAATCCAGGGACAGGTCCCCAAATTACCGAGATATACCATCCCACTTTTTGACACCCTTCTACTGGGATGCCAGACATATGACCGGACTGCAGAAAGTGGAGCTACAACACTGCAGTCCATTGATTGGTTGAAAGAATCGTCAATTACCATGCGACAGCAGCTCATGGCATACAGTCATCTCTGAAACAAAGCTTTATTGCGCATTGCAACAAAGAGCCACATGCGAATCACAAAGAAGATGAATTTCTGAATGTCTACCATCGTTGCTCTTTGTTTAATGTGTCGTGTTTTTCTTCTTCGTTGGATTTATAAGTGGGGTACACTGTGCTGCGCTGCTATAGCAGTCACACTATAACGTAACTGGCACGGCTATTGGAATCCCACTTACACACGGACTTCCAAGAGAGGGCAGGACTGGCTGTGGAAACCATAGACTGTAAAAAAAAAATGGACGTCCGCTTGCTCGGCTTGAAGTGAGGTCTCCACAAAAACTGCTCCCCCTGGTGGCTGGCTGCAGTATAGGTAACAAAAATCTGGCTCCCCAGTCATTCCAGATGGGCTGTGGTTAAACTTTAAAGAATTAATACACCTCATAGAAATGTTTTTCATGTCCGATTGTTGTGGTGATTTGAAGACATTATTTGGCTCTTGTATTCAAGCCCTCTTTTTCCTGAAAAGTTTCGTTTTTATTAGTTATACGTGGTTAAAAACAAGGTTTTACGTAACGTTTAACGATGATTAACAGCTGCCGTTCACATGTATTTTTTTCGGGGATTGTAAAATATGTCAGGAGGTAGAGTCAAGAAGTGATTAGACTCTCAAAAGAAAAAAATTATTATTATTTTTGTCACCCAGCTCCACTCAGATTCTCCCAGAATCCCTCATCGTCTCTACTGCGCAGACTCTGGCTTTAAACTGCTGCAATGGTGGCACCTGAGACAGCGGTATTTTGGCTTCAAACCCGTACAATGATAAATGGCAGAGCCAAGCTGTCCACTCTATATGCAGTCTATGGTGGAAACCCATCAGGATCAGGCTTTACCGATCCAACCTGTACCAAACCATACAGATCCATACCGAACTGCTTGGTGGAAACAGGGCTTAACAGATCAACAATCTTCAGTGCTTGTCAGACCAGTGTATCTTTCCTAGTGTGTCCTGACTAACGTGCCTACCACAATGCAGAAAGCTGGACTGTTCACAACAACTTAATATGATTACACTGAACTTATCAGGCTCACCTCATCAGACTGACGTTAGCTTTTGTATGGATAAAATGCCACACAGGAGACTTGATACTTTTTTAAAATTCTTTTTATTTAAATATTTCTAGCTTTTGCCAAAAAATGAGTCTTACAAATTAATGTTCCAAAACATGTTTAAAAATGGTTGAAAGTACAGTTTAACCTGGCACAGATAGGTGCAACATTTATGACCATTCTGCATCAGAAGTGGAATTGATTTCAACTGAGTAGTTGGCATTGACTGTACAATTGTTTGCTTCAGCTATTGATACACCTGCAAATTCTGGTTTAAAACCTTACAGAGAAAAATGGTTTTAAAATGTTGATGATGTATTTTTTTTCTGAAAAGACAAACATACCAAATACTGCATCAACAGGTTAAATATTTTGTAAATTGTATCAATCAAACCCTTTAACTCAGCATTAGAGGGATTTTTTTTTTAATTCTTTTAATGGAGGCGTTGGATATGGACTAGTGTTTGGACATGCATCCCAGCATGCATCACATCTGTCAGTGCCAGTAGTGGAGGACCCCTAGATGTAACTGTCATTGGAATAGTTTATATATGTTCACACTTACCCTGAGAGCTCAGCCGAAATCAAAAACAAGATAAAACCTCTTGTATATTAGAACGTCCTTTACTGAATAAATTTGTGTAATATGTAGATACAGAATTTACACAAATCTGATGCAATACTACTACTTAAAACTTAAATCTTGAATCTGACTTCCTGTAAAGGTTGAATTGTGTGTGGGTATGCTGGCAGACCTGTGCCAGTAATGTTAGGAGTTTGTGACAGATAAGAAGTAAAGAGGAAACAGAAAAGATCTGAAAAGTAGAGGCTGGAACAAAGTAGACTAGTGGCATAACAGCTACTTTAAGATAATTCTTTTAGTCTAAAGTTTTTGTGACATAAGAAAATAGAGATAACTTCAAAATGTTTGAGTAAAACAGTTAAAATCATGCGATACGTTCCATAATAGATCAGTTTTCCAATTCTATTATCTTGATTTGTTCTATTTTTTTTATATTTTGTAATTTGTGTCCTCATCTGATTTTGCATGTGGTTGTTATTGATGCTGCTATCTGAATTATGAGTCACAGCATGCTGGTCGGGTGTTATTGAGTTAATCTGCTCTGGAAGAGGTCGTTGTGATCAGACTGATCAGACTTGTGCAAGAGATCATAACTCATAGGTGGGTCTGAGGTTCAGACGGCACACTCCTAGTTTCCATTGTTTCCATTTCCTTGTGTGTCCCGGTCCCTGATGGGTCTTACTAGCACCTTGTGGTCCCACATGGTGGAGTGTGTGTCCCTGTGGTCTGAGGAGCAGCAGCAGCAGGTGCTCCTGACTCTGTTGATGGTGATTAGGAGCAAGCAGATTATCGGCCTTAAGCTCGGCAGCTGCTTTCTTCTCCTGCCTACTGCTGCGGCCTGGCCTGTCCACTAATAACCTCATTACTGAGCTGGGATCAGCAAGCACACACTCACACACACATATAAAGATACCCTCACTCTCTGACTTTGAACTATGTGTCACTTGACTCCGTAGTGCTGCTAATTGTTACTGTAGTGATGTAGAGATAAAGGGGATAATGTGGTCTGGTTGGTTATTTGAGTAATTTACAAGCAAGTTAGAGGTCAGATTTTTCTCATATACACTGTCTATCAACACAGATAAGCATGAAAAAAAATCTTAATTTAAACTGTTGAACCCTCATCCTGATGTTTTTTGATTCGGCAGCTTTATCAGACATCTAGATTATCCGGTTGCATCTCCATTTCTCAATGGTGGTTAACAGCTTAGTATTTTTTTCCACAAAGACACCATGGCCTTCATATGAAAGCAGTCCTTACATTATAATACTGACTGTTTCACAATCACTTTATTTTATCTGCTTACTTAGCTATGCCTGATTAAAAAAAACAGTGCTGTTGAAAAAACAAATTTTTCTCTCTGTTGTTGTTTTTTTTTTTGCATTGTTGTTCTTACTTTTCATCCATGACAGAATTGTTAGAAGAACGATTCTGTTTTTACTTTTCACCCTCTCAGTAGTTTCTTTCCAGCTTCCATTTCTTTCTTACTTTCTAATTACTGCTGAGTGGCCAATCGAGCATATGTTTACATTAAGTTTTAAGGGGAAACACCAGTAAGTTGTTAGTTCTAATGGACAGCAGCTCTAAGGCAAAGTACCCTGACTTCAACTTTCTCAGCTGTCCCTTTTTTTTTTTGTATCTTTGCTTTTTCTTTTGAATGAGTTGGTATTTTAAACCTGGCATCAATCTCATAAAATAGTTGGACCATATAGATGTTAACTTTGCTTGGCATGAATTGTCTATAGAAGTTGTGATGGTTTGTTTTCAAGCAGCTTAATGTTTTGCTTGATTTCTTTTTCCCTCTGTAGGAAAAGACGCGGATGGAGCCCCTGTTGAGATGCAGCCTCTGAAAGAGGACGGAGAAGTGGAAAAGAAGCAGAAAAATTTACCAAAGAAGGAGAAGTCGGTCCTACAGGGGAAGCTGACCAAACTGGCTGTGCAGATTGGTAAAGCAGGTATGGACATAAAAACACAAAAATGATGCAGAGATGTTTGTCACATGGGCTGCACAGTGGCACAACGGTGAGCGCTGCCCCAAGGTCCCAGTCGGCATGCAAACTCCAGCTTCCTCCTACAGTCCAAAAACATGCTCATCAGGTTAATTGGTTACTCTAAAATTGTCCGTATATGATGTGAGTGTGCGTTGTTTGTCTCATGTGTCAGCCCTGCGACTGGCTGGCGACCAGTCCAGAGTGTACCCCTCCTTTTGCCCTAAGACAGCTGGGATAGGCTCCAGCCACCGCAACCCTGAACAGGATAAGTGGCATCGAAAATGAACGGGTAGAAATGAAAGGGTATAAATTTTACTTAAATCTTGTCTTGAATATCTGCACATTGCTTAACAAAGGTTGTGTTATTTTTGTGATAAGTGAAACAAAAAAATGCAGGAGTTTAATTTGCAGCATATTCATGTATTTCTAACTTTCTATCCACAACCGCCAGTTTACCCTGCCTCAGGTCTATTTTTATGGGCCATAAACTTTGTGTGAAATGTTGGTTCTGTCTCTTTCAGCCCAACAAATGAGACCCCTTTAAAATATAGAGCTTCTCAGAATGTAACTCTCCTCTCATTGTTTCTGTACAGGTCTGTTTATGTCTGCTCTGACCGTCATCATCCTCATCACTCGCTTTTTCATCGACACCTTCTGGGTTCAGGGCGTTCCCTGGACAGCAGAGTGTGTACCCATCTACGTGCAGTTTTTGGTCAAGTTCTTCATCATTGGAGTGACAGTGCTGGTCGTAGCTGTGCCTGAAGGTCTCCCTTTAGCTGTCACCATCTCCCTGGCTTACTCAGTCAAGGTCTGTCTACCCAAAGAACTGTATAGTCTTTTTTTTTAGCGAACCAGCCTGAATACATTGAGGCTGATCAGGATCTTATCCTTTGTCTCTTCATATATGATTTTGGAGGTTACAGATATTCCGGATGAAGTATGCAAAAGTGCTAGAGGGACCTGTCTGTCTGATTCAAGACAACCCTGATCAAATATTGTTCCTTCTTCTGATGACGTTTCGGATAATTCAGATTAATAATAATAACTTTATTTATATAGCACCTTTTAAAAACAAAAGTTTACAAAGTGCTTTAACAGGAACACAAACAACAACAAAGCACAGAAACACAAAAACAAAACACACAGTTCAAGAGGCACTTGAGCAGGAAGACACCATGCATGAGGGTTACAGGAAGCATAGTCAGGGACCCAGACAATACAAGAACCATACAACATAAAATGAGACCATGAGGACTGGGATAAAAGCTAAAAACATAAACTCAGTGAGAGAAAGGAGGAAAAGGCAATGGAAAGGGACAGTTACAAACAAAATCAGAACATCAAATATAGATATATAAAATTGTAAAATAAATATGAACAGAATAATGAAAAAATAATGATAATAAAGCAGAGATATGAGCAAACGATAAAACAATTGAAGGCCTAAAGGATATAAGTGAAAAGATTAAAAGTGAAACAAGCGTGAATCAAAGTTCAGTAAAATTGGATTTAGAAGAAGGTAATTACAGTAATAAAATACAATGAATAAATAAGTACATATAAATAAGGAGGGTGGACTTAAAAAGGTAAGAACAATAAGATAGAGGAAAAACTAAATAGATAAATCAAAAATAAAATTAAAAAAAAGATAAGAGAGCAAAAAATGAAAGACGAAAGCCCACTTCACTACTGTCCTCTTATTCCAGAAAATGATGAAAGATAACAACCTCGTCCGCCACTTGGATGCTTGCGAGACGATGGGAAACGCCACAGCAATCTGCTCTGACAAGACAGGCACCCTAACCATGAACCGCATGACTGTAGTGCAGGCCTACATCGCGGGACGTTACTACAAAAGGGTGCCAGAACCGGACCAGATACCTGCCAAGATCCTGGACCTGCTCATCCAAGGAATTGGGGTCAACTGCGCCTACACCACCAAGATTATGGTAGGCTGTAAAAATAGCTTTCCATTCAGGAAGCACTGTTAGTTAAGCATTTGGCCTCGAGTGAGGGATGGTTTGGACAACTGCCAAAGAAGCTCAAGATTCATCTGATCATTGGATCCTGGATTCACTGCACAGACCAGAGTACAGAGGAGACTAGTAGGACACATATGAGACTTAACCAAAAACAGTATTTCATCAGTTTTCGTACTAGTCTGCTCAGACCGCAGCAAGAAATTTTTTATATTGTCTTTAACTGTCTTTAACTGTTTTACTCTCTGTAAATAGTGAAGACTTGGCTGACATTGTCTTCAGATACTATTCATCCTGTGGTCCATCGAGCATGCTGATATATCACTGTCACTGTTAAACTTCACAGCTTCCTGTTATCTCCATTTGTATATGTAAAAAAGGCAGAAATTAAAAACTTAATGAGACACATTTTGATTTTATTAACATCAACTCTGCTTCTGCCTCCTGCAGCCTCCAGAGAAAGAAGGTGGGCTTCCTCGGCAAGTAGGAAACAAGACTGAATGTGCCTTATTGGGACTTTCCCTGGACCTACACCGGGACTACCAGACAGTACGCAACGAAATCCCAGAGGAGAAACTGTTCAAGGTCTACACCTTCAACTCTGTGAGGAAGTCCATGAGCACCGTGCTAAAGAACTACGATGGCAGCTATCGAATGTACAGCAAGGGGGCCTCTGAGATCCTGCTCAGGAAGTACGTTCATGGATGCTCCTTGTTCACCTGCTCTGCACTGTGTGAGTGAAAAACTCTTTGACACATGACTCTTTGTCTGATTACAGATGCTGTAAGATCATTGAGGAAGGTGGCGATGTCAAACCCTTCAAACCTCGGCACAGAGATGAGCTGGTGAAGAAGGTGATTGAGCCGATGGCTTCAAATGGTCTGAGGACCATCTGCCTCGCCTACAGAGATTTCCCTGCCTCTGAAGGAGAGCCTGACTGGGACGATGAGTCCCACATTCTTACTGGCCTCACCTGCGTCGCAGTAGTCGGCATCGAGGATCCTGTGCGGCCTGAGGTGTGTGTGCTCTGTCTGTACCACAACAAAACCACAGTAGTGACATGAAGCTATCACTGACACAGAGGCTCATGCTGTAGACAAGGGAGACATTTTGTCTTCAGTGTTCTGTCCAAGAGTCCTTATTAGCATCACCATTAATCAGCCTTTATTCATTTCCTGTGTTGTTCTCATCAGGTCCCAGAGGCCATCAGAAAATGCCAGCGGGCCGGGATTACAGTAAGAATGGTGACTGGAGACAACATAAATACTGCCCGGGCCATCGCCATCAAATGTGGCATCCTGCAACCTGGAGATGACTTCCTGTGTATGGAGGGCAAAGAGTTCAACCGAAGGATTCGCAACCCGATGGGAGAGGTCAGACAGCCACAATACACCGCATCTGTCCTACGCTAAAGCCCCGAAAAGATCTCACGCTTGATTTTTTATTCTGCATTTGCATATTTTGATGGTCAAGAAGGCTGCACCCTCTTATGTTTTCATTTTTAGCCATGCATCGGAGTTAGAGTGAGATTCTGAAAAATAGGAAATGTTTTATAATGTATCACAGCAGACATCATTTTCAAATTTCTTACACCAGGAATCACAATCTCTCTTTTACCACACTCTACAGGCTGCTTCACGGTTTTTCTACTGAAACACCTCATCATATCTTTTGTCTTTCCTGCAGATTGAGCAGGAGCGCATCGATAAGATTTGGCCCAAACTCAGAGTCCTTGCTAGATCTTCTCCAACAGACAAACACACTTTGGTGAAAGGTAAGACACAATTCATACAGCACAGTTTATTCACATAAAACTGTGCCAAACACCATTTTTACCCTCTAATGTTTATGTCATTGTCAGTCCTGCACGTCTGTTGATGCTAATTGTCATCCCCTGTCTCAGGTATCATTGACAGCACCGTCCTGGAGCAGAGGCAGGTTGTTGCTGTCACTGGAGATGGAACTAATGATGGTCCCGCCCTCAAGAAAGCAGACGTTGGCTTTGCTATGGTAAATATCCCAACCACGGCTCCCTCTGTAAACATTCAGTTAGAAGGTTTAAGTTGTTATGAGACGGCAAACTGTACCTTGCTTAAGTAGGCTTCAACGCTAAAGTCCAGTTTGTTTGGCCAGTGTGACAGCTTCATACCATAGTCAGGCACGATACACTTCCTTGCCTTTGGTACACTTGGGAGAAGTGTGCTTTCTCTCTAGATTCCAATATCAAGGGTCAACTGGACAAGACACAAAATAGTTGGGTCATTTTGGACTGAAACGTGACTGCGGTGAGCGAAGGTCCGTTTCTCAATGGATTTGTCATCTAGGAGGGCTAAAAAATAAGTTTAGCTGCGGTGTATTTTTTAAAATGGTGGGGAAAATTTTTTAGAGGCCAAAATCCATAATGGCTGTCATGGAAATGATCTTTTTAAAGGCTCGAAGCACAATGATGGACAATACACTTTTTCAGACCTTAATTTTGTTGAGAAATACATATTTCTGGGTTACATAATGATTTGACCTTATTTTAACCTTCAAATTCAAGATGGCTGCCACTTTTGGTGATTTTTGGGGGAAGTTTATGCCATTTTTGGGGCATTTTTTCCAGCTCTGCTCATGATGAATTGAATGATATAGAGTTAAAGTTCACAGAAATAACATCTGAAGTCAATAAAGTAGATGTTTATGTGTAAACAACACTTGTTGATTGCCCATTTCCCATTAAAATGGACTATGCAGCTATGACTTTCCCGGTCTATATCTCAACTTTTGGGGCTATATTAAATTCTTTTGCAGTGTTAAACAAATGGAAATGAATAGATTCCTTTATTTTGCTTCCATTTAAACGGTCACGTTTTGGTCCAAAATGACCCAACTAAAAACTCGAGTGTTTTTGTGGTCCCACATGGGGACGATGAAAGTGTTTTTGTCTTGTTTTTAGTAGAAAATGTCTTTTTAGGCCTAATATGAGACACATTCACCTGAAAAATGTCTTTTTTCAAGTTATTAAAAGACAACAATGAGGTCTGCAATTGCTTGTAACAAGTACAAAAAACCTGCCAATGGAACAAGAGGAAATTTACTTGTATCAAGACATTATTCCAGTTTCAAGCAAATTTTCAGGCAAATTTTTTTTTGTTCCTTGTTTCATTTTTGTCTTTAAATAACTTGAAACAAGACATTGTTCTGGACTGGTCAGGTGAATGTGGCTCATATTGCGTTTAACAAGACAGTTTTTACTTAAAATAAGACAAAACCACTTGATTAGATTTCTGGTTTTTTTTGCAGTGATCATGTCTGTGAATCCTACGTGTAATATTACAACTTAATGTGTACAAGGGGCACTCGTGCTCAAGTCTGGTTCATATTGGAGTGGTGTGACCACGGTGTGAATGGCTCAGGTTTAAATTCCACTTATATTTAAGCTCACCTGCATGTTTTGTTTTGCAGGGCATCGCTGGGACGGATGTGGCGAAGGAAGCGTCTGACATCATCCTGACGGATGATAACTTCAGCAGCATTGTGAAAGCTGTGATGTGGGGAAGAAATGTTTACGACAGTATCTCAAAGTTCCTGCAGTTCCAGCTCACTGTCAACGTGGTCGCTGTCATCGTGGCCTTCACTGGAGCCTGCATCACCCAGGTCAGAGCCATGAGACTCCTCTAATACACCTTCAGGCTGGAAGGAAAGAAATAACAGTAATGTTTGATGGTCTCTAGCTCTAGAGGAGAGGATGGTTCAGACTTTAAAGAATCCAATTTGGATCTACATCTGAGTAAGAAACGTGTGCTGCATTAGCTCACATAAATGAGATGTGTGTGTGTTTCCAGGACTCTCCTCTGAAAGCCGTGCAGATGCTCTGGGTCAACCTCATCATGGACACTTTTGCATCATTGGCTCTTGCCACAGAGCCGCCAACTGAGGCGCTGCTGCTCAGGAACCCTTACGGCCGCAAGAAGCCTCTCATTTCCCGTACCATGATGAAGAACATCCTCGGACATGCCATCTACCAGCTCACCATCGTCTTCACACTGCTCTTTGTTGGTAGGTGACCACACGTATAAATGATATACTATAAATGATTAAAACTTAAGGATTATGCTGCTCTCTAAACCTGGTCATGATTATTTTTCGCTCCTGCCCACAGGTGAGAAGTTATTCGACATCGACTGCGGCAGGAACGCCCCGCTTCACGCACCGCCCTCAGAACACTACACCATTGTCTTCAACACGTTTGTCCTGATGCAGATCTTTAACGAACTCAACGCCCGCAAGATTCACGGCGAGAGGAATGTCTTCAGAGGGGTCTTCAACAACCCCATCTTCTGCTCTATCGTTCTGGGAACCTTATTGGTGCAGGTAATCTGTGAGGAGCAGTCAGTCAGAGCCACTGTGTGGCCTGGTGAAAGCATTGCTCATGAGGTGTTTCTTTCTCTTTCAGTTCGTCATTGTGCAGTTTGGAGGTAAACCATTCAGCTGTGTGAGCTTGAATCCAATGCAGTGGCTGTGGTGTATCTTCCTGGGCCTTGGCAGCCTCCTATGGGGACAGGTGAGACCCAGACTGTTTTTCACAGCAGAGAGAAGATTTGAAATCATTGTATTAAGAGGAGTGATGTCAAAAAATCAAAGTGGTCAACAAAAATGTGTTGTCCCCCTTTCAGCTGGTGTCCAGCATCCCCACAAGCTGGCTCAAGTTCCTGAAGACTGCAGGTCACGGGACGCAGCGGGAGGAGATCCCTGAAGAGGAACTGGAGGAGATGAAGGATCTAGACGAGATTGATCATGCTGAGATGGAGATGAGGAGGGGCCATGTGCTCTGGTGCCGTGGCCTCAACCGCATCCAGACACAGGTATGGTTTTTCCCATGACAGAAAAATCCAACTCTGTCCTGTTGAGTTTTCTAGCCAAGGGCAACACGAGGAACTAAGAGACAGAGCAAAATATCCAGTGAAATTATGAAATCATTCTCCAAAACAGGTGATACGGATTCTTTAGTATCATCAACATGATAAATTATAACAAGGATTGTTTTTCAAATAGCTGAGAGCTGAGGTCGCTTCACTGTCTCACCTCCAGTGGCTGAAATAAAATCATTTAATGTAAATATTTGAATCAGTGGTAGATGCTGGATCAAATTGGTTAGCATGTTTGGTTCAGTTGCTAAAGCTGGCATGCTAGCTTGTTTGTTGAGGTTTGTTTAGCTGGGATAACTGGTGTTGACTGTGTAGGCCAAAGCCAGACCTGGTCTTAGCTCTCTGTTTTCCTGTCTTCCTCAGATCCGTGTGGTGAACGCCTTCAGGGACAGCGTGTCTCCTTACGAAGGTCTGGAAACGCCTGAATCACGCAGCTCCATTCACAACTTCATGAGCCACCCTGAGTTCCGCATCGATGATTCAGAGCCTCAAATCCCCATGATCGACGAGGTTGAGGGTGAGGACGAGGCACCCACAAAACGGAATTCCATCACCATCCCGCCGCCACTGACAGGATTGCCCTTCCTACCCAACCAGAACAACAACGCCATGGAGCGCATTGTCAACAAGGACTCCTCCAGACCAGGTCTGCTACTGGCCAACTCAGCAACTCTTCCCCCCTGTCCAGGGAGCCCCCTGCACAGCCTGGAGACCTCCCTGTGAAGCCCCGCCCCCAGACCTGAGCACTCCCTGTGACAGTGCTCCGTTTGTTTGTTTGTATTATTTGTTCTGAGAGCCAAGGCATGTTCCCAGGAGTCAGTCACACAGACTGTTCCCTTCTTTCTTTCTTTCATAGACATGGACTCTGAGGTGATAATCTAGGAGAAGAGTGTTTGTGAGGTGAGGTAGTCAAAGCTCACAGAACGTGTTAAGTTCAGGTTAGATATGTGTCAGGATTTATTCTTCAGAATCTGTCACTGAAATGTTTAGTCGTTTTTAGACAAACAACTTTAAAGTAAATCTTTGTTTGATTTTATTCTAGTATTTTTTGTAAAAAAAATGTTTTAGACTCTTGTTGTTTCAAAAGATGTTAAACCAAAGGTTATTAAAAGACACAAAAACACTCAGCGCAGGATGTTTGTGACAGCTACAACAAATAAACAATAAACAATTCTTTTGAGATGTTTTTTTTTAATCTTTACCTCTAAAGCTGCAGCTCTGTTTTTGTCATAAGACATTGGATTAATTAACCACATCATAAGTCCTTCATGTTCACTCAGATTCAACATATATAGGACTACAGAAAGCTGTCTACACAAGAAGATTCACATTAAGATAAACAGAGGCACAAATCTCTACAACCAATCAGCAGAATCAAAATGAATAAAGATGAAAGTCTCAAAGACTGTTCCTCTGGTAATTTTTTTCATCCAGGTTTTCAAAAAAAAATCACTGCATGTCTTTCTGAACAATAGGGTGTCATTTTGTCAAAGGGGTTATTGAAATCCCTAAATGATTCCAGTGAAGATGCTGGTCGTGGACAGCTCCCCCTGGTGGAAAAATGGTGAACAGTGTTTTATTTATACAGGAAGCTTGACCAGGGTGAATTAGAATCTATTCAACCCCTTATATTATCCTCATGTCCAGATCTATTCATATTTATTGCCCTTTAACTGTCAGTTGTTTTTGATGTTTTGTTGTCACTCCTGACGTCAGCCGTGGGAGCCACAAACTGGACATTTTATCCATTTATCAATCCGCTAATGCTTCCATGGCTAGATAAATTATTTCAAATGTTTTCACAAACATTTTTATGGTTAATATATAACCTTGAATCACTTATCCTCTCAGACATTTTGACAATTAATCCATTCACTATTGTAAAAAAAAAAAAATGCTCACCAGGTATTTCACCTATTAATCTCAAAGTCATGGCTTATGTATGCTTAGTATAATGTTGGGTTGAAAAAGTAGATAAATAAATTCTATAAAGAAATGTTGCTTTAAACAGAAGGAAAAATTCTTAAATCTGAATTTAGTACTTTAACCAGTTTCTCTTTCCAGATTCAGATTCTTTCCAAATAATAACTATAATGATTTATTTTTTTGGAGAAACTAAGTTTTCTAAATCTTAATGCATGGAACAGTGCTTTGTAATTTTAAAACCATTATTTGAGATTCAAGAACTATTATGAAAAAATCAATTTAATAAAAGAAAGAGTTTCTTGAACAACATTATTGTCTCTAAAACGAAACTCACAGATTTTGAACTATTTGGAATTTCAAATAATTGATATGTAATGAAATTACGTAAATGAAAACGTTTCACTTAGATAATACTTATGTCTCGATGTTTATTCCAAGCAATTGTATTTTAACCATTTTGTAGTCTGATAAAAACAGCTTTTGACTCAAAACTAAGCATTACGGACTACATTTCCCAGAGCTCAGTTCAAACGGTTCAAATCGGCCTCTTATTCAATCCACCAATGGGTGGTGGCGTTGAAACCACGTGACCAGGAGCGCAGCAGATTTAAATTGCTAACGGGTTGTGTTGACCCTGTTTGAATGCGTTGAAGAAAATAACGACTGTAAGTTTCCTGATGCGCTTTGGATTTGTAACTTTATTTAAATCAAACTTTAACTTCTTTAACTGTAGACTGGATAAGGCTAAAGGTTCTAATCTTAAATCATCGGAAGTTAAAGATAAGTTGAGTCGACGCAACCACCTCCCGATGGGTAACAAGCTAACATCAAGTTAGCATGACGGTTTATTATTATTATAAGTTATATTTGGGTTTACTTTTCACTCAATGTCTTTGTGTTTTTATTTCAAATTTATGCTTAATCTCGATGTCACAGCTGAATGTATCTCTGCAGATCTGATCTGGATCAGTCTGAGTCCCACAGAAAGTTACGATCAGCCCGATGGACTGTCAAGCTAACAGAGGTAGGTAAACTCTTCCTGATACCGACTCAGCATTAACACAGTTTTCACCAAACTAACTCTTTCACCTTTAACGTTGTCTCTGAACAGATCTGTGCTATATAACTGATGAGAAATTTGACTTCGATGTTTCGCTGTCACCTGCCAGGTAAGAAACACAATACTTATATGTAGAGCAAAATGTCACTGATGAAACCAAAGCATGGAAAAAAAGCATACATCAACAAACTACCATGTTTCAGACTGATATTCTATTAAAATTTGTTAAGATGATAAAACTAAAGTTGGTTGCTCACTTTCATTAAATACCTAAATTATAAACAAAGGCATGAAATGGAGACCAATCCAGTCCACTTTATTTTTTATAGCAATGTAAACATCAGTAAAGTTTACCAAAGTGCTGCACTGTTAGATATAGAGTTAAACACAGAGCACCTTAAAATACTCCAAAATAATATCAAAAACACATGGGTAAAAAAGAAAACATTCAGAATAATTCCTGCTGTAATCTGTGTTTCATTTCTCCCTGCTCTACAGCGCCAAAGGTGATGAAGAAGAAGATGAAGTGTTTGTGGGTCCTCTCAGCCATAAGGAGAGGTGCATCTCCGTGAATGTGGCATCTCATCTTGAGGGTAGTGATGGTGTACGAGTGAGCTGGAGTCCACTGACCGGAGAACTGTCAGAGGCCATGTGCCAGGAAGCACACAAACTCGCCGACCAGCTGAAAAGTCAGAATGAAGGGCCCACAGAGGCTACTAACACGAACAGCAGGGAAGAGTTCCTCCAGGATGCTGAGGCCAAACTGGGCATGCTCGTTCGGGGCAGCAGCACACTGAGCCCCATCAAACGGCAGACCTTCTTAGTGCAGGACAGTCCCATGAAGGAGCTGCCGCCTGCTGTGCAGCGCCGCCTACTGAGAGGAAGCAGTACAAAATCACCTTTGACCACCCGCACTTCCAGTACACCATCCATACGCCCTACTCATTCAGTTTCATCAAACCGCACCGCCTCCACCAACACAACGGCATCCACCCGCACGAGCACGAGACTCAGCACCTCCAGTCCTGTGGTCATGGTCAAGGCCCAGCCCAAGACAGGGCTGCGAGGGAAGGCAGCACTGGGCATCGTGCTTCCAAGCAAACCAGCTGGTCCAACAGCTTCAGCTACAAAGACCAGGGTGGATAAAAGCAGACTACAACCGCCAAGTAAAGTTGGAGACAAGATGCCAGTAAGTCAACCTGAAGATTTTTATTAGTTTAGGGCCAACTTTGGATAGTTTTATTTTAACAAATAAATACATGTTTATAACTTCAGGTAGTGGGGAGTTGGAAGCGTAGTCCATCCTCACATCCCTCCAGTCGGGCAGGATCATGCGAGGATCTGCTTTCTGATTCTGCAAGTGTAGCGTCAGACATCAGCGACTCCTCCCTGAACTCCAGTCTGCTGGGAAAACGCACCATGGCTCCACCCAGCAAAGTAACACTTTTATTAATTCTGATTCATCGCAGTAATATAGCACAGTTACTTGTGTTACAGCATACTGTACTGATTAAGATTTTACATTTAAACTAATATGTAATGAAAATAATGTTGTTGTTTTTTTTTTTACTCAGAGCTTTAAGAGAAATCTGTCAGCTGTGAAAGTTCCTCCTCTCCAGAACAGAAGAATTACAGACAGGAAGAACACATCTTCATCCTCTTCATCTGTGTCCAGCTTTAACTCCAGCATGTCTCTGTCCCCTGCTAAAGGTACGCTAACAGCTAACCTCTGCCATAACGTCCCCCATGTGTCTGTTTCCTGCTGAAATGAAAACAACTGTGTGAAACATGTATTGTCTCTTCCCAGGTAAACTTAACTCCTCTTTGAACCGAAGCATAAGTGGCTCCGCTGTCCCTGCCCCCAGTAGTGTAGGTAAAGCAGCCAATCCCACATCGACCCGCTCCAGTGTTTATGGCACAGTGGCACCAGCGCCAACAAACGCTGGGCGCCGCTCGCTGTCCACCCAGGTAAGGAGACAGTCTGAAGTGGAGCCCAGCAAAGCTACGAAGTCTACCCCGCTGAAGAGAGCAGAGGCCACGCCCCTTCAGATGACGCCTTCAAAGAGAGTTTTAGAGAGGGCCGCCTCCGTCCCCTCCGCTGCCTCTGCACGACTGCAGAGCGGACAAAAAACCAAATCCAAACCTGAGGCTATGGTCCTACCTACACCCAGTGGAGGTTTCAGAGGAGTCCCCCAGAAAGACGGTCAGAGCGGTCACTTTCAAATTTAAACTCTATTCTTCTTTATTATGCTGAAATAGGTTATAATTAAGATCTTATAAAACTCCCCACGTGTCATTTTCTGTCTAACTTTCTATTTTGCCTTCAGATGTCTCAAAGATGAAGCCAAAGAGGCCGATGTCAACCAGCAGCGTGGACAGGTAGATGACCTCACCAGTGGTGTGTGTGTGTGTGTGTGTGTGTGTGTGTGTGTGTGTGTGTGTGTGTGTGTGTGTGTGTGTGTGTGTGCGCGCAGATGTTTTAGTGGTGCTGCAATTTGCAGACGTTTCATTCAAGCAAGAGCCGGCTCTGCATAGAGGATAGGGATGGGTACCTTTCACATTTGAAACGATACAGTACCAATGCCAGGTACCTGGCAACTGGTACCGGTACCAATTTTGGATACTTTTTTGTTTATGGGGTAAAAAGTATCAATTTTTTTAATAATAAAGTTTTTTTTTTCAATTAAACATATCTATTCTTCAATATATAAACTTGCAATGCTGTGTTTCTGTCCAGCATGGAAAATCATCTACTCTTCCACTCCCTCACAGTCACAAGGATGCATTTAGGTACCTACACATGGTAACTTTTGATTTTTCATGAATCAGTACCTGGTTCTTTTAACAGAATTTGGTCGGTACCTATAAAAGTACCTAATTTGGTACCCATTCCTAAAAGAGGACAATGCAGGTTCCCTAGTGCTGAGGAGGAAAATACGTTTATAACTTGCTTGACTACCTTGCTGTGATTGCAGAGAGGTGTTGATTTGTAAAAGCAGTGTTTCATAGATGAATTATTGATCGGAGCAAGCTGAATCTGTGAATACCCTCGACCTATACCAAAGTTACCATACCATACCAACTTTTCTATAAAGCACTTTTAAAAAAAACTCAGCTGTAAACAAAGTGCTGTACAGGTAGTTAAATTAAGAAGATAAAAACGGATAAGAAAATACCGACACATAAAAGAAAACATACTAAAAACAATAAAAAGTAAATAAAAGGGAATAGGACTGGACAAAGGAATAAATTCTCACTGAGGTTAAAAGCCAAACAATAAAAAATAAGTTCTTAACAAATCCCCAATTTCTTCACTATCTTTTTAGAGGTCCTTGACAACATCAGCACAACATTTTAATAAGTATGGTTTTACTTATTACAAAAATGCTGATGTTCCTAAAGATAAAATAATTCCTTAATTGTGAAACCAGTACTAAAGTATAACTTAACAAGATGCTCCACGATCCTTATTATATTATATTTTATATTTACAGGCCCTCTCCTGATGGCAGTTTTTCTGCGTAAATCTACAACTTTATTCTTGTAAATTTATGATATTTATCTTATAAATTAACTTTTTGTTTTGTTTTGTTTTTTAACGTGGTCCTAATCCTCCTTTTGTAGGGATTAATACAGACTGTTTTTCATAATCAGACTGTTTTGACAAACATTTTTAGCCCCAAATATTTTTCATCCTGAATGTACAGAGCTTTATTTTTATACAAGTAATCTTTGTACAGTCCAAATGTAGTTTAGTGAGACTTTAAAGATAGACTGTTGCTAAAGTTCAACCCATAATTTATAGTGTAAGAGGAAAGTTTTGTTTGCTTCTAATTTCTTTCTTTCTGTCTGATCAGTGACTGTTTTTTTTTTCAGTCTTCCTCAGAAGCCCTCTGCTGGTCCTCTGACGCCCTCTGCTGGCAGTGGCAGATCGCTGCAGATGAAAGCACGGCGTCCCTCAACTCTCCCGACTCCCGTAAAGCGCAGGGGATCTGTCATCCCCACCGCCACACCAACAAATCTGGCACGGCCTTCCAGGTCTTCAACTGTCTCTAGCTCTGGCCCCGCCCCCTCCCCCAGTGTGATCAAGAGAGAAAAAAGCTGCAGGTGAAGAGTCACTACACGTGTTTTACATTTTCTCACTTTAAGTGTGGCTAAACTTAGTCTTAACTTAGTCTCTCGTTGTGTTTTGTTTGTGTAGTCCGACTCCAGCAAACACACAGGTGGAGGAGGTGGAGGTGTTTGTTGTCCCTGAGGTCCAGCCCTTCCACCTGGAGGAGGCAGAGCAGCAGCAGCAGCCCAGTGTCCCTACACCTCCCAGCCCTCCACTCTCTGACCAATCAGAGAGCCCCGAGCCTGAGCCAGAACCAACTCAGAGTGAACCCCGGCCCGGCCGAGACTTGATCCAGTTAGAGACTGCAGAGGAGAGCAGCAGCAAGACACAAGAGGTCAGAGGTCGCAGCAGTAAATACACTAACATGCTAAAACCAGCTCCTCCTCATCCTTGTTTTTCCCTCCAGGTGCTTCTGTTGGATCTTCCTGCTCCAATTCTGCAGCCTCAAGAAAAACTGCTTATTGACCTGACCAACACCCCAGACCTGATCCGGACCAGCAGCAAGTCTTCCAGCAACTCCCAGGTACCCTGCACGCTCTTGTTCAGCCCTGTGCTTTCACTGCAGAGCATCTTTTTCTAATTTTACCACTAAGAAGCAGGTGTAAGCCAGTAGGAGCTACTTTGAAGGGTTAAACCATTTATCAAACCAGTTTCTGTTGATTCTTGTCTCATCGATTTCTTGATTGTTTTTTTTTCCATTCCTTCACAAATCTTACAAGAACAAACACATTTGTTTGGAACTATTTCTCATTTGCATTTCCTTCTGCAGCTGATCGACTTAACCTCTCCGCTCATCAAGTGGAGTCCAGAGGACAAGAGAGAGAACAACGCCCCGCTCATCAACCTGTCCTTCTGATCTGGATCATCCTGAGGAGCTGGATCTAAATCTCTCTGTTCCAGATCATCTTAAGTATCAAAGTGGACTCTGTAGGTTTCTGTTTTCAGAAGCTGGTGAAAAATAATCAAATTAAGATAACAAGTATTTTAAATGATGAAAACACTGAAAGGTTCCTGGAACTTTTTTTGCAACTGATTGTACTTTTATTTGTTTTTGTCATGCTGCTCTTATCGATGTCTGAATAAATGCTTTTATGATGTTGATCCTCCTTTGCTTTTGCGTAGCCTGTCAACATCCCATAATATATTAAAATAATGTCACCTTAGGGCTCATAAGCCATGTTTGGTATTTAGGCATTAACTTTACATACATTGGTTTGTTTTCTACTAATAAGAGGTCAGGGCATGCAAATTTCCCCCCTTTTTTATTTTTTTTCAGTGCGTTTTTTCCTGTTTATTGCTCAATCCCACATCATCATGCAGTAGCTCTGCTCCCTAAACTCCTCATACCTTTTGGATTTAACCATTCTTGCGATTTTTGGGGTGTTGATTCAATTTAAATTGTGATTTTTTTATATTTATTATTTTTAGTTTGCTTTTTTTAAACACCACACCATGTGAAAAAGTTAAATGATGATGATGATAATGTCTACAGACTATATCAGGAGCCATAGTTTTCCATAAAATGCTTATCACGTGAGTCAGATATAAACATTTCTCCCTCTACTGAAGAAAAGTGTTAACTTTTTTTCCCAATCAGGTTTATCGCCAAAGACTTAATGAAGAATTTGAATTAAATAAAAAAAGATTTTTTTTTTTTTAACAAAGGATTCCGATTTTAATATCGTCATACAAAAAAATCCTGTTGTATTGTATTTCAATATTTTCTCCCACCCTTAATTCTTAGTGCAAGGGTGCATAAGGTGATACGAAATCTTGTAATATATATATGTATATATATAAAATTTTATTTTTTGTTTTACAAGTATTACATAGCAGAGGCGTAGCTACAATTAGGCAAACACAGGCAGTTGCCTGGGGCCCCAAGATTCCCAGGGCCCCCCAAAGCATCTCATAAAAACTGATTTATGAAGTTCTCTTCAATTGAAAGCATTTCTTTTTTCTAAATCTTACTTCACATGCTTCAAAATACATCAAAAGGCTTAATCTTTAATGATGGTTTCGGGTACTCCTCTTCCCTTCTTATTCAATGGGCTATTCCATGTTACAACACATCTGAAAATTTGATTCAGGAAGAAAGTGGTAAAAAACACTTTTTTCCCCCTTTTTTTATTTTTAACTAAGTCGGAAATAAAAACAATGTTGCTCTGAGATAAACATGTAAGACTTTTAGGATTTTAAGAACTTTATCCAGGCCAGGAAATAGGATAATTGTCTCAAAATCAAACTTTATGAGTTGGTGATAAACATTGTACAAAATCTCTTTTTTGGATACATAACTCACTGGACAGGGGGTCAAATAAAAACACATTAACTTTAAAATAATAGTACCAAAAAGTATGGTAACTGTAAATATCACCTCTTTCAGTAGATAATTTTCCAGTTTTATGTTGTGCTTGATATTTACATATTTTTTTCTTAACTAAATTATTTTTTTCAATATTAATTCTATTGTAATGTTTTTCTCTACATACTTTCTTGTTTGTTACTGTTACTCTGTAAATTCCCCACTGTGGGACAAATAAGCTGTCAATTGACCATAAAAGATTTCAAATCCAGGACAAAGTGGACTAAATGATGTTTTCATTTTTTTCAAATCAAACTAAAGTACAGAACTTGAGGAAATGCATTTAGTTGTGTTAAGTTACCATGTACAAGATTAGCACTGTCTCATGGCTTGATTCTCGGAAAGAGACAGTGGACCCAGGGAAGGCCAGTCTAGCTTTGAGGAAGATGAGTTACAAGGACATGGAGGGTGGAGGGCCCCACTGACTGGGTTTGCCTTGGGCCCCCAAACGACTAAACACGCCCCTGTTACATAGAGCTCTTGAAGAGAGGAGCAGATTAAACGTCATTCCTACGTCAGACCCTCGTTTCCCGCTTTCTAAGAAAGTGATATTCCTCTGCTGGCAGGTTTCAGAGATTAAACAAACGAAAGCCACTGGGATTAATCAGATTATTCCGTTCTACGTCAGACCGTAAGCAGGTGTCCTCACAGCCCTCAGTCTCACGCTGTCTCATGGAGTTTGTCCAGATTTTTTTTTTTTTTTTTTTTGCCTCCGTTAGCAGATTTAGATTTAGCTGAGTGATGTGGGAATCAGCAGCATGTGTTCAAGGCAGTCCACATCTTATCACCGAGCACAGCAGCGTCAGTTTGTTTTCTGACAGATGCGATGAAAGCTATAAAAACCGATCAGAGCAGGATCCAGGTGTCGTCAGCCTGCTGGGTGAAACATGGCGCTCTTCAAGTGCACGCTCGGAGTCCTCGCGCTCCTCCTGGTCTCTGAATGCGGCTGCGCAGAGGAGAAGGTAAGGAGCAGACGTTTATCAACACTCAGCATTTTATAAAAGTCTTTGTAAATTTGGCGCGAAATCTAAAAATTGTGACCCAAAAGTCTGAAATTCAGACCTTTTACTGAATTAACTTAAAGCTGTACATGTACATAAAGAAGCTGCTGAATGTATTTCTTTATAACACATTTCAGTAAGCAAGGTGATTCAAAGTACTTTACACACACAAGACATTGGATAAATCAAACTACTGTCAAAAAAAAAAAAACATGATACAATCAGACATGTTAATAAAACAAGCATAAACACTAAAAAATTTGTGTAACTGATAATAAAATTACTTGCTAAATTAGTGTAAATGATATTTTGAGTCTGTTTTTAATTATTGTGTTGTGATTTTTATTTAGCCACAGATGATGGAGATTAGAATGAATGTAATAATTTTCCTTGTTGGCTACCTTAGTGCACTTTGTTGACGGTTAACATGCAGTAGATTTTAGCAACAGAAGCCCAAAGCATTACTTTTTCTATCTCACAGTGATCGAAGTTTAGTTTTTCACTCAAAATGTCATCAGATGATAGTAACTTAAACCTTCAGAGTTGCATAGGCACAAAAAATAACCAAGAAGAACAATTTATCATAGACAAATAGGACATGTATGTCTACCAGAGGGGTCAAAAGTATTCCCATCCATTACTCAAGTAGAAGTATAGATAGAAAGGCTTTTGTAGAAGCTGAAGTATTAACTCTACTTTTTTACTTAAGTCAAAGTGTAAAAGTACCGATTTCAAAACTACTCAAAGTATAAAAGTGATGTAAGGGGAGAAAAGGGGACGAAAGCTAGTGACTATAAAGTTTTGTTAAAATGTCAAGGCTGAAAAATTCGGAGCAGCTAGTGTCTTACTTAACACGAGCTGGATCCCTTTAAACTAATCAAGGCTAGCCAAAATGTTTGATTACTTTATTTAGACACTACCAAAACACCCGCAGTCTCCCCATGTAAATAAAATACATTTTATTTTCTGCAAGGTGCCAAACCAAAACACAAGTAATTTAAGGTTTATGTGGATAATTTGCTGAATAATTGTTATGTTTTTCCCATTAGAGCCACCGTACTTAGTAGGTGCTGTTTCCTGTTTCGTGCCAGCAGGGTGCAGTACTGGGTCTTCTTCATATTAACTGATTGTCATAATGCACATTGTGTTTACCTGGCCATGGTTAAACAAAGGGATGATCAGTATCAATATCGGCATCGACTGATGTGTAAAAGTGGGCCGATGTTTACTCATTGGCTTAACTCTTCTAGGAAAGAAGACAAGATGAATCTAATCAGTAACTTACTCATTGGCTAATGGCCATTTTCAGAGCATTTTGAACGATCTTTCAAGATCGAAAAAATGTTGTTTTCTATGACCATGTAAACCCCAAAACTACCTAAGAAGAGTGGACTTTCTTCATTTATGTCTCTCTTCCTGTTTTTGATCCAAAAAAAGGCAAAACGTTCTTTTTTGGATTTTGTTCATCTCGGCGCTCCATCCTTTGATCCTCTTCATGTTCGTCTTTTCTCACAACCAAGCCGCTCTTTCTCTCTGAGCTACTCAGACACATCATCTCAGATTGTTTTTTTTTTGTTTTTTTACGAATATTGATATCGGCAAATATCGGTTAAAGGCCACAACAGCAATATTTATATTGGATATTGGCATCGGACAAAATTTTCATATTGATGCATCCCTAATTGAATAAATGTCCTAGTAAGAACTTCACTGTCCCTTATCATTCATGCTCAGACAGTGTTGTGTTTTTTTGTTTTGTTTTTTTGTTTTTTTTCTATGGCAGGCTGGAATGAAAACAAGCTGAAATAAAACAGAAGTAACAAGGCTATTTTTAAAATCAAGGAGGAGAAAGTACAGATATTTGTCTGAAAATGTAAAGAGCAGAAGTAAAATGTCAGCTTAAAAAAAATACTACTTCAGTAAAATATAGATACCGGAAATTTGTGCCTGAGTAAAGGTCTTTGCACACTGGGTCAGTTTTTTTCAGATGCATTTTTTTTTATCTGTTTTTGGAAAAAATAACATCATGCACACCTTGCACACTGAATCTGGTGCGTTTATTTTGAATTAATTGCGTAAATTCGCAATACAAGAAAAATTGAATCATCTAGCAATTGATCCTGCGCAGGCTCACACACATGCATGTTCACAAGTTTTCATTTATCATCTAAACATTGCCCAAAATGTGTAGCAAAATATGTCAGAAAACGGGAAAATGTGAGGCTACAGTGTCTTTGAATAGTCAAACTACTCAGGAAACGAGCTGGGCGGATGTGAAAAAATGCAAAAAAATCGAACCTATTAGGAAAAAAAAATGACGGACGAAAGTTTGAAGCATAATTGACATAACATGGGATCAAATTTAGTTTTTAACATGTGCGAGTTTTGGGTTAAAAAAAACTAACTCAGTGTGCAAAGACCTTAAGGTAACTAAGTATTTTTACTTTGTTACATGACACCTCTGATGTCCACTCAGAGCCTCCGTACAAATCCCTCATGACCAGATCTTTTATCCACCCTTCTCATAAGTGTTTCCATCTTTCTGATCCAGGATCTGTCTGTGTCTGAGCTCCTGTGGAGGGCCAACAAGGACGTGGGTAAGACAAATAAACCTCATGAGCAGTGTGCATTAAAAACACTAACGTGTTAACTTTAGAGTTATTCATTGTTTAAAGCTAGAAGGCATAGCTACTTCACAATGTCACAGATAAACTACACTCCTATGTTTGTCTGTAATCCCTTTGTTTTAGACAAGTTGTAGTATTTTTGATTTAACGGTCTGTAACAGTCTCTTTGTCCATATCATGCAGTCCGCAGGAAGGATGAGCCCCTGGTTATTGATGACATTGCTTATGACAGTGAAAATGAGAGAAACGCTGATCCCTGCACCACCGGTGGCGGCTGCATGTGGCCAAAATCAGCTGATGGAAAAGTCTATGTGCCGTATGTCATCGCAGGACATTACTGTGAGTGAACAAGAAACAATTCTTTAAGACATTTCCATCAAGCCCCAGCTTTCATCTTTTGATAATTCATTATGTTTAATTGGCATTTTCTGTTAAGTGCACAAACAAAACTAAAGTCTCGTTATGTTTCACAAAACTACATGTGGCCAACTTTGAAAAAAAGTTGGACAAGAAGTCTGGAAAAATGAGGGTGCATTTTTATATCACTTCAACCAGTCTTCAGCTCCTGCCCACTCAGTGTCACATCTACCCACTCACTCCACGTCCTCACACTGATGCCAGAGGCTGCTGTAACATCAGTATTAACTAATCTCATTCTCACACTGATAGCACAGCTTCAGATCTTGCAGAGTTTGCCCTTGGACACTTTTGCATGTGGGCGGCGGGACCTGGGAATCAAGACACAAATAGCATGATTTACAGGAAATTTAAATTGATATATTTTGCATTAACTTCACTATAAAAACTCTTTTTACACTTATCAAACAGTCTTCTGATTCTAATAGCACAACCCTTTGTTTTGGTGGATCAGCTGAAATGTTATTTTTGAGGTTTATGTGTAACCTGCTCATGTCTTTTCAGCTTCCCGTGAGCGCTCCATCATCGAGCGTGGGCTGGTTTCTTTCGCCGATTTCTCCTGCATCCGTTTTGTCCGACGTTCCAGTCAGAGGGACTACCTGAACATCCAGTCAGACAACGGGTGAAGTTGCCTGGCACAGAATGCCACATCACTGTTATTAATATCAAAACAGGAATATTCTGGATAAAATTATTGACCAACACTTGGGGTCCTGGGTCAGTCTGACACTTTTTTTTTTACTCCTCTGGGTCACAGCTGTTACTCCTACGTGGGTCGCCGTGGTTACTCTCAGACCCTGTCTCTGGACCGTCAAGGCTGCCTGTACCATAGCACCGTGCAGCACGAGCTGCTCCATGCTCTGGGCTTCAACCATGAGCAGTGCCGTTCTGACAGGGACCAGTACATCCGCGTCCTGTGGGAGAACATCCAGAACGGTCTGTAGCCTATCAAACCCAAGAGCCAAACACCTCAAAGAAGATCTAGCTAAAGTTTAATGGTTTGAATTGTGGTTTTCATCCTCTCAGGCTTGGCGTACGCCTTCGATAAGATCAACACTCTGAACCAGAACACCCCCTACGACTACAACTCTGTCATGCAGTACCACAGGTCAACCAAGCTAACACTTTATGCTAACTCTGTGCTCTTATTTTGAAAATTTTATTTCATTTCCCCTGACCTTAAACTTAAAAACTACAAGACATTAATAAGTTATTACAGCAGAAGAATGATAAAATAAAGACTAACTAAATGTTGGAGGTCCCTTAAACTGCAGTTCCACAAGTGGCCACTTGAGGCTGACTCTGAAAGCGAGTTAACCTCCATTAGATTGCATGTTAATATTATACAGGGAAATCAAACTGGTTTTATTCATACATTTGTTATTTTGAGAGGGCGATCATTTCTATTTTTGTAAAAAAAAAAAAAACTGAAATTATTTAAGTGTCTATTCATTTTTTTCCAGGTATGCTTTCTCAGCTAACAACAGGCCCACTATGGAGCCTATCCCCAACGCAAACGTTGACTTTGGCAATGCATCCCAGATGAGCCAGAACGACATTGACAGAGTGAACAGGCTCTACAGATGTTAACCGTAAGTCTCTAAATCTATTCTGACAGTAAGAAGCCACTTTATGGTGATGGTTTATTGTTATATGTTATTTATGTAGAAAAATTGGAATAAAGGAAAATCAGAGCGCTAAGTAAAACAGTGCAATAGTAATAGATATTCTTTTTTTCTTCCACCAGCAGGTGAAAACTGAAAGCTTGAGGCCACCTGAACTCTGAAACCAGCTGTTCAATAATCAGATGTTGTTTCAACAATAAATCCTCAAACTTGACCTCTCTTTCTTTGTATTTTTTTTTATTATTGTTACAGCAGGATGTTTGGACTGTTTTTACCAAACTAACACACAATAACGAACCAAATAAAACGGCCCCTGTGACGGACCAACTCAAGACATAAACCACACAACCAAAGTCCTTCTCCTTTTTTCTCTCCTTTTTTGTAATTCCTGAACCCTTTCTCTTTATGCACACAAGGGGGCAGCACATCATCAACTCTCTTGCATACAAGAGGAATGCAGGGAAGTCAATACTCTATCTCTAATAGATCAGTTTATTTAAACCTGTCTCCCATAATTGTATCCTGTTTAGTTTGAAGATAGTAAAGACAGCTCATGAAACAAGTGAAAAAACAAAAAAATGAGCTGAAAACTTAGAAGACATAAGCTAAAGGGTAGAATATTACAAGAGGTATAGTAAATAAGTAAATAAATCAACAAATATATGCAGCTTGAGGTCTGTTTTGCTCTTCTCTATCATAAGAAGAACACAGTGCTGTTTTAAATTAGTGTGATAAACAGTTTAAGCACTTCAAAGTATGCAGATAAATTTTAATTTAAGACTCTAGTTCCCTAGATGTAACTATAAGTATGATGTTTTTGTTAGGTTTCAGTCACAGCATCTTCAATCACCTTATACAAGAGCAAACATTAAAACTGTAAACATCAGAATAAAAACAAAAAGATCTAGAATAAGTTTCCAAAAAACCTTTTAAATGAGACAATAGAAAAAAATTCAGAGTGTGACTTGAAACATACAGAATACATTAGAAGCTTGTGATGTCTAAAATTTTACAAACTGGTTAAAGAAAAAAAAAAGGGGGGGGGGGGGGGGGGGGGATATAAACAGGGCACAGTACTCCAACAACTGGAATGTTATGGCCCTCTAGTGGGAAACAAAGAAACTGCAGATTAGTTGCAAGTGGTAAATCGATTTACGCTAAGTCCCGCCCTCGAACGCGATTGGCCAATCACAGTGCGTATAGCCGTTCCCACACACGCAGACGTCCTCTACGCAGAGATCGATTGAACTGCACTGCAGAAAGTCAGTTTTCGTTCAGTTTTATGACGTTTTTGTCTGAGATTTTGACTTTAAAAAAACGGTCAAACAGTGAAATGGGACACATGCAGCTCCAACATAAGGTATCCTGAGTGGCTGGGTGATGGGATGTGTTTTTTTTACCCTTTCCTAAGTCACACTTGAACTGAGAAAAGTGTCTTTATGGATTATTGTGTCTATTTTGGTGCTGTAGACTAAAAAATCAACTCAATGAGAATAAACAGAATTAGCAAATGTGTCTACATCTGTCCAGACCAAGCCAAGTCAACAACCTATTGAGGAAACATTGGCACTTTGATGGGAAGAAATATAAAGTTATCTTTAAATTCTCTAATATTAGCAAAGTTAGCCTAATGTTAGCTCCTAGCTGCTCATAGCTGTCTTCTTGTTTGTTGGGAGTTCATTGGCCTATTTTGTTCTAGTTTTTGTTCTTTGGTGATCATAAATTGATGTTAGCTGTTGCCTAAAGGGCTCCAGATAAACAAACGTTAGCTTCTTGAGCTCAGCTTCATTAGCTTATCTGTAATAGCTGAGATAACAAAGGTTAGCTAACATAACTCTGAATGACTCACTTTAAATACTGTAGCACCAAACTAATGGAGAGAGACTCTTGGTTAAGATGGTAGAAAGAAAGTGATATTTTTTCCTTATTCTGAGCCCAAAATCCTTAAATTTAGTGGAGATGGTGATGGCAACAAAATGTTTTTTCCTTGGGACCTTTTCTAGGACCTGTAAATATGCGCTTGTAACTCCAACTTTTTTTTTTTTAATCAACCTTCTCAACAATAAAATGATACACATATCCACCCAATGCGTAGCTTAGACCCTTTTGCTGACTTCTGGATGACATTTAATCTTTTGTCTCTGAAAATCTTCAATAATCTCTGTGAAATGCCTTCTATTTTGACACCTGCCATAGCATCTGTTATGAATGTTGGTTTGAGTGAAGGGGAACAGGGCTTAGCCACATTTTTATTAAGTTTAATCTTCAGGTAGCAGAGTTTGAGCTTTACAGTGATGGTATGTGTGCACTTCTATCACACAGGACCCCATCTGCTAGATATGACACGTTCAGAGTGAGGACACATTTCCTGTTTGCATAACTTTTCTTACTTTTGCTCTAACTTTGTAGCAAGTCCCAAGTTGCATTAAAAATGACACAACATGCTTCAGTTTTTCTGATAAAGTTTCTTCTCAGTACCTGTTTCACATGTATGTTCAAATGTGGATGAGATTGTTGAGGCGTCAGATGCACACACACTCTTTTTTTTTCATTAGCCATTCATCACACACACACAGCTGCCTCACACAGGAACCACACACAGTCTCATGAGGTATGAAACAAGCCTCACATAGATCTCCATGATCCCACCGTTCCCAGCATTAGACCAGCTCTGGCCGCTGCAGACGGCCCGCTGAGGCCGGACGAGTCTGGCAGCCTGACAGAAACACTGTGGAGCGTCTCTGAGCCCCTCCTCACGCTGCAGGACATGAGAAGTCAGTCTGTGCTGCTGCATAAGGAAGCAGTGTTCACCATAAACCCATGACCACCTCTCCCTCCTCCTCCTCACCCTCTCACCACCGATACAGCAGCCAAAAGTCACTTTTTTTAAACCCTTCAATTATGTAATCCATTTACAGAAATCTATCTGTGTGCTCCAGTTCAATGGGCTCACTATCACTGATGTATGACAAGCACAGCTTTAAGACTCATGTATTTCACCTGGAGACAGACACAGAGAGGAAACAGACTCTGTTTGGAACATTAGACTCTCATTAACACACACACCTCGAGAAAAGAGCTCATTAAATGAATGCACTGTGACCAGTTTAGCCTCATACCTGAGTTTATGGTTCAAACGCAGGAAACTTTCCTTCATGTAGTTTCCATCCAAACTGAGCGGACTCTGTAATGTTTGAAGATGAGGTGAACGGGTTCGCTAAACCTGTGTTTCTCTTCTCCTGCTTCGCTCATCTTCTGGATCCCTGAAACTTCAACTTCAGTGTCCTCGAAATTTATTTAGCAGAAATGCTAAACAGAAAATACAGGAGCATAGATTTAGGTACAAAATGCACAAAAATACTCAAATAATGGAAACATGTTGCAACAGGTCGCTTAGAGCATTTTAAATACTATTAAACCACCAAACCATCTTACATTTCTTCATTTATTTATGCACACTGCATTTTCACCTCACGATATCTTTTCTACTCAAAGCCCAGATATTATTAGATATCTTTTTAAGTCGTTCATGAATTTGGGCACAACAGAGGAGAAGAGTCTGGCTAGTGATTTGGAGCCACACTGGGCTGGAAGCACCAGGCGTCTTTCACAAGCAGACCATGGAGGGAGGGGAGGAGCGTAGACCTGGATGAGGGACCCCAGGTAGGCAGGAGCTGTTCTTGTCAATGTTTTTTAAGCAAGAAGAAGAGCTTTGAATTTGATTGGAGCTGCCACTGGAAGCCAGTGAATAGATATTAACAGCGGGGTGACATGTGCTATTTGGGGCTGGTTAAAGACCAGACATGCTGCTGCATTCTGGGTAATCTGCAGAGGTTTAAATGTATACACAGGCAAGCCTGCTAGAAGAGAGCTGCAGCAGTCGATGCGTGATATCACAAAGGCCTGTACCAGAAGTTGCATTACCTGTTGTGTCTGATAGGGTCTGATCCTCCTGATGTTAAGATCGAGCAATCGAGGCAACATGAACCTCAAAGGTCAGCTGGTCATCAATCCTGACTCCCAGATTTCTGGCAGAGTGTGTGGGCACAAGTTGATTGGAATCAAGCAGGAAACTGATCTATGGTTGAACTGAGGGACATGCTGGAAGGACAATGAGCTTATGAAGGACACTCCCATGTTGACTTTGTTTCTCAACCATAGAGGCTGCTGTTTAATTCAAATGTTACATATTATTTCAATATGTACAAGGTACACAGGACATAAGGATTTCATATTTACATTTGAAGGGATAGAACAGGACAGGCTGACATTTTGGAGAGGTGGCAGAAAACTGTGATATTCACCGAGAGTTTGGACAATGACTGTAACAGCTTGGCTAGACAATCCCTTTTGTGCTGGATACAAAAATATAAAACCTCATGCTTTTGTAACACTGGGGTTTAAAAATGGAGGATTCTTCAGGACTGGGAGAATTGCACCTTATATTTAACCATGGCAGCCCAACAGTTTTATTTCTGTGTGTTTAAGGTAAATATACTCCGACATGAACTCCTGTTTGGAACAGAGTGAGGACATGACATTTAACAAACTCACAAACACTGTGCACGAGCAGCCACAAAGAGCCAAACTGAGACTGGCGTTTATTTCCGGTACGCTTTAAAAACACAAGAGGGAACAATGTGAGGGGTCAACTTTTTCAGGCGTCTGCAGGATGTTTACGTGTCTTTAAAAAGGGCTGGACTCAAGGATGATGTTGAGAAAGATATATTGAATGGAAAAGTGATGCGCTCATTGATATTTATCAATGATTCTAGTCTGTAAGCCTCTTTCACTCACTCTCACTGTCTCCTGATTTACAGCCAGCTGATTTCATAAAATCCCTCAGAGAACAGGATTCACGCTGTGAGCTGTGGAGATGTTTTATGTCACTGATGTGCAGACCGCTGACGTTTATAAAGTCATATATCCTAAAGTAGAGTGTTTGCACTTGCAAATGAGGCGGTTGTGCTCACTCTGTGTGTGTTCATACCTGACCATGTACAGGCGGTATACATCGCAGAGGTCTATATGTACCTATTTAAACCAGCAGTTTTTAAATCAGTGAGCACAAATATGTCCTGAAGTGTTTCTTTTTCCTTTCCTCCATATTTATGGCTGCTGCCAAACTGCATCTAAAAATGATGTGTGTCATAAAATGAGGAATTCTCTCCAGGAAAAGGAAACAAAGATGCTTTTAGATAGAGATTCATATTAAAAAAAAAATCAGTGAGGAATACCTGTTCCCTGTTGATTGCAGTGACACCTGTGGCTGGAAGCGGTAGTGCTTTTCCAGGATAATACTCTGTCGTAAAGATGTGACTCTTGTCAGGCTAATTCCACAGTTGACCTTCTATTTCCCCATGGTATAAAGAAGGCATGGTTTACAACCTGTTCTGAAGTCAGCCAGCAGAGGGTGCTCTAACTCTTTTGGCCTCAAAGGAAAAATACACATACTGTGCCCATTTTACTGAGTCTCGCCAGTGGCGTAATAGAATAGAATAGAATAGAATAGAACAGAACAGAAAATACTTTATCCCGAGTAGAAATTCACAGTAGCAATCAAGAAAACAAAAGTAAGAAACTGTATAGAAAGTGCAAAAAGGTCCATAAGAAAATAGATGCTGACAGCATGTCCATCATTGTCCAGTCAGCCAGCCTCCACCTCCACAGGGTCCAGGACTGAGCTTCTTCAGCAGTCTGTTCAGTCTCTGTCTCCTGGATCCTGTCTGCTCACAGCAGGTGAAGCTCTTCCAATGTGGCGTTGATGTCTGGTGTTAGCTCTGTTAGCCATGTCTGTGAATAGCATGATGCTGCTCTGCCTTCTGGTATACCCTCTGTTGCTGGGTTAGCACGGCTAGCTTGTCCAATTTGTTGAAGAAAGATCTTATGTTCCCAATAACGATGGATGGAAGGACAGGTCCATGTCGTCACTTCTTAGCTCACACCTGAGAACCAGCACATCATCCTCACCTCTTTCTCCTCATCTTGTGGGAAACATCTGGCCTAGCACCAGTTAACGTTCAAGTGCTACAGGCTGCTAACAGCTAATTTCACATGTAAACAATGGGGCCATAGTTACATGTAGGATCTCCAGAAAAACACAGGAGCAAAAACAGTCAAAATATCACTGGAGACGAAACCAGTTTGGTGTCCATGATGAACAAATGAGCCACACAAAGTAATGACTCACTCCGAATGCAAAAATGTCAAAAAAGAGATGAGAAAATCACAAGAAACGGACAAAGAAGACAGAGCACCAAGCAAAGATTGAATAAACTTCTTATTCTGATTCTTTCCTCACAACAAACTGTAGATTTATGTAGACTCAGCAGCAATAGGTTGATTCTGCAACCAAGAGACCAGCCTGAAATCTGAACTTTTCTTAAACTGAAAGGCCTTGTTTTTGTTACAGATCCATCTAGTTAAACTGCCCTACAGCTGTTAAAAGTGTTGAGTAAATAAACTCTATAAATATAAGCTTTATGTGTTGGCCTGCCTATATTTTAGGGCACACAAATAGTCTGTAGAAGCTGCAGGTAGGTCTGGGTCGTAAAGAACATGTTTTCTTGCCTGTGGTGTTCAGCTGACTCACAGAATCAATGATCAACAAAGTAAAGGACTGTGACTTCACATCCTTTAAATGTTAGAGCAAAAACTGGGTTAACTTGTTTCTTTTATCAGACTTTTGTTCCTCCTTAATCAGTCGCTATGTATGCTCACTGCATGAAGCGCCGATCTCGGCTCATTGACAGTCTCTGCGAGTGCAGACCTGACTTACAACCAGAGGCATGAGTCCACCTGAAAGACCTCTCACTGCGGACGAGGGGGGGCCAGCACAGAGATGCCTGTGTGTTCTCTTTCCTCCGCCTCAAATGATCCAAATATGAGCAGCCACACGATGGAAAGACGCTGGAATACTGCTGACACAGAGAGTCCGGCGGGATGGACTCAAACTGGACTGAGGCTTTTTCTTCAGGGTGACAAATTTCAAGCTCGGGAAAAGAGCTGAGGCGTCAGTTTTGGTTTGAAGGGATGATGTTCTTTCAGTTAGCTCAGACAGCCACACACACACACAGACACACACACACAATACACACACATACATATTTGACTGGAGCTCCTGTCACACACTTACTTCTGACTATTTCCTGGCATTGTCTAGCCGGCCTCATGTGTGAATACAAATGTATAACTCGAGGACTTTATAAGTGATCTTGAAACAGTCTCACTTTCATACACTTTCCTGTTCATAATCTACTATTAAAAATTAGAGTATCAGCCTTAGAAAGTCCTTGCAGCGCCTTAAAAATCAACAACTAGAAAGACTAAATTTCCTTACAGCAAATGTGCTGAAATGCCAAGGCTGAAGGCTCAAACTGAGTAGAAAATAAAATAAAATTGTTAAAGCATCAAAAAAAGCTGAAAATACAGAACTTGAAATAAAAGAAAAAATTAGACAAAGTATACATGGAAGAGGAAGAAGTAGAAGTACTTTGATGAATATTAGTTTTGAAAAAAGTTGCATAAATAGTGATGCAAGCAAAGTAACTCAAAGTTGCAGAATAAACCAGAGCTCTATACGTGGTTTCCATCGGGATGGGACATCTAAGCACAGCAGAACTTCTTAGTCAGCTGATCTAAAGAAGATTTTTGGGATGAGATCAAGCAGCAACCTCTGGTCTGAAATTTGAGACAATGCAAAAGTGCTAAAATTCGATGTTTCTCGATTGTCCACTTGAGGCTGGCTCTAAAAATACCAGAAGTCACATACACACCAAGCAAACACAGCAAAAGCAGAAACAAACATATATGCAGCCTAGTACAAAAAACATCTACCGCCTCAATCGTTAATTATCAGCACACACTGTACTGGGGGGGGGGGGTCTAGCTTGGCAGTTTAAAAGACATAAAGGCTCCGTTTACGCAACAACTTTTCACCCAAAAACGCTAAAACTTGGTGAAAAAAAAATCTGCGTTTACACAGAAATGCTGAGGGATTGAAAACACTGTAAGCATGCTAAGCCTGTAGTTGGCGCTATAACTATCTTGTCCAGAAGCAGCTTTTGGGAGATCTCCACGTAAGTAGAGTTGCGCCGATCATCTGGTGTATTGGGGAATGCTCAGTGCAAAAAGGGAGCAACAGATGCACATTTTGTTAAAGACAGTCACCAGATTCAGCAGATTGAGCAGCACAAGCACAACGTGGTAGTCTGAGATGATTGTAACAAGGGTACTGATGGACTGTTGTATGCCAAAGTGCGAAGTGGAACGTGACATCAGAGTTTCCACTGAAAACGCATGCATACCATTTACACGGCAATGGCGTAGGCAGCATTTCAGAAAAAAATCAATCTGGAGGCCGTTTTCAAAAGTTTGCATTTTGGGTTGGCTAAAACGTTGTTTCCATGTAAATGCGAGGCCGAAACGCAACAATACTTTTGTATTTAACCCTGAAACTGTTGTGGTGTAAACGGCCCCTAAGACCTCAAGTTCACCAAATCTTAGCTCACGTTTCTGACGGGCGCCCCATAGCTGTTAATTCTGGAATGCCTTTATTACTTAGTATAAACAATTTTGTGGTTTCCATGTCGATGGAACATCAAAGCACAGCAGAACTAACTCACTTCTTATGAAAGTTGATCTAGAGCAGGATTTGGGGATGAGACAAGGCTCAGAAACAGCTGTCGCCATGTGAAAACTATGATAGATCAAAAAAAGGATCGCACTGTGAGCATCTCAAGACTCTGATAAATGCTGTGATGTGTTTTGCGTGTCTGTAAAGACGAAAATGTGATCGGGACGAGTCATAAATGTGGGTGTAAATGGTACTAGGCAGAGATTTCTATTCAGCAACATTACAAAAAAACGGATTTTATCTGACAGTTGGCTGCATACTGGCTAAAAGGTTACTACCTTTTGATTGGATATACCTCTTGGTTAAAGCAGGAGAAACCAGAAAACATTTTTGATGCCTTTTTTATGTCTATAGTGTAAAATTTGTGGAGTTTACGGCAGTTTGTTCAGGAGATTTCTTAAGTCTCTTCAGCAGCCCTATCAGAAATAACCTTTTTGTCCAAGACCCCCAAACTTCATGTTGCTTAAACTGTAAAATCTTACTAACTGAAGAAGAAAACAAAAAGTCCGATACAGGTTTAATAGAGGAAAGATTTGTGAAGATTTCTAACTCAAAATAAAGTATGTATGTAGAAATTTGAATCTGTACAACCTCAAAGTTGAAGCAGTTTTAGGCAGACTTGCAGGAATCTTCAGTTTCTTTCAATGGGATAAAAAGTAGTTTTTAAATTTTTTTTTTGCATTTTGAAAAGTACAAGGGTTAGAAATGTGAGAAATGAAAGCACACATGCTGACTCAGCATTTCAGCTTAAATAGTTTTGATACATGGGCTGATTTTCTTGTTTAAAAATCAAGAAAATGCGTCTTCTGTTGGAAATTTAACACTTCATCCTCCTCTCAAACTCCTGTAAAAGTTGTTTTATTCAACAGCTTTCCATTGAAGTGGTTCAGCTGCCAACATCAGAATGTGTAAGGTTGTAAATCTGTGACTTTAAACTTTAAGCTGCTACATGAAGCTGTAAATTCAACATTTTAAGGTGGCATCGTTTAAAATGATCTCTCAGGTATGTTAGCGTGGATCCCCTGATTGACATGAATGATGTCGGGTAAACCTGATGTTACCATTTCATCTCCCTCTGCAGTTCCTCGATAAACATTGAGTCTGCAAACAAGCACAGAATTAGACGAAACCTGCTGCTGATACATTCTTTCTTTGAAGACGGGGACGGCGAGCGTGCGTCAGCGAGCACACAGCCAGTATTTACACCTCTGAATAGACGAACGGGAGACACGCCTTTCCTCAACCTCAGGCCAACTTTAGCATGTTTAACTTTTAACTGAATGGACACAGGCATGGGCAGCACACATGTGGCAGTGTTTGAGCAACACGTGCTCACATGAGAAGTTTCTCCATCGTTTTAAATCGACGTCTTTCCATCACACTTACCCATTAACATTCACTCTTTGATTTGGTTACAGCTCATTGAATTTCAGGCATCACTGCAGAATGTGAACTTCCTGTGCTATAGCCTGGCTAACAATGCAAATGTGCTGGTCCAGACACTGGTCACCACACCTGAAATGCTGACACCAACAACCAGGAGCTGGTTTGGAGTCTTGTTTTCTGTGGACAGCACATTCACCTGTCAGTCAATTCAGCTACACCCCTGATCCTGTGTTGTCATGCAGACATCTTGTTACCTCCGCCAAAGAGGTTATGTTTTGGGGAGAGTTTGTTTGTCTGTGAACAAAATAACTCTAAAAGTAACGACGGATCTTTATGAAATTTTCAGGAGATGTTCAAAATGAGATAAGGAAGAAGTGATTACATTTTGGAGATGATCCAGATCACTGTCTGGATCCAGGATTTTTTTTAAAGGATGCTTTATCAGTGTGAGATAGGGCCGTTTTCACCATATGTGTATATAACTCCACCATAAATGGTCGGACTGCTTTGCAAAACAATACAAGACAAGGTCACCATTATTTCTGACAGATGTAAAAGTACGAACTAGATCCTGGCAATATTCTGGATACTAAGATCTGGAATATTAAATGTGTCCTGGGTCATCATTATTTTAAACACTGCCAGGAAACAAATTATCGTACAAAGCTGCAACTAACAACAAATTGTAGCAGACAGTCTGCTGACAGGAAGTTTAACATCAAAGTAGGACTAAAGTGTTGCGTGACGATCGCAATATGCTTGGCGGAGGTCTGCACTTTCTGAGTGCTTTTCTAGTTCTCAATGGCACACCAGGTCATCAATGCACTTTTTACAAACAGAAATGAACTACAGATACAAAAAATGTCTGTATAAGGCTTCAAATATGCTTATTTAAGTTTTAGATGTAGGCATGGTAACATGACTTCTGTTAATAGTGCTTTCATCCCCCTTTGAGTCAAGATGCATGCAGACTGAGATCCTCTGATGAAGCTCTGCTGGCTACTCTAAAGTCTGAACAGAAACTTACAGAATCCGTCCTTCAATTTTTTTTCTTGGCTCCAGTTATTTCATTCCAATTTGTAATATTTTACCTCTTTGCTTTTATCATCCATTTTTATTGTTTTGTGAAGCTCTTCCATAGCTGTTTAGAAAGAAAGTGCTATAAATAATACATTTGTTATTATTATTATTATTATTATTATTATTATTATTAAATAATGCAGTGTTCATGTGCTTCTTGGTGCCAGGATCAGTGGTACAAAGTCTTCAGACTTTGGTGTGTTCACATCGTTTCCATTCAGAAAGCTGATGTGAATCAATACAAAAGTTACTTACCGAAACATTAGCCACGTTTACATAGACCCAAGTATTCCGCTTGCATTTGGTTTATTTGCTCAAACGGAAAGAATTTAACCTTTGTATACACCTCATTCTGAAACAAAAGTGCCAATCCGAAATGAAAATTTAGTCGGTTTCACAGTGGTGGAATATTCCTTTCCCCAAACTGATTGAGGTATCTTGTGTCCACTCAAATGGAAAGTTGTCAGGGTGCGTTCTTTCAGCGCATGCTCAGATATGACGTAAGACGCAACTAGAGACGTTCCTCAACTTTAAAAATGGCAGCAAGCCGTCAGCACTGGACTGCTGCGGAAAGTTTGTTTTTGATCCAAACTTTGAAAGAAATTAACATAATTTCAAGACTGGACGGACAACAAACTTGCAATACGGAGTATTGCAACACTGTGATAAAACAACTGACGTCCTCCAGCTTTGATAAATCTTGTGATGTTTACATTTTTCTGCACATGCCCCATTGACTATTCTGTTTGATTACAGCAGCGCATGTAGACCAGAGATTCCTTTCCATGTATACTATTGTTTTCAGAAAAGTCATTCGGAAAGATTCCTTTCGGAAAGACGAAACACTCCTCATGTAACCGTGGCTAATGTTAGCTCACCACGTTGGTAATGAATTTGACATCAAGTCGGTAAGTCAGGCACCAGATTCTTGGACTAAGTAAAAGGTGTTTAGTTTGCCAAGTTATTTTTCAGATATATAAATGAATGCAGAGCATTAGGCTTCACTTTGCTTTCATAACCAGGTGGACACTTGAGGAACTGCAGTGTTCTGGCAGTTTGTTTGTTTCTACAGGATTGCCCACCAAACGTGCAATACATACTGCAGGTGAAAGTATTTTATCTTTTCTGTCCATACCATTTATTGTTATGTCAAACATTCCTTATTTTTGTTTTTTTAGACACTATGTTTATCTTCTTCTTTTTTATTGCACTATAATTTATATACTGATGCTTATTTTTTATCATTATAATTATTTTGTAGCACCAGACAGAGCTTAGTTCCGCACTCGGATATTAAGTATTTAATGTTCCTCCTCAGAACTATGCACCCTCTATTGGCCTATGTAAGTACTGCACCAACACAATTACAATTAAAAAACACTGAACTTTGATAATTTATCATAATATATTATTATGTTAAATATTTTTGTTTTCATCTTTTAATAATATTTTGTGATGTAGATGATCAAATCCACAACACTTTTCAATTTCTCTCTGAGGAACATTATACTGAAGCTGTTGGACTATTTGTTTACACAGTCCATTTATGTCATTAACCTGTTGAAAGTTAAATATAACAGTTTGAAGATTTCCCTCCAGGTCTTTTTTAAGCATTGCACAACATTTTCTAAACATGATTCGATCAACATTTTACGCAACAGTCACTCAAAATTGTACATGTTTGGACCTGGAGCTGCAGGAAATCAAAACAGATAAATTCAGTGTGAGTTAAACTTTTATGAGAACATCAACAGGATGTTTTGGCTGTAATTTAAAGCATCAGACCTCATTTAGAGTATTACAGTCAATAAAAGCAGAAAAAGAAAAACATAATTCCCTCCAGCCAAAAGCAGCATGAACTCTTTCTTGAGTTATTTTGAAAGTTTTATTCTGATCCTCTGTTGCAGCTCTGCTATTTGAGTCTGTTTGTATGACCTCACTACCTGGCAGGAGAGGACTACATCTCCCTCCCTCCCTCCTCCCTCCCTCCTTCTTCCCCCCAACATCTAAATGTGCTCTGGAGTTTGAATAAAGCTTCTTTCTGCTCTCTGCAGGCAGGAGTGAGAGGCCCCTGGAGTCGCTGCCGCCGGGAGCTTTGGAGCATCAACGGTACGTTCACGACTCACTGCCGGAGCTGGAATATTTGTGAAAAGAGAAAAAGTTTAGAGGAGGCTTTAAGTCCTGTTCATCCTCAGGTGTTTGGTCGAGGTAACATACTGATGTCAGAGCTCAGGTGGACGATTATATCTTAATTTTGAGTGATTATTCTTCTTGAAAAGTCAGTAATAACTCATTAAAATCACATTGGAGCTCACTTAAGTGTGATTTTATGTCTTTGTGTTGACTGCTGGCTGGATTTTGAGCAGTGGGAGTTGAGAGGTTGAGAAGTTTGATGTCTGTGAGGAGCTCCTTTTTGGTTTGATGGTTTAACATCCTTTCTCCAAACACATTTGTGTCACAGTTTCTTGTAGCTGCAAATCTGAAATATAGCTGAAAAGTTTCAGAGTGAATAGATTGAGGATATGGAATTGTATTATTTCACATAATTGTCTCTTCTTTGGACGGAGATTGAATGAATGAATGAGCCGGCATCACATGACTGAATTAAGTCTGAATTCCCAGTGTGCCTTGCTGGTGTTGGGTTTCTCTTTGTGATTTAAAACATGTTTGCTTGTGAAAACACAGGGGTGTTTGTTTTTCCTCTCTATTTTTAAATCTGTCGTCAGGAACCAAGAATCAAGGATGGCTTTGTTATCTTTGTGGGGCTTTTTTTCTATACGGCAACACAAAACCGTCACAGACTAAAATTATTCAATATTAGGGACTTAAATTTGTGTTTAAGGCAGCAGCAGTAAGTTTATATCAAAAATATCTCACTGAGCTTTGAGAAAGCTGATGGTGGAGTTCTTTAAACAGTTCTGGCACAGATTAGAGGAAAATGTATTGGAATGTGTTTTTTGTTTTTGTTTTCATCTAATTTTGACTCCCCAAAAATGTCAACATTGACTGTGTGAGGACTCGATGTTGCTGAAAACACTAAACCTTAAATTGCTCTTCATGACATGGATAATATCTGGAGAATTAGTGTGAATGGGATGAATTAACACAGGTGAATGGGTGATGGCTGGTGTAAAGTACTCTAAGCTGTCAAAGAGGAGACCTTAGAGCTCTTTAATAAGGTTGCTTTAAGTTTGACATTAAGTTTCTGGAAGCAGGGTTCCAGAAAAAGTTCAGCCTTAGTACGTTTCAATTTACAGTATCATTGCTGTATTTTTCTCCCAGAAGCCATTGCTGTTACAATAATATGTATTATGCTGCACAAAACTGAAATCTTATCAAGTATTTTTGTCTTATTTTAAGTAAACCATGCAGAAAAATGTCTTGTTTCAAGTTATTTAAAGACAAAAATTAAGTCTGAATTGCTTGTAACAAATAAAAAAAACTGCCAATAGAGCAAGAAAAATTAGCTTGAAAATTTGCTTAAAACTAGAATAATGTCTAAATACAAGAAACTTTTCTCTTGTTCCATTGGCAGATTTTTTTTTTACTTGTTACAAACAATTCAGACTAGAGATGTTCGATACCACTCTTTATGCAGACCGATACCAGTATGAATACTATACCGAGTACCGATACTACCAGTACTTTTGAAACATAAAATTTAAATGAACAGTGACAGATCATTTTGATCAAGGACAGCACAGTGACTCTGACATTAAGTCCAAATAAAACACAAACAACTCTCACTGGATTTAGATTTTTTCTAGTCAATATTTTTAAAAAATGATACTAAAAGTGCACAATAAAAGTAACAACTGTCAGAGTTTAAGTGTTTTTTAAGTAAACTAAAGTGCAAAAAAAAAAAGTTTAACTGTTAACTCTGCCTGGTTCATTCATATTGTCTGAAAAGGTCCTGGCGTACATTTGCAGTGGTGTTAAACAGCAGCAACCAGCAGCATCTGGCGGCGAGGAGGACTTGCTTGACTTAAGATTTTTTTTGCCTGGAGTATCTTCTGCTGGTATTTGCAGCCTTCTCGAGTACCGATACCTTGAATAAAGACTGGTATCAGCCTGATAACGATACCTGGGATCGGTATCTGTCCATCCCTAATTCAGACTTCACTTGAGTCTTTTAATAACTTCAAATAAGACATTTTTTTTTGACTAGTGAGGTGAATGTGGCTCATATTAAGTCTAAAAAGACATTTCCTACTGAAAATAAGACAAAAAACACCTGATTAGATTTCAGGTTTTTCCCAGTGTAAAATCTGAGTCTATGAGGAGGAAACTGAGGGTCTTTAAGTGGTATAAGATTAAAAAAAGGAGCTGTTCTACCTGAAAAAAAACAAACAACTTTTTAGAACTTTTGATGTTTGTTTTTCGGACAGAAAAGTTTACTGAAACATTTGATCAACCGCTCTGATAGTGCACGCTTCTCCTCACGTTGCTTCTGCAATCATCACTCACAGAAAAACTCAATGCTGCTGAAGTTGGGGATCAAACCACCAACCTTCAACTTAAGTCAGGGATCTCAAACTCGTGCCATTGAGGGCCAAGAGGCTGCAGGTTTTCTTTCCAACCAAAAACTCCACCAGCTGATTTCACCGATGACCCCACCTTCAAGCAGAGAGCAGGGACTTATCAGTGAAATCAGCTGGTGGAGTTTGAGATCCTTGACAAGACATGACCCACCCACAGTGGACAGAAACTGTTAGAGGACAGGAAGAGTTAGAGGACTAAGCCTTGGTGTTTGGGATGAGTAAATGCAGATATTTAAATTAAAACACGTACAGAGGCTTTAGTCCTTGTTGCAGTGGTCACTGGTTCAACTCCAAGTCATAAACTTTGTTTTATGTATTCCTCTTCTCTCTGCTCCCAACATTTCCCCTCTGTCTTCAGCTGTCTTACCTCAGAAAGAAAAAAAAATCAACAAACAAATAGATGAGTAGACAAAACAGTCTTGCAGGACTTTCAAATTTTAAAAAGGAAACTGGAGATTTTGTAACCCAGACAAAAAGTTTAGATTCTGTAAAGAAACAAGCTTTTGGAGATTAAACTTAACAAATTTTAAGAAATTAGATATTTTTGAAACTTAACGTGTTTGATGGTTGACTGATGTGCACGTGCAGCTAAAGCATCTCTTGAATCAGACTCTTTAAGGCTTGTATGCACTTACAAGCAGCTGTGGATGTGAATGTTTCCACTTTACTGTACAACGGTCTGTGTGCATGTGTGTGTGTGTGTATGAGATACAAACACAGGCCTTACAGTATGAGCTCAATACCGACACACACACCCCCAAACATTCTCCCAGCAAGCAGCTTGATGCGTGATCTTTGAGAGCTTGTCTGTGTGTGTGTGTGCAGTATCAATGTCAACTCTGTTCTTCAGCTGAGGGTGTGTGAGAGGAGAGTGTGTGGAGGTGGGAGGCGGTGGTGAAAAAGGGAGGGGGCTCTCCTTGTGTTGACTTTGGCAGGGCAGCACCCCCCCTAAAAACTCTCTGCTCCTGTCCGTTGTTGGAACAGACCGAGGCCTTATTGCGCTCCACCTCAGCTGGGAGCGGAACATACCACAGCCACCAAACGGGGGTGCAGCAGCCGCCCCTCTGACTGAATGAGCACTCTGTGGAGAGGGGGTCTGGTGTCAAAACTATGAAGTGGCCTCAGTTTAAATGATGCATTTAAAGAGAGAGGGAGATGAAGATCTGCTCTGTGGTTGGGTAGTGAGCAATTTGCAGTCATGGTTTTGGTTTTTGGCTGGGTTGTGTGGCTGCTTGACTGCGAGCTGGTCAGATTACAGATAACCTGCTTCGTTTCACACAAGAATACAAAAAATATATGTAAAAACCATATCTGATGGATTAATGAAGGTAAGAGAAACATTAAAAATAAATCACTTAAACAACAGAGAAGATTTGGGTTTGTGTTGACTTTGGCGCCCCCTGTGGACAAAGCAAAAATAATCAGCTTAAAAACTCCTCTAGGGATTTTTAAAATTGCATTCCATTATATTATATTCCAGTGTGTGTAACAAAATAAAAAAAAATTAGAATGAAGTTAATAGAAATATATGTCAAACATTAACTTTAGGTTAAATTACTACAAGCGACGTAATATCACAATACATTTAATCAATCTTTATTTATATAGTTCCAAATACTAAACATTATCTTATCGTATTACCTTCCAAGGTGTAATATCACGTTGCATTACATTATATTGTGTAATGTTACATTGTGCAATTTTATGTTACATTAAGGTTGTGTTACGTAATCTCATACCTCACCTTGTTAAGGCCTTCGTAGTTTTTATGTCTTTTGTCGGAAAGAACCGGGTACTGGGACTCAAACACTAACAATGTTGAATGTTTTGGTATGAGACTTGTCAACAACGAGCGTTTTGATTGGTCCGATGTGAACTCAGTGGGGTTTCAAAAAATAAATATTGTGTGAAATATTCAAGCTTTAAGCCAACTTTTGTGCTGAATTGTTGCCCTACACTGTTACATAACTATTCTTTGCAATAGATCAGGTGCGTTGCATTATTCTACACTGTCAAGCTGCCCTGCATTAGGCTAAGCTAAGCTAATGAAGGTTAAACTAGACTACAGTACTCTACGTTATTTTAATCGATGCAATACACCTTATGTCACGTCATGCCATTTACATCACATCACATTAAACGCAAAACAATTTGATGCATCTGATACAACAAATCCAGCTGTCTCCACAGTGGATACAAAAGCTACAGCCATCAGGGCCTGTATGCAAAAATAAAATTGATTAATGGTATGTATGAGTCAGGTGAATGGGCCAAAAGAGCGGGAATACAGCACCCTTGGCGGTTTAAAGGTGGACATCGCAAGTTGTGTTGCTGTTTGAGACAAAATATGCAAAGACAGTGGACAATCCTTTGGAAAGGTGGCGATGTGTAGACATACAGCAAATTCAGATTAAGGAGACAACATTTTTTCAGTGAACAGATGAGATAAGGGAGACAAATCCTAGTCTCAGACCGGCGAGGCTGGCTGCCGTCAGTTTTACAAGTTTGATTCACGTTTTTCTGCGTCTGGGTCCTTCTATGATGTGTGTGGTGAAATGTTGGAGTTCATAAACTGCTTTAAGACTTATTCATCCAGGTACTTGGGGATTCACAAAGCAGCTTTCATATTTATGATTTTATTATTGAGGTTTTCTTACTGTGCTCTCAGAGATACCGCACACATTTACTCTGTTCAAGATCGCCAAACTTTCTCTTTCTTTTTGTCTACCTGATTTACACACCGATAACAGCTGTTTGTGTGTTCTTGTAATGAAACCTCCATTTCTCTGGCTATAAAATGTTTTTGTTGATCTTCTCTCAGTCACACTGTTGCCACTCGCCTAGTTTATCGCTGTTTATGAGTGGTAGACGTGCGCAGTTTGGATTGTTTGATGGGTTTTCAAGGAGGTTCACCTTAATTATGATGTAAAATGCACTGCGTCTCGGTCACGGTGTTACTAGTTAAGTGGCTGATTATTTGCAGTTGTGCATGCGGCTAACGCTGCAGCTAAACGGGCCGTTCCATAACAGAACGTTTGGACTAATAAAGTTTGCTTAATAACTGAACGGGCATACAGGCCCAGGTCCAAATCAAAGGACCTTAAGTATGCAGCTACAGAGTCATCTTTAGATTTTTCACAACATAGTTTTATAATGAGCAATACTTAAAAACAAAAAAACTAACGAAGTGTTTTACCTCACTCATCAATACTTTGGGAATATGAATTATTTGTCCACGGGGGGGTGCTTAAATCCCAGCAGAAATTAAGTTCCTTCATGCTGCTTTAAGTTTTGGAATAAATTAGGCCCCGTTTACATGACGCCAAAAACAGTCAATTCCGCAAACATTTCGTTGCGTTTTGGCCTTCCGTTTAGATGAGACCACGTTGCGTTTTCAGTGAAAACGCAAACTTTTGAAAACGCTCCCCAGAGTGGAAAGATCTGAATCCGCTCCTCCATCCAGCCTCGTGTAAACACAGAGCGGAGCGTTTCAGGGTGAAACGCTGAAGTCACCGCATGCGCACTCGCAGTTTCAGGTGAAGGCTTCGCGCGCAGCCACATTTCCAGTCCATTCCGGTCCAGTAGGTGGCGGTAATGCGCGTCATGGTTGGATTGCCTACCGTCTCACACAACAAAACGGCAGAAAAAGAAAGAACAGAAGAAGAGACTTGTCCTCCTGGAGTCGTATGAACGCGGATCGTTTTCACGCCGTCCTCATGTAAACGTGGGTGGCTTTTGGAAACGCAAAGGAAGAATCTTTGCGGGAGTCTCCGTGTAAACGGGGCCTTAGACAAATGTAGAAAAAGTCGGGCAGAAACAAACAGGTTTGACAGTTCCTTAGATATAAAAGCCATTTGGGGGACGATATGAAACCAAAGAGTCCCTGCAGGTCTGAACTTTTCTGGACCATAATAAATGAACATCAGTGTGTGATTATTCCAGCATGGACCGGTCCATCCGTCCTCTCCTGCTGTGTGGTATTTTGTGTTTCCGTCCAAACTGGGCCAACGTTCACTCTCAGACAGATCTTAGACAGCAGAGCAAATATTAGTCCTACTGTACTGTGTGTGTGCTGGATATGAGGAACTCTGAGAATGCTTACAGCCCACACACACATACACACACACTTGCTCATTCATTCAGCTTGTCATCTGCCCAAAGATGTCCTCCCTTTACAGTAAAACATTATTGTTTTTGAGCTGAGTCACTTATTTTGAAAGGTCGCTGGATTTCCCTTTTGGCGTCCCACCAGTCTGCCAAACACCGTTCAGCCACAGCACACGCTCTGTGACTGCGAGCCTTGGCTTTATTGGCTGTAAACGTCCCCGTGTGCCTGGTTTGAATGAACTGGGAGCACTCTGCAGCTCGTCCTGGGGCTTGTGAACGCAGCACAATGAGGGTTCAGTTGGTGCTCGCAACGGTTTTGTGTGTTTGACTTTGCTGCACTCACGGGCTTGGAGAGCTGAGAGAAAATAAGCAATGTGGTAATAAGAGTCTGACAGATGTGGGTTTGTGATAGCAGAGCTGATGTTTGTTGACTGGAGGTTACAGTTTGTTGATATTAAACGATTCTGTGAATTTTTTTCTTGACGGCAAAAGAAAACGTTAAAGAGAGGTGTTTAGGCTGCAGGAAAAATATAATTAATCTTTCATAGGTCTGCATGAATCGTTTTCATTCAAACGGACATTTACAGTTAACCTATAAATAAGCTCCGTTCACACACACACACTTCACTCCTGAATATGTCCAGGTTTTATCTGGTTAGGCTACACGTGAGAACACAAATACCAGGATGTAATGATACAGACTTAAGTTCTCAGGACTTATAGACTGCTATGCTGCTGGTTATGTTTTAGACCAAATAAAAGCACTAGTCAGCCCTCCCAAAAGGTCTTTCTCAACAGCAGGAACAAGAGACCTTAAAAGGAACTATTTGTGTTTTTCGATCAGAAGGTTCCCGTGGCCTTTTGTTTGTCAGCATTCTCACAATGGGCCAGAAACCCAGGCAGATTATGTAAATCAGGCCAGTGAGGTATGGGGAAGAAAAAAATAAAGCTAAATGCAACACACCACCCGACCAGAAGAGGGCAGTAAGACAATGATAAGGCCAATTTAGGCCCCGTTACACGACATCATCTGAAAAAGCTAAAATGCAGTGAAAAAAAATCTGTGTTTACACAGAAATGCTGAGGGACTGAAAACGCTGCAGTAAGCATGCCAGACCTGTAGTCTGCACCATAACTGTGTTGTCCAGAAGCTGCTTTTGGTAGATCTCCACCGAAATAGAGTTAAGCCGATCATCTCTGCCGATCATCTGGTGTATTGGGGAATACTAAGAGCAGAAGTGGAGCAACAGATGCTCATTTTGTTAAAAGACAGTCAGCAGATACAGCAGATTGCACACGCAGCATGGTAGTTGGCAACGATCGTAACAACGGTACTGTTGTCCGGTTGTATGCGCTCGCAGGAAGCGGAGTGTGACGTCAGCGTTTCAACTGAAAATGCCAGCTTACTGTTTACCTGTGTAGGCAGCGTTCCAGAAAAATCCCACTCTGGAGGCCGTTTTTCGAAAGTTTGCGTTTTAGGTCGGCTAAAACGCTGTTTCCGTGCAAACGCAAGGCTGCAACGCAACAAAACTTTGGCGTTTCAGCCTAAAACTGTTGTTGTGTAAATACCATTGACCCTTATACCATTGACAGTAGGTACCAGGGCCCATTGATCGTGCCCATTCCTATTGGGCATGATCAATACCATCCATTTCTGAGTCTCCTCTATGCTAACAGGCTAACTGTTGTGTTGCAAATGACAGTGCTGGCCTCTCTGTCGCCTTGTTTTCTCACCTTTCCTTACACCAGTAAGGCACCAGATCCGTGTCCATTCCATTGCCATTTTGTCATGTTTATACTGCTACAAGCCTCTCCTCTTTCATGTTAGGCTATAAAACTTCAAACCTGTTGACTTCCACTCTGGCTGCGCTCATTACTTCGGGTTGTTGTTGTAGTAAAGTGAAATACGATTTGTTGTCGACACATTTTTATTTTATTTTGAAAGCCACAGGATGTATTAATAAAAATGGAGCGAGACATTGACGGACAGATCGGGGCGGCGTCGGTAGTGATGCGAACGCTATACTGGTCTGTTGTGGTGAAAAGAGAGAGCAGAGCCAGAAGGCAAGGCTCTCAATTTACCAGTCAATCTATGTTCCAACCCTCACCTATGGCCACACGCTGTGGGTAGTGACCGAAAGAACAAGATTGCGGATACAAGCGTCTGAAATGAGTTTCCTCTGCAGGGTGTCTGGGCTCAGCCTTCAGGATAATGTTCGTAGCTCGGACATCCGGGAGAGACTTGGAGTAGAGCCACTGCACCCCCGCATCAAGAAGAGCGAGATGAGGAGGTTCGGGCATCTGGTGAGGATGCCTCCTGGACGCCTCCCTCAGGAGGTGGTCTGGGCATGTCCAACTGGGAGGAGACCCCGGGGTAGTCCCAGGACATGGTGGAGAGATAAAATCTCTCGACTGGCCTGGGAACACCTTGGTATCCCCCCAGAGAAGCTGGTGAAAGAGGCTGGGGACTGGGGTCACTGGTCTTCGCTGGTGGCACTGCTGTCCCAGCGACCCAGACCCGGGTAATCGGTGGAAAATGAGATGAGGATGTATAAATGTGGTTCTAGTGCACAACTTCCTGTCCTGAGTGCTGAAATGTCTGGTGCATTTTGGTTGTTACAGCCCTCTACTGGTCTGGTGGTGAAGTGCAATTTCTATTACTGCTTCTCTGTGAGTTACTCGTCTGATTTGAATTATCTTAACAGAACTTCAAGCCACAAAGGAAAGGCAGACAATATTGTCAAAGAAGTTGCTGAACCTTGAGGTTCCTGGCACCGATGATAGAAAACACATTTATATTCGTGCTACGGCTCCTTTTAGGATCTTTTCGTTTGTAACGGTTTATTGATGTCTCTTGAGGACTAAGTGGTAGCTCTTGTTGCTGATTATGTCCTGCAATGCGGATAAAACCTTGTCCTACTCTGCAGTCACAGGCTTCACTCAATGATCATCTTTGCTGTGGAAACTGCAGAGAAGAAAACTTTCTCTTCAAATTTGACCAGATGTTGGAGCTGGATGAGAGAGTCAGGAAATAAACTGTTGTCCAACTCAGCCTGGAGGAAGCAGGAATACATGTTTCAGATTTTCACTGCTATCATTTCAACATCTGTTTAAGTGAATCCATCAGAAACACAACTGGTATCTCATCATCCTGTTAGAAGTGAGGTTTACACACAGCACAGTGAGACAAAGAGGCACGTTGAAAGGACGCCTGAGAAGGTGGAAAATATTGCCTAAGTTAATTATTTTATGTAGGAGTGTTCAACAACTGGGAAAGCGTTTGAGATGAATGAATCACTCTCAGTTATTTCAGGACCAAAGACGTTTCCTGTTCCCACAGACAGAGGGGCTTTCATACCTCTCTGGGCATGTATGGAATCTCTAAATAATACCAGAGACTCCTGACTTTCTATTTCCATCTTAACTAATGAGGCTGACGTCACAACCAAACACATTAAATATCCTGAATCACAGAGAAAATGTCTGTGAGTGGACAGGAGTTAGGAAAAACACAGGAGCATTCAGGGGGAGAGGAAACGATGATAAACCCTCCGACTCACTCAAACACTCACCTCACTGTTCGCTCAGTGTGCAGTGGGAAAAAGGGGGTGTAACTTTTGTTTATCCCTGTCATACATGTCTAACCAGTGGATAAGTAGCTCTTAGGGAGTCTGATGAGCAGTGTCTGTAAACTCTCCTTCTTCTCCTAATCATCTGTCATTATCAGATAACTTTTAACACCAGTGTTTGGATCTTTGGGTTTTTTCAGGTAACAATGACCCTCCTGCTTCTGCTATGTGTGTCCCTGCCCCTCATCTCAGCAACGGTTATGCTTGATGACCATGACGGTGAGTACAGTGCTTAAAGTAAGATCAAGTTGTAAATGTTAACTTTTCATCAGTCTAGTCTGTATCTTTACTGGAGATCATTTAGGTTTAAGGCATGTTCTTCAAATTTTTCGAATGCCTGGTTAATTTTTGTATAAAGGTGTGTATAGCTTCACAAAAATAAAGCAAAACCATGGAATACACCTCTTTTCTTCAAGAGGAGAATAAAATAGAATATTTTTGTATTGATTCCCCTTATGGGGATTTTTTATTGCATTATTACACTTTTTTTTTGTCACAGCAGCTCACAAAAAAGTGTAATAATGCAATAATAATTAATTTAGAATGATTATCAGAATATGAAATTAGAAATTTAAAGAAAAATAAAAAAACATTAATATTTACATATTTATACAGGAGCAAGATTTATTTTTTTTTTAAAATTGGTTATTGACGATAAAAAGCACTTGATAATGATAATATAAAAATATAAAATAGTTTTAACGTCATGAATTAAAATTTGTACAAATATATATTGAAATGAATGTAAAACCATAGTATCCAAGACATTTGACTTCCTGAATTGGTCCTACTTTGACTAAGGAGATATGAATAAAGCCTGTGAGTATGGCAGATCAAGAATAGAAGTAATGTTCAGAAAAAAGGATAAGATTTTTTAATTATTATTATTATTATTATTATTATTATTAATAATAATAATAATAATAATAATAATAATAATAATAATAATTTATTTTTATTATTTTAATAATAATATTTACTTATTTATTTATTCTGGCCTTTCTGTTATGATAACCCATTTTTACCACTGGAGGAGCTCCAAGACATTGAAAGGACTGGGGTAAGGTTTTCAGGACAGGGATACATTTCCTATCAGCTATTTTGGGTCAGCTGGTTCAAAAACAGCCACTGATTGGTTGGCAGTCTCCTATTAGCACTCTCAGCTTACAGGATTAATCACATTTAACTTAAATGTATCCTTAAATTATCACAGATTGCTTCTATTTATTGAGGGAAAGGGTCCTGGTTTAGCCTCTGAACAGACATCAATTTTTTCTCAGGCATGGAAAATCTTTTGGATGTCATAGAAACAAATGGAAGAGCTGAGGGTCTCACAAAGCAACTGGTTTCGATGACAAGTCTCTATGATGCACAGCTCTGTTTTTAGAGACAGCTCTGTAAACAGAACTGTTTCTGTGGATTGTGTGAGCTGTTTCCTGAGGGTTAAGTACTGAACCAAATGTGCCTCAAATGGAATTGGCAGAGTTGTACTTTTTTATCACATCATTTTCACAGACACAGTCTTCCCCAAACCAAGCAGTCCTTTACAATCTTGGGAAACTGCTTGAGAGACTCACTTTCATCTTACCAAGGGTTTGCTAAAATGTGAAAGAGTAAAGAAGAGGATTCATCACCATATACTGTTTGTAAATACACCATGCCAAATCCTATAGCTAACATGGATATAAGACATAAATATCCTCTGTTTGATTGTACTAAACTTTGTATTTTCAACCAAATGTGTATGTCTTTGGAAATGTTAAATAAACTCCATAAACTACATCTTAACTAAGCTTAACCCGTCTTACCCTAGCCTTGGATGGCACACTGCGGGTCAGCATCCCATTGGAGATGCCTCTCCGTCCCCTGCTTGGCAGCAAAGTAGTGGTTCCCTGCTACTTCCAAGACAACACAGTCAACGACCCTGGAGCCCCAACCATCGCCCCACTCTCCCACCGCATCAAATGGACCTACGTCACTAAGGAGAAAGTCACCACCATCCTGGTAGCATCAGAGGGGAAGGTGCAGGTGGAGACAGATTATTTGGACAGGTTGACAATGATCAACTACCCACTGGTGCCAACTGACGCCACCATCGAGATAACAGAGCTCAGGTCCAAAGACTCGGGTACCTACCGCTGTGAGGTGATGCAGGGCATTGAGGACAACTACGACACCGTGGACATCCAGGTTCAGGGTAGGCTTTGGAAACATCAACCTCCATTAATTACCACAGTGTATCATCAGTGATGTCCAGGCAGGAAGAGATATTTAACTACTGCTCCTTGCCTCATTCTTTTTCATGTCCCAGGTATCGTGTTCCACTACCGAGCCATCTCCACCCGCTACACCCTGACCTTTGAGAAAGCCAAAGCAGCCTGTCTCCAGAACAGCGCCACCATCGCAACAGCAGCCCAGCTCCAGGCGGCTTACGACGATGGATACCACCAGTGTGATGCTGGATGGCTCTCTGATCAGACTGTCAGGTAGTGTCCAGTCATCGATCTAATAGTATTGATTGATGGCAGCACAAGCAGATTCAACTGACACCTGTTAAACTCTTTAAGGTACCCAATCCAGGAGCCTCGAGAGCGCTGCTATGGAGACAAGGAGACCTTCCCTGGTGTGAGAACTTATGGTGTGAGAGATGCCAACGAGACCTACGACGTGTACTGTTTTGCTGAGAAGATGTCAGGTAAGCTAACAGCATTAGCATCAGAGATGAGGGAGTTATGACTGTAATGTCCACGGTTTTGACTCCCCTCCTCTCTCCTCCTAGGCAGAGTCTTCTACTCCATGTCCGTGGAGAAGTTCACCTTCTATGAAGCTGGGGATCAGTGTACCAAACTCGGCGCCCGCCTCGCCACCACTGGAGAACTTTACCTGGCCTGGAAGGGTGGTATGGATGTGTGCAACGCTGGCTGGCTGGCAGACAGGAGTGTGCGTTACCCCATCAACATTGCCAGACCTCAGTGTGGAGGAGGGCTCCTGGGAGTGAGGACCGTCTACCTGCACCCCAACCAGACAGGATACCCCTACCCAGACTCCCGCTACGATGCCATCTGCTTCCGAGGTGAGATTTGCATGAACACATGAAAATGTATTTACATTCTAATTCATGATGTTTGGTGAAAACCATTTGACATATTTGTTGTCAAATAAATCTATGTCAGTTGAGGATTGATGGATGTATGGCATATCCAGTCTCTTATAAATCTAAATTCCTGATCCTGGTTGGATGAAAGTTTTAATCTGAATAGAAAAGATCTAATGTAGGAAATCCACTTTTTTGTCATCCTGGATTGGGCAGTCCAGTTTACTTCCCCAATTTTTAACAATTACAAGGATCCCATTAACCTTAAAGATTTTTAAAGATTGCAAAACTACAATTGCCTAGACTTTAATGGTACCAAAATCAAAATATTTTGTCTACAGGGGGCACCAAAATTGATGCCAACCAATGGGGTTCTGATGGATTACTATTTTTCACAGCCACGGTCAATCTAAAGTGATATATGCTAAGTAATCAAATCTTGTAGTAAATTTTGGTGTAACATTCAAATTATGATACAATGTGCTGCTGTAATTCAGCCTTAATCCAGCCCTCTGCTGTCTTCAAGGCATCCAATAAATTTGGATCAAGGGTGTCCCAAACCTACCGCAAAAGTTTAAGCATAAAGTTGACCGTTTATGAAGACTTCGCCAAGTCTTACCCAGATTCATTGAAAACTTGTTTCCTAAGATTTGATCCATTCTGATCAGATTACTCATCAGATGGGTTCCAGGACTCTAAATCTAGAGTCTCTTCTCAGGTATGTGAAACTCATCCAGCACTTGTGCTCTTTGCTTCCTCAGCTGGTGAGGACGAAGATGCCGTCCCTGTTAGGACCACCCCTTTCCCATACATCATTCGCATGACACCTGCCCCAGGTGTATACCCAGGTGTCATCCCCACTCCAGGAAGGGAGGAAGGCAGAGGCGGTGAAGTGGACACCCTTTCCCCTCTGCCATTCCCACCAAGCAGGACAGACACTTTCACCAGAGTGACTCCGATTGTACCTGAGCCTGATTTGGGCCTGACTGACATTTACGCTGCCATGGGTCCCACGGGTAAGTCTGCCTTTAATTTAAATAAGTAAACCATTCATATTATGCCTAAATCATGTGAGATGTCAGTTTAGAGAAGTGCAATAAAGCATCAAAAAATAGCTATCACTGAATAAGGTGTCTGACTCTTCCTTACCAGGTGTGGTGTTCCACTACAGACCAATCACAGGTCGCTACACGCTGACCTTTTTGGAGGCCGCCAGAGCCTGCCAGAGTATTGGGGCAGCCATTGCCAGCCCTCAGCAGCTGCAGGCAGCTTTTGAGAAAGGCCTGCACCAATGTGATGCTGGCTGGCTCCGTGACCAGTCAGTTAGGTAAGTAAGCACTTTCACAGACTTTCATACACTTAGGCATCTTTCACAACCAAAAAAACAAGAGCTACGTAAGATGCTTCATGCCGATCCAGTCTCAACTTTACTTTCACCTTTTCTTGTTCTCAGGTATCCTATCATATCACCCAGAGAAAACTGTGCTGGTAATCTGCCCCACAGCGCAGGTGTCAGATCCTATGGCCTGAGACCAGCCAGCGAACGTTATGATGTGTTTTGTTATGTGGAACGACTCCAAGGTGGGAATCTCAGTTGCACCAACTTTACAGTCACATTATTTCAGTATCTTTCTACCTCCCTATCTACTGTATTCAGTCTTCTAAATGTTTGTCTGTTTTGCCTCCAGGTGAGGTATTCTTCACCAGTGACTACGATAGCTTCTCCTTTGACGAGGCAGTGCAGCATTGCCAGAAACTTAACACCACCCTGGCCAACACTGGACAGCTGTATGCTGCCTGGAATCAGGGCCTTGATAAGTGCCGTCCAGGCTGGCTGATGGATCGCAGTGTACGCTACCCCATCACAACACCCAGGTCCCACTGTGGGGGCGGTCAGGTTGGAGTCCACATCATCTACGCCTACCCCAACCAGACAGGATTTCCTGATGAGCACTCACGATATGATGCGTACTGTTTCAGAGGTAGGAAAGGGTTCAGGCCATGAGTTGTGCAGAGCTTCATAAAAGCATCTGCTAAATGAAACTGTAGAACTGTAGAACTTTCCTACCCTGAGCTTTATTGTATCCTGTCTTTTTCAGCTGAAGGTCCAGTTGTCAATGTAGAAACAGTAACCAGTGTGAATGTGACCACAGTGACGGTGGATGTTACCGACAGAACAACAGTCACGATCGATCATATGACTCCAACGGGTAAACCAGGTGCAGGAGTCTTTCCTTTGAATCCTTATTAAGTCTTAGGTTTGGTCTTGTTGTTTTGATGTTTATCAGTGATGCTTATGTCACCTTATCTCGGTTATGTCTAGTTGAAACCACCGTGCAGTACAATGAGACTGAATTTGCTACAAATGTTACGAGAGTAGAGGAGTTCATCAACGAGACAATCATCTCTACTCACGAGGCTGTTCCTACTGGTAAGACAGCGAGACGCAAAGAGATAATTCTACAGCGCTTGACACTGTTTCACCATTTCTTAAGATGCCTAATCCTTTCCTGTCTCTATTCTGGATATTTACACCAGTGAAAACAGTTTTACCACCAACCTATGTTGATGCGTCCGGCTCTGGTTCAGCCGACCATTCAGCCAGCGGAGAGATCCCAGGGGAGCCCAGCTCCGCCAGTGGCAGTGGAGACCACTCTGGATCAGGACCAGATATCCAGTTCAGCGGACACCCTGACATCTTCTCTGGCGATCATTCAGCATCAGGAGGTCCACAGGAGGGAGGAACCTCTGTCACCTTTGCATCTGGGGAGCAGGGCAGTGCATCTGGATCTGGGGAGACGTTGGACAGACAGCACTCTGGTTTTGGTCTATCAGGATCGGGATACAGCAGTGGAAGTGGGGAAGTCAGTGGTGGCAGTGGAGAAACAGTGATCATCATGGTGGATGGGAAGATGGTGGAGGTGACAAGAACTGAAAAAACCACAGAGCAGGAATTAGGCCACAGTGGAATTGACTCCAGCGGTGTTTTCTTGGGATCGGGCACGTCAGGATCAGGAGATCTGTCAGGGTCTGTTTCTGGATTTTCTGGCATCTCGTTTATAGACCACAGTGCTGTTGACCTGACTGTCCAGCCATCTGGGGAGCAGATGGCATCCGGGGAGCTGGTGTCTGGATATCGCCCCTTCCACAGCGGCTTCTCCAGTGGTTTCCCATCTGGTGTCTCCATCAGCGGCTCTGCATCTGGGGACTCTTTCCAGCAGCGTGGTGACGTCATCTACCTTACAGACACCGACTTGATGGAAGTGACCGAAACCCCACAGGTTCGGCTCCCTGAGCAGGGCAGAGGGGTAGTGGAGGTCAGCGGACAAGGAAGCGGCTCAGGGATCCATCATGAATTCAGTGGCTCTTACGACCAAAGATCACATCTGTCAGGAAGTGGAGACCAGGCGACCTACCCTGAGTACACTGTTGCTGTTGGTCAATCAGGACAAGGCCAGGATCATCAGGAAGGACAGGCAACACTTACAGATTATGTAACCCCTGACACGTTGTATACCAGTCCAACCACAGCACCATCAGTGTCTTTAGCAACCCCCTCTGTTGTCCAGCAGCCTGAAGTCGTGGAAGGTATGTGGTTTGACTCTTCTGTCTATTCCTGCTGGAACAGCTTTGCCCCCACCACTCCTCAACACATTTTACAAAGCAGATGTTTCTTTCTCTCTTCTTTCAGCCTCTGTAGACCCCTGTGATCCAAACCCTTGCAGATCAGGAACCTGCACTGTGCAAGACGACATTGCAGTCTGTCAGTGTCCCACTGGTTTCACCGGCGAAGACTGCTCAACGCGTAAGTCAACCTTTAGAAACCTCACACTGAACACAGTAGAAGTAAGATACATGCATTTCAGTTGCACGGTTCATATATTTTCTCACGTTTTGGGATGTGAATCCTTCCCTGTATAGGTGTGCAGGGATGCGCTGATGGCTGGTTGGAGTTTATGGGCAACTGTTACCTCCACTTTGCCGAGCGAGACACCTGGTCTGAGGCTGAGCAGCGTTGCCAGGAGCTGAACTCTCACCTGGTCAGCATCGGTTCTCAGGAGGAGCAGCAGTTTGTCAACTGTGAGTTTTTCAAGGCTGTAAAAGCATTTAGAGTCAGTAAACACAAATTCTTACCCGGTTTTCATGAATTTCAACTTGGAAGTTTCATGAGTGGGTATCTTGAGAGGGATCTGGCTCTGTAAGAAAAGCAGGGGTTCTTCGTAACAATTGTAGACTGGCTATTTGTGGATATGGAACCAGGATAAAAGTCAAAATACCATGGACATCATGTGTTTCTTCAGAGCTACAATCTTTTTTATTGCATTACAGCTCACGGTCAGGACTACCAGTGGATTGGACTCAACGACAAAGATCTGCAGAATGACTTCCGGTGGACAGACGGCAGTCCTCTGGTGAGTTAAGCCAACGAATGAGTTTACGATTGAATGGGATTTTGCTGGTTACAGATGTCAGTGTTTCCACTGAAAACCTTGGCTTGCTGTTTACATCACAATGTCTGCTGCAGGGTTCCAGAAAAATCCCACCCTGGGGACTGTTTTCAAAAGTTTCTGTTTTAGATCAACTTGAGTGCTATTTCCGTGTAAATGAAAGGCCAAAACAACAATGCCTTTGGGTTTCATCATAAAACCCTTGTAGTGTAAACAGCCTCTAAAATACCGCCTGTAACCCACGTAGAGGTCTGCATAAAACGTTTGTTAAACCCACGTCATGGGATCCTAATTCTCAAAGTTTCCCTCTGTAAATGTAGTTTAACCTAACAGTACCCGATGTGAACCAGTAGCATTTGCAAAACAGTTTCCAAGTTCAAGTTCCAAGTTTGTAATTAAAATTGCCCCAATTTAATTAAAACACTTAAATGCTTGACAACTATCCACATTAATTAAACTTTTTTTATGTTTTTTTTAATGTTTTTTTTTATTTAATTTTATTTTTATATTAAGACTCGCATATTCACAAGTAATTATATGTATTATCCATTGGTAATTTGACATTACAGTGATTCCTCATGTTTTTATAAATTTATGCAGAGAAAAAAATAATAATAAGAAATCTAAAAGAAAATAAATAAATAAATAAATAGAAAAAATTGTATATATTTTATACACCACATCATACCAGTTTTGTACTGGTGGAGTAACTGGCTGGAGCCATTTCTTTGTTATTGCCTATCTGGCAGCAATGCTCAAAATTCCAAATAAATAATTAGTTTTCTGGCTTTTAGACAGATGCTGCCTACCAATAAAGAGTTGGTCCCATTCAAAGATAATATTTGACCCAAAAATGTCACTTAATTCTTGTTTCGATGTTTTCATCTGTTGACTTTTAACTCTCTTAGACCTTTGAGAACTGGAGACCCAACCAGCCAGACAACTACTTCAACTCTGGAGAGGACTGTGTGGTGATGATCTGGCACGAGGGTGGACAGTGGAATGATGTGCCCTGCAACTACCACCTTCCCTTCACCTGCAAGACTGGACCAGGTAAGCTGACAAAATTAGGTACCTCGAAATGTGATCTGTAATTATTGGAGACTATCTTAGTTAACAAAGAGTTATTCCTGTAACTCAACAGGTAAAACACAACCCTGCTTATATATGGCAAACACTCTGACTACGACTCTGAAAACTTGACTCTTTTTCTCTAGTCACTTGCAGAGCGCCCCCTCAGGTGGAGCACGGTCGTCCAATGGGCAGCAGCAAAGAGCGCTACCCTGTAGACTCCATAGTCCGCTATCAGTGTGATGCAGGCTACACGCAGCGCCACCTGCCTGTCATACGCTGTATGCCGGATGGACAGTGGGAGGAGCCTCAAGTGGAGTGTACAGAAGGTGAGATTTAGAAAACAGATTCAGTGCTGTTTGGTTTTATGTTTATTGTATTTTGAAAAATTCGGTCAACAGGTTTTGGTGGATCACTTGTTCTGAAACAAGTTAAGCCGTTAACTTATCCTTCCCAGGGAAATTTGACAGATAATTGACAATAAATTAGTATGTGTTTAATGATAATCAAATACTGTTTGAGACGAATGTGTAAAGCTGAAAGTCTCCAATCGATGGGCTCTCTGTAGGCCCAAACACGGGTTTATCTCTCCCGTCTCCATGCTTTACAGAGCAGTGTGGTGCGATGTTTTGCCAGTCTGAACTGTTTTGGGCTTTTTTGAAACTAACCAGTTTGCCACCAGTGCTTATCACCTCCAAAGTATCAACAGATCCATGTGCAGTGCAATAAAGGATGCTCACAAACAGCACAGGTTAAATATTGCTGCGTTCCATTTGTACTCAGAACTGGGAAGTCGGAGTCGTCACCTCCGAGTTCACCGTTCCAGTTGCCAAGTCAGAAAAAACTTGCCATAACAGCAGTATTTCTGTAATCATCAAATTATTCTATGTATACGGCTAAATTAATGCTACAAAGACTAGACGGAAATGATAAAATAAAAGAACCTGACAAGCTTAATTACTGTTTACCCCCAAACTCGGAATATCCGACTGGGAACAAGGGGGTGGTGTGGATGCTACGACTTACAAGTCGAAAATCCGACCTCAAGTGGCGTTCCAGCTGGGCATTCCCACTCGGAACTTGAAAATACGGACTTCCGAGTACAAATGGAACGTAGCATATCCTTAATGCTAACAGGCTAACTGCATGAATAACACCGACGTGGCTTCTCCTTTAATCTTGTCATTTTTGCTGAATGACATTTGTTGTTAACTCATTGCCCTCTACTGGTCTGGTGGTGTGGTGCAATTAACTTTTGTTTTGTTTTTCTCAATGCATCACCTATGAGGTTATATTTGTGCCACCACAATCTGAATTTGAATTTAAGAATTGAATTTGAAAAGCATGATGTGTAATGGAATTTAATGTTTTGAATGTGATTTTTTTTTTAATTGAATTACTTTTTTAATTGAATTTGAAATAGTGTTTTACCTATGAAAATTTCAACTCTTTTTATACTTTAAATTCAAAAACATGAAAATAAAGCCTCATTAAAGTCTGCATAACTTTCTACTTTTAAACACAGCTAACAGAAAACGTGTTTAATATCAGACCAGCAAATTTCAGAATTTTAGTTCCTGGTATCATTCTACATAGAAACTACATGGTTCCCATGGCTCTTTGTTTGTCTGTGGGTTGATTATTGAAGACAGGTTGGTGATTATGAGGTTATATTTGTGCAACCAGAAACTGAATTTGAGTTAAAATATTGAATTTGAAAAGCATGATGTGTAATGGAGTTTAATGTTTTGAAATTTATTTTTTTTCAATGAATTTTTAAGATGAATTTGAGATAGTATTTTACCCATGAATATTCTACTCTTTTTATACTTTCAATTCAAAACACAGAATTCAATTTCAATTGAAGAAGGAACTGGGAGTGACGTGTTTTCCGATTCAGGGTTTCTGTGAATCTGTGCTCGATTAGTCTCCCTGACAGGCACAAGATGACATAACGGTCATGCCACTCTGAATTGAAATTAAATTGTCTGTGTGTGTTTCTGTGTTTCTGAATTTAAAGTATAAAAAGAATTGAATTTTCATAGGTAAAATACCATTTCAAATTCAATTAAAAAAAACAATAATAATTTTCAAAACATTAAATTCCATTACACATCATGCTTTTCAAATTCAATATTTTGATTCAAATTCAATTTCTGGTGGCACAAATATGACCTCATAAGTGATGCATTGAGAAAAAAAATACAAAAGTTAATTGCACTACACCACCAGACCAGTAGAGGGCAGTGAGGCAACAACAAAGACCATTCAGCAAAAATCACAAGCTAAAAGGAGCAGTCAAGTCGGCATTATTTATGCAGTTAGCCTGTTTAACATCATGCTTTTCAACTTCGATACCTGACTTAAATTATCAACCCACAGACACACAAAGAGCCATGATAACCATGAAGTTCCAGGAAATGATACCAGGAACTAAAATTCTGAAATTTGCCATTCTGATAATAAACATGTTTTCTGTTAGTTGTGTTTAAAAACAGACTTTATTGAGAGTTTATTACTTTGACATCCTTCACCTGGGTTATCTTCTTACTTTAACCTCATCAGTGCTCTCCTCCTCATGTGAAATGCCTTAAGTGACTCATTTTATCATGATTTCATCAGTATGCGTACCTTTTCTCTCGCAGCCGGTGCCAGCAGCAACAGACTACACAAAAGATCCCTGAGGAGGAGAAGTAAAGGTGTCAGCAGCCAACAGGAACAGAGGAAGCTGCACTGAGCGGGAATGAAAGGACACACTGCAGAGAGCCACAAAGGACCCCTCTTGTAAAGAGGCATGGACACCAATGCAAATGCCCGACCAAAAAGATAACACCCCCTACCGTGTATATACACACACTTTACAGCACATTTAGACGTACATTTGGATCTTTGGGTGTCACTCTACGTCTTCTTTATGTAGTTTTCTTTGTATTTATACTGTTTAATTTATAGCTGTGACTCAGTATTTGTAAAATCAAGCCGAAATTTCCTGCAATCAGCTGCCAGCACTGCACACAGAGGAAGGTAAAAGTGTCGAAAAAGGAGCTTTAGAGTGGCACCCAAAGTCCAAAACACAGCCCGGTAGACGTGTTTTCAAATGCAGCTGGATTCTCTGAAGTAAAACACAATGTTTCTTACAACTTTAGGTGTTTTTTCTAGATCTGTGTTTCTTTGTGTTATTTTTTAAATTTCCTTTTATTCTGTTTTAGACTCTGAGGACTAAAAGTGTGTGCTTTCAACTGGCGAATTGAGCGGTTTTCTTTTATTTTTTTGCTTCATAGGCAGTGATTCTCAAGCTTTTTGGTTGTGACTCCCGGAAAAGAAGCAGTGATATGGTTTCACTTGATTTTAAAAATAATCAGAGCTGCAGAGCAATTCAATCTGGAAGGGAGGGGAAAGGGGGTACAAATTATTTGAGTGTATGAGACATGATTAAAAAGATTGTGCTCTCCGGTTTAATGATAGAAATTATCACAACAGACCTGGATCTAAATAGTCAGCACTCATGCACTTTTGGGAGCGTTCAGAAACTTCTGTGCTTAATATTTGAATCCAGTGCACCTTATACGAAAAACAAACACACCACACACATAAAGAGTGGCGTAGACGTGCACTTTTCTGTTCTTTTGCAGAATATGCACGCTCAGCTTTCAGGCGAAGGAAGGTAGACACATAATCGGGGCGTCTTCAGAGCGATCAGTAGCTGACGATTGTGCTTTTGTAAGATTTAGATTCACTGAATGGATTAGTTTCTCACTGTAAATATTCTCTACAACTCTCTGAACAGCAGGATCTGTCCGTAGCTTACGCAGAGCAGACGTTCGTTGGCTTAAATATCCGGTGAGGCGCAGTTTAGCGTTATTTATCAAGTGGGTTTGACTGGTTTTGACCTCCAGATGACTTTAAGAGGAACACAAACTGTGTTTTCTGGAGTGTTTTTGGAGGTTTCTGGCTTTTTTTTCTCACAGTACAGAAATCTTGGAACGTATGAGGCGAAATAATTTTAGGACAAAGAAGCTGTGACAGCTGTAGGATTTATATAAATGATGAGGCTGAGGTGGAGGGGGAGGATGTAAAATGTCGACCATGACCTTTCTGAAGGTCAAGATTTGCTTCGAATCAGAGCAGATGTCCAAACTCTGAAACAGACGCGTAAAGCGCACTTAACACAAAGTGAACCTTGCAGCTTGCACAAATATTTACACGTAAATAAATAATAAATTGAGTTGGTTTCAAGCTGTAGCACGCCATGACACACCTCACTGACAGACCATGAGATGAAGACTTTAAAAGAGATGAGCTATAGTCTCCATCTGTATGAGTGTGAAACCTTGATTCTTCAACAATCAGAAAACCAAATTATGTTAACATCACATCGACTCTGATCCTGACACCTGATGTGAACATGCAGTATTCTGTGCTGTGCCAAATAAAACTTGGAATCATCTGTCTCTGTTAAATCATTGTCCTTGTGTCCAAATCGATCACATTTTTACCCAGGAGCAACTTTGAACCTTAAACTGAGATGTTTCTGTCCCTTTTTGGATGCGTCATCTTTCCCCGAGCTGTTAAATTTGAGGTAAACTCTCGGAGCCGGAGGGACAGACCTGGCATTTAGTTTGTTTTTCTCTTCCTGTGGAACCCAACCATGAACAAACACACAGTAAATAGCTCCTTCATCGACCTGTACAGCGCCGGCCTTCATTGCTGCAGCCGCCACAAACAGATCTGCTGTGTGAGTACGTTGCAAGGAGAGCAGCTCTGTATGTATATAGGTACCTGCACAGGTGTAAATAAAAACCTATTGGCCGTATCATCAGTGGGACTTCTGTTCACTTCGGGGAGCGGCGTGTTCAGCTACACGCTCGTCTAAAAGTGCTCAGACAGAGCGACGCTGTTTACCTACAGAGGCTGTTTCATAACGGATCAGTGACCCATCTCACCTCTGCACACCTGCAGCCAAGTTTAACGGTGGGAGAACGCCAACCAGCAGCCCTTTTTATACCGCCCACAGCTTTCATCTCATAATGTTTGAATCATGGCACTAAATTTAATCAGGCTCTACAGTTACATGTTCTGTCAAGTGCTCAAACCAAAGTAAAGTGTATCCAGTAACATCTCACAAACTTAATTTGGACTGTGCATAGGCTACATGAAGCTAAAGCCCTGTTCATTCAGAAACTCAGTAACTCTTAAAGCTGACGTCTTTAAAGGGGACATATCATGCTTGTTTCTGCTTTTCACTCTGCCAGACTAGGATGCCTGTAAAGCATTTCTGCCCTCAGTACAAGTCATTTAGTTCCTTCATTGCCCCACAATAGCGTTCTCAATATCCTCATTTTAGGCCATTCTGAAGATCTCGTTGAAACGCTCCGTTTAGAGAATGACCTCCAGTAACCTCGCAATGTCACAGCCCTTTGTGCTCTGATTGGTCAGTTCTGTCAGAGGGGCAGAGGGGGTAGAGCCAGGGGGCGTTTTTTGCAGCATGGCAGTATTTACAAAATCACCATATTGGATGGAGCAGACCGAGCGAGTTTGCTGTTTGCCAAAACTTCACCTTAAGGCATTGATAGCACTCATAAAATGGCAGAGTGTAGGATACGCCCTTTGTATTGGACCCCGAGTCAGCCCCGGACGGTTCTGCAGCTCAGGAGGAAGAAAATCCACCTCGACACAGATCATCTCAGGACGCTTCAGTGTGGTGAGTCAAACCGGTACTGTAACATGTATAGTTTATACGTGGAAATAAAGGCAGACTTCACCAATAAACTATTTCTACAACAGGGCTCCATCCTGCTCCTTCACTTTTCTCTGTCTGTTTTATCCATCACGCTGAAAGTGTAGTCTAAAGATCACCTCTACCGTCAGTTCATCACTATGTTATTACCGCAGCATTATTGTGGTCCAGGTTCACAGTGCATGTCAGAACAAGCATGCAAATATCACAGTCTCACAAGTATTACGTCTGCTAAAACTACAATGTTTTAACTGCATTCACCATGTAAAGCCGAGCTGGTCAACAGAGCAGAGTCCCTGCACTCAGTCAAGTTAGCCAGAGCTGGTAGGGAGCTGTATTTATACTCGGCTCTTGGTGGGTGTATCCCTTGGTGGCGGTTGTGTGACTAACTGACATCACAGAGGAGGAGCTGCTTTATCAGATTACTCTAATAAAAAGAAAGGTACCTCATGTCGTCACGATGGTCGAAATCTTGCGGCCAACTGGCAATGACCTATTTTCAGAGGCATCAAATCTTGTTCTGTGATATCAGAAAAAATACAATATCTCATTTTTGAAAATTCAGGGGGCGTAAGGTCTTGTTTTCAAAATTACTATATTATATGTAAGTATTAAATCAGGGATCAGCATGATATGTCCCCTTTAAATTGCTACTTCTTAGCTTCCAGTTCAGGTCGACCAGGACCGGATTGATTTACAGCACGTCTAGGTCTCTATGACAACACCACTCTGACTGACATAGTTAAGTAGTGAGAAGAGATAAAACACAGAGATCTGTGTTTTTCTCTGATAAAAAGTAATTTCTATGACTGATTTTGTAGTGATGGTGGACACTGGAGCCTAACTGTCAGACAGAAAAAGGACAGAAGAGCAGAAGAAAGATAAACGGGAGAGTGATAGTGCACGAGCGAAAGGCTAATTAGCCTTTAGCTCGGCTAAGCTGTTTGTGCTAATGTTGATTCCAACCCACAGTCAGCAGTTATTCTGCAGTGGTCTGTTCAAACTTGAGAGTTTATCAATAAAATGAAGAGTGAGGTTACGTTAGCTCCGCTTGGTAGATAGTTGGCAGGACATAACCAGGATTTACTAACGTTACACATTACAGACATGTCTTAGAGCACCGGGCTGCCAGCTGTACTAAATATAAACGGCTACTAAGCTACTTACAAACTGACAGTGTTCACTTGTTGTCACGTTAGCCAACGGCTACGTCGGAGCACTGGGCCAACATATAGCCGACTGCTACAACGTTTGCTTGACGTCACGTTTCAACCGTAGCGCTACATAACTGTTCTGATAAATACCTTACCTCTGCGCGTTGTATCCAGTTGTATCCAGTAAAAAGTTGTCTTGAAGAAAGAAAATCTGTTTTGATCTGATCTCTTTTTCATTCCAAAATAAACACACACCTCACTAAAAGTCATTTATCACATTGTGCAGAGACTCCAGGCCACAAGGTGGCGAGGGAGTGCAATCAAAACAGATCCTCCTGATAGCATCTTAAAACATTTGGACACTCCTGTCATTAATCTTAAACTCATACTGTTTTTGAGGCGTCATCCAGTTTTCCTGCTCTCCTAAATAAAATCCCATTCTTACATTTGACACATGACAAATTCTGAACAGTTTTTTAATTAATTTGTAGAAAAACTTAAAATACAAAAAGACGCACAGTGCAGAATAAAAAACCCCAAAAAGTAAATATGAGTATTGAGATGATGATTTTTCTTTTTCCTTGACTGATGTGAAAAAGAAAGTTTGAATATAACTACGATCATTACATCTATTTTCTCCATCTCAGAGCATTTGAGAGAGTGAATGAGTGATGCATTACATTTTATAAAGATGTAAAAAAAAAAAAACAACATGACATGACAAACACTTCAGAATATTTCACAGTATCAGAGAGAAAAACTGAGTGAGAGGTGGGAATGAGCTACAGTTAGAGGACAAATCAGACTGGATCCACTAACTAAACCTTACAGTGCCCTTTAGCAAGGCACTTAACTCACTAGAGCTTCAGAAACCCGTCAGAAGGAGTTTTTCTAGCAGCAGATTATCAGGTAGAGTCTTTCAGAGGTGGAGAAAAAACTTCAAAGTAGCTACAGCTAAAGCTAACCTCTCCAGCAGACTGTGAATCAGTCTACCGATAACAGTAAACGCCAAATTTCATGTACGCAGGGAGGAAGCCAAAACTTCGCACCCCCGGCTCTGGTGGCCCGCAGTTAGCTCGGGGTCTTGTGATTGGATAACGGACGCTCCCATCGGCCAACCAGCCAGCATCGCAGCGGTCCAATCCCATCAGCCTCCAGGCAGCGTACAGCTGGCCCACTTTGGCGATCTGACTTCCATCTCTGATACAAGCCTGGAACGCCTCAGTGAAGTTGAGCTTAGCCGACTGTTCCAAGAAGTACACGATCCCTGGAAAGAGAGTGAAAGAGACAGAGCTATGAAGTGAAAAACTGAAGCATCCCACTCATCCTTCCTGGTGGGACAGGCTTTAAACAAAGTGTCCACTAGAGGGCAGAGTGAAAAAATTCACCCAAGAAAAATAGCAGAAAGGTTTTGAAAACAACCATGGAGAAGATTTTGATTCTTCACAGTATCTCATAAAAGGTCAAATCTGTGAAACCAGCAACCTCCATGACACGAGAATGAGAAAATCTTTTGCCTCAAAACCTTCCATCATTTTCCAGGAATCCTTCTTTGTTGTGTTTTGCTAATCGGGCTTGAACAGTTGACTTCACTGCCCCGTGATTCTGCATTTGTTCTCCATCAGTGAGCCTCTAAAAATGTGCAGAAATACAGATTAAATAAAGGCAGAAAGTGCTGTGGCCCCGAAGACCAACAGCACAAACATTTTACTTTACCCCCCCAAAAGTTCACTAGACATCAATAAAATTCCACTACATGGAAGAAAAAGCACTGGTTGCTTAAGTTTGATACTGAATATGAAAACAATTTGCATAATCCCCCCCAAAAACATTGGCAGCATTAAAGTATATCTTGATGCCTATACATTTTTTAAAGGACAAAAATATTTTAAATGATACAAATATATGACGCCCTAAAGTTTATTTCTTGACACATTCCATTTTAAGATTTTTAAATTAAATAATTTGAACAAATATGTATGAACTTTTCCAAGTAAATATGTTTTTTTTTTTTGCATTTAAAAAATTTTTCCTCCACATTTAAATTTTTGTAAAGCAAACAATTTGAACAAAATGTTTATACATTTTTCCAAATAAATAATTTTTTTATTTTGAAAAATTTTCCTCCACGTTGTGATTTTTTAAGTAAATAATATGAAAAAATTCCACATAAATATATATTTTTTGCATTTAATTTTTTTTTCTCAACATTGTGATTTTTTTTTTAATTTTGTGATCCTTTTCAATGAAAATGCGACTTTTGTTTTTTTGCAAAACCCTGTAACTATATGTTTTTTTTTTTTTTTGTTTTTTTTTGGTGGATTAAATACTTGCTCTTTGTGAAATGTTATAAAGTACACATGTGTCTCAGTGTTTAAGATATTTCGGTGTTTGGTCAAAACTTTTTTGTGATTATGACATTTTAGCAGTTGACCTTCTGGGCCACCGTACTGAAGGCATCTGAAGGTAACCATACGTGTAGTGGTGGTACAGCATACATGAGTGTAATGGCTCATAATTTTTACTACACTTAGCTCCAAACAGCTCTTTTTCTGTTTATTATAACTGTGGTGACCAGAGAGTGGGTCTCAGCCCCCTGGTGGACAGTGAAAATACAACAAGCAGGTCCAACAAAGCAGAAAACTGAAATCTTATCAAGTGTTTTTGTCTTATTTTCAGTAGAAAATGTTTTTTTATACTTAGTATGAGACACATTCACCTGACCAGTCCAGAAAAATGTCTTGTTTCAAGTTGTTTAAAGACAAAAATGAGGTCTGAATTGCGTGTAACAAGTTTTAAATGGAACAAGATAAAAGTTTCTTGTATTGAGACATTTTACAATTTTTAAGAAGCTTTTCTAGCAAATTTCCCTTGTTTCATAGGCAGATTTATTATACTTGTTACCAGCAATTCAGACTTAATATTGTCTAGAAATAACTTGAAATAAGACATTTTTCTGGAATGGTCGGGTGAACAAGGCTCACATCAAGTGAAAAAAAAAAAAGTATTTTTACTTAATATGAGACAAAAACACTTGATAAGAGTTTAGTTTTTGCTGTGCAGGAGCTTATTTGTAGCAAAGTATAAGAATTTTTCAGTTTGTCATTCTACTGATTTTCTCTTAGTTTTTGCTTTATGAATCTAATGTATGCATTAATCAGTCATACAGTCTATTTATTGTCATCTATGTTATTTCTTTTCTTACTAATTTAGAAGCCAGTTTCCGAAAAACTTATAAAAGCACAAACTGACCTTTAACAGACGCAGAGAAGCAGAAAGCATCATACTGGTGGATCAAGCGATGTCGCTGTCCATAGCTGCGCACGCCAGGCGCCAAGTCGATGCCCCCGCAGCCTTCACGAGGGGCAGTGATTGGATAATGCACCGTGCCGTCAGCCAACCAGCCGGCGTTACACCAGTCCAGACCCTCCTCCCAGGCTGTGAAGAGCTGCTCAAAGGTAGCCAGGGTGGCATCCTGGTCCTGGCAAGCTTGCTGGGCCGCGAAGAAATTGAAATGGTAGCGCCCTCTGTGGGAGTGGTAGGGGAACACTACGCCTGTGTGGAAAAGATCAGGAGCAAAACAGTTTGTTTTCATGTCTTTACAGATCAGTTATGTTCTATTTCTTGATTTATAACAATATATAGAGGGTGTTAGAGAGTGAACAAAAGCTACTTGGTCACAACAATCAGCTACCTGCAAAACTGCAGTTCTTTAAGTGGCCACTTGGGGGTGATACCAAAAGTGAGTCAATTCTTATTAAACCCTGTATTAAAATGCATATCTCTGCAGCTGAATATCACAAACTTAGAACCTGATACAGAAACAGTTTCTGTCTCTTTTTGTTTCTTTTAAGAAAAATATAAGAACCAGATTTTAAAAAAACTAAGGGGATTTCATTCAATCACAGAATAGTTTACCCTCAATTATTAAACACATTTCTCACCCCGAAGCTCCAGCTCCACCGTCGCACTCTCGTCCTCCAGGCCGTCAATCACCTCACACCGGTACCTTCCCGTGTCGTTGAGCCTTAGCTCATTGATCACCAGTGACAGATCACCCGGCACCGAGCGTCGCAGGCGAACCCGACCCTTAAAGCCACCGTAGCTGCGGTGACGGTTACCCATCGCAACCATGACCTCGGTTTCGCTGGTGGACGCCAACGGGGAAACGGGAGCGTTGATGGAGTTGGCAGGTATCCAGGACCATTTGACCCTCGTCCTGCGTGGCGTGCTCAGCTCGGGCTCATAGTGGAAGTGACAGGGGAGGGTGACGCTGCTCCCCCTGGTGGCTGAGACTGCAGGCTGCGGGGATTCCACGTAGAGACGAACGCCATTGAAATAGACTAGAAGAGAAGAACCATGACATGTCAATATATTTAAAGGTCCCACTTTATGCAAAAAATCACTTTATTAAGTCTTTTAGTGAAATTTGTGGGTCTTTGGCTTTCCTCCCAGCCCACAAAATTTGATATTTAATTACAAAACCTGTACTTAGTAGTGCTTGTGAATGTAAAATCCCGACCTAAAACAAGCTGTTTGGATTTTGGGGGTTTGCCGACGTCAGTGATTCCCTTTTTTTTACCAATTAGGAGCAAGTCTAACCTGATTGGTCCACTGGAGTAGATATCCCCTCTCCCTCTCCCTGCCCACTCCCCTCCCCACTGCTGGAGGGGCAGAGAATGCCAAAGTTGAAGAGCCATCACTGCCTTGTTTTTGGCTGTAAACAGCCACATAGTTCCATGCACAAGCTTCCCATCTCAGAGGAAGACAAGACTAAGTGGCTAGAGTTCATTTATCAAGGAAATGTGCCATCAACACTCAGTAAAACTGTGCATGTGTGTGCTAGTCACTTCACGGCTGACTGCTTTTCCAACTTTGGACAGTCCAACAGAGGGCTAGAGAATAGACTGGTCCTGAATCCAGACACATTACCAACCATCCTCCAACAAACCTCGGGACCTGGAAATGTGAGTATTTTAAATGCTGTGTGCTGTGGAGCAGATGTAAGAGCTTTTCCTCAGTGTCCCCCCTGTCTCTGTGTTAGCTTCAGGATGCTAACTTTAGCTGCTGTTAGCCTGTTGTTTTAGCCTGTAATGTTACGGTAAACGAGCTTCGCTGTTTTCTAAACATTGTGCACTCGGAGCTCGTGGCGCCGCTCTCAGTGACACTGAAGAGTGGGGCAGTATCAGCGGTGGCTCATTTACATATGAAGGTCACGCCCACTAAATCAGAGTGTTCTGAACAGAGGGGCTATGAGAGCCTGGAAATAATGCTGCTGTGCTTGATTAAAGCACACTTTAAAGGATGTCACACAATAAGGAGAGTAGAAAAACTTATAAAACAGCTCAGAGTTTAGTTTTACTCTGTTAGAGTCAAAAACATGCTGTATTTAAGACTTTTTTCCCCCAATTACCCTGTATTTTACCTTTTTTTTATTATAAATTAAGTTTCTTAAGAGTTTGGACACATGTTAAAAATCCTTGTGCAGAAGCTACAGCGTTTTGCGTTTAAAACAAAATAATCCAAGTAAAAAAAATAATAATTCCGTATAAAAATAATGTGTTCTTAAAAATAGATAAATAAATAAATATATATATATATATATATATATATATATATATATATATATATATATATATATATATATATATATATATATATATATATATATATATATATATATAAAGACTTACTTTCTCCGTTTCCGTTCCCGTTGCTGATGTCCTGGTAGTGGAAACCGTTGTTATAGACCGGGATCCTGCTCTGACCTCCGGGCAGCAGCAGGTACAGGAAAACGGCCAGCAGGGGGCGCAGTAGACTCAGCATGATGCTGTCCTCTGGCAGGAACAAGGGTCAGAATAAAAACAGGTTTTTATTGTATTCAACTGTCATAAATACCAGCAGGAGGGGAGGGGTGAGGAGGAATAACAGACTGGAGAGTTTCCATTGTTTGGACTGAAGACACGATGATTTTACAGCAGAAAATACTCTGATACAGTCCCAGAAATGACAAAATATCTAAAAGAAAGCTTCATACATGCGAGGTTTATGAGGTTAAGATTTAAAAAAATGCAAATTAATCCGTTTTACTTCATTGTGGGAAGCTACCTCTTAACGTTATTTTAGGTTTCACTATAAGTTTTTACTTTTGAACATGCAGAATCTACAAAACGTTTAAGAAAGTGCATAAACTTCCGTGAATTGTGATTAATTAATGGAAAAATTAGGATCAGTGTCTTTAATTTAGGTATCACCCCATTTTAATCACCAGAAAACGTCGCAAACATTCCCTTTTCTCCCTAGTTTTAACCTCTCTCTTCCAGAGTATGTGAATCCAAACTTTCTAATAAAGAAGTAGCGTTTATTTCTAAAGCGTGTCTGCTGCCTTGTAAAAACATTAGTTCAATTAAAGCCTCTTTCTGTTTCTACCGCTGCTTTAAAAATTCAACCGCACACTCTGCGTCAAACCGAAGATACAGGCGCTATCTTCGCCTTGAATCCGCTTTATGAGCGTCTAATTTTCACGTCTGGGTCTGAAGTTGTTAAAAAGTCACTCACAGAGAAAAGCAGTTGTCCGCCCAGCGTGTCTTCAGCTCATCCTCTCCTCATCCTCTGCCGCAGCTCCGCTCACAGCACCGAACAGTGCAAGGGCTCGGAGGTGCGTCTGTGGTGACGTCACGCGTTCGAAGGCGAAGTAAAGGCATCTCTCCAGGTTACGTCATCATCATACACGCGTTTATCTAACAGATGTGCATCATTTTTTTTGTCTTCTTAAACTGCGATCCTGCAAACATAAATAAATAAATAAATAAATAAATAAATAAATAAATAAATAAATAAAATAAAATAAAATAAAATAAAATAAATAAAATTCTGGGTTTAAAACAATTAATGTGCCCAAGATGGCTTAAAAAAAACATAATCATCTTTGCATTTTCCCCAAAGACAAAACCCATATTATGAGAAAATAAACTTTACTGCATGTGAGTCTGTAACAACTTTATGTTAGCTAAAGTGTGGAAGTTTTCTGAGCATAATATTCTTGCATTTTGTCCGTTCTGCATGATGGTGACCTCCATGGAAGTAAACCCACCTTGTTAGAGGTATAAAAGAGACTCTCAGATACTAACACAGGACTCCATCTTGCACACAGATGCAGCCTGGTTTCTGTTGCATCATTGTCTAAAGTTAATGGGGGTCAGGTCAGACCAGTTGACCCTTCTCTTGACCTGGACTCACTCTATTAAAATAGTACTGAAGCCAAACCAATGATCTGTCTCCTGACTCTGACTCTGCATGAATTAACATCGACACAGCAGCAGCTCCATCTGTGCAATGCTTGTTTGTACTTAAGTTGTAAATTAAAGTACTGACTACATGAGGAGTAGAATCCTTGTTTTTTTACCAGGTGTAAGTCTGTTAAACAGCTGTACAAAATCCTCATTGGAGTTTACAGTGCAGGTGTATTTTAGTGCCTTTTCTGAAGACTCTTGTCCAGGATGTTTTTAAAACATAAAAACTTACCTTTTCTTGATAACTTTGGAGTAAATCTTTCATTTCATTTAAAAATGTTTGACGCTGAAAATAATATCAAAACCTGAGATTAAAAGAACAAAACAAAAGTTATTCTTATGAACTACTTTAATGACACCATTAGCTGTTAAAGCAACCATAACTTTTTTCACTGGTTAATAAAAGACAGTATTTAATATTAATTCCTCTGTACGACCTACAAAACCAAAATGAGACCAGAGGTAACAGACTGGCCGTTTTTCTTTTTTAAGTTATTTTAAACGCCTTTCACCCCTGCCTCAATAGCTTGTGTCAAACAAGGTGATGTATTAGCTGAGTTGCTCCTGTATATGAGAATCTCTTAATAGATTATAGACTGCTTCATTTTTTACTAGAAATTAAGACATACATGCTGTAAAATCCTTTTATACCATACCATACCATACCATACCAACTTTATTCATAAAGCACTTTTAAATACAAACCACAGCTGTAAACACAGTGCGGTACAGGTAGATAGAAATAAAATGATAAAAACAGATAAGAAAAAAAAGACGCATAAAAGAAAACATACTAAAAACAATTAAAAGAAAATAAAAGAGAATAAGACCAGGCAAAGAAACTAAGTCTCACTGAGGATAAAAGCCACAGAATAAAAAAGGGTTTTAAGTCGCTTTTTGAAAGTGGATAGTGAAGGGGCCTCTCTAATGTGCAAGGGAAGACTGTTCCAAGATTAGAGAGCAACATTAGAGAAAACCCTGTCCCCTCTGAGCTTCTTGCTGGACCTCGGTACCTGCAGGAGCAGCTGGTCAGAGGGACCGAGAGGGTGAGTAAGGGTTCAGAAGGGTGAAGACGCTCAGAGAGGTAAGGCGGGGCGAAACCATTCAAACCTTTAAAAACAAACATAAGAATTCTAAATTCAACTCCAAAAGTCACAGGCAGCCAGTGAAATGAAGCCGTGCAGCTGCAGACGGAAGAGCAGGGACTGACTCAGTCCAACATAAAGTGCGTTACAGTAATCCAAACGTGATGAAATAAAAGTAGCATGGAAAAGTGATTGAAACAGTTAGTCCTTAGAAATCGATTGCATAATATATGAACATGGTCTCTGTGACATCACTTATTTGTTTCTAATAGAGAGTTTTAAAGCCTATTGTTGTTGGAAGCCATGTTGGAAATGCTGACTCAGCATGGCTTTGCTGCAAGGATCTGGCATTTTTTGCTTGAACGTTGGCTTTTAAAGTAATTTGCTCCTTTAAAACAGTTAACTTGCCACCATATCAAACCTGGGGTCCAGTTTAATTATCTAGGGTTACACATATGAAGAAGATATGGTAGCTGCAACCTTATCTAGCTATAATAAATGTACGCCATATTACCCAAAGGTTAATGTTATCTTACTACAAACAGACATTTTGAGCCTAGTTTCCCCAAATTCTCACTGTGACTAAGTTTGAAATAAACAAACCATCTTCTTTTGTGCAGGGAAATCAGTCAACAGGGTCTTCCAAGCAAAAATGAAAGACTGGAATGATGGATTTGTTTTGGTTTGGCTTCAGCATCTTTACACAAGGTAAAACAATGGATTAGTACGGTTAGGTTACCCCAAATAAGTATAAGTCTTCTTAAAAGTCGTCTGAACCATTTTACAGCTGCCAGCTCCTCTGCTCCCGGTATGTTGAGGCTAACAGAACATTTTTCATACCTCAGTTTGACCGTGGCCTCCAGTAACAGCAAATGCTTTATATGAACCCATATTTCAGTCAGTAGCTGAAATAAATACTGCCCTGATGAAAAACAAGAGCACTTCCAGCTCTCCACTGGGGCATAAGGGAATGTGCTGCCCCTGAATATCTGACTGAAGTTTGTATATCTGTGTGCAGATGGAAGCTGCCCTCCTGACACTGACACAAAGTGAATCCTAAATCTGACACTAAAGAGGCACAGCGCTGGAGTTTTCCATACTTAAAGTCCAGAGTCTCTCTGAGTCCTGCACGCGATGCTTTCCTCTGTGGTCAGCCCTTTGCAGCCACTCTTGTTCTTTTTCGTGTGACATGACTGACACCCGGGCGACATAACAGAAACCAAAGACCACCACAGTCTCAGCAGGATGGGGGATGTGCTGCTCGGTTTGGGGATGTTGAGGGAACAGCTGGCTTGAAAGCCCAGAGAGGAAAACCAGGATGTCAAGGGTTCCATTTTTAATCTCTCCTGTGGTGAACAATCAAGAACAGCGAGCATTCTGGGTGAACAATTTGTTTGTAAACAGCATTCCTACATCCATGCTCTTCCTTTTTGACACTAAGACGATCTGCATTAGACAGAATTCAAACAGCTGTCAGCGAGCATCTGTCTTAAAACCACTTCAAGGAACTTCATTTGCTCTGGTTTTGGAAATAAAGGATTATGTAAAGTCCGTCCAAGCTACAACTTCCAGGGATGAAATCTGAAGCTAATGTGAAGTGCAAAATAAAAATTTTTTTAAAAAAACTGCAGTTCCTCAAGTGTCCACTAGAGCCATGCTTTAAAACCCACAACATCCAAATAAACAATGAGTGAAAATACAGCTTGGTTTAAGCTTTCTTAGCTTTTTTTTTTTTAAAAAAAACTCTGTTATGTCTCTTTTCAAAACTCATATTATTATGAATGTTTAATCTTAAAGGTGTTTTAATTATATCAACGAAACTAGACTACTGACCACGTAGGTCAGTGTCTTACATTATTATTCATAGAAACTCAGACATGCTGTTGTTTTTAAGACATTTCTGGCCTGCAAACTCATTTCTCTTATACCCTTTTAAGGTGGGAGAGAATAGACTGTATAATGTATCGATGCAGTCTCTGGGATATAGTCCATTTGTTTTTGATACAGAGTTTTATCATATCTAAGAAAATTCACAAGTTTAATGACTCAGACAACAGGAAGTGTGTAATTTCTGTTATGTGCAAATTTGTGTTGTTTGTTTTGTCAGATTGTGAAGACTTGTAAGCAGCAGGTGAGTCCAGAACAAATTTCCCTAGGGGGACAATAAAGTATATTGTATCGTATCCTAAGTTGTGAAAAAAAATTCCCCTCTTTATATTGTGTGCAGACATAGAAATAAGCTTTGAACCAAGCTGTAAATATGTTCATAAATGCTGTAAAAATCACCTTTGTGGACTGAGTATGAACTTGTTTACTGGTGTTTCTACAGCCAGCTCCAGGTGGACACTCCAGGAACTGCACCTTTAGAACTTCCAGGTGAGATTCATAGTTTCAGACCAGGGGGTTGCTGCTCGGTGAATTCCAATGCAATAAGTGCATAACCTGGAGCGTGGCCAAGCTGGCTCGCCAACTTTTTTTTTGTCATACTTGGGTAAAATAAAGAAGACATTTCCTAGCATGAAAGTATCTCATTATTTGACTTGTGATACTTTGACATATTTGGCAAATATTTCTTTCTGGTTTTAGTAGAATAGTTTACTGAAAAAGAAAAAAAAAATCAGGCGTTCTGGAACTTCTGCTTCACTTTTTTCATGGACTGTATTTTAAACAGGGACATAGCCTCTACGACGTCACCCGTCTGTTCCTGATACAGTGAAATGAAGCCAATCGGCGGACGCAGCCACAGTGGTTATGATGCCGGCTTTGAGTTGCCCTTTCAAACAGCTACAGGGTGCCTGTCAGTCATGTGACCTGAGCTGTGTCTCTGATTGGACAATCAAATGATCCCAGTAACCTCTAAACTACAGAGTTAGAAACAAATTTACTCACAGTACAAGGTGTGTTGATAGTGAAATCAGCGTTTCACACCTGAACCGTTTTTGTAACCAGGCTGTAAATACACCTTTTAAAGCCGTAAAAATCTGTTTTTTGGCTTGATGTTTAGGTGACTTCTGGTCTCTATAAGAATATATAGCTTATGCTTTTCCTAACAATGATATACAAATGTGCTTTACTAACTTTGTCGTACAGATGTGCTCATTGTGTTGGTATGCATTGCAGGATACTTGAGGGGGGCTGGGGGCTCCTGGGGTTTTATGGAGCGCCCAGAGTAGGAAGCGACCACAAATGAAGTTAATACTTATGCCCAATAATGAAAAGAATCAATTGTGCGTGTGGGTAACTCAACTAATTAAAGTTAGTAATTTACTTTTGTGGAGGTTAGGAATATGTTTCAGTTAACACAACTAAGATGAATGAAGAGAACAGAGGACGATGTGTGTAAAAGTTTCTCTGCAGATAAGTGAAGTAGGGGGGCCGATCACCCACTTGATGAATGCCAGTCGGAGATTGCAGACAGAGACAGAAGACAGCCAATAAGAGGGGAGACAACACCCGAAGAGCCAATGAGAAGACGACTCAACCTACATTGTTTAAAAAAACTATGTTAGCCACTATATATTGGCGCTGAGATAGAGAGACAAGGTAGGTCTCATGAGCCATCTCTGCAAGACGTAGTGAACACAGAAATGAAGCTGCACCGGAGATCTCCACAAGTGCATATTTTTGATGTATTGTTAATAAAGTTGTGTTAAGCTGAAGACCAGGACGCCTCCTCATCCTTCCCCATCAACAAACTGTTCTGCCCTTTAGCACATAGGCTTCATTTTTCTAAACCAGATGTTTCCTCTTGGCATGGATAGGTTGACCAAGCATTTCCAATATGGCGGCTTCCATAGATTAGTTTCTGAGTCTTTAGTCAGGGCGCAGGTTGGCATTTTTAAAAACATACCACAACCTCACATCTCCTGCCTCTCTTCAGTTGTCCTATCAATAAAGTCAAAAATTCCTGTAAAATTACTGAAGAAAACATAAATCCATCACCTACTTTCTGGTTTTTACTACATAATGAAACAGAAAAAGTTTTGTTAAACCAAACCCTTGATCCCTGGAAGTACTCAGTCACAGCAGCTCTTAAAGCTCAGTCATTCAGTGAGGTAACAATAGCACACTAGCATGCTAACATGTGGATGCTTTGCATGTCTAAGTCACCATAATGAGTTTGTTGGCAAGCTAACATTCACTTACTTTTCTTCTCATCATTCAAACCCACAACTACAGGCTGACTGTGACCTCCAAAGATACGAGTGTACGTGCTGTGGGCATGCAGAGGGTGATTCAGGGCACAGACACATCACTGCAGATAAAAAAAAAAGGAAGCATTGTTTTGAGATGTGTCACATGAGGTTATATGTTCTTGTTTCAAAAGCTCCATCTGAGGTTTGAGTTGAAGTTTTTGAATATTTTCATCTTCGTTCATGCTCTTTGACACTAAACTATGAATGGGAATGGATTCTTTTCAGTAAACCACCTCACTCTCCACTGAAACTGGAGCTCTCTCTTGAGTTTCTTATCTTGTATTCACGTTTCAGTGAGAAAGTGAGGCTCATCTTTTCCAAATGACACCAAACTTCATCACCTTTTTCCAAATAGGGCCTCATAAAACTTTAAGAGGCAGCCAGATTAGCCATCAACAGCTCTTAAAACCTCTCCTCAGAGAGTGTTAGCGTCTGCAGCCCCCGCTCTCAGCCGCTGTGACAGCCGCTTCCCCTCCCTCTGTTTCTCTAAGCCATTATCTCTCCCTGCGTTTGAAGAGACCAGACCGGTGCTCTTCCCAAAGCCCCCAGATGAAAGGTTTTGGCCTGGGGCCCCAAATACCAGCAGCCCCTGTGAACTGCTGGGTGGCTGCAGCGATGGAGGGGTGTAATTTCTACAAGACAGCAACACTGAGTCCCAGAGAGGAGAGCAGAGCAGAGCAGAGCGAGGAGCGGAGACACGACATGAAAGACGAGGGATGACTGAGTGTGAGTGTGTGTGTCTGTGTGGTTTGATTGTGTCACTGTGAGCCATGGTCACACACTCTCATTAGTGGAAACTCATCATGAAGAGGATACAAGGTCACAAAAGGTGAGTGTGTGTATGTGTGTGTGTCACACACTGATTAGAGAGGAAAGGAGAGTGAACTGCAGGCTGGAGTGTAAAATGAGCTGTAATAACAAACAAAAACTACAATTTTCATTTTCTGCAACGCAAAGATGCAACTTAAGCAACAACTAAACACACAAAATGATCATTTAGGGGAAATTTTACGATTGTTAGCGTGCAAAAGCATCTCATTACTTCTAAATTTAACCGTTTCCAGAATTTTTTTTAACAGAAACGACAAACTATTCCCCCTATCTTCTGTCTTTTAAGTAAGAAAGTAAGTTTTTCAGCCTATCCTGCAGATGAAGAGCTGAGAAAAGTCCTGAAATATCAACAAAAACAAGCTGAAAGTGTCGTTAAGCTCCACTGATGTGAGATAAGTTAGGATGCTTTTACCGTCCCTACAGGGATTTTTCTCTGGACTCAGTCCAACTTCAGTAAAGAACAAGAACCAGAGAATATTTCCACTGGAATTACAAAAACACAGTTTACTATACGAACACAAACACACTGCGACATATTGTCCTAACGATAGCCCAGACTGCAGGAAACAGTCTGTTATTACAGGAGGAAGCTTGTTTCTCTTCCCGTGTTACATAATTCACCCCATCCATCCATTTTTATCCACTTATCTGAGACCCCAGTGTTAGCGTCTCTACACTGGTTACCTATAAAATCTAAAATAGTTTAAAATTCTTCTTCTAACTTAAAAAGCGCTCAATGGCATCAGGCCATCCTATCTTTAAGAGTTAATTGTGCTATATTATCAGTCTAGGTCACTGCGTTCTCAGCATGCAGGTCTGCTCATTGTACCTAGAGTCTCTAAAAGTAGTATGGGAGGTCGAGCCTTTAGTTATCAGGCTCCTCTTCTTTGGACTTAAGTACCAGTTGAGGTCTGGGGGCAGACATGGTCTCAACCTTTAAGAGTAGACTTAAAACTTTCCTTTTTGATAAAACTTATAGTTAGAGCTGGATCAGGTCTGAGCCAGCGCTTAATCATGCTGCCATAGGTTTAGACTGTCAAGGGGAACTGACACACGTAGCTCCTGTTTCCTTCTCTCTATAGCCATGTTTCCAAGCCAGATGCAGCTGTTAAGCAGTGAGACACAGTTTACCCTGCTAATAAATCCAACAAAGAAGAAAAACGCAACACAGTAAACAAAGAGCATAGATGGAAGACATGCAGCATTTTGTCCTCTCTGTGATTGGCATGTAGCTCTTTGATACGAAGAACAATCAAATATGTTTCAGAGAAGTCTGTGTGCCACCAGAAGAAATGTAGCCGACCAATCAACAGTGTTGTTGTTGTGTTGCGGTGTTGTAGCTCCACCTTCCAAGAGCAGATCTGTTCAGTCTGGCACCCACACGAAAGGGTCCCAAAAATGGGATGGCTCATCTCGGTTATTTGGGGATCTATCCCGGGATAAGTCGGTGGAAACGCCACAAAATGCGCGCCGTACCGAGACGAACCGAACCGGTCTGCTTGGTGGAAACGCGGCTTATCTGTCAGTCTAACTTCTAATCTTAATGTCCTATTATAGTTACTGACCATACACCTTTCTGGGAACACAGTCGAGGCAGATGTCTGTTTCTGTCCGAGGTTTTTGCCCGGTAAAGGGAAGTCTTAACATTTGATATGATTTAGCGCTATACAAATAAAGATTGATTGATTGATTGATTGATTGATTGTCTGGATTCAGCAGCAATTTAAAGAGGTTTTTCAACCAGAGGAAGAAGGGCCTACATGTAGTTCTCAGGTAGTAAATTTAACCCTGAAAATAGGTCTATATGTCAGGCAGACATAGATGTCTTGGAATTTAGGAAGATGACCCCCAGCTGTGATGGACTTGGTTTAGTACCTCCTAAACAATGGTCTTCTTTGAGCCTGATAGTGTGAATGTGTCTCTGTCAGCTCCTGCTGTTCCAGTTTAAAGAGTGACCCTGTAAACTGGGGACCATCAGCTGAACGTGTCAGTGGATATCCTGTTTTCAACACATTTAGTTTGAGTTAAGTTTAATTTCATGTATGTGTCTAAATATTCTCATCAGATAAATGTTTAATGATGAAAGCCAATAAGCCAGAAGAAGTGGATCTCTGCCATCTTGAGGCTACAGAGATCAGTCAAGGCTGCTTCCGCTTTTCTATCCATAATTTGGGATTATGAGCGAGTATCTTAATGTCTATCGACCTGTGTAAAGTGGTTAGCTTTCAAACATGCCAGGCAAAAGATCTACAAGACTCCTGAATCAGGGAGACGAGGACTCAGGATCCTGTACGGTGGCATGAGAAGCCAAAGTCTAAGGAATAATAACGACCAAAAGTGTCTCTCAAATTGCTTAAGCTCTTTCATTTCAGTCAGAGCAAACAATGCACGCCTCCTCACAGTTTGTTTGAGCCAGAAGCAGAACTATGAAGTTGTCCTTCAGTGTATAAATCGACTCTTTCAAACCTTTTTCCTTCACAGAAACAACAAAGGATTTCCCCTCTCCTCCTCCTGCGTGTCATCCCTGAGGAGCTTCCCCTCGTGTCGCTGCATACCTGATCTGAAATAGCCGTTGTTTTCCGAAAGTGGATCCTTCCTGTTCGAGCCCTCCACGGTGCCCCCAGTTTCCTGCCTCCTTAGTTTGTCCAAGAAGTCCAAGAGGAAAGCAAACAGGGAGAAACCCCGTCAGTGGGGCAGTCAGTGGGTTACATTATGCATACTTTTTACCTTTTCTCTTTCCTTTTCTCGTCTTTTACAAAGCTGTTATTAATTTCAGGTTATAAGACACACCATTTATAAGGTTGTAGAATAATCAAACTGCAGCTATACAACGATTAACAGGGACTGATACACTCTTAAACTGATTTTATTTGATTTTCTTGTAAAAATCATCTTCTTTATTCACTGATAACTGATGATCGAATTGCTTGATTTATTCAAGTTTTTTCTTGCCAGTCCCAAGACTAAGATTTGCTTCCTGTCGCCAAAGTTCAGCTTAAAATTGGGGAAACTCTCCTTCAACCTTGAATCTGCTGCAGGAGGTTTTAAGTCTGAGGGAGCTTAAGTGGATTAAAGGAGTCTGAGGAGGATGCCTCAGGTTGTAGATGCTTTGACAGATGACTTACAGTCAAATTTGAATTTTCAGAATCGAGAAACAGAGTCATTTCAACAGGTTTGAAAAAAGTAAAGAGTAATACAGATCAGGAATGAAAATCAGCAGCTTCATCACAATAATCTGAATTTTTTGACCAATATAAAAATAAAGATTAATATTAAGAAACTTTTTTTTTTTTACTTCTCTTCTTTAAACCACATTTTAATCAAATTCAACAATTTCTTTATTAGTAAGACAGGTAAGATTGACAGAAAACATAAGAGGCCTTTATCTACAGTAGGTGGGGCACAGGGTCTGAGCACTGAGCTGAACCAGCGCCCCAAATCCACTTAAATATTAGCATCAATTTTAGATCTCATTCAATATTTAACCTCTCATGTATTATGGATCTGCTCTCAGAATGTGGCTTTCATTTATTATTTTACGTATAAGCTGCTCCAAACAAATCACCCCTTTGTAAATGAAAGATTTTGTTTCCTTCTTCTTTAAATCTCACATTATCGGTTTGATTCAAATCAGAAAAAACGCAACAGATGTGATCAATACATTTTAGGAAACAAGAAAAGCTTGTGATGTTACTTTTAGTGAGATGAAGCTGCTGGATGGATGATGCTTCTTTTATGAAGTATTGGAAAAGTTGGAGGTTGCAGCTTCATACACACTTTAAACCCCAACGTTCAAATTACTCCATTACATTAAGCCAGGGGTGGCCAACCTGCGGCTCGGGAGCTGCATGTGGCTATTTGTCTTTCGGTGTGCGGCTCATCGATCCACTCATAAAAAAAATATATATAGTTATATATAGTAAGTAGCGGTGTGCCGATCAATCTAAAACATTGATACATTGATGTCAACGTTGGGATCAGTATTGATCAATGTTTGGGTGTACAGACTGACACTTAAGTTTCAGTTTCTCTTCTCTGGTACAAATTTAAACACAGTAACAAACACAATTTGTCTCACTTTAAAAATTGGAAATGTATTGATTTTAACATGTGGCTCCCCGTAATACCACGGTCATTTTTGTGGCTCTTGGTCTCTGACTGGTTGGCCACCTCTGGATTAAGCTATGAAAACTTGAAATTTGTTAGTAAGTTCAATTTACTTAAACTTCTGAGTTTACAGTGTTGAAACTGATGATTTCTGAGTAGATTTAACTTTTGTTATTGTTTAAGTAAGCACAACTTAAAATCATTAGTTTCTGTGACTGTGTTTTGTAACCCTGAGTGAGGAGGGGACGCAGTCGATATGAGACCCTGCTCAGGTTGTCTGTGCTTCACATGACACGGACTTTTTGTCTGTACTCCACGTGGTGTGGACTGGCTGTCTGTGTAAAAAATGATTAAATATATCTTTTTACATTTTGAAACTTGGCCTAAATAGCATGATAGTCCAGTCGAACGTTTCATTTTAAAATATATTAACCATTAGGCACATTGCAAAAGTCAACAGGTACAAGACCCCGTACCATGGAGCACAGACCATCAGTCAGCGCCGTGGGGCTCAGACAACCTGTTCCCCCTGAAGAACAATATTTCAATGTACAGTAGGGTCTCATATCTACAGCCTTCCCTCCTCACTCATGATTTTTAAAGTTATGAAATTAGAGCTGATTTTTGTTGTGACTGCGTTTGTAACCATGAGTGAGCGCAGTGGATATGAGACCCTGCTGTTCTTTGAAATGTTACTTAATTTAGATGTTCCGATCTGCTTCAATTTTTTATTATTACATTTACTGAATTAATGAGGCTAATTTATTGATATCACATCTTTCAGTTTAGAGTACGATCAGCTTATTGTGTTTTACAGTGATATGGAATGTTTTTTTTTAATTTTGTTTTTTAATTTGTAACAAATAAGCATCAGGTTTGATCTTGAGTTAAATTTACTTAAGTTTCATATTTCATTACTTTGTTTTTTTTAAAGGTAACCGGTGTACAAGCATTTTTCAAGTCAACTCAACTTATCCGGGTTTACAGTGTAGAGTGGCAGCGTAAAGACTCAAACCCATCCCTGGAGAACAAGAGGGAAAACAAGATCTCGGTTCAGAGGGGACAGAGAAGAGAAAGCTGTCATTAGACCCTCAACACTCTGACTGCCAGCGTCTCCTGAGGGTAAACAGCTGGTGAGATCATCCGACAACTGTTGTCTTACACGATAATTACCCGTTGTTCACTGATGGAGAACAAAAAGTGACGTCATCCTGTGGAGCAGCAGCTTTTTTTCCCCCTCACATACATGGACTGAGCTGGAACACACAAAGAGAAAGACGCCTCTCATTATATAACATGGAAGTGTTTTTCCTCATGGTTGCATGTTTGAAAACTCACCGCTGCAGACAGTGACCTTCAGATTTTACTGAGACAGACGGGTGAAGGTAGTTTTAGGAGACTGTATAAAGAGAGATTAGGCCCCCTGGGTGTTTGAATGCTAAACAGGCAAAACGACCCTCAGTGCTTTCCCTCTTTTTGATCTTCCACCTTTTTAAATGGAAAGCAGCTCCAATTAATTCAACCAAGTAAGAAATATATTAACCAAAATATTCCATCCAGTGCTCAACCATTTCTGTGCAATCAAAGAGTCTGTTCAATTATGTTTTTAAGTCTTTATTTATTCTTATTTTAAGATACAAAGGCCAAACATAAAGAAATCCTCTTAGAAACACAACACTGGAATAAAAAAAATCTAATCCAGTCAAAAGTCTATGAGGTCAACAGTCTGTAGAGCAAGAAATGAACTTAAAATACCATAAACATCTTTTTTTTTTTAATCAATAATAGAAAACCTGGACATGAGGGGAACAAGATTTCTACAACACTGTGAATGTTGATGAACAAAAAACAAAAACTAGATCACTGATAAATCTAAACTGGTCCAACTTGGACAGAGAAACACTGGTCAGGTCACAGAAAACGCATGCAGACTTCAGAAAAATAAAGGTGACTGCTGATAGGATCGTCTGCAACAATAATAAATATTGTACAGTGTTTGACACCAACATCCATCCTCGACCTCTCAGTGGCACCGCGATCCCCTCATGCATTTTTAAAGGGACTTGAATTAATATTCATTGTTATCAAAACTAACACAGCATAATATTGCACAAGCCCATAATACATAATTCATGGGGGTGGAGAGGTTTAGAGCGCTGTGACGGGGGAGGCAGAGGCAGAGATGATATGACGGTTGTGTCACATGTCCACTGAAAGCGTAAAATTCAGATTTAATTTGGTTTCTCTCCTACAGTCCTATCAGGAGGGGGGCCCAGCTTTTAACTGGAGGGGGTCTGCAGGAAACTAACACACACAGGATCAGTACGGGAGGGTGGGCTGTAGAAATGTGTTACTATTTACAATAAACAGAAATATCACGCAGAGCTCAGTCAGACAAACAAACAAACTGAGCCTGGAGCTTGTCTTTTTTTATTCTTACATGTAATCATTAATACTGTCTGTTTTTAAAAGCACAACACTGCTTTTTCTTTATAGTTTCTTGATATTTTGAATACCAAAACACAAACATCTAAGTGCCGTAAAAAAGAGAAATGTGTGAGCAATACTTTAGAAGCACGATGAAGGGAGTCAGTAGCATTTTCTGTACATTAGAGGAGATGAGCTCTGACCTGAGACAAAAACATCCATCATTTTTTTTCAACGTGAAGCCTCTACACTTCTGCTAATCTTGGACTAATTTTGGTTTAATACTGTTGTGGTCATTTGGATCAGATCTGAAGTGGAGGTATCCATCTGAAGTCTGTTAAAGACACGACTGATCAGCTTTAAACTCACCATAAACATGACATTTCTTTCTATAGGAGCTGACATACCTCTAAAAATGCAATCGAGCTACCAAAAACAACCATAGAGAGCTGTACTGTATTTTCTCATTCAATCTAAGACTGGGGAAAAAGTTTATGTGGGAAATATTCGTTCTGAGTTAACGACAGCAGCATGAGCGGATCTCTTTTCAAGTCTCTCTGTCTCTCAACAATGATCTCACGCGCTGTCTGTTTTCTGTTTATAGCCTCGTGCGTCTGTCACTGAGGGTGGTGCTCTAAACTTTCAGATCACATCTGTTTGGCAGATAAACCGGCTCACTGTGACGGTTCATTCACTGATTTCGTCCGTTCTATGTATTTCGTTAATCTTTTGTTCTGGGAGTAAGAGATTGAGCGTTGAGGAACTTTCTGAATTAAATTTAAAGAAACCCACGGATGGAAAAATGTGAAGGGGCGTTGGCACAAAGCAAGCTAATGACTTCACTGCGGAGCCTCCCAATGAGGCCGCTCACTCGGGGAACAGGCTGAGATGGGGCCTTTCGTCTCCTGTCACTTCATGCTTATGTTTAACTCAGTTTATACTTGAATACTGTACGACACATGAACTGAGAACTTTTGCTGCGAAAGGACAACTTCAAACACTGAGTCCATTACAATATTTTTTTCTAGCTATAACCCTCTGGAGATTTCTTGCTTCTTTTTATGGATTTGGAAAATATTCATGTGTAAGCCTCAATATGTCATCTGAAGATACTATATGGTCTGTGTCTCTGGGGAGGGTGAACTGTTCATGTATAGGAAGTGAGCAAGCTGTTAATTGGAGCATATATACATCACCAGTCGCTGAAATTTTCCAGGTAGAACTGATCTTGGACTGAAGTCCATGCAGCACCAGCTGAACAGCAGCAGTCCTGTCAGCGCTGACCTCTGATTGGTCAGAAAGTGGCGAGTCATTTCTTGAAATGATCACAGATTTGGTTCAGGTGGAGAAGATGAGTGATCCATCAGGACAGACACAACGAGGAGACACTGACAGCTGAATTTAATCAGGACCACAGCAACAGTGGTTGAGGGGAACACCTCCAACCTCCAAGCAGCCAGGTTGTGTGAGTGGTGGTGTGCTACTCTGGTGTTTGCTGCCCCCTAGGGGTGAGAGCAAGGCAGTGCAGGCGTGGCTTAGGAGGAGGGAGTAAAGAAAGGAAGGTGGGAAGAGGAGGTAGAGAAATTAGGACAAGAGGGAGGAGGTGGAATCAGGTTCAGGGTGGTGCTACTCGTCACAGCCCAGGAGCTCCATTCGCATGGTGATGCGCTCGTGCCACTCCCAGGGCAGGATGCGGATGAATCGGCCGTAGATTGGCGGCTCAAAGATGTTCTTTTTGTGGACGTTGTTGTCGCTGTTTCCAGGGAAAATCTAAAAGGAAGACAAAAGCTGATCAGTTCAATACCAAAAAAAAAAACAGACGCTCAAGTTATCAAGTTAAAAAAGGCTGTTGTAAAGTTTTTCTTCACAGTTTTTCCACTTTTCACTCCATATTTTTTTTACATTAATAGTTAAAAACCTATTCTCTAATTTGATTTTTTTCAGCAAGTACAGTTGAAACCAGAAGATTACTATCTTCTATATATAAAAGGCAAGACTATATAAAAAGGCACATGACCTTTTTTTTATCTCACCGTCTAACATTAAATCAGATTAGTTTTCCTGTTTTTGGTAACAAAATTATTTCTATTTGCTAAATGCCAGAATAATAAGAAAGACAAATTTTTAGACATTTTTTTAAACTTTCTTGAGAGTCAGAAGTTTACATACAAGAAGATTATGATGCCTTTAAACAATTTGGGCCCAGAGCCCAGATGATGATGGCATGTCTTTGGAAGCCCCTGAGAAGCAAGTATGAAAACACCATCCCATCTGTGAAGTATGGGGGTGGCAGTATCATCTTGTGGGGTTGTTTTGCTGCAGGAGGGACTGGTGCACTTCAACAAATAGATGGCATCATGAGGAAAGAACGTTATGTGGAAATACTGAAGCAACATCTCAAGACATCAGCCAGGAAGTTAAAGCTTGGCCGCAAATGGGTTTTCCAAATGGACAATGACCCTAAGCATAGTGCCAAACTGGCTACAAAGTGGCTTCAGAATAACAGTGTTTTGGAGTGGCCATCACAAAGCCCTGATCTTAATATCTAAATATAGGCATAGGCAATAAAGGCATGTGCGAGCAATGTGGCCTACAAACTTGGCTCAGTTATACCCAGAGTTGGGGTCCGTTACTCAAAAAAGTAAAGAGTTACCCGTTACTCATTACTATTGAAAAAAGTAGCGCCTTACACTACTTGATTACTCCATGGAAATAGTAAAGAAGTTACACTACTCGTTACACTACTTTATCCCCCTGATACATCTTTATATGCTTCAAGAGATTCGCGGTTGTGTTCCATGCAGTATTCAGCCTCTTATTTCCTGGGCATAACTTGCATTTTACGGTCACGCTCTTCTCCTTCTGCTCTACAAAATCCAAATAATGTGCATATGAACTGTCATAGTAAAATTGGTTGCCTTATATAAATCTGTGCCCCACTGACAACACTGCACTCCCTCCCACTGTAAATGCCCCTTTTAAAGGATAAGTTTGGTTTATACAGCTTTTAAATTGTTTATAGAATGAAGTAGAACAAAATACTCACCCAGAAGGCTTTCCTGATCCAAGCAGTGCTTCTGGAGATATTTAGATCAAAAATCATGCAGCGGACATCCGTATAATGGGATCCATCGGGTCAGAGACAGCGCCGCTCCTAAAACTGCATTAATCATCCAAAAACTCATGTTTTTTACCCAATATTCCATGGTCCGCTCCAAGTTAGTCCTCTGTTGCAGTCTGTGTCACTCCAGACAGCGCTGTGTGGCTGTAATGACCTCTGAACTGACGAAGACTTTGTTTACATTTGCCCCTCAAAGAAAGGAGTGCACTCTCCAGAGAGTAATGCGCATGCGCAGTACTCTCCAGAGAGTAATGCGCATGCGCAGTACTCTCTTCGTCGGTTCAGAGGTCATTACAGCCACACAGCGCTGTCTGGAGTGACACAGACTGCAACAGAGGACTAACCCGGAGCGGACCATGATGGAATATTGGTGAAAAACACAAGTTTTTGGACGATTAATGCAGTTTTAGGAGCGGCGCTGTCTATGCCCCGATGGATCCCATTATACGGACGTCCGCTGCACAATTTTGGATCTAAATATCTCCCGAAGCACTGCTTGGATCAGGAAAGCCTTCTGGGTGAGTATTTTGTTCTACTTCATTATAGACACAATCTAAAAGCTGTATAACCAAAATTATCCTTTAAAAGGGGCATTTACAGTGGGAGGGAGTGCAGTGTTGTCAGTGGGGCACAGATTTATATAAGGCAACCAATTTTACTGTGACAGTTCCATCAGCCCTGACCTGGAAGAGATAGCAAGTAGTTGCTCGTATGGCCACCATTCAATCTACTGGTGGTAATAAAAAGAACTCCGCTTAAATAGTAATATTTTGGTTGCTCTATTTGCAGTCAATGTAAAAGTAACGATTGTGTCGTTTCATTTGTAACACTAGTTTAACTACTAATCTAGGAGTAGTAGTGCCATTACACTGCTTGTTCCTATCAAAAGTAATTTAACTACTTGTAACGTTCGTTACTTGTAGTTATATACCCAACTCTGGTTATACCAGTTCTGTCAGGAGGAATGGGCAAAAACCCCTGCAAACTGTTGTGATAAATTTATGGAAGCTTATCCAAAATGTTTGACCCAAGTCATACAGTTTAAAGGCAATGCTACCAAATGCTGATGAAGTGTACGTAAACTTCTGACTCTCAAAAAAGTAATTATAAGTTATCTAAAAAATTATCTCTTTCATTATTCTGGCATTTAGCAAATAGAGAAAAAATTGGTAATCCTAATTGACCAAAAACAGGAAAAGTTTAATCTGATTGAATGTTAGACTGTGAGAAAAAAAAAGTTATGTGCCTTTTTATATAGTGTATGCAAACTTCCGGTTTTAACTGTATATAGAATAAGACAGTTAAATGCATACAAGCTCAACACTTGAAAATACTGTCTGAGTGACACTTGGGTATACAAAACACTCAGTGAAACCTAAATGCTTTGAAAAATGCAAAAACATGGAAAAAAAACTTTCTAGAAATCTTAAACTCGTATAAACGCCAACAGCAGTGAGCAACAAATCCTGAATGTTCTTTTGATTCAGTCCCAGAAAACTGTGATCCACCCACTTCCCTGATTCATGATTCGACTTGGCTCTGATTCACTGCACATCTGGCAGGTGAGTATCTGTTTGGATGCACTGTGGATGAGTAAACACAGCGCACAAATCAAACCAAGTGTCACCCTAATCTGTTCAGTGTGTGTGTTTGGATTTGATTGGAGATTGGAGATCTTCTTTGCCTCACATGCATTTGTCTTTACTTCATCGCAGCTCTTTCGTGTCCATGTCTCTTACGCAGCCTCACCTTATCTGTCTTTGTAGTTGGGTCCTTCAGGATGGTCCAGGTCTTCCCATCGTCACCGTAGGCAACTTTGAAGGCTGTGACAAACTGAATGGAGCCAAAGTCTTTGGCTCCCTGAGTGATGATTCCTGTGACCTTTTTAGGAGACACCAGATCCACCTGAGGACACAGAAAAAGTTTCAGTCAACAAACGCTCAACAACATGCAACTCTGTCCTGTCCTGTTGCTAGTCTCCGCCCTGTTGGTTGTGGCTGCCTATTGCGGCAACTTTCTCTTCCTTGTCCGTTTCTTGTAATTTTTTTCATCTCTTTTCTTTGTCATCCTTGTAATTGGACTGGATCTTTACTTTGTATGGCTCATTTATTGGTCATGGACACCAAACTGGTTTTGTCTCTAGTGATATCTTTACTTCATTTTTGCTCATGTGTTTGTCTTGAGATCCTACATGTAATCATGGCCGGATTGTTTACATATGAGATCAGCTGTTAGCAGACTGTAGCATGTCAATGCTAACTGGTGCATGGCCTGATGTTTCTCCACAAGGTGAGGAGAAGGAGGTGAGGATGACGTTCTGGTTCTCAGGTGAGAGCGAAGAAATGTCAACATTGACCTGTCTTTCCATCCATTATCGTTATTGGGAACGATGAATAACTAGCCGTGCTAACCCAGCAACAGAGGGAATACCAGAAGGCAGAGTAGCAGCATACTATTCATAGACATGGCTAGCAAAGCTAACACCAGACACCAACGCCACATTGGAAGAGCTACACCTGCTGTGAGCAGACAGGATCTAGGAGACAGAGACTGAACAGACTGCTGAAGAAGTTCAGTCCTGGACCCTGTGGAGGTGGAGGCTGGCTGACTGGACAATGATGGACAAGCTGTCATCATCTATTTTCTTATGGATCTTTTTGCACTTTCTGTTCACTTTCTTACTTTTCTTTTCTTGATTGCTGCTGTGATTCCTCCTGAATTCAGGGATAAATAAAGTATTTTCGATTCTATTGTGTTCTATTCACCTGCAGCCACTCAGATCGGTTGTTGGAGGCGGCAGTCCAGGCATTTGTCTTTCCCTGTTTGTCCAGCCGGGCGTAGTGCGGGTGCCACGTGAAGGCCTCGATGCCCCAGGTGCGGAAGGTGCTGGAGGCTGTGATCTGACGGTTGGTCACCAGACGGGACTTCATGCCCATTGGCTCTGAACAACCTGAAGTGTTTGAATACACTGCAGAGGTGAGATCAGGCAGGGAGGAGGAGGAAGAGACAGAGGAGAGGAATGGAGAAAGAAAGAGAGAAAGCATGATAGACGGACGGGGACAGACAGGAAGCAGCCAAAGCCAGCTGTGATGTGAAGCAGCAGACATCCAGAGGTGATGATGAGGGGGAGGATGAGAGCAGCAGGTGCAGCGGACACAGATATGGCCAACAAGTGAGACAAATCGAAGCTCATATGTTGAAGTCTGATTGTTATTCCCAACATCTGCAGCTCAAGTTCATCACACCCTGCAAACTAGAAAAGCACTAAGAGAGCATTTGTACGATAATTTGTTTCCTGACAGTGTTGAAAATTATGATGACCCAGTACAAATTTCATATTCTGGATCTTAGTATCATGGACACCAAACTGTCTTGTATTGTTTTGCAAAGCAATCCGACCATTTATGGTGGAGTTATATACACATATGGTGAAAACGGCCCTATCTCACAATGATAAAGAATCCTTTAAAAAAAATCCTGGATCCAGACGGTGATCCAGATCACCTCCAAAATTTAACCATTTCTTTCCTATCCCGTTTTGATCATTCCAGAAAAATTTCATCAAGATGTTTGTTACTTTTTAAATCATGGTGTTCACAGACAGACAAACTCTCCCAAAAACATCACCTGCTTGGCCGAGGTAATTAAATCAATCAGTGATCCTCCACAAGCTTTTCATTCAGCTTCACTTCACCGTCTCATCATGTTACGTTCAAAAGAACCACGAGTGAATATTAAAGCAGAAACAAACTTTACTATCGAAGCTTTAGTAAACTTTGGAATGTGTGTGTGTGTGTGTGTGCGTTAGTGAAGCAGCTGGCCATGCAGGCAAAATGAACAAAGGGTCACAGATGTAGAAAAGTTTCACAGATTCTCTCCAGCATCATGTAGCTCCTTATGCAACGTCCTCTCTTCCTGGCGGCATTTTACGCTTCGGTTCATTTGCTCGGCGAAGTGGAATCAATCCCAACACAGATCAACAAGCTTTAGAGACACACTTTGTTCACAGTTATGATGGATATCTTGCACAAAGAGAAGAGACTTTTAGCGATGAAACGTGTTTCTCTCCATGCTGGGTGTGATCTAATGCAACAGAAACAAGTGACCCATAAAACAAACGAGCAACAACTAAAACAGTGTTTTAATCATGCACAGACTGCGAGGCACAGCTGACAGGAGGAGGAAAGAGCAAGATCTGATAGATGAGATGACTGTCAGGAGAAAAAACATTCAGCTGTGTAATGATGTCTGCATAACAACACTGGCTTTACATAAAAGAGACTGCTGCACCAAGAAACTTTAAATAATTATGTTTTGTTTTTTCCAGCTGGGTATAGCTGAAGTGTTCTTTCTAAAAATCTTTGAACCATTAGTTTTAGCCGAGCCAGTATCGCTTAAGTAAATTATCATCATGTGGTTCAGATGAATGTGAATTTGTGTTCAAAGCTGCTAAAGTAGAGAAAGTATCTGAGTTACGTCTTTTGAGACACGATCAGTCACATGAAGGACTGCAAACATTTAGCGAGGGAACATCAAATCTAAATGATCTTAAAAGAAAGAAAAACTTTTGGATGAGAAATATTCCTTATCAGAGTCCAAATGACTAATGATTTAAAATTACTAAAAGCATCCGCAACAGTTACCGTTGAGCTCGCATCCCACCAGCTCCATGCGCAGAGTGCAGGCCTTGCGACACACCACAGGGATGATGCGAATGTACTGAGCAATGATGGGAGGATCAAACAGGTTGGTCTTTGTGCTGTCATTGTCCACGTTTCCAACAAACACCTGCAAAGACAAGAGAAGGACAAAACCATCTTTCATTTGGCAAATAAGATAATAAATAAGCTTTACACAGACATTCAGACTGTCTGATAGGTGAGAGTTGTGTCTCCTTACGCGGTCTTTCCTCTCGCCCTCTGTTCTGTACAGGGTGTATGTCTTTCCATCAAGGCTGGAGGCCACTTTGAAGGCTCTGATGAACTCAGCTGTTCCAATGCGACTGGCACCCTGTGTCACGATACCAGTGAACCTCATCTTTCTCTGCAGGTTGATCTGAAATTGGGAAAAGAGAGTAACATAAATAGAGGTGGGAAACAGAGAATTCGAAATGTCAAAAACATGCAGGTCATTCATTTGAACCTGTCTGTAAAGATGCTACGGGGAGGGTCTGTTTTGACTGTACTCCCTCGCCACCTTGTGGTCTGCAGTCTCCACACACTGTCGTAAATTAACTTCAGCGAGGCGTGTTTGTATTGGAATTAAATGGATTGAAGAAAGGATTTCATATTTCAAGACAACTTTTTACTGGATACAATGCACCGAGGTAAGGTATTAATCAATACAGTTATGGAGCGCTATGGTTTGAGAAGTGACATCAAGCAAATGTGTAGCAGCCGGCTATATGTAGCGCAATCGGTTACATAGATACATGGTTTAGTAGCTGTTTATATTTAGCGCAGCTGACAGCCTCTGACAGTCTGTAATGTGTATTGTTAGTAAATCCTGGCTATGTCCTGCCAGTCTTCTACTAAGCAGAGCTAACATAACCTCACTCTTCATTTTATTGATAGACTCTCAAGTTTGAACAGACCACTGCAGAATAACTGCTGACTGTGGGTTGGAGTCAGCATTATTTCTAACAGTTAAGCCTCTGTGTAGCCCGAGCTAAAGGCTATTTAGCCTTTAGCGCGTGCACTATCACTCTCCTGTTAAGCTTTCTTCTGCTCTTCTGTCCTTTGTCTGTCTGACAGTCGGGCTCCAGTGTCCACCATCACTACAAAATTAATCACAGAAATCGTTTTTAGCAGAGAAAAACTCAGATCTCTGCGTTTTATTTCTTCTCTCAAATAAACTTTATTAGCTGGCGTGGTGTTGTCATAGAGACCTAGACGTACCGTAGAGCAATCTGGTCCTGGACGACCCAAACTGGAAGCTAAGAGGTAGCACTTTAAAATAACCTGTAACCAGCAATACTGGCGCTGATAATCTCATTTTTAAGTGTGGATTATGGTCACGCATATAATAAGGGAGACTTTTTCCAAGATCACTTTCAAACCCCTCACAGCCCCTCCTTGGAATGTTACAGTTCCAACACTTAAATACATGTATTATCTTTTTACACTTTAATCCATGTCTTTGTTGTACCTTGTCCCTTGTGTTACCTGTATCCATGGGTTCTTGTCATGTGCGGCGGGGCTCCAGGCGTTAACCAGTCCTTTGTTGTTCAGGCGGGACAGCTCAGGTCCCCAGCGCTGCAGGCCCAGCATGCTGTAACGGACTGATGAGGCCGAGATCTGGGACTCAGCGATGCCTCCTCCCTCCATACCAAGAAGAGAAATACAGCCTGGAGAGAAGAGGTCTGAAGTTGGTGAAAGAATTCAAACTGGGGCTCTAATAGAGAGTGAGCTCACAATAACTCTTCAAGCTTGTTTACAAGTCTAAGTAGCAAAGTACTCACACTTCTACATCGAATGGTGCTTTTTTTTTCTTCTTTTTTTAACATTATTCTGACGTTAATGAATACAAGAAAGAAAAATGTCTGAGTATAAATGTCTGAAAGGAATTCTTGTTTAATATAGAGGTAGACATAACTCTTGTATGCAAACTTAAAGTAATGTGAAGCAGACAGTGATTAGGAAGAAGAGCTTTAAATCAAATTACTGGACTACAGTAATGCGTCCTTTGGCATGCTCTCTTCATGGTGCCTCTCCATCACAGTAAAAAGGAAGCTTGGCCATCTTCCCGTTGCCATTATCATTGACAATCTCCTTTGTTATTCCTTTTATTAATAAATATATGTGTGTATTTATATTGCAACAGACAGGAATGTAGCATTATGTTAGAGACAGTGTGCAAAAGAAATGAGCCTACATGACTGTGGGAGAATTATCAAAGATTTGAAAATGTTGAATGTGTCTAAAGATTAATATCCTCATTTGTCTTTTGGTTGCTGTCCTTTTTGTTAATTCCATCCAGTATCCCTGAGCTGTTTCTTTTTGGTACCACTGCCACTCTATGACAACAAAAATCCCAGTCAGTGAAAATTGTGCAGCTTTCCACTGATGACTGGTCACACTTACGCAGCTGGCAGTGTTTGCCCACATACGGAGACGGGCAGTGACATTTGAAATCTCCTTCCAGATCCCTGCAGGTGCCACCATTTTCACACGGCTGTTTGGCGCAGTCGTTCACATCTACAGGAAGAGAAGTACAGTCAGCACAACGTGGTGAGATGAAAACAGCAGCTGACACTTATCAAACGCTCATACTGCAGATCAGAAAGAGGTAGAAATGTGAGTAAAGAGGACATGTCAGGGTTATAAGACACAGTTGGACTTTTTTTCAGCTGGTTCACAGGGGGATTAGTTGAAGCCATGCTGATAGGCGCTGTAGAGGAGAGAATGGTGGAAAGATGAGTCAATCACAGAACTTGGGATTAAGAAACTAATGCGTTAGGAGCTCATGTCATCAGGATGTGGAGTTTTTATGGGAGTGTGTGCATAAAGTTTGGAAAATCCCAGCTTTAAGAGCTTGGTCTCTTTAAAAGAAATCAAACAGCCATATCAAAGGCAATGTCAGTGTTGATTTGTCTTGTAGTTCACTGTGTTTCCTCTTGATGGCGCCCCCTACAACACAATCCATCCAGCTCAAAGTGTGATGAGTCAGAAGAAAACAAATCAGCAGATTAAATGAAAATAAACTCCTTTCATCTCTCACTGACCAGCTCCGTCAGTGTGACCGAAAATGCTTTGAGCATGCTCTGTATCACCCACATACCATAGGTTAAAATCAGTGTGTATAGATGACTGCACACAAAAAGGAAGGTTTCAGTGAAGCTTTTATCTTTTGTGGTTGTTATTGTATAGGAAAACTCACGCTAACAGCCCAGGCACGCTGATGTTGAGTTTCTATCTGATGAGCACACATGGCAGCATCTCTCTACCCACATGCGCGCGCCATAAATAGCTCTGAGTCCTAACATTCATTTTCACTCAGTCACTGGAGGAATACAGTCAGTTTGAAATGTGCATCCAACAACTCTGGATAATGAGGTCTACAGTCATGACTGTCCAGACTCTGATGGTTCAAACTAAATCAGAGAAATTTAAGAACAGCCGCAGAGGAATATTTTCAAAACACAGAGCTTTACACTTTGAAACTAAGCTCATTTATCACTTTGCTGTCTTTGGATCTTTATTTATGATTGCATTTAGGTCAGAAATCTCAATCATGAAGATGGAGGAAAAGTTTAACAATAAAACCTTGACATAAGAAGGCCAGAATGTATCTAGGGATGGGTACCTTTCACATTTGAAACAATACAGTACCGATGTCCGGTACCTGGCAATCGGTACCGGTACTCAACGGTACCAAGTTTCGGTATTTTTGTGTTTATGTGGTAAAAAATATCAATTTGTTTAATAAGAAAATATATAAAAAAAAAAAATTTAACAAATTTATTCTTCAATATATAACCTTGCAATGCTGTGTTTATGTCCAGCTTGGAAAATTACCTACTCTCCCACTCCCTCACAGTCACAAGGATGCAATTAGGTACCTAAACATGGTACCTTTTGGTTTTACATGAATCGATACCTGGTACTTTTGACAGAATTTGGTCGGTACCTATAAAATACCTAATTCGGTACCCATCCCTAAATGTATCTGAGGTGTTTTCTATAGCTGCCACAGCCTCAGACTCTAACAGGGCTACGTTTTCTTCAAGAGATCAGGACATAAACAACCAAACACTCCTAACCTGACGACCTGTATCAGTAACTCATGGCAGACTGAGTGTGTACAGCTGGTGGCTCTCCAGTAAGAGGATTGGGCACCAGGAGGACCAAGCAGACCGGTCAGCTGCAGAATCTAATCTATTTAACACACAACCAGAGGGGGTCAGCAGAGGGAGGGGCCTGAGGAGTGTTTCTCACGCAGGTAGAGGGACAGGTGAGTGTGCTACAGCTGTAAAAGCTGGGATGTTTGGGCTCTACAGGCTGTGAAAGTGTTCATACTCTAAGATCACACTCTAAGACGCAAACCAAACAAAACAATACCGCCATCTGATCAGCTGTTACATATTTAGCTGCATCTGCTCCAAGCACACAGTTTGCTCTCCAAAATCTATATTTATATGCCGAGAATGTGCTCAACAGCACATCTCTATGGCCAGCATCCAACACAGCCTATAAGCCTTTAACAGAAACAGCACACTGCCACAATATTTAGATCGTCAATATCCATCCCAGCATGAAGCGAAAACCAATAGGATCTCATGCTGCTTGTTTGAAACCTGACCCCGATCAATGCAAAGCCAAGGTCGGCTGGTGGTGTGTGTGATGATCAGCAGAGCAACCCACTGAATATCCAGGATCTATGCTGCGGCCAGCAGGATTTGGGCCTAAATAAAGGGCTGGAGTCGGCATCGGAAAATCAGAAGCTGGTATTGTGTTGCTGTTTGAGAGGAATGTACAGAAACTAATGTTCTCCATGGCTCACAGTCTGAGGTCTCGGCCCACAAGGTCCTCAAACTGAGTCTTAAATTAAGCCATCTGTGATGTCTACGGTTGGACGACGACACTTCCTCACAAAGTCAGAGAGCAGACCATGAGGAGTAAAAGTTTAAGAAGTTTCAGAGTCTTGATCACAAAGTCATGACACTAACGAGCAGCAGCTTTAGACACAACTTTTCCAACTGAGGCTGTTGCAGAAAATATAAATAAGCTCTTTCTTTCAACTAACAAGTACATGAAGAAAAGAAATTACACATTTCTAATCACCACTCTCCCTGTTTCCATGGCAAAGCAACCAAGGGGGTGCTCCACAGGCATTATGGTCACCATATAAAACCTCAGTGGTATTATTTAATGAAATACAAGAACAGTTTCCAGATGTATAAATTGGTAGGGAGATCCAGTGGCATCAGGAATAGCTCAGATCAGCTCTCTGCCAGGTCGCAGAGCTCTAAGATAAAACTTCACGTCACAAACTTATTTACAGACTATTTTATTTCAGCTCTGTTTTTAATGCTTAATATGGAAACAAACAGACCCTATGCACTTAAATCTGTCACAATTTCTGAAGAGTTTTGTATTTTTTTATAGCTGGTGGAACTTCCTCTGACTACCGTCTTAGTCAGACATATAAATCGTCATCACACTGACATGGTCATGACTTTGTGTGCTTGTGGTTTGAGTATAAAAAGTGAGTCTTTCAAGTGCAAGAAGATGGATTTCCCCCCCGCGCTAAGCATGTAGAGTTATTCAACACCACATTATGGTTACTTATATACACAACTGTGGTTTTTGGATTTTTGCGAAGGACATCAAGCAAGGCTCTCACTCCTTCAAATGTTAAAGGGGACATATCATGCTTGTTTCTTCTTTTCACTATGCCAGACTAGGATGCCTGTAAAGCTGTCTGCCCTCAGAACAAGTCATTTAGTTCCTTCATTGCCCCGCAATAGCGTTCTCAATATCCTCATTTTAGGCCATTCCGAAGATCTCGTTGAAACGCTCCATTTGGAGACTGACCTCCAGTAACCTCGCAACGTCACAGCCCTTTGTGCTCTGATTGGTCAGTTCTATCAGAGGGGCGGAGGGGGTAGAGCCAGGAGGCGGTTTTTGCAGCATGGCAGTATTTACAAAATCGCCATACTGGATGGGGCAGACTGAGCGAGTTTGCTGTTTGCCAAAACTTCACCGTAAGGCATTGATAGCACTAATAAAATGGCAGAGTGTAGGATACGTCCTTTTGTATTGGACCCCGAGTCTGCAGCTCAGGAGGAAGAAAATCCACCTGGACACAGATCATCTCAGGACGCTTCAGTGTGGTGAGTCAAACCGATACTGTAACATGTATAGTTTATATGTGGAAATATAGGCAGACTTCACCAATTAACTATTTCTATAACAGGGGTCCATCCTGCTCCTTCACTTTTCTCTGTCTGTTTTATCCATCATGCTGAAAGTGTAGTCTAAAGATCGCCTCTACCGTCAGTTCATCACTAGGTTATTACCTCAGCATTATTGTGGTCCAGGTTCACAGTGCAGGTCAGAACAAGCATGCAAATATCACAGTCTCACAAGTATTACGACGTCTGCTAAAACTACAGTGTTTTAACTGCTAATTCACCATGTAAAGCCAAGCTGCTCAGCAGAGTGGGGTCCCTGCATCCAGCACTCAGCCAGTCGGCTCTTGGTGGGTGTATCCCTTGCTGGCGGTTGTGTGACTAACTGACATCACAGAGGAGGAGCTGCTTTATCAGATTACTCCAATAAAAAGAAAGGTACCTCGTGTCGTCACGAAGGTCAAAATCTTGCGGCCAAATGGCAATGACCTATTTTCAGAGGCATCAAATCTCGTTCTAGGATATCAGAAAAAATACAATATCTCATTTTTTGAAAATTCAGGGGGTGTTAAATTCATTATATTATATGTAAGTATTAAATCAGGGATCAGCATGATATGTCCCCTTTAAAAGAAATTTAATCACAGATGTTAAATTCAGATGAAATATTGGATATTTCTCTACAAACTTCATCTAAAATGAAGTGTCATTATAATAAGCTCTTCCTAGCTATTACTGCAGTGTTTATAAGTGTGTTGTTCCTATTTTAACGTGTAATGCTACTGTTGTTTTTGTGCTACTGGAGCACAGCTGTTTTGATTCCCTGCAGCCAACTCTGAATTAAATAAGAATCTCTCAACTCATGCATACAAACAATAACAGGCTCAGCCAGATCCATGACAACTCTAATGAAAATACATGAACACACATTTGTATATGAACACAAACCCTGTACTCCACAGGGGGCGTTGTGCCCAGTCTGCCCACAGAACCACATCTCGGGAGGAGCATAAAACTCGTCCAAAACAACTAAAAAAGCAGCTCAAACACACACACAACCCCTCGAGCGACTTCTAAGATGCGAATGTCTGCCTTAATCTGTTATGAAAAGCTTTGATTCAGACTCTGTGGGCTAGAAAAACACACAGCCCTCTTCCTTCTCATCCATCTGCCTTCTCTCCGTCTCCATACTTCGTCTCCTCCTCTGCGACCCATAAAAGCTTTCAGGACAATTTGACAGGACAGTCTGAGGTGCTGCCGTCAGACCTGAGTACTGAGTGTGACATTGTCAGGAGGGCAGATTTAATTCAACGATCCGCCTCCACGTTCACTTTTCCGCCTGGCAACAGTAGCAGCGCTGACGCTCCGCGCACTAAGCGTGGACCGCCACTTTCTGTTGGCTAGACTGCCAACGAGGGATGAACTGTGTGTGTGTATGCTAAACAGTGTGTATATGAGATCATAAGCTGCGTGGTTGTTCATGTGGGAGCAGTCCTTGTTTTCTTGATTTATTTCTTTGAGGATAAATCAGCTATTGATACAAAAAACAAACATTTTTCCTTTCTTCATCCTTCGTTCCCACGCCTCCTGGAAGGGAAGTTGCTATTTTTTTTGCTTTCTATTCCCAACCATTCCATCTTCTACTTTTTTACTGCTGTGTTTTCTATTTATAGTTTTCTTGATGTAGTGGTTTGCAGGAGAACGGCATATTTCATGTCTGGCTCCAGTTTTCCAACACCTAAATTGTTAGTCTCTGTGTTCAGCTGATCAGAAACCAGAGTTTGCTTCAGCAGCAGGCTTCCATACATCATCAGAGCTGATCATTTAAAGGGTTGTGGTGGCCTTAAATTACCCCTTCAGACGTCTGTTATGATATACATTTTCACATGTTAAGTGAGTGTGAGGATGCTAGTTAAATGTTTAATTATGCTACACGTCCCTGAGCTTCCCACAGTCACTGGTTTTCTGCAGTCAGCGCTGTCTGTTTCACACACGCTGTGAGACTTGGCTGCTATGACCCTCGCTCCTTGCCCACACACACACGCGCACACACACAAATTAGAGAGCACTTAAACTGTCACAACACAGTCATCAGCAGTTATGAGTGGAGGGACACCTCCCCAACAAAGCAGCACTCAGGGGGGTTCTCATAAACCAACAAGGTCAAATAAATTCCCCTCATCATTATCCCTGAAGCATTATCTAATTAGTGTAAAAGCTTGCTCTGCTGAGGGCTCTTATTCTGGCAGCCGGGGCTAAAAGAGTCTGCCAAGAGGAAATGTGAATATATGGATTTTGATGAGCTGTGATTTGTGGTTCTCTGGGATGAGTTCAAATACAAATAATTAACTGGACAGTGTAATTTAGAGTCAAATGAGAATCTTTAAAAGCATATTGATCCAGGATTCAGGTTCAGACAGGCTGTAACTACAACAAAAGATACTATGAGGAGTTTCACAGACTTTCACTGCTGTTTGAGGAGTAAGGAAGTTACTGTGATAGCAGGGAGTGTATCTCCTGGGATTCCATCCTGCTGCCTTTTCTCAGAAACACACAGAGATAGTGCTGAACCTTGCAGTTCCATTCATTTGTATGTGTGTGTGTGTGTGTGTGTGCATGTTGTGTGTTTTGTAATAATTCACAGCCTCTTCATGCGACCTTGAAAACAGAGAACACCTGGATTTGAAGGATAACTTTGGTTAATACAGCTTTTACATTGTTTATAGAACCAAGTAGAACAAAATACTCACCCAGAAGGTTTTCCTGATCCAAGCAGTGCTTCAGGACATTTCGATCCAAAATCGTGCAGCAGACGAATAATAATAATAATAACGTATAATGGGATCCATCAGGGCATAGACAGCGCCGCTCCAAAAACCGCATTAATCGTCCAAAAACTCATGTTTTACACCAATATTCCATCATGGTCCGCCCCGGGTTAGTCCTCTGCTGCAGTCTGTGTCACATCAGACAGCGCTGTGTGGCTGTACTGACCTCTGAACTCACAAAGACTTTGTTTACGTTTGCCCCTCAAAGAAATGAGGAAGTAGAGTCAGCGCTCCAGAGAGTACTGCGCATGCGCGGAGGGGCAAACGTAGACAAAGTTTTTGTCAGTTCAGAGGTCAATACAGCCACACTGCGCTGTCTGGAGTGACACAGACTGCAGTAGAGGACTAACCCGGAGCGGACCATGATGGAATATTGGTGAAAAACATGAGTTTTTGGACGATTAATGCAGTTTTAGGAGTCACGCTATCTATGCCCCGATGGATCCCATTATACAGACGTCCGCTGCACGATTTTGGATCTAATTATCTCCCGAAGCACTGCTTGGATCAGGAAAGCCTCCTGGGTGAGTATTTTGTTTTACTTCATTCTATAAACAATGTAAAAGCTGTATAAACCGAACTTATCCTTTAAGAGGGAAAAAAGGAGTGTACAACCCAGGTCACAAGCACACAGAAATCTTTCCCTCCTCGAAGCCCCGTTCGTTACCTTGCGTAATTAAATCTGCGCCTTGGACACCTAGGATAAAAAGGCAAACATGATCAAGCACAAATTCAAAATGAGCTTCTCCCAAGATTCCCACTTGACTCCCTCTAAGCTGCTTCTTTATGAACACTTGGCCACTGTTTTTCTTCCGCCCTCTCACACAAACAGTAGCCATCTGTCTCCGTGTGTGAGGCTGCAGGCAGTTGGGGGAGTGAAGCACATGTTCCCAGAGTTGGGTCCCTGTCTTATGCTGACCCTGTCTGAACCAACCTGGTCTGAGTGACGAGTGAATGAAGCCCCCATAAGGGCGACAGCTGCCTGTTTTGTGGCCAGCACACACAGCAGCTGCCTCCATCTTATAGTGTGTCTGGTTACACAGACTTCCAGGGATTACTTCATGTTTGCTACCAAACTAAAGAAGACAGATTATCTTTCCAGCATGACTGTGAATTCATTTTTTATCATGAATTGATTAAGACCAATGAGAGTGATTATTGTATTTTAGAAACCATGATAAACAAGTTTGATTAAACTTTTGGTTAGGGCAGAAATCATCATAAAAAGTTGGTTTGATAATCTAAGATAGCCTCTGAGTGGCCCTACTTTTATATTTATGATCTAACTCTACAGGAGAAAAGTGAAAGAAATTAAACAGAGACAGATACAGGGACTTACTGTTCTGACAGTGGACTCCATCAAAGCCGGGCTGGCACTTGCAGACGTACTCGCTGAAGACATCACCTCGGCGTGAGGTTCCCCTCACCTCGCAGACGGCATCATTTTTGCAGGGGTTGGGGTTGCACGGGCCTTTTTTTTAGGGAAGAAAGACAGAAAAATGAGAAGATTGTACATTTCAGGTTGTGCTAAGTCTTGTGTGTTAGGGCAAAACTAGGGCATCTGCCAGTTTTTTCTTAAAGGATAAGTTCGGTTAAGACAGCTTTTACATTGTTTATAGAATGAAGTAGAACAAAATACTCATCCAGAAGGCTTTCCTGATCCAAGCAGTGCTTTGGGAGATATTTAGATCCAAAATATTGCAGCGGCAGCCGTTTAATGGGATCCATAGGGGCATAGGCAGCGCCGCTCCTAAAACGGCATTAATCGTCCAAAAACTCATGTTTTTCACCGATATTCCACCATGGTCCGCTCCAGGTTAGTCCTCTGCTGCAGTCCGTGTCACTCCAGACAGCACTGTGTGGCTGTATTGACCTCTGATCTCACGAAGACTTTGTTTACGTTTGCCCCTCAGTGCGTGCGCAGTACTCTCTGCAGAGCTATTTGTTTGTTGCCGACTCCACTTCCTCCTTCTTTGAGATCATCATCTGTTAACTCTGGCTCAAAACTGTAATGACATCCATCATATTCAAAGTTCTCCTCCACAACATCTTCTTTAGATAGATATTCATCCATTTTACACAAAACTGGAAGAAGAAAGTCGTCATGTAGCCTGCCGTCTTCCCCTGACACAATGAGCAAGGAGGGGCAAACATAAACAAAGTCTTTGTGAGTTCAGAGGTCAATACAGCCACACAGTGCTGTCTGGAGTGACACAGACTGCAGCAGAGGACTAACCCGGAGCGGACCGTGATGGAATATTGGTGAAAAACATGAGTTTTTGGACGATTAATGCAGTTTTAGGAGTCACGCTATCTATGCCCCAATGGATCCCATTATACGGACGTCCGCTGCATGATTTTGGATCTAAATATCTCCCGAAGCCCTGCTTGGATCAGGAAAGCCTTCTGGGTGAGTATTTTGTTCTACTTCATTCTTTAAACAATGTAAAAGCTGTATAAACCAAACTTATCCTTTAAATTCAGATCTGCAAAAAGACACAAATATTTTTTCCTTCATATTGTTATCAACACCTTTTGACCTTGGAGGCTTCCTTACCAGTCTCGGTCTCATTGCAGGTCTCTCCAGTGAAGCCATCAGGGCAGATGCAGATGAACGGAGCTCCTGCACCGGTCACACACGTTCCACCGTTACTGCACACGTTCACCTCACAGTAATCACCTGAAGACCAAGAGAAAGGGGCTCAATTATGAGAGTAAGAAATCTTCAACAACAGACGCATTAACATGCAAACTTAGAATAATGATGTGTTCTGTCAAAAGATATACTTTAAAAGACCAGTAGATAAGAAACTGTCAGTGACCGTCAGAAAAAGCTCTTCACTTCAGATTCAGAAGTGCCTGAGAGCTTGGTATTTCCTGTCAAACATCTGGTATTCTCAGCTCATATTTCAGGGCAGAAAGGAAATCATCTGTAACTGTAGCTGTGTGAAGTGAGAGTGTTATCAGCTATAAATGTAGTCAACTTTTATTCTCTGCACAGGTTTGAGCATCTAAATCAGTTTACAAATCAGCCATAATAGAGCAGAATGGAATAAAAGCGCTTGAATAATGTGTTCTGATATTAAATCTTCCACTCCATTCCCTCACAGTGCAGCTGAATGAAAAGTAAACAGCCTGCTGCAGGTTGGATGTGATGACCTAAACAGCTGAGTAAGCCTTCACTACAGTGTAAACACAACACAAACTCTGGGTGCTTCCAGCAGCATCACTGCTGCCCGATCTGGGCCCGACGTCCTGGCAGCTCTGTGAGCACGAGGGAAATCAGTCAGATCACTGTTTGTGTGGAAAGAAAAAGGATTCAAGAGGCGTGTAGTGGCTGTCTGAATGAGCAACAGACAAAAAAAAAAATGACACTTATTTCTGTCCTTTGGAAACCATGACAGCTATTCTTACAAGACAATGGAGGCACAAGTTGGAGTTGAAGAATGCCACGTCTCAACAACCTTTTGAAAACAAGTAAATCAAACAATGAACCAGTAATTACTTTTTTTCTTGACACAGACACAGCGTTTTGGAGGGGGACTCTTAAATTAGGCACTGTTTTGACACTTCAGTGTGAGGGAAGTAAATAATCGGGTGGCTGTTTAAGCACTGAAGACTGTGAGGACAAGTTAGCGCTTATCATTTGGATAATTGTAAAGGAAATTGAGGTTGAACCCCTAGTGTGAAATTGCTGGGTTCAAGTACCACAACGTCTGACTTCCAGGCTAAAAAAAGAGCTCTGACCCCATTTTTTGTGAGTTTCAGCGGGGTACCTCTTCCCACCTCAAACAAAGCAGACTCTTGGGAGAAGATAAATATTTTTTTTAGATTTCTTGGGGAGAAAATTGGCCTTTTAGTCCCGCTGAGGGTATAATTCAGAGGCCCAAGGCCATGTCTGAAAATGGCATTTTAAAGAAACTTCCTGTGCAATGCTGTCTTCTCCATCCACTGAACCCTACAATACACACAAATCTTTTCCTGCTCTCAAAGCACTCATTGCAGAGAGTGTCCTAAACACATTTAAAGGGCCAGCATTTCTTACCAAATTTCCCCCTTAGGATTAATAAAGTATTCCTGATTCCTGATTCCCAAACATGATGGATTGCGTAAACGTCATCCCTGACAGAAAGGGGACACTGAGAAAAACAGAGATTCACTCTGCCAACATCCTGTTTTTCATCTGAACTGCACTTCCTCTGTGGATGTCCTATCTTATCAGTGCCGTATCCAGTGTCATGGCCTCCAAGTGCTCTCACATCTCATGAGACTGTTGGGCAACGGGCTTTGCAAGCAGCGCCAACATATCTTCATCCAAATGTTGCTGCCTGTTTATCTTTGGGACGGAACAAAGCCTCCCTTCCTTCATTGGCAGACAGCTCCCCTCAGGAAGCCTTCACAGAGCTGAGAAATAATAATGAATGAATTAAAGTGATACTCCAAGATGGAACGAGTTGGGTCCTATCACAAGGTTTAGGGCAGAAATTACCCCTACAGCAGTGTTTTTGTGCAGCAGAAGCCCAGAGCGCTTGCACCAAACACCCCCTCCCTGCTCATCAGCCGGTTTCCTCTGCACTCAGACGGGGCCATATTTTACTTGACCAAAAACGCAAATAAATGGACTCCCACCAAAAAAAATCTGATATCGGTCTGCATTCACGCTTTACTTAGAGAATTTTCAGCGTGTTACTTTCACACAAAAACACCGCTGAATAAGGCTCTAGTTCTCTTGTGTCATAAAACGGCGCTACCTCCGCTGCAGAGCCACAGCTGGGTACAAGGCGCTTGCCGCTAAGTGTATCAGTCCGCGCGCGGCGTGCCAGATATAAACAAACGCAGGTAGTCTGCCAGGACTAAAGCCTTATTTAGCGGTGTTTTCGTGTGAAAGTAACGCGCTGAAAATTATCTAAATAAAGCATGAATGCAGACCGATATCAGATTTTTTCGCTGGGAGTGCATTTATTTATGTTTTTGGTCAAGTAAAATATGGCCCCGTCTGAGTGCAGAGGAAACCGGCAGAGGAGCAGGGAGGGGCTGTTTGGTGGGTGCGCCCTGGGCTTCTGCTGCACAAAAACACTGCTGTAGGGGTAATTTCTGCCCTAAACCTTGTAATCTGACCCAACTTGTTCCATCCCAGAGTATCACTTTAAGCTCTGAAATCAATATGTTGGAGCAGTGACTAATCACCAAGAGGAAACTTACACAAAAAGTTTTCTGGCTGGTTTTATTGAGGATATAAAATTTGTTGTATTAGTCAAGGTGGTCAGCCAAGAGACAGTGGTCAAACCACAGGAGACGTCACAAAAATCCCCAACCAATGTTGCTGTGTGGGAAAAGAACATCTGTTTACAATTTCACAGGAATGAAGATATGAAAGTGTTGGATTTTTTTCACAGGTTTGCTTTCACAGGGGTCAAACATTGACGCAAAGGACAAAAGAACTTCTCTATTGGACCTGTTGCGGGCAGATCTGTGGTTTCTGATCTGATTTTACAGTCAGATGGTCTGCTCTTTCAGAGGAAACCAAAACTTGTCGTTCCCTGTTATCTTTAGGGAGGTTTTAGATTAGCATGGATTTTTTTGTGCAATGGACAAAAAGACAAAAACAGCCCAAATTCAGTCCTTACACAACCCCCCTGCAGAGAGATGTTTTATAAAAACAATATTTTGCACATCAACTGTGAGATCTCTCTCCAGAATCAGCCTCGGTTTCATGCTGTAGCCTCCATAAAAACCTTTGACAAAAGCACAACTGTTGCTGTAGTGGGTGTGAAATGCTTTTTCGCCTCATGGGCAAAGCCGACTGGTCATGCTGCTGCAGCTGACTATATAAGGAAAATTTCCCGAACTAATCAGTTATCCAAAAATACTCAAAACTTATTCTGCTGCCTCTGACCCCGGCAGTAACCCTCAGGCTGTGCGTGCTGCCTGCTGTAGAAGTGAAACCAAAGTCTCCTTTTTACAAGAACAACAGTTAAAACAAGTGTACACTTGTCAATGTTATCTTGATATTCCAGTAATGTGGGCTCAGCCCTGTGACAACAGGCTGGATTCCAAATAACACACAACAGTTGTTTCATTATATAAACACACACTTCTTTTTTTGATTAATTGAAGAAAAATGACTTACGACAGTTATGATTCATCTGAGGGTGCACCCACAAACACCTCATTTGCAGGTTTTCTTAGCGCTGTAGAAAACATTCATTATCTTTGTTTAAATTTATGCCACTGAAAAGCTCCCAACATGGTGTTCCCACTTGGTGCCAGCTACAGAGACAGATTAAGGAGGTATGTGGAGTTTACATTTGGCAAGACAAGCCATTTCCACAGGGCATTGTGCTTTTTCTCACTCCTTATGAGTCATGGTCTGTGCCTTTCCCATCATGCATCAAGCCAAGAATGAGGTTCAAATACCCGACCAAATAACACACAACAGTCAGAGCCAGAGTCACTCAATGATCTGGTTTCCAACAACAACAAAAACATCTGTATGACGGTGCCAGAAGTCGCACCTCAGATTCAACAAATCTCATTTGAAGGAAAATCAGTTCCCAAAGAATAGTTCCCATGGAATATCATCAAAGCAAACTCGCTACATTTATGAATGTCATTTGTGACTTGGTTGAGACTCCAATGGTGACCCAATTAAAGTGATACTCCGGGGATGGAACAAGTTGGGTCCTATCACAAGGTTTAGGGCAGAAATTACCCCTACAGCAGTGTTTTTCTGCAGCAGAAGCCAAGGGGCGCTCGCACCAAAGACCCCCTCCCTGCTCCTCTGCCGGTTTCCTCTGCACTCAGACGGGGCCATATTTTACTTGACCAAAAACACAAATAAACGGACTCCCAGCGAAAAAATCTGATATCGGTCTGCATTCATGCTTTATTTAGATAATTTTCAGCGCGTTACTTTCACACAAAAATCCCCGAAAAAAATACACAGCTGTCAATCATTGTTAAACGTGACATAAAGCCTCGTTTTAACCTCTTATAACTAATGAAAACAAAACTTTTTAGAAAAAACAAGACTTGGCTACAAGGCACCTAAATTATATCTTCATATCACCACAAAAATCAGACATGAGAAACATTTCTACGAGGTGTATTAATTTTTAAAGTTTGTCCACAGCCCATCTGGAATGACTGGAGAGACTGATTTTTTTTTACATATAGTGAAGCAAGTCACCAGGGGGAGCAGTTTTTGTGGGGACCTCACTTTGAGCCTAGCAAGATGACGTCCATTTTTTTTTCTATGCTCAAGACAAATGAGAAGCAGAAAAATACATGACACATTTCCTGCAGGAGCTCTGCAGAAAATAAGTCACTCCAAGTTAATTCAATACTTGCTGACGGAAACTAACAGCATCCAGAGGAAACACACCTACCCTCTGACCATGCCGCTCTAACACACACCGAACATAACTCTTTCACACCAGAGAGTAAAAATCTGCTGTCATTTATGGCTCTACACTGGGATTGAATATAAACACAGGGGGGCATTTAAGGACATAAATAGAGAGAGGGAGGGGGGAGCTCTTGAAGGACACTAACAGCGTCTTGTTATGGAGATAAAAGAGCACTTTGGATAAAAATGGTCTTGACATAAGTGAGCAGTGAGCCTTAATCAGCTTGATGTGAAACATTATCATTTCTGGGGGCTTTAGTGAAGTTTCAATGGCAAAGCATGGCGCACTAAGAAAATATATTGTGCACAGCTTAGGGCAGAAATTCTTTCAACCCAATTATTTGTGAGTTATTAAAGATGACGAGGAATGACTCAGGAGTATGCAAGAACTTATACGCTCTGACAGCTTACACAGTCTTTGTAGGAGGAGCTTTAAAATGAGGCTGTTAGTGAAATTTGTGATACATCTATAAATCTGAGAGTGTTTATGGAATGATAAATGCATACATGTGAATGCTGTGTTCATTTCTGCTGTATCCTGAGGCCCTGAAACAGTCACCCCTCTGCTCTGTCACGCACTCACTGGAATGCCGAAGTGTATGGGCTGTGTGGGAACTGAGTGTTCCAGGAAACCGAGCAGAGATGTATGCATTGTGCACATATATCCAGTTCCTTTTGGAAACTGTTAAGGATGTGCTGAGGCGTAAAAAAAGGAGCTTTAGACCTGTAGAGTCCACATCTAGTCTGGTGCCCTGCTGCTGCTGCCAAACTGCTCTGCTGCAGTGAAAGAGACGTCAGGAGAAAGTGAACAGTAGGTGTGTGACAGGAGGTGGGTTTTTCACTGAGTCCTTAAATGGCCTGAGCCTTTTCACGACTAAACCCTCAGCAGGACTCCATCTGCAGGTGAGCTTTCTGTTATCTAGGCTACTCCAGAGCACGACAGACATCTGCTGCTGCTTCATAAAAATAAAAAAATAAAAAACACAACGGCCCGCGTCTAAAAATACACACACTTGTCACGCACTATCAACCAAACAACAAGCTTTACTCTGAGTTACTGTAACAGAGACAGAGGCAGACTAGAATCACAACAACGCTCAACACTGAATGGAGTTGTACCACATATCACTCCTGAAGCTGAATCTTTGGATTCATGCTCTCATTCATCGTCCTGGGCTAAATACTGAAGCTCACATGATGACAGCCTGTAAAATATTTAACATGGCAGATTGGAAAGTGGGCCGGCACAAGCTAATAAAGCGTCCTAAATTAGAAAGATACTCCATATTGCAATGAAACATTGATTAAGGAAGCTATTCAAAATTCAAATGGAAGAAAGTGGCCCTCCTTCTCCTGAGGGATTTGGTGGGAAAAGTAAAAATAAAGTCATCTTTGTTGCGGAGTGGAGCAGCCTGAAGGAAAGACTTCAGAGGCAGATGATAAGAGCTACATTTCACAATGAAACACATATGTACACACTTCCCTTCCATTCACACGTTCACAAAATCAAGTGACACAATACCTCAGGATATGAGGCCCATTCATCCAAAAATATCTACTTCAGGACTAAAACTAGCTGTTTGTTCCATTTTCACACAATCGGCTCATTGTAAGACTTTTCATCTGATCAATTTGTTTATGGAAATACAGGAACAAGGGAAAGAAACACGGATGTGTTGGTGGAATAAGAGTTTTCTGAGGATATGTTGATGATTATTAGGGATGTCCCGCTATTACATTTTCACTTCTGATACGATACCGATACTGCAGCATTGAGTATTGGCCGATACCGATATTAATCTGATACGATATCAGCTTTAAACATGCATACTTTTATTACTTATTTTGTAGTATGTCTGTCATGTTAGCAAAGAACAGTAGTCAGCAACAGTAGGTACGAGGAAAAACTGACCCATTATTAACCAATGGGTAACAGAAACTGCTTATATCAGAGATTTTAGATGCATTCCAATACGATACCAATACTTGTTTTTTTTTTGCTGATATAGGACCAATATCCGATATCAATATCGGACTAGGACACCTCTAATGATTATTTTCATTACTTTTTGACAACAATAAATTGATTTGTGGGATTGCAAAAAAAAAAAACACTTCAGATCCAATTCCAGTTTACATTGTTCAAATTTTCAAAATGTGATCTAACTCTATCTGAAACTCTATTCAGTATCAAGAGTTTTACTGAATCTGATTAGAGCTGAAACGATTCCTCGAATGATTCGAGGTACTCGATTACAAAAAATACTGGAGTAATTTTCTCTGCCTCGAGGAATCGTTTAATTTTAAAAAAGATCAAAGAGTAGTATTTCAAATACAGCTGAGGCCATATTTAGAGAGTTTTCAGACCCCTCAAGCTACTGCTTATACAAAATAGAAACTAGCAACAAATCAAGCTTCTTTTCTGGAGTTTGGAGACTAATGGGTCATTCTATGAAACGGGTGCCATTTGGGTCTGCAACATTTGATGAGATGTACAAGGCACAAAAAATGTGTCAAAGTGTGTTTACAAATTTTGGAGCTACCAAAGCAAGTGCTCTTATTGACATGCTGTATCAGAAAATTCTATTTCTTAAAAAAAAATAATCATTTGAAAAATAACTGCTCTTTAACTAAACAAAAATGTATTTTATCTGATTACTCGATTAATCGATGGGATTTTCAGTAGAATACTCGAATACTAAAATATTCAATAGCTGCAGCCCTAAATCTGATTGTCCTAAAAATGCTGGGAAAACTTGAAAACAAAGGTTTTTTTATGGCAGAGTGGACAACAAGATCTGTGCAGCACTAACCTGAAGGAACATGCCTTGCATTAGAATTGGCAAAGACATTGATTTCTCATTTACATAAGCTTTAATAAACCGTAGATAGAGGTCACTTTATTGTTTGAATATTCAGAATATCTGCAAGGAAGAGATATCCATCACATTCACAGGAAATTAAACTCCTGATTAAGTCATTCTAATAACTGCCAGATTTATCCTCATTAAACCCTTTCTTACACCCACAAGTCAATCTGCACCAATTTCAACTGAAAAGTATTAAACTGCACCTGCCCACATCCACAAATTATACACATCCACACATTGCTGCCACGCCATTGGCCCAGCATCTTGCTATATTTAGCGCTGGTTCACTCAGTTGCCCTAAGTGGTGTTGTTGTGAGAAAGACTGCCTCAGCCTTGACGAAGAACACCATTTTCCGCTTTTCTCTGCTCAGCAGCTCAGCAGCAAACAGAGAGGACAAATGAGCTACAACCTGCTGAATTAAGCCCAAAGGGAAACACCACCCCTCAGCTGTAATTCTGCCCTGTAAACATTAAGCATGACACAGCAGCAACAAGTCCTCCCTGGCTGCCCCCGAACAGTGTGGAGAGGTCTTGGTGGGTGCTGTTGTGGGTGGAAGTTCACTGGCAGCATGTTGTCTGTGTTGGCAGCAGCATCCGGAAATATGACTCAACGTTGTGGTCAGTGTGACCACACCTATTCTCTGAGGGTGCCCTGTCCTGTCCCCTTTAGTGCATTAAGAAACAAACATGTTGGGATGTGTGCTTCTCTACTTTCATTTCAAACAAAAGTTTGTATCAAACATTTATGTAAGTAACACGGCAGGGAAAAATCCAGGTGAGTTTTAACCATGCAACTTTACACTTCATAATTCACTGCATGAAAGGGACTGGTTTTATAAGCCTGTAGGTATCTGAAAAGTATTTTTTGTAGGACAACTTCCATCAATTATGTAATAAGGGCAACATATTCTCCATGTAACTTTTTTATGTTCCCGCTCATTTTCAGAAATCTCCTTAACAGGATGGAAAATACACCAGACCTGATAGGGAGCATTGATTTCCATGGGAAGTAATGTCAAAGGTTGGATTGTGTGTTAACTCTAAGTCCAAAAGTCAGTCTTTCACAGATCTCTAACCCAAGTCATGACAGCTCTTTTGAAATGTGCAACAAGATCTCAGTGGAACATTAAGATTTTCTATTGGAAAAAACATCATCACAGTGAGGAAAAACGTGTGTGCCATGTGCTGCCTTCTCACTGGTCTATGCAGAGGAAAAAGAAGACACTGTTTCCTCTTTTGTCCATTGGCCTACATGTGTTTGATCCATAGAAATGCAAACAAAGACAACTGCCAATGGCATGAGATGGACACAGAGGAGTATAATAGTCAGTCAGTATGGGTCATTCTCCTCAAAAGAGGCTTCACGCACAAAAATACCCTGAAGGCATTATTTCTTCAGCCACCAGTCTGGCATTAGTGGGTGGCCTAAAAAAGCTGACACAAAAATGAAGATGTCTTTTCTCAGATTGTCTTTTTTGATTCCCTGAGTTTTGTAAGGTCACTTATCATAAAAAAGGTCTTATCTTGCACTTTCAGGGTCAGTCTGGGCAAGGCATTAAGCATAACTGCTCACACAAAATTTGTGATCACACCCTATCAGTAACTGACTGTGTCACACAATACAATAACTGCGTGGAGTAAGACGTTTACTCTGCACCAACACGCACAAGAAAGGAAATGGAATAAGAAATCACTTATTTTTATATTAAAAGAAATAACATGTTACAATAAAACTTCTGTGGTGATGTTTTAGCTTGATTTGTAACAGCAGAATTAAAGTGTATGTCTGTATACAACCCCCAAAAAAAGCCTTTTTACAGGTTGCACAGAAAATAAAACCTCTGCCAGTAGTAAATTTGAAAGTAAAAAGAAAGCAGGGTGTTTTTTTGTTTGTTTTTTGTGTGTGTGTGTGTGTGTGTGTGTGTGTGTGTGTGTGTGTGTGTGTGTGTGTGTGTGTGTCAGAAACCACTAATACATGACCCAGACAAAAGCAGCAATGATGGTTTGATCCAGGGGGGCACCAAAGTAAACACAAACAGTAAGTTCCTTAAAGAAGCTTTAAGCTACGACTTACTTTTCCAGGTTCATTGCCGTAAAAGTGGCTTACTGATTCTAAATTTAGACTTTTTTATTGACTTGAGTATGGCACTACAGTCAGGGACCTGTAAAAACACTACAGACACTACATCCAACACAACAGTCCTACAATTATATCATGAGTTTAGCTCTATTAATTGAGTATTTCCAGTGGCCAATTTCAATCGCATTAGGATACACGGATTTTCTCTCATTTGTTGAATACAAAGATTTTTTTTCAAAATTTCTAACGTCCTCATTAAGTAGCTTGGGTAGGTTTTCTTTAATCAGAGATAGTTTAACATTAGAAAAATAAAGAAGACAAGCAAAGGAGGGACAGGCAGCTGAGAAATGTCTGACTTCACACATTCCCACACGTCCTGTCGACTTATTCAAGGATCGCTTGAACTTGTGCTCCTACAAATGCCCACTGCTCGGTCTCTTTGGTGATGAATTGACGGTGCCACTTGTGCCAGGCTGAATAAATCATCACATACCAAACGCACAACAGCTAAAGAGAGTGATATATGAAAAAATACATAGTTTTACTCATTAATATTTTAGAGAAAGAGGAGGAAAAGACATGCATGGAGGGAAATTCAAACGTTCATGTCAACTTAAAACTACAGTTAACGGTCGTGGACGCGAGGACATTAACGGCTGCGGTTTGAACTGTAAACAAACAAAGAAGCAACTTACCGTTCACCCCAAACACCAGACAAGCGGTGAAAAGTTGAAGCCAGACGAAAAAAGTTCTGCACTCCTTCATGGCTGCTGTTTCTGAAGGTTGTTAATAGGCTCTGAAGTAGTTCGTTGGGAGTTAAAGGGACGACAGAGCGAGAGGACGACCCTTCTCTGGACGTTGGTGCTTCTGTGGCTCGAGCTTGTTGTGCGGCTCTAAACTCCCAAGCAGCAGGCGTAGAGCAGGAGCACGTGCGCCAAGCTCCCAGCCAATCACAGCACAAACCTTTAATTGTAGCTCCGCCCCCTCCATCCCACTGTTGGAGAAGAAAACAAAATACACTCACTGAGCTGCATTTAATAGTGTCCTGATTATGATCTCTTATTCCAATTTCGTTGGCTGCAATCAAATTAACCTCTGACCTAGCTTAATTACTGCAAATACTGCAAAAATTGTGAAAAGTATCCATATGGATATTTGGAAGTGGGTTTACTTCCAAAGTCAGAGTTTTTATTAGTAGAAACCACAATCTTTGTGTCTTTTTTTATGAAGTTATAAACAAGATTAAGGAATAAGAAATAAAATCCATGTTGTTGCTTTTGCTTTATTATTCTTTATAGTCTATAACCACATCAAGCTACTATATTTTAGGTTATAATAGTTTGAGGCTTAGTAAATATATATGTATTGCTGCTTTCGGAAAAAGGCTTCCTGTGCTGGACAGTGAATAGTATTTCCATGCAATCTTCATGTTAAAATATAGTGCTTGTCAAATGAGAAGCAGAACTGAGAAATTATTTACTCTTGTCGCTTCATAAAGACATTTTCTATCATGAATGGAACAAAATGTAAATCCAAGTTGTTCAAGGTGTGTGTTTTGATAGTTTTTCTGACATAGATCCCGTGAATGTGTCTGATTTTTGCAGGCACCAAGCTGATTGCAAGTAAGAACTAGTACATACAAATCAAAACAGACAAATAAAAAATAAAAATTTAAATAAAATCTACCTCTAGCAATGGTACACATTTTGTTGCTGCTTTCACTTCAGCAATTTCTTCATGTCTTGTTTCCCTATTCTTACACAGCTGTGGGAAAATTCCCATGGTGGCATCATGCGTGAATATGGCCCTGAAATGCAGATAAAGGCAAATCTTTTATTGTGGACAGCTGAAAGGTTCACTTGTGGGCGTTTCTTGAACTGAGATCCAGCAGTGGGTCAGGGTTGATTTCTCTTCTCTCAGAGGGAGTGGGTGGGAGGCGAGAAAATTGCTTGTAATGGGTGTGAGTTTGACAGGAATGTTCCTTTCAGTGTTCAGACTAGCTGATTTCTTTTTGTGTGATGAAAATAATCAAGCATGATTTTTTTTTTCCAGATTGAAATCTCAGAATCAAAAGTAAACTAAGTAGTACTATAAAAGGGAATAGTATCTGCAAAATGATCCTGGAGTTTCATGCTGGCTAAAGTCTTTGAAACATTCTGAAACAGCATCTTCAATACTCACAAATGATCTCTTCACTATTTGATTGGCAGGGTAAAATTTACCCTTCTGTAGCCTAGTAACAAGTCAAAGTGATTTAAATGCAGCTATAAGTGGTCTCACGCTCTGCTGCTGGCTCAAATAGTGAAAGGCTTTGATGATCTCTTGTTCTTGCTTGGTTTCTCTTTCCTTTCTCATGCACCTTCAGATCAAACACGGAAAATGAAAGTTCAGTCTTGGAGCTACTCTTTGTGAAACATACAGGCCATTCCCCCACAATCCCTCCCCAGATGACCTTCCTACATCAAAGCTCAAAGCTATATGAAACTCCTCTTATATTCCTGCTCATTAGTTTGATGAGCTGTAAGTCAAATGGAGCGTGGATATAGTGCTGTAACATGGGAATTGAAGGACATGACTTTGACTCCTGCTTGAACTGAAAAAATTAAAAGTAAGCAAGTTTCTCTTTGGAAGATTGACTTTGTCAGAAACAGTTTGTTCCTCTTAATCCTTTTTATTTTCTGCAAGTACTTCACACAAACAAATTATTTATAATAACATGGCAAACCACGGATATGCCGGGAATCCTATGGTAGCAGAGTGCAGAACAAGATTCCGCTGCTTAAGAACAAACCTGAAAAAAATAAAGGCAGATTGTGCAGAAAATTGTACCAAAATAATAATAACAATAACTTATTATTATTATTATTATTATTATTGTTGTTGTTGTTGTTGTTTAAAATAATCAGAATGAAATATTTTTTATTAAAATAAAGCTGCGTTCTTGGGATACTTTTTATATTTTTTAAATTGGGGTCTGTATGTAGCATTTTAATTTATTTATTCTCTCATGGACACAGTTGAATATCAGCAGTAATGGGTGTGAGTATTCAGGTCAAAACAAATTTTACAACTATTTAACTGTAATATATCCTATTGTTTGACATGTCGCACTGTGGCATGGAAACATGTTGCATCATGTCACATTATGCCACATTACTTATCACGTATCATATCCTATCCTATCCTATCATATCCTATCATATCATATCATATCCTATCATATCATATCATATCATATCATATCATATCATATCATATCATATCATATCATATCATATCATATCATATCATATCAAATCATATCATACTGAATAAATCATACTGTTGCTTTTTTAAATGACACTTGTAACAGTATGATACAATATGAAACAATACATCACAACCTACCAAACAATGTGACATTATTGATTTAAGGGGCAACAATATGATGCAATGCATTACATCATGAAACAGTACAATGTGATGGATAGAGTAAGCTATATGATATGTTTCAATACATTAAGATGCAATTTAACATGAAATTATATGTGAAATTTTATGTGTCAAATTTATTCTTATTCTATCCTATCCTATCCTATCCTATCCTATCCTATCCTATCCTATCCTATCCTATCCTATCCTATCCTATGTTATGGCATTGTATTTTCATATACCTGATCTTTTCCAGTCCTGTTTTGTCAGACCCAACAATGTGGCATTGTGTCTATCAATTCCTTTGGCATCTGTTGTTGCATGTTGTTTCCTTTCTTCCATTCTTAGTTTGAATTGCCAGCAAGGCAAAGCAGGAAACTGCCTCAGCCCTCAGGCTCATTTCAAGACCAATAAACTGGTCTGGATACTGACCGCAACAAAACTAAACAAAACTAATGTTTGAGAGTTTTCATGGATCTTACCATTGGCCTAATAGCAAGTAACAGGCACCCATAATACCTGGATAAGGTTTAGAAATACTTAAAATGCAAAATGCAGGGATAAAAGAAATCCTGAAGCTTCAGCATCAATGCTTTGCTTCCTAAAGTTGTGCTTTTATCATGTTGACGTGTGCTTCTGCAAAATACTTAAGGACTGGTTTGGTGTGTCAGTCAGATTCCTTAAATACCTGATTCAACAGGCATACTAAAACGGTTTCATCTGTACAGTCATAAAGCTATAAGAACAGATGAAACAGTCATGTGTGCCTTGCAGGACCTGGGTGACATAAAGCAGCCATCAAACGTGGTGAGTCTCCACAGCGGCCTCTGATGTTCCCGCTCTCATCACACAAAGCTTCTTCTCATGACTGACCCTTTAAATCTGAGCCAGACAAGGAGGTTAATGATGGTTAGATAGGACTTAAATGTGACATAAGACTGTTTGATCCTGGTTCTCAAATATAATCCTGTAGGTTTGAACCATGTGAAAAGGTAGCTCAGAGGAATGCTACTAAAGAGATGTGTCGTCGAATTCATGAACCTCCAGATGCTGGAGTGTCAGAGAAAGAAACTCTCTTTCCTTTCACTTCTGTTTTCCACAGAAGATGAATAATTATTTTCCCACTTATCAAGGTCATAGATAAGGAAGTGTGAATGGTTGAGGGGGAAGCTCATAATCCAAAACTCAGGTTTTACTTTCAATGCTGGTAAAAGTTTTTATGTTCTCTTTTTTCTAGAGTTCATCACAAAACTAAGTGTAGACAACAACAGACATGGTTTTGAAATTTATTAAGAGCTTGGGATGCAAGGATCAGAGGAGATCAGAACCAGAAAAGCTGAATTTATCCCTGTGTTAATAGAGAAAAGTGTACAGAAAGAGGACAACTTAATAATAGGAAAATATGAAAAACACTGGAGCAGCTTTGATAAGCCGCATGCAAATTTAGCAATCATGCGCTGTAACGTAATAGTCTTATAAAATAAACAAAAGGGAAAATCGCAGGCATCGTACACTATTTACAATGCAATCACTAACAAAAAAAGGGCAAAAATTAAAGATTATTATATAATGTGCTTTTACCCATAAAGTATATGAAAGTAAAGCAAAGAAGCTAAAAGGAAATGAGTCACAGTCAGGAATAAATAAATAAATAAATAAATAAATAAATACAAATTTTTTCATTCCAAGGCTCATATCTGCCTTTGTAAAATTAAGGAAAAATCACTGACTAAATGTCTCAACATGTTTGTATTCCTAGTTGTTAACTTTTTATGTCACTTAGCTATACTAAAGACATTTCGTATCCAAATAATTAAATAATATATAATTAATCATCAGTTGCTGAAGGTTTACATACTTATATTATTATACAATATTCTGTGATAGCATGCACATTTCATAGACCCTTAAAGAATTCAGCACTCTCTGTGTTCAGTTAGAGACTGGCGCTCTCTAGTGGTTTCTCTTCTCTATGGCTTATGAATAGACATCATTTAAACCCATAACTATTTTTTAGTGTATTTCGTTTTATTTTATCTCAAATTTTATTCACAAAATAGATATGTACCTCCAAGTTATAAAATTTACATCTATAAGTTTGTCAATCATATAAACGTAAAAGTTTTGTAAGTTATAACTTGCCATCTCAGTCAGACAAAGGCCAATTTAAGGCTGTTGTCAGGTTTTTTTTTTCTAAATATTTTCAGTTTAGCTTTAATAGTGAATGAGTTTCCCTTTAAACTAAATCGAAGAACCATAAATGCAGACTAATGTGACCACAGCATGTGCTTACTGTAAATTAGTTTCTCTGAAGTAGGAAGTAAGCTACACCGCTGTTTGTGAGGATGCCTTCCATGGTTGTCGGATACTATGCTTTTACTATCTCGTCTGCGAAGCAAGAAGACTCAGATAGGTTTGAATAAAATATCTACATGTATTAATATCTGCGATATAATATAATGTGTTCGTAATGACGATAAATGAGTTAAGATTTAGTAATTTTATCACCTAAACGTGCTATTGAAATTGTTTCCCATCTGTGAAACTCAGAGTGTCAGGAAGTCCGAGCTTCGTGAGAGTACTTTAACGCCCCCTGAGCTCGCTTCTGGTCAGTTAGCTCCGCTGTTGTAAACAGACGGTGTCGGGAAACGGAGCTGAACTCCGGATGAATCCAACCAGAACCTGGACAGACTCTGGGAAAAGCACAATGGTAAGACCGGAAATGTCTTCTGACGACTTTTTAACCACTTTAACGTTTTCTGCTGCCTTTCTGGTGTGTCTAAGTCTGTGTCGAAACGCTTAGTTTCACCTCGAACCACTTGAGAAACACTTTACCTGAGTGACTAACAAAAGAGTGTAAGAAACTGGAAGCGGGGACTCTTGTGACTCGTATTAAAGCTGTTAAAAACGTAGCTGGTTGATTTTTCAGGTGTATCCTCTCCTTCTTTTGTTTTATTGTTTTGGTTCATAGGTTCACACTTTACAACAAGAGGAGAATGGGAACGTTGTTAGACTTCATTGCACTCTCATAGTGACTCAGGCTCTGTTTGGACTTGACCACTAAGTTTAAAGATATTCAGTTTAAATCTGTCCTCTTACTATTTAAAGATGTTTATCTGAATTTAAAGTAGTTAGAAAGTGAAAATGGAGACAACGCTAAGGGTGGTTGCAACACCAATCTTGGACTGTTGCAACATATGAAAAATACATTAAATGCCATCCATTACCCTTTTTTAATGGCTTGATATACATAGTACACCACAAAAACACATCTTTTACAGTAATATTATGTACAACTATTCTAAGAATAATGAGAAAATATATACAAACTATTATTTTTGATTCTTTAAATGCCTTGTTTGTCCATACTCATATTTTTTGAATACCTTTCCGCCACATACCAGTCACAAAAGCAAATCAAATGCCAGCTTGGCACAATATTTTGAACAGTTTTTAACAAAATAAAAAAATGAAATGTCTTAATATATGACAAAAACAAACTTTTGTGATCCAAATACATTTTTTTCCTGTCTTTTAGTTTAAACAAATTTAGCAAATATGCTTTTCAACCTCTTGTGGGTTCATGTGCATTGTGGCTGCTTGTCTCTGTGGCAGTTATGAGACTTGTCGCACCTGTCCCCGGCCTCCCCTACATATCACCTGGAATCCCAGCAATGTTTTTTCTGTCACCTCTTGCACAGTGACAAACATCTATTTGCTGTTTGACTTTCAGCCTTTTCTTTGCTTGTCTTTACCCGAGGCACTGAAACCCATCAACAAATAACCTCGACTGCGTGTTTTTACAGCACTGAGTGAACATTATCAGACTTGGGGTTCACAGAAGAGGGACCACAACAACTACAGGAGTTTCGAAGTCAGACATCAAGGTAGGGAAAATGTGTTTGAATCAGAATGTGTCAAAACTGTTGTATCGAGACTTTCTTTAAGTTAGTTTTTGTGCATTTAAGTAAATATTTACCTTTTTTTCTGAAGGACTCTGAAGGATGTAACCAAAATGTTGTGAATACAGTGTGTTTTTCTTCATAGTTTTGTGATTTAACAGGGATTTTAATTGTTTATATCTATCACCATCTTTTAATCTCAGAGTCATGCTCATGTCTAGATAACCCACCTCCTCTAAGCTCTGAATAATTTATTCAAGTCAAGTGCTGTCCACCCGTGTTTCTCACAGGTCCTCTCCGGTGTCCAAAATGACCACCCTGGATGACGCTGATATGCACACCTTTGGCCCTGAGCTGCCCGCCATGTTTGATGGTGTGAAGTTGGCAGCTGTAGCGACTGTCCTCTACATCATCGTCCGCTGTCTGAACCTGAAAAGTCCCACAGCACCACCGGAGACTACTTATCAGGACACGCCGCTCAGCCGCTACCTGCTCAAGTCATGCCCAATGTTGACCAAAGAGTGAGTGGTTGTTGAAATCTAGAGTTTAAACATTTGGCAGATTCTGGGTTGCTAGTTTTGGTTGTGATATCGCATCCAATTTCAAGCTTTCAGATGTTGGTAAACAATACAGACATTCATACTGCACTGACAGACGACTGAGAGACTTATCAATAAAAGTAGATGCATGATAGAAAAGGTCTCTTTGTTTTTGGGAACAGTCACGTTTACAACTGATGTCAGCTAAAGTTAAACAGCACAAGCAAAGAAAACAAGCAGAAAGTTTATTCTTAAAGACTAAACCTCACTTCACTACCTCAACTTCTTTGCTCTCTGTACACTGGGCGTTAATATATCACACATACACTTCGTCTTACGTAACGTATAACCTTGGTAAAGAGGGGGAGTGCCGCATGAATCACTTTTTCCTCCTTGTTTGACCAACGTTGAGCACAGCCTGGAAGAATTACAACCAAATGAGTCACGGAAACCTCAAAATATCACGAAGGTTAAATGCAACCATTTCTGAGAATCTACTTCAGGCCCATTAATCAGATTTGTCCGGCTCATTATAGCGCCGCAAAGTACTTTATAAAGCTTTTGTTCAACTGTATGCGGTAGCACTCTCCCAGACGTTTAAACAGAGTTTAAATGTGGAAAAGTAATGGAGTCGCCCTTTAAGTGTCTGTTTAAGCATTTCTTATCTCTGGGGAGGGAAAGAAAAGACATTTAATTTATTTACTCAGTGATGTTTTGCTCGTGCTAATGTGCTGTATTTTTGTCTCAACGCAGACAAACTGCTGCTGCTTGTATTTCAGCTTTATGTAACTCCTCATGCAGTTAATCCTGCGAACTTGGGACTCAGTTCTTTAAAATACCAAAGCTTTCAAAGTTTCTTACGACTAAAAAAATGCTTTTTAAAACATATTGTAAAAATATTCACATGAATCAAGTATCCAGATTTGCCTAATTAGATATATATGGGTATATTAATTACACATAAACCAGTGGTAGGTCTTCAGAGACTGTGTTTCAGCTGTAACCTGATATTGATCTTCTCTTCAGATACATTCCTCCCTTGCTGTGGGGGAAGAGCGGTCACCTTCAGACGGCTCTGTATGGCAAGATGGGACGTGTCAACACGCCGACGCCCTGCGGGGTCCGCAAGTTCCTCCCGATGCACGATGGGGCCACAGCAACCTTTGACCTCTTTGAGGCACTCGGGGACCACAGCACAGGAGGTTAGACACAAAAACTGAGTAAATGTTTAAGATTTGATGATGTTTCTTCTGGCTTTTTGGGTTTTGGGCTTTGAGACTAATTAAACCTGCAGCCTTCATTTTCTTAACCCCCTCTTCAGGCCAGAGATGAGATTACTGTTGGTTATTTGTGCAAGAAAGCATGATGGCTGCCAAACCAGACTCTGTTTGAACGTCTTGAAAAATTACCTTGAGCCACTTCTCTCTGTTGTTTACATCCCTCACATCTGGTAGTTGTATAGCTTTGTGGTACAATCTCTGAAGGATTCCTCCATCAACATGCCTCAAACATAATGAAGTGTACTAACAGTTTCACTCACAGCACAGTCAGGAAAGTAGCTTTCTGATATGTATTCTGTAGTTTAACATTCAAAACCTGTGAAACTACGTGAGCCCTCTTGTGTGATCTCCTTCCTTGATGTTTGTTGAATTGAAACTAAACTTGCTGCCCAATTTTGCACAACTTTCCTCAACAAACATCTTGGACATCATTTGTATTGATCAAAAATTGAACCCAGAATGCATTGGGCCATTTGGTGTACAAAAACTGTAAATAGCTTCTGTAGATTCTCACTAAATGAATCCTCATTCCTCAAAGAAAGGGTTCAGTGGATGACTGTGTTGGCCTTGACTGATTTTTGGAAATGATAGTCAACATTTGATCAGTTATCTGTATTGTTGTGCTATATAAGACAGATTGATTAAAAAGAGCAAGTGTGACTTTCCCTCTTGGTCAGTTTTGACCCCCACCCACATCCCTTTCTGATTGACTCATGTGACACAGCTGTTCTACAATCGTGACTCGTTTCCTGTCAGCTTCTGTAAATGATGTTGAAAGTTACAATTTTGATAAAATATATTAAAGAAGTATTACACAAAGGGTTTTTTTGAAGCCCAAACAATCATCATCAATCTTTTCACTAAAACACCTTTATTGGTGGACCCTGTTAGATTTTAAAACAGAAGCTTAGTCGGACGTTTGAATAGAGTTTTTTGTGAGCAGTGGACTAAAGAATCTTTAGTTTGTTTCTTAGGGCAGTGGTTTTCAAAGTGCGGGCCAGCCAGGAGGCACTAAGGAAGTTAAAGAAACTTGGAGGGAAGGAAAAAAACATTTATTTTTTTTAAAATAACAATTTGTCATGAACACATAACACGTAAAGTGCCATAATTGTCGGATTCTCAAGTTTCCAATTTAATCTAGCTGCACCCTGCTGCAACTTTGCCACAACGATGTCACAACCCATGTCGACCTACTGGTTTGAGCTCATTAAGCTATGTCAAAAACTTTGAGGCTCTTCCCCTAACTACTGACTACATGTAGAAGTCTTTTACAACTACCGTGATTTCTAAACACAAACTTCGCTATTTGGACCTAAACATTACATTTTGATGATTCATAGACTATGTATTTATACAAACTAAGCCTAGGTTTTTTCTCACATCAACTTCCACATCCAAACTTGCCATGTGTATACTAGACACATTGTAGATGAAGAATCGTAATAGGATTTGTATGATCTTGTTGGGCGTGGCCACAGCAAGGACTCAAAGTTCAGCATTTTGTCAACTATGTCCGATCTGCACTTAAATGGACTTAAATGCCCCCAAGTGGCAACAGGAAGAAATACATGAATAGGATATGTATTTGGACGAACTAGTCGTAGGTTTTTTCTCAGATCAACTCCAAACTTGCCATGTTTATACTAGAAACAATGAAGATGAAAAATGGTAACAGGATTTGTATTATCTCAATGGGCGTGGCCACAAATGACCGCCAAAGTTGACCATTTTAGCCGCTTAATGGAAATCTTAATAGTTCTTTTGTACAATGTTCAATCAGGACCAAAATGCACAGACAAGTTCAGCATCACAGCCCGAGTGCATTTCTATCACTAATTGTGCAAAAATTAATGCTCCATAGCGCCACCCAGGGGCTTAAAACTGCAGCCCCTCCGGTTACTTTGAGCTACAGGCCTGAAATTTTTTGGCCATAACTATCATGCCTGGACTTACAAAACAGTCTCTTACAATCAAAGTGTATTCTCAACAGGAAGTTCCCAATTTGGATGCAAACATCAGATTTTTACGAGATGTAGCCTTCATATTACATTGAACTTGTGCTACGTTTTTCATCTGATCAACTCCGAACTTATAAGAAAGGAGTATTCCACCTTAGCTGACAGAGCCCTAAAATGCCTACTTGTGTGAGTCTGGCTTTTGATTGTTATATATTTCCTAATCTAAACAAATGAATATAACTATTGAAAAGTGAATAAAAGTTAGGAAAACATTCTTAAAGCTGACATTTCATACTTTGATGCATAGTCTATTGGCTTCCAAAGGGGGTCCCTGGCCAGAAGCAAATACCTGTCGAGGGGCTCAGAAACCCCTGTCTTATGGAACAATAAGTTTCTGTCACATTAAACCTGGCATTTTTATGTATCCGCCTGAAACAGATATGTCAAATTTAAATATGTCTCAGAATTTTCCTTACTGAGTAAATATTTGAACCCATTTTGTCTTTACTTTGCATGGATGACCTAGTTTTTGTGCAGAACCTCCTCTGTGACTCTCATCTCTCTGTGTAGTTCAGCATGATCACAAGCTGTTGTTGTGAGTTTGAGACTCTAGAGATACACAAACGTCTGACACCCAAAGCTTCAGAGGCAGATCTTAAAATGTCATTGTCTTTTCGGACATTTCTTTTCTTGTGTGGATTTTAATTCTTCAAACTGACTTCAGTTTGCAGAAAAACTAATGAACTCCCCGGGGTGGTTATGTTATGCAACCAGTGAAATCAGCGCACACTTGTGAGGTCCACATTTTCAGCCGACACGTGACTTTTCTTTGTTTACTAGAGCATGTGTCTCTTGTTGTTTTGTGTGTGCGTATTTCAGACGACATCACCATGGTTATCTGTCCTGGGATCGGTAACCACAGCGAGAAGAACTACATCCGGACCTTTGTGGATCACTCCCAGCGGCAGGGTTACCGCTGCGCCGTCCTAAACCACCTGGGAGCGCTGCCTAACATGGAGCTCACCTCGCCTCGCATGTTCACCTACGGTAACTAGAGAGACAACATGTTAATGATTGCACTGGACCAAAGTGAAGAAGCTCACCTCAATTACTCATTTATCCCTGGACAAATAAATGTAGGGGGGAAAAAACAAAGTGGAGACGTCTTAGTTTCGTCAGAAGCACGTAATGAGGAAAAACTTTGTTTTTACTGTTTCTGACACGACTCACTGACAGGATAACAGACTGCTGGCAGGTTGATGTGACAGCATGAAGTAATCCTGTTCCTGTCAGGGTTTGTTTTCCCCAAAACATCCACCTCTGTAATGCTCCTTCACTTATTCATTTTACTTCTGTTTTACTCCCATAACGTGTTTTCATAGATCCTCTTTTCTTCAGGATGTACCTGGGAGTACGCCGCCATGGTGGGCTACATCAAACGGGCTTTTCCAGAGACACTGCTGGTGGTCGTCTGTCAGGGATATAGCGCCCTCAGGTTGGTGAAACATCAGACTAAAACATGCACACAGCAGGATTTCATTCAGTGTCCAAACTTTTGCATGATCTCGTAGTGAGTAGTTTGTGCATAAAATGTGGATTTGTCTGTTTTTAGAGCTCAGGAAACATTCCTTCAGTGGGATCAGTGTCGAAGACTTTACAACTTTGTATTGGCAGACAACATGAAGAAGCTCATCCTGATGCACAGGTGGAGAAACACAACAGCAGGATGGTCAACCGCAAACATTTTCCAAATAATAAAGAAAAAAAATGCAAAAAAAAGTTGTATCTTAGTGGCTTTTTTACTCTCTTCAACAGAAACACTTTGCTGGGACTGAACTCCACAAACATCAGAGATACAGACCTGGGTCGTCTGTATGCAGCCACGTCTCTGATGCAGATTGATGACAGCATCATGAGGTAAAGTTTGGACCAACTGTGATGATTTGTAATTGGATGAGACTGACAGTAGCTTCTTTGTATCTCTGTGGCTGATTTTGTTACATGTTTTTCACTGCAGGAAATTTCACGGCTACAGCTCTGTGAAGGAGTACTACGAGAAGGAGAGCTGCGTGCAGCACATCCACAAAGTGAGTGTAGGAAGTTGTTATCAGAGAAAACATGTTGATAGTTTCTGTGTAAAGAGATCCTGTACTGAGCTAAAACACTTACTATCATAGCCCCTGCTGCTCTTTTAAATGCAGCAGATATCTTCCAGTAAAATTCAGCTCTGTATGAAAAAAGAAATGAGCTGCACAGACCATAAACAAAGTGTAACCATGTTCATTCCTGCTGTAAAATGACACATTTTAACTGTGGAGTTATTAGGGAAGCATTGACTTTTGTAAACAGCCCCCAGTGGACACTTGAAGAACTGCACTTTCATGCCCTTCTCATTGGCGTCATTTCTCAATACTTCTGAAAACACAGGTTGTGGTTTGAGAGGAAGTGTGATCATTTTTTGAGTAGTGTTTTGTGTAAACTTCCTCTGGTTGCCTGGCAACCTCAACACCCCTGGAAACCACAATTTGTCACCATGAACCACAAACATGAGGGTGGTGTCCAAAAACGTTGAGTTCTTTCTGTTACCACTGACTGAAGATATATATAATATGCAAATAATATAATCACTTTTAATGTTACTGCTTCCTCTGCTCTAGTACCACTCTAGATGAAGTCGCTACAGTAGTATGGTTTCACCTACAACTACAAAAAACAACAGTCCCTGGGGTGTAACATCAACTCACCCTGAGTCATTGCTTCCTGCTGCTCTTTAAAGAGTAAAGGTGAAGTAATAAAAGAAAAATAATGATCCGTTGTTTCTTCACCAGGTCACTGTTCCTCTCCTCTTCGTCAACTCCTCAGACGACCCCCTCATTCATCAGTCTCTCCTGGCTATTCCAAGAACACTGGCAGGTTTGTGATGAACAACAATTCTCATTTATCTACAGCTGTGAATCTAAGAATGGATCTAAAAAAAAAACCTTCCTGGGACTAACTCTAACTCTAACTCTAACCATTTCTTGGCAAGAAAGAAAAAATTGTAAGTGCCTCTAATTTAAAGATATAGATATAGGAAATGGTAAATAAGTCTCGAGTTTGTTTTTATTGACTGCACACTGTGGAAACACCTGTGTATAATCGAGGGATTCAACCCCTATGTGCCTCACACTTCTTTTTGCACAGTCCAAAGGGGTTTGAATCTATTCTAACTGCACTTGTGTCATGCACTGTGTGCTGCAGTTTGTTTAAACGGGGTCAAGAAACTTTAATAAAATATCCGGGTGCAGATGTTATTTCATTTGGTAAATAAAAACAGATATGTTTTGGTAGGAAAACTTCCAGCAAAGGCTAAGGGACAGAACTCTTTGTCCTGTTGACTCAAGATTTTGGTGTTTTTTAGGGCCCTCGCCTGAAGAGAGAGGGCCCTCTTCTAGCACAGCCCTGTTTTCGCTCTGTTTCTTTCTTCTTCTTTTGCTTTTTCTTCTTCCCGTTCCCTTAATTTGACCCTCTAAATTGCTCAAAAACTCACTAAAATTGGCACACACCTCACGATCAGCAAAAAATTTGATATGATACCAAACATGACCCTCCAACATTCCAATAATTTGCTCTCTAGTGCAACCTAGGTACACTAAAATGGCCCTAGCGGCCAGTAGGAATGTCATAGAGAGATCAAACCAACGTCAAAATGTTCGTCTCATTGAGATGCAAAATTCATACACTGACACCCCTCACCTATCTTGAACAGGAAGCTGGCAATTTGCCTTTCAAAGTAACATTTCACCACATTTTTACCCTTTCTTCAAAAATTACCCCTCCCAAAAAAAACATGAGTGGTATCGGCTTGAAAATTGCTGAGATGGCAGACTAGACCCTGCTTTACAAAGTTGTTGGGGATTTTGATGTTTTGGGCCCGGTTTTCAAATGAAGAGCCCTCAAATTAGTGAAGCCCAAGAAGCCTTCTCAGCTCCCTCCATTAGAATGAATGGGAGCAGCAGAAACAGCTCCACACTAGCGGATGCATTTGGACCTTTTAGCAAAAAAGAACAAGTCATACAGCTTTAAAAATGACATAGATGGATTCCTGATAAAATTCCCTACAAAAGTATCATATTTTTGGATGTCTTGGGAAATAATGTGTCAACTATGAGGAGTTGTTTGCAAAACTTTTGTGAGTTTCACTCCCTATGCAGCAGTTGCTGATGATGTCACACACTCATCACGAGTTCCGTGCTATGAGTTCCGTGCACCTGGTCATGTGACTCACTAAAGGAGGGAAAATGCTATGTTTTTCTCACAAACACATTATAAAGGAATGAAAGCTTTTCAGTGCACCTTATTATGACTGCCTGATATTCATGGATGGATAATGTATCAGAAAAAGCAAGCTAATTCAGACAGGCAACTCATGTTCATACTAACACATCATTATTGCCATCAGCTGATCAAGCATCCCTCACTTTGGCAGTCTTTTTAACCTTCAAGATTTCCTGTGTCTTCACTGCTTCTGCTGTGCTTCAGCTGTCAAAGACAAACCTGACAAAGCTTCTTTTCTACTCTTTGCAAACTGTCATAAAAATGCTGTTGCAGCCACTTTACACTTCATTACTTTGAAGCACGCCTGAGTGAAGCCCCTGTTGAACTTACTATTAACAGAGAAACTGAGACTTCACAGATAAACGAGCGGTTTCCTGAGGATGTAATGAACCTTGAGAAGACGTCATTTATTTTTCAGATGTCTCTGAAGGTGCTGATTTCTTTTCGCGTTTAACCTGAACACATGTCCGCTTCTCGGGTTGCTAATTTGACTGTGAACAATGCAGCACATGTGAAAGGAGGTCATGAGTCTGAGTGTGTTTGACCAAAGGCCATCGTTTCCAGAGGCAGATAAATCATAATTAGATTAGTCTGAGGATTGCATGAAGACAGAAAAATGTGGTTCAATCAGTCATTATGTTGGTTGTATTACATGGATGATAACACGTGTGCCATAAACACAATTATTCACACAAGGAAGTATGCAGCTCTGACCTCCCCCTCTAACCATGCGGAAAAAGTGAAGATACTTCACTAAACTTTTCCATAACACTGATAAATATTGTGCACATTTCTTCAATATCAGTGACTTAATGTTGCTGCTGAGTCAGGCCTGAGAGGAGAACATGAACCTGCTGTTCCTCCCCCTGAGCTGAACACCAAGCTGGAGTCTTAAGAGTTGGAAAAGTCTTTCTGCTAACGCTGCTCGGCACAGACTGTCTTGTTGAATTTTTCAGGGCCATGTGATACGCCTTCGCTGTTGGATTATATATAGAGAGCAGTGTGTGAGTGTACGTGCACGCCTGTTTGTGTGTGCATGTGGCCGGGGCTTGCAGCCTGGTCTTGCCCAGTGGGTCACATGCACAGGTCCCTATGTGTGTAAATCAGTGTGTGTAACGACTGAGACCATTACAAGCAGAATTCTAAACCTGTCCTCTCCTTCAGCGAGACATGAGCAAACAGAAGTTTGGATTTCTATGTTAAACCTTTTTTGTCATCAATTGCTGGGAATTAGTTCAGTTTTCTTGCACAGAAATTATGCAAATTTCCCTCTTAATGTTGCATTTGGAATCATCTTAAGTTTGGGTCACTTTGACCTCTGTGAGAAGATTTCATTTCTTCAGCTGAGTTTAATCCATTTAGTCTTATTGCTTTCAAAATTAAAAACTGGAGCAGGAATTTCCGAAAGAACAAGAAACAAGAAGAGGAAGTTAAGTCTAACAAACCAAAAACAGTTATTTTCAAGCACTTTAAGGCGATTAAACCAGACAAACAAGAAGAGCAAAGATTTGTTTGTCATGTAACAGAAGCTAACTGAACACGTTTAACATTTGTTTGTATGATCTAAGTCAGAAAACAGTTTGTCAGGTGTTTATGTTTCTCTAAGGCTACTTTAAAGCTAATTTGTTTTTAAAATTCCCAACTTCTGCTTCTTTGAAACAGAGCTTTGACTCTACTCCTGTAGTCCAAAACCATTTAATCTGAACAGAAACACCACTGACCCTTTTTGTTCACTAATCCAGAGTTATGAAACACAAACTCGGGAAACAATGCCACAAAAACCTTTGTGCAGATGTCTTTAAATCCCATGATCCTCCATGCTGGTGTCACCTCTACCATGTGACTCTTTTTCATGCAAGAGAAGAAAATCAATCAGTTTCTTCTGTCAGATTTAAACCCTATGGAGTGAAAAAGAAGTTATTTCCCCAATAAAAATAAATAACTAAAAAATAGAGTGTTAATTTTTGTGAATACTCTTGATTTATTTTGGGCCTGCATTGCTTTTAATATTCTGGAAATACTTCAATAACCAGAGAAAGTAACCTTATTCAGAAATGCTGATCCCTCTAAGGCCCATGTGTACAAAAAAAAAAAAAAATAAATTTCAACTTTTTACATTGTATTTTGGCCTCAGTATCTGATGATTTCCTATTTTTTCCTCATAATTTTGTCAAGTTATCTTATAATTTCATTTTTTCTTTCTGTTTTTACAAGGGCAAGTCTCCCATTTATTCTTTTTCACCTGGCAGAAACAGACTTCCATAGCCTACAGAGCATGGATGCATGATATTCTGGCCATTTTCAGAGCATCTTGAGCGATGTTTTGTAACCCAAATAATGTGGTTTTCTATGACTATGTAAACACCAAAACTACCTAAGAAGAGTGGACCTTCTTCCTTTATGTCTCTCTTCCTGCTTTTGATTCAAAAACAGACAAAATGTACTTTTTAAAAAAAAATTATGTTCATCTCGAGCACTACATCCTTTGATTTTCTCCATGGCCGTCTTTTCTCACCATTACGCCGCTCTTTCTCTCCGAACTACCTTGACACATCATCTCAGATTGTTTTCTATTTTTTTTTAACCAATATTTATTTAATCGGCCATGACAGAATTAATAATGCCGGATATCGGATATTGGTATCGGACATAATTTTGATATCGGTGCATCCCTATTACAGAGTATGGATGATAAATGACAGATTTTGCTGATTGTGTCTCCATGGAGTCTTGCTCCTGAAATGCTCGTATTAGTGAAGATTCCTGAGTGACAAAGTTCCCACAAAAGGCCTCAAAACTCCCCTAATTCTGCTTAAAAGCATCTGCAATCAAACCTTTTTTATACACAGAAATTGGATGGATTGAGTGATCAACGGGTAGAGACTTCAAGTCTTTGCTAACTTGAGCTTTTTGTTTCACTTTTGTTAAATTGCATACTGTACACTCACATTACTTGTTTGTTTAGAGCTCTTTTCTTCTGCCCCCAAGTGGCCAAAACACAAACTATTGCTGCTCTAAAGAACAGCAAATTTGATTATAAGACTTGTTTTTCCTCTTATTTTATCAAAAAGTTTAGTAGCTGACTTTTTCCTTTCACTTTTTTGGTGTTTTAAAGGATGAATAAGTAGGCACTGAAAAGATTGTGTTAAATGGGGGGACATCATGGCTCAAAGGGAAAGAAGATGAGTCAGAAAAATACTGAATCAATGCCTCTAATATTTTAAAAATCTATATCTAATCAACAGATCATCTTCCCTCTACTTTTATCTGCAGAAAAGATGCCCAATGTGATGTTCGTCCTGACCCAACACGGAGGCCACCTGGGCTTCTTTGAGGGAGCTGTTCTGTTCCCTCAGCCGCTCACCTGGATGGACAAGGTCATTGTCGAGTACACGGACGCCATCTGCCACTGGGAGAAGAAGCGACCAGCCTGCCAGAGGAGCAGCCACTCAGGCATCACCTCCTGCCTGCAGAGCACAGAGCTGACACCCAGCGGGCAGCACACATAGACTTTAAGAGGCGAGAAACTATCGACCAAAACCTGAACTCAGCCTGCTGTCTCTACTCTGCTTCAGCACTAACAACTTCACGGTTTGATGAAGCTTTGAGGTGAACGCAGGAATTCTGTAGATAGACTGGAAACAGGCAGGCTGAGTGGAAGTGGGAGCACAAAGTTGTAAACTGAAACTCATACACGATTATAATACTGGAAAATGTAACATGACCCTTAGTTGAATCGTTCCTTCCTCTTGTTGTTGGCTTAACTCCACCGTAACATGAGTTCAGCCTCAGCTGGTTTTTGGCAGCGGCACTCCTTGAGTCTGGATTGTGAGGTTATGTAACAAGTCAGGGAGGGTCACACGTCAAGCATATGACCTTTGACCCTGTGGGCAGAGAGAAGTGACCTGTGAATGAAGCTCTACTTAACCTTACTAAACACTCAGATGTTGATAAAACTGCTCACATACAATCAGGCAGAATTTAGATCCAATTGCTTTAAAATTTCTAGAATTAAAACCATGAAAGCATAAGAAAACTGTCTGACACCTTAAAACAGACATCTGTGATGTCTCTACTCAAAATATCATTGATATTTTTTTTTAAAAAGTGCCTTGACATTAATAATAGTTTGCAGCTAGTTTGAAGGTTTTGGTGTCCTGGGTATCATTGAGCTACCTCAAATTAAGCAGTGACATGACATTCATCCTATTCACACAGTAGTTGTTTTTCTCTGTTGTTGTGCACAGTGTGCGTTTCTAAAATTTGCAGAATTTAAAAATACTTGTTATTCAGCGTCTTTCTCTTTGATCCAATACTAAAAATACTGGTCATGAGAGACATTAGACCTTATTTTGAAGTCAAACAACATACACGGGGATCTACTGGCTATAGAAGTCAACAGCTAACATTTCTACAAAACCCTTTTTTGGCAGACTTTGGCATTGCATAAATAAGGTTTAAATATGTAGCTTATTTTACTTTAAGCATCAGTTCCCTTCCCTTGGTTTTGCTTTGTGACAATCAAGCTTTTTTTAAGCCAAATAACTCAGACATTGATACACAATACAAACAAAAAGTTAAACATCTATGCTAACATCAGTCTTGACATTTACAGCTTAGCATAACAGCTTATCAAATGCTAACTGTAATGTTATAAAACAGCTCTTTTGATCCAAATGCATAAATTCAAGCTAACAAGAACCCCATAAAACTAGTTACTGCAGGGTGAGTGAGCTTTCTTGTTATGCTAGCAGTGTATTTGTAGCTAGCTAAAAAGGTTGATATGTAAAAACTGTAAACGAATACAAATCCTAATTTAACGAGTTCCGCTTTTCTTATACTTGAACACTCTCTAACTGTAACGTTAGCAACGATGTGGCTTAATTCTAACTTCAGCCATTGTCCATAAAGCTAATAAGTCATTAAATGTGCTATTTTTACTCCAAGACATGATACCTTAGCTTGTTTATATGCTTACTGAACTTACTGCCCAACATAAGAGAACTTGTGAACACTAGGACTTAAAAGCACATGATCCCTCTTTAGGATTAGCTCATTAGCTTGCTAAACTAGTATTGACAGTTTATTACTTTTATGAAAAGCAACTTATAAACTAACATTAGCTCCCTTGCTAACAATAATTTTGGCTATCAAGTGTTAACTTACCCTCATACTGTGTCAACTTCACCTAAGTGTAATGCTAGCAAAGCAGAGGCTGAATGCTAGCGTTAGCTAACGAGTAAAAAAATGTGCTCTTTACCAAAAAGGATGAATATTTATATCAATTTACCATTAAAATCTATGACTTTCTAGCCAAATATAGTTCCCCTGCTGATGCATTTGTTGGCAGTTGTTGTAATCAGCTAACAGATCATATATTAGGTTGGTAATACTCAACACATGGTTCAGTGTCTCTGGATTTTCAGTAGCTGTTAACATTTATTTACATGCTTCACAAACCTTAAAAACACCCTTAGAAAATATTAAAACTGCTTGATTTTCCCACCCTAGGTGTGACATATGAAAAAAATAGCAAATTTGTGAATGTGATAAATAATTTATGGTTTACAGAGGTGATCTGGAGTTTTTCTTTTCAAGTCTTAACTTAACATCTGTAGTTTTCAGTCACACTGGACTCCTTATTTCTTTAATATCCTCTGATGAGATCTTGCTTGATCACAAACATTTAGCATAGAGGCAGCATTTCGCAAGTTGAGGTTAAATCTTTTTTTTGTACTTCACTTTTTCACCCTTTTTGGTGGACCATGAGGCTGAATTGTTCAGATCTTTAAAGTAAAAGAGTTAGGGTGTGAAATTTTTTGCGTTAACACACAGAAAGAAGTTTATCTTTTGGAAAACAACTTTTTTTGACAAGTCTGTTCTGTGTTTTGTGAAAATATAATCAGCAGCATCACAAGTGCAATCAAACAGCTTTATCTTAACACCCGTAATAACCACTGATGAGGACCGTTTTGTAAACGCTGCTTGGCACAGTCCTCAACTTTGTTTTCAAACAGTGATCGTAGCAAGTAAGAAGTTACAGACTTTCAGTTTATGCAATATTCAGAAAGAAGGACCAAAGATCAAATTGTTTTGGGGGAAAAGTTGTTGAGCTGTACCGTTTAGTGACCTTACTACAGGAAGTAATCACATAGCTTTGGCTTGTATACAATATCACGCAGGTATTTCTTTAAACAAGGGCTAATTGATCAGTTTTACAAGTGGCCTGTTTTTCTTAAGGGGTTTGTTTAAAGCTGCTTATGCTCACACACTCAATGGGTAGAGTTTGCCTCTTAAATAAAAAAAATTATCACAGTGAACAGAAGAGAAGGTGGAAAAACATATCTAATGTGCTTCATCTCATTGTTTGGTTTATTCTTTTAATTTATTACTCAAGATCTTCAACAATGAAGACTGAAGAGGTTGCTTTTCACTGACTTGTTATGTTCACTTCACCTTCTGTTTTATGTCACTGAGAAACATCCTGTAAAAACTCCACTCAGTTTAATCCTTTTCTAACCAATTGTTTGAATTAATGCAACTTTTACTACGTGCTCTTTAAAATTTGACCTGCAGAACCAGGTTTGTGTCCGACTGTGCAATATGTCCAGCTTCTTTAAAGATATGGACAGCTTAGCTTGCACTTTATTTGTAGAGTTACTGTTGGTCTGTGTAGCACTATAATCATTTGTTCTGATGTGGTGCACAGACATGGCTATTGTCATTTTAACACACGTACTAATAAATATTTTTCACAAATGTTTTTGTATTATTGTTGTGTCCTCACCTTTAATTTATTTTCTTTTTTAATCTTTATCTTTATGATGCTTGAGTCCTTCCGATCCCCTCTAGAGATAACTGCAGTCTTCCACTGCAAATGTTTGCGGACCCACTGGCTAAATTTAAATATTTCACGCAAATAAAACATGAAATGCTGGCTGCCTGACAGAAAAAATAAATGTAAAGAAAGGATAAAGTCTGTACCTTTCGGGAAATTGCGTGATGTAATGTAGAGCAGCAGCCCAAAACACACAAACATGAGTTTAACCCTTTGTAATCCAGCCATCTCATAGGCCTCCCGGACTTTTTTATTCCTATTTTTTTTTCTTAAACTAGTCAGAAATCATGCACATCTTCTCTTTTTTCAGGAACCATTTAATTTTTTCACCTAGCCCAAGTGGTTGAAGAGTTAAGGTAAGTGATTGGAGCTTTTGTTGTATGTAGATTCCTATGCAGTAACCTAAAACGGTGGTTCTCAAACTTTTTTCCTATGAAATGTTTTCTTTCTCTGCCAAGTACCTCTAACAAGCGCAAAGCAGATTTGGTTGGAAAAATAGACTGAAAACAAAGAGCTATACTATTAATGTCTATTGAATATTATATTCAATTTATGAACTTAAACTTGTTTTGGATTCAAACATTGGTTTAAGAAATGGTGTAAAAGGAATTTTACTTGGCTGCTATTTTTGGAATACATTTCTGAATCTTGCGCATCCGGAGTTGGAGTGCCCTCGCGTACCCCCATTTGAGAACCACTGCCCTAATACACCAGATATCACTGTAACACCTGTTTTTATTCTATGAGAAGCAGCTTAAATATTCTCATGAGCTCAAATTTGTGAGGAGTTGGGGTAATTTAAAAAGCACTTGTGGTGCTCCAATGGGGTTTTAACACATTTCATTTTCATGAAACTCACATTGGATCAGTTTCTGGTGTGCATATTTTATCTTTTCTCTCATTTAAAAAACTTTAAATGTTGAACATTAGCATGTTTACATCCATCATTTTAGCATCCTGACAGTTGTCTCCACTTTCCTTAGAGACCAGAGACTTTTTAGGGTACATTTCAGTCCAAAGGTTCCTGAAAATGGGGAAAGTTAAATCTGATGCAAGCAAGATTTTTTATATTTCAATATTTCTGATTAATAGAGAAATTCTTGTTTCAAAGAAGCCTTTTGGCCTGTGTGGAAACACAAAAAAAGGTGTTGCCTGGAGGAGCTCGTAGCTCTTAAGCCTGCCATGCAAACTTGCAATCTCTCAAAGCCTGACCTTCTTTGTGATTCATAAACTGATGCAAAGGACAGCAACTTATATTTATATACAGTTTATTGTACACTTATTGACATTCTTCTTGGCGCACCAGGTAGCTCAGTGGGTAAAACTTAATAATATTTGATCTAAAAAAAACAACACTCAAGACAGGCACTTGTTGAAATATCAGCCTTGTACATGATGGAAAGTAAAGGAGGAGGAGTAGGAGGGGCAGAGAGTGGAAACTTTAAAAGCTGGGGCCTGCCAGTGTAACAAGCTGTGTGGGTGAACGGTGGTCCAAACAAAGCACAAAAGAACAGAAATGAGACAGAAAATCTCTGTTTACTTGATGAAGCCTGGCATCAATGTTTTGCTTGTTGTCTTGCCAAGGTTCATCCTGAAGTTTGACACCAAAACTGTTGTTTTTCTGTATAGGATGGCATTTACAGACTCAAAAGTATCAAAGGGATACAGTGATATAATAACTGGAAGTGTCTCCTTCCTGAGTGTCTGTGCTTTGTCTGGACCCTTTGAAGACAACATCACTTCATCTTTTCATACCCTGATGAATGTCATTCAGCTCGTTGTTTTCCCACACCCACACAGCTTCATTGGGCTTTGAGTCTCCACAGTCTGTGGGGTTTGTAAAATATAAGACAGCTCTCTGTCTGGGTGGCATGAGGAGGAGGTCTAGTCAAACAGCTTGGCTGCTGTGGCCTTGCCGTCGTAGCTGGAGGACTTTCCATCGAACTCAGAGGGAAGGATGTCAGCGTCAAACTCCTTGTAGTAGTTCTCCAGCTCATCTCCGTGGACGAAGACCTAAAGGGTGGACAGCTGCTGTTAAAGGTGCTTGAGACTGATGAGTTTCAACCAACATTTGAATGAGAGGACATATATTTGAGTTGATTTCTTGAAAAACTCTAGAGCTTAACTCACTCTCTCTAACAGCTTGCTCTTCATGAGAGGTTTGACCACGTTGTAAGTGGTGGTAAAGTACCAGGGCTGGTGGATGAAATGCACAGCTTTGAAACGGGCAGGGAAAGAGTCCTAGAGGAGAAAAACAAGAAAAAAGATGGTTTAGTCATTTCACTCTTGGTAAATCAGCTCTAAAAATACTACAGAATATAGACATACTTTCTTCTACAGTTTACAGTTACAGAGTATGTGTCCACCTTGTGTTCTGCCCTTTCTTAAAAAAAAAAAAAGAGTTCACCTGCAACATGTCCACCATCTTCTTCAGCTCAGTTGGTTTGATACCCGATGCTTGCTGCATGGTGAAGCCCTTGAAGTTCTCAATGATACAGAACCCGTTGATCTGAGTCTCCTCATTCTCCAGCAGCTTCTCCAGGATCACACAGTACGCACGCAGAATCTGGACACAGAGACAGGGGTTAGTTTTATGTTTTCTATCCCAATACTGCTTAAATTTAGGTTTCCAACTTCCATTTAATGAATTAAATGAAGTGTCTGCTCACCTCATCAAAGGTGATCTCCTCGTAGTCCCAGTTCTCAATGTTGAAGAGCAGAACAACACGGCCGTACTTGTCTCTGCTGGGCAGGATGCCGGGGTATCCGGCCTCAATGGTGCTGCGTACAGCCTCTGGGGTCAGATTCTCAAACAGCTCAGGGTAATCCTTCCTGAAGCGGACGTAGCCTGGAGTGGAAACACAAAGAGGGAGGGTCATAAACAGAGCATTTTGTTGGCATTAAGTACTGACTGGAGCTGCATCTTGAAGAATTTAAAGATACACCTACAGCTACCTGGTAAGTCATGGCATCTAATGAATCATTTTATCTTACCTTGAATTTTTTATTAATGCAGATAAAACAACATGCATATATCTAAGATGTTAATTTATGCACCTAAAACTATCATATAATCAACCTTAAACAGTTTATCCATCTACAATTCTTCATGCAAATCACACATGTTGTAAAACACCTTAATCAATCACTTACTGCAACTAATAGTATGCATTTATGTTTCTTTTGTAACAAAACTCATTTGTAACTACGTATAAATGCATCAAAACTATTCATTGTTGTATCTATAACTATTTAACAATTTTATGCCATTCATACTATCTATTAATTGATCTCTATATATTTGCACAAGCATAAGGTGATCCTGATTTTAATGGAGAGCAGGCAGCACTGATGATAAATTGTACATTTTGAAACGATTTTGTCATTTTAAAAAGCCAATACGATTAGCATACTTTGAGAAACACGCATTAACGGCCTGAATTACGTTATATACTGGACTTAATGAGGAGTACCTTTATTTTCTTTCTAGTTTAGCTCTTCAGACTCACCCTTCATCAGTTCGTAGGCCCTGTTAACGTCGTACTTCCTGGCGCGGATAAAGCGGACCAGGACACCATCTGGTTTTTCTCCAAACGTGTCCTGAACCCCTTTAGCCAGGTCATCTCCTCCATCAGCTTTCTCCTTTATGATTCCTCTCAGCTCCTTCACAGCAGCCACCCGTTTGTCATCGGTCTCATTCAGCTCGTCCTTGGCCTGTAGGGGGAGCGACAGTTAGCTAACAGTTAGGCTAACGGAAATTAAGTACATAGATAAAAAAATAAAATTAAAATTAAATAAAGTAGTTTCATAGACTCGATAATAACACTTGATATTTTTTTCTTCTTAATATTTTTTCTTCTTGATATTTTTTCTTATCAATTTGTAGATTATGTTTTAAAAGAGGTGCAGCTTGTGTGATAGCTAACTAAGCTAGCTAGCACGAGAAGCTAGCAAACCTGCCTAGCCAACGAACAGTTATTTGTCATCTTTTATCAACACCAATTTCACTTTGGTTGTCTTAACATGAAGAAACACACTCTTTTCTGAAATATTTTTTGATAATAAGATATTAAGCACATACTTCCACTACAGTCATGTCCGGTTATTTAGCACAATATCACTAAATGTTTAATATGCAGTGTATTCACACCCAAATCTGTATAATGATGGATAATTTAATCAGTATCTTTTTCTAACAATGTCTTGGCTCACTTTCTTGGTTTAATTTCTCTTCTTTGCAATTTTGTTCTTAAATCTCTCAAAATTGCGGCTCTGTTAGTTTAGTGGGTGAGGTGTGTGGCCAATATACAGAAGCTTTTCTTGTTGTATAAAAATGTCAACTGGACCTCAGAGAAGAGACATCTTATTTATTTGATGTCAAGAAATCAGATAGACTTGGATAAAAACAAACCACCAACATGGATGATAACCTCAGATTTGGTATGTTGTTGATTTTCTGTTTGTCATGTCTTTTTATTGTCATTTTAAGGCTTATTTAACTCAACTGTCCAGAATGTAAATATTGGGCCAATACTAGCAATCTTCAACCTATCTTAAAGTGTAGCGAGTGGATCAGAAACACCAGTGTTTTTCTTTTTATAAATATATTTCAACCTTGGTAAAAATGTCAAAATGAAGCACACAATATGGCTTAAAAAGGTAGTTTCTAAAAATATTTGTTTCACAATCTTAGAAAAAGAGTAAAGGATGTAGTTAAGAGCTCCTCATGTTCCTTCCCTTTTTGTTTTTAAACTAAGTGAATGAAATTACAGCAGAGGCATTCAAGAAATGAATGTCCATGATAGTGTACAGTGTAATGTTCTGGATCCATATGTCCCTAAACTGTCATTGTGAACGTATGCTTTGTCACCTTCTGCTTGGTGTGGTCTGGCAGACTGGCGCAGGGTCCAAACACTGGTCCATGGTCCTTCACAGTGAGACGCTCCAGCTTGGCCCTGAGAGCCTGCTCCTCCTCCGACACCATACGGTAAGTTCCACTCTAAAAACAAAACAAAACAGAGGATCGGTGTGAATATATTGTCTACTATCAAGAATTTTCTTCACTCTTTTTTGGGTTGTTATCATCATGTGAGGTGCTGTGGGTGTCACAAATAATGGACGGATGATATGTTTTTGTAAGATTTATCTTCTTTTTTGTCACTTAAATCAGATTTGCATGTCCAAGACAAAACATTTTGGACTACAGAAGTTAATTTTTGTTGTAAAGGGGATGCACCATCTGCAACACAGCCCTGCATACACAACTCACCATACAAACAGAGGTGCCTAAACACTCCCTTTGTGTTTGGTAAGTCTGTCAATCAGGGATATAATCTCTAAATTCAGAGTTACAGTTTGTGAGATCTAGCCAAATTCCCCATGTAAATTTTAAAATTACAGTCCAGAAACAAAACGTCATATGATGCTCAACTACAGAACTTGTGATTACATGCAACAGACAACTAGAGGCAAATGGCTTTCACCAATGTGTCTAGCTCTGCTTGGAGTTCTTTGACTCTGGTCTTGTTTCTCAGCGCATTGAGCTGGGATTTAACTGATGCCAGTAACATTTGTTGTCCTCCTGTATCAACTTTGTTTGTTTTCACACATCTGAATCTACAAACAGAGAAAAACGTGTGCCCCTCACTGCTCACAGCTCGTTCACCTGATCCGAACTCATTTTCCACTCTTGCATGTTGCTGTGGATAAAAGCTAAACGCCTCACTGTGTCGATTTAATTCCCTCACAAGACCTGTTTGTGGTGAGTGAGGTTTAAAGTGCTGCTTTATCCCTGTGAGACGGAGTGTGTTTGCTAGTGTTACAGGGGCATAATCAATAGACCTCAGTGTTTGATTAATCTGCCTCACATGAGTCCAGTAAAGCCCGTAAATACACGGTAAGGACTGCAAGTGGACCTGAAGCAGGGATCAGAGATTAGGCTGAAGCTAAAGCTACTGTAGCTGCTGACGGCATCCATGACAATGGGCTTTAGTGTTGAGAAATGTTGAGCTGCAGTCGAGTTCATGTCACTCGAAGGTGTTTTTGTTTTAATTCTTGGAAGTCTTTTCTTCCCCTGCTCATTAAACATCACCTTTATCATAATTAATATAAATTTGAGTGAAGAAAAGTTGAAGTACTTACAACCACAGCCATCTCTTCTGCTCTTTCTGTCCGCTTCAAACTGTCCAGAGGAAAAAAAAACACAATTTATGGCTCACATAAAATGAAGTTGCACAAAACAATCAACACACTGTACTCTACGTTAATCCCTTTGTGTACCACCCACTCTGCAATCACAGGTTTTCTCAATTCTGCTAAATTTAGCACCTGGATGATTTATCAGGAGATTTAAGGTCCAGGGTCTCTTTGTTTTATAATCAACAGGCAGGATTTAAACTCTTTAGTGTCAAACAACACATTTATATAACATTCATGTGGAGATGCAAGTCAGATTGAATCGGTTTTAAAGCCTAAACACTTTGTATTCTGTCAAAAACAACTGTGAATTAGATTTGATTTTTTTTTAATTAGATTGATTTTAAAGTATTTAATCAGTTAAGAATAAAAAACAAAGCTCAGCCTAAGCTTCTTTCATTAAATGTATTCATACAAAATGTTAAAAGAAATCGAAACTGAAGCAAGTACAGTTATCGATATGAAAGGAAGTGTAGCATAATTTGAAATATTATTCAACTTAAACTGCATCAAAATTGTAAGTCAATATGACATTTTTGTGGCTGCAACAGGAGTTTTTAACATTTTTTTAATAGATTTAATAGCAGAATCGCAAATTCATATCTTGAATAAATTACCACTTTGTTGAGAAATACTGAATGAGTCTTATACAAAGATTTTGCATGCAGCTTTTTTCAGTCTATATTGAAGGCCACAATGTTAGATTTACCTCTCTATGTCCTTGTAGTAAAACAAAATAAAAGTCACCCTGCACACAAGTTTAAATCTGAAGCTACAGGAATTTGGGGAATAATTGTTCACAGTGTTTGTCTTATGATGAACCAAGTTAAAAACAACAGACTTCACTTCTCTGGATCTAGTGTCTAAAAAAATCTCCAAACACAAGAAAACATTTAGTAGTCAGACGATGCAAAAATACCACAATTTCTCGAGACAGTTTTACAGATTAAATATGCTCCATCAAGATAATTTAAGCACTAACATGAGAGGACATGAAGTGGAGCAGCAGTGGAGGAGCCTTACCTGAGGCAGGTGTGAAGTTGCTGACAGGGAGTCGCAGGGCTCTGTGTGGAGCGAGGAAGCTGGGGGCTATGATTTGTAGTGTTGGGATTAGTGGCGTCACACCAGATTATATCTGACAGATTTCTTTTTTTTTTCTTTCCAATCAGCATAAAAGTGGCAGAGGGTGAGCAAAAGGGAGGGAGGAGGGGGAACGAGGTGGCCGACCAATGGTGGAGGTGCTCGTGCGATGAGCGGCAGTGTGGGCCGATGCACATTCAGGATGATGTAATGTTGATTAAACACTTTAGGTAAGAGGTGGACGGAGGGGTCGGAGGGATTGGGTTTGCATTCCTAGGAGACTTGCAGGGAGTGAAAAGTGACCATTGTGACGGCTCACTCCCGGTTTGATTTCTGCAACGTGATCACGCTCGGGTGAGAGGAAAGAGAGGGGAGGCTGTGTGCAAATGTTCCAGTTCACATGTTGAGAGGCATGATGTAAAAAACTGCTTCTAATGTTAGAATGTGGAACAGGAGCATCAGCAGTTTTATCTCAATGACAAAAAGCATCACACTCTTAAATAAACCCATGAGGGAGGTGATGTTTCTACACAGACTGATATTAAACCCTTTGTCTCTTTGACTTTCTATCATGTATAAAACATCTTGTGGAACCAGATCAGCAGAAAGTTTGAGTAATCAAAGTATTCCAACAAATCTTCTGGAGTTCTGTCCCACTTTTTGACACACTCAGAGTAAAAGGGGCAGAGACCTTTGCTCTTCTCTACGGAGGCCTGAAGTGGACATGCATTCACACAATTTAGTACTCAGTTCTCTCGTGATGAGTGAATGACATTTTTTTTTGTTGTTGTTGAGATCTGATTTGAAACTCATTTTCAAATTGTCTCACTCTTATATCGATGCCTCTTCATGACTTACACTTTTTTTTTTATTATTTATATTTCCATTTTACATTTGTTTGACCAGGAATATGCCCACTCAGTCAGAAAATCTCTCTGCGAGGGGCTCCTGGCCAAGACAGCAGCAAAAAAAGGTTTCACATGGAGTGCAAGACAGCACATTTGACATAAACGGAAAAAAAAACCAACATTAAATCAATAAATAAATGATTAGTTTTCAGATAATCTGATACTGAGATTATTTTGGTTAATTTCTGAATCGTTGTGCCTGTGTTCAAGTTAGACTTTAGAGTAGATCCTCAAGTGATAAAAAAAAAGCTATGCCCAAACTTACATATTGTCACTGAAAAATTTCATTTTTCTTTTCACCAACCAGTTTTAACAAAGAAAACAATCTATTAAGTTTAGCACATGATGATACTAGTTGGTGTGTTATAAGGCCATACATACAGAGTAGTGAAGCTTGGATGCTGTCTCTGATTAAGTTATTTTTGTTATTTGTAATTTTCCATCTTTGAATATAACATAGCCCCCCTGTGTTTTTTTTTTGTTTTTTTTTTGTTATATCTTTTGTTCTACAACTGTTTTGTAATTTGTTATGAGTATATATGTGTATTTGTGTGTGTATGTATGTATGTGTTTATGCATATATGCATAAATTTATGTTTATGTGTGTAAGAATGCATTAATATGTATGTGTATGTGGATATTTGTGTCAATAGACCTTTTAAATACAATAATAGAAAAATAATAACGACATCTTGAAAAAAAAAAGAAAAAGAAAACAAGTGGCAGGTTGAAAGAAGTAAAAAAAAAGTCATATTGTATGTAAACTTAGCACAAAAATAAGGAAATTGGGGCACCAGAAGCTCACAGCAAGTCTATAAAAAAGCAGAGTAAGGTGTTTGGCATTGGCAGAGAAGGTTCAGCAAATTTTTCGTTTGTGCCACCCACATATCCAGCCCCGCTGCTTGTTCCACAAATCCATGTTTTACAAATGTAACTCCATTTAAAATAGAAATAATCAGGCGTTCCAACGATATAAGATTTATTACCAAAAAGTATGGCTATAACAAAGACATAATCTATCCAATATAAATGTCCTTATTTATTGGGCACACTTTTGAAGACAACTACACACATATGTGTTTTAAAATGAGAATTAAAAAATAAAATAAAATAAAAGGAAAAATAGAAATTAATGAATTAATTGCAGATTTATTTCCTTTTTTAAAATCCGTTAATCCAACTAAGCTTGAAAATTCTCTTTAACCTTCCCTTCCTCTGTTTCATAAACCATAAATACCTCCACACATACCCAGGATTAAGGTTTAGACTTAAGTGCATTCATATCAGGTAACATGAACCCTTAACAGTCAGATTATTCCTCACGTTCATGCTACATCCCAACACAATGACGCTACACATGTCGTCACCTCATTTATTCCTGCTGTGAGCTTTAAACGCACGGTGATGTGAGCTCTTCATCTGATTGACACTCATGAATCCAGCTTTCATGTCCGCTGAGTGAGGCCAGTAAAAACTCTGAGATTAAACAGGCGGGATTGATCCACAGAGGTGTGACAAAGAGGTGCAGTATGATGAACACAATGAGAAAGACAGAGTAAACATTGATGCAGGAGCTGAAGTCAGTAGTGTAATCGTATTGACGTGTTTCACACCTCCTGTAGTTTCATTTATAAAAGCTGTGAGCATTTATTCACCCAGTGCTTTAATCCAGAGTAATCCTCAAACACAATCTGTGTTGCAAGCATAGATTTTTTAAAACAATGGACAGCACAACAGCTACCCCAAATGAAGCAAAACCTTTACAGCTCTTTTTTGTTAGTCCAGCTCAAGTGTCCACCATTACTATAAAATAAATCCAAGAAATCCTTTTCTGTAAAGATGCTGTGAGGAGGATCTGTTTCAATTGCACTCCCTTGCCACCTCGTGGCCTGGGGTCTTTGCACAGTGAATGACACTGATACAACGTGCCAAGGTAGGGTATTTATCAATACAGTTATGCGGTGCTACGGTTTGAAACATGACATCAAGCTAACGGCTATATGTAGCGCTGTTTAGTAGCTGTCTATATTTAGCTCAGCTGGCAGCCCGGTGCCATGTCTGTAATATGTAACATGAGTAAATCCTGGTTATGTCCTGCCAGTCATCTACCAATCAGAGCTAACGTAACCTCACTCTTCAGTTTATTGATAGACTCTCAAGTTTGAACAGACCACTGCAGAATAACTGCTGACTGTGGGGTGGAATCAACATTATCACAGACAGTTCATCATTTTTAGCAGAGAAGAACACAGATCACTGTGTTTTATCTCTTCTCACAACTAAACTTCGTCAGCCGGCGTGGTGTTGCCATAGCGACCTCGATGTAGACCTGTGATATTCTACACAGTTAACTAAGAAAAAATAGAGGGGAAGTATACGTAAATCAAAAATATTTCTCATAATTAAATAGACCAAGGAAAAATTGATTTCTTTTGGCACATTGAGTTGCTCAGTACAACAAAAACCCAAATTATCAAGTTTAGAAATGAAATATTTTTAATATACTTTGAGATGATATTTATTGTAAAATCTTTGGGCAACATACAGGGTAGTAGCTCTTTGGCACCATTTACCACAGTGGAAGTGCGGAAGTCATATTTTATTACTAGTTCGACTAAAATATGAATGTTTATTTTTACAAAAATATTGATTTTAAGAGTTGTAGTATCAATATTATATTGGAGAGCAAAGTATCACAAATATTGCCGTATCAATATTTTTTTTCACACCTCTCATACAAAAAGGCAAATTCATTAAAGTGAGACCATTTCTAGATCTCTTATAAAACCCTTACAAGGCTATTTGCATTTATTACATTTCTTGTTTTGGCTTTTGTGGCCAGCCTCTAGTGGACATTTGAAGAACTGCAGTTTTTCCATTCTCCTCAGTTCCTCAGGACAAGAAATGGACTGATTCAGCATTTCCTATATAGCCACTACCATTGTTTGGCTTCAAACACCTCTTCAGGTTAGTGATATCACTTAGACTCCATTCTTATTTTATATAGTGCACGGTTTTGGGGCATGTTCATGTTTCTTAGTGCACAACACAAATGCGTCCCTGCCCCAGTCGCTTTTTTGTAAGGTCAGAGTCAGAACTTCTCCTTTTTTCCCAAATCATCACAGCTCTAATACCACATTTACACGTTTTCTCTCTCAGTGCAACGATAAAGGAGCGAGCAGCCGACAAGTAATCTGCTAAATCAGGCCTGAGCTGCTCAATAAAGCGATTTGTGGGAACAAAAATAGATGGATTGGGCTAACAATGCGTCTCTGTTCTCCTCTCTCCCTATAGCCTTAGCTGAGGGGCCAAGTCCAAGCTTTAAGTGTGTGTGTGTGTGTGTGTGTGTGTGTGTGAGTGTGTGTGTGTGTGTGTGTGTGTGTGTGTGTATGAAAGAGTGTGTTCAGGGTTTGAGTGAAAGAAAAAAGGACAAAGCCATTCACAGAAACAAGCATTAATGTGAAATCCACCTGCAGGAAAGTGGGCCTGGATTAAGTTCCTCATGTAAAGTAATTTTTATTCCCTGAATGTTGGTGGACCCACCTGTAGATTTTGTAACCTGGAGCCGTTATATGATTTCACCTCTTAATCCAGACTCTGTCAAGCCTCCTGGATGATCCTGAAAGTGTTTCTCAACACTTACAAAGATTTTCATCCGTTAATGCCCCTGCTAACAATGCGGCTGTCAATGCTGAGCTGGCAAAGACGCAAGTAGGACAAACATGACGACACAGTTGGAGGGTTTCCTCTGTGATAAGAAGACCCAACGAGCTGAGCCAAAAACACTCATTAAAGTAGACACACATCTCTGGATTAACAGCAACAAAAGTCAAAATAATCCTGGTTGATGTTCTCCATTTTTTTTTATTTTAATGCTAATGCTACCGTAAAAAGCATCATAAATAAAACACCCATGTTTGTCACTAGGGGGCAGTAGGAGATACAAACCACTGACTGTGCAAACCAGGGATGTCAGGAAATGAGCAAAGACCGGCAGCTCTACTGACATGTTTATTAACCATAAAAGAAAAAAATCTTCACACGTGTATTTTTCCTGGACAGGTTCGTTCATCAGGCAACCAATTTGATTATGGAACAGAGCATGTTAAATAGGAGGTGGTGGCCTCACACGTGCAGACAAAAACCCCATGACATTACATCATTACGCTTCTGTGGAATTGAACAAGTCACCCTGCCATCTAGAGGGGGGAACTTGGATAAACTTTTATAACAGCGGGAAGCCTGTTGGATCTTCACCCTACAAATGCTGGCTCCAAAAGGACTCAATGATGAACTGAACCTTAAAATTTTCAGATGAATCTTCTTATGACTTTGTGCTTTTGCTGAACAGTATTGTCGTTGTGTATTTTATTGACGTGTTGAAGATAAACCTTGCTCTCTAAGTTGGAGTATCCTGTTCCCTAGCCACCCTGATACGTATGAGGTGCGGGTGTTTACGTTTCGATAATTTTAACCATGAAATTATCAAATGAATTCTTCATTTCTATGTGTGATTTCTCATCACTAAATGGCATTAAACATACTTGTGCCATCATTACAGACTTGTGTCACAGAAGTGTTGCATAAACATCAGCAAGCTCTGCTTCTGACCAAGGTGAATGTTCTCTATTAGGGGGCATGTGGGAAAAATATGTCAGGATTTTTTTTTATGGCAGGATCAGGATCTGGATTTTTTAAAATCAGGATTGTTTTTAAATTTCAGATTATTTTGACCTGCAGAAAACATTTTTAGCTCCAAATATTTCTTATCCCGCATTCTGAACAGGGGTGCACCGATCACAATTTCTGGCCAATCACCGATCTTTCGAAAACCTGACCGGCCAATACTGATTTGGGCTGATACTGATTTTTATTTTTTTTATAACTGAGAGAATATACCTTCAATGTTCCGCTCTTGTTTTATTGAAAATCATCATACAATACTTGTGAAACAATAGAAAATCTTTATGTTTTAGCTTTAACAACCAATAAAGTGTCCTGAGTTTTAGGTCTCAGAGCAAAAAGCAACAATAGCTGGCTGTCAGACCTTCAGTTAAGATCAGTTTCCTATGTAAGGATGAGCTGATCACCAATCTCCCAATATTAAGGAAATCGGCATGTCTAATTCTGAACCATTTTTCTGCTTCATTTTATAACTTTAGTCTGGTCTTGTGTCTTTTTATGTTATTTGAACTCTCACATTTTCACCCCATGAAAAATTGATTTTAAGACGTCAGCTGTAAGAGTTGTTGAGTTTTTGCAGAATGTACAGAACTTTAACTTTATTCAAGCATGAACAGTTCAAATGGTGTTTTTGTAAAACGTTACTAAATATACTCCAGTTTGGTTTGTGACCTTGATAAGGTAAGATAAAAGCTGAAGGCTGAATGAAAATGGACCTTTGGCCGCAGTTTTACATCATCTCTTTCTTTTTGCTCTCAGTCATGAAACATATTTTCCTCTGCCATGAAAGAAAAATCAAATAAATCTCAAAATGAAAAACAGATTTGAACAGAACACATTTTTATTTAAACACTTCTGAGCAGCTTACAGTGAGAGGTAATGAGTCCAGACACAGGGCTGATGCTTCAGGCCACGTAAACATGACGGTAATTTTGAAGCATGAAAATTCACCATCTTATATTTGTTCCAAGTGTATTCTGACATGTTTTCTGCTTTGTTCACAGAATGTATTTCATAAATTGTTCCTTGATCTACTTATTTTCCAAAGTAGCAGCATGTGCTCAGTGTTCATGTCCTTAAATTAACAGTAAGTTAATTTCCCTTTGTAGTATTCACTTAAAACTCTTGCACATCTTAAGAAATGCACTTCAAACTCTTCAAATGATCAACATGATCAAGTGTCAAAACCAACGACTCTTGTTTCACAGCAATACAGCTGATATACATGCCAACCATGTGTAACATGTTAAAAGTTAATAAGTTAACAAGTGTTTTCAAGTTATTTTACCACTTTCGTCATTTTTTTTCAATTCTTTTCAAACTATTTCATGTCGAAACTTGACTTCACTGTCAATATTCTCTGCTTTCACATTATCATTATCTCTCTGCTTGTCACTGGATTCTGCTGAAGTACCGCTGTCATCTTATTGGCCCTCAGCTGTGACATCATTTGGCCAGTACTCATCCTGCATGTAGTGGTTTGAGGCAGCAAAGCTTGGTGTTTGTGGAGCATCTGCATCGTCTTGCATGCTGTTCAGCAGGTCTTGCTCCCACTCTCCCTCCACCAGTTTGTAGAGGTCGAGGGCGGCTTGAGCGTCTTCCACCGAGCAGTGACCGCGCTCTCCAACCTGAGCAGGAGACAGACCAAAGGGTCAAGCAGGGTTAACACAGGAGCGTCTAATTCACATGCATTGTAAGTCAAACATGATGTGGAATGGCTACTGGGAGCAGCTTTTCCTTGCGTCTCACCTGTATTTTTTTGTTGAGGAGTTTTTTTGATAAGGTTTTGAGGGAGACGCAGCGTTCACGAGGGAAACCGGCCAACCTGTTGAGGAGCTGTGTAGTTGAGGTGTCTCTGACCATGTGAGCAGGATGGAGAAGCTCCAGAGCTTCAAAGTCATGATAGACGGAGTGGCCAACAACCACTTTGCCCTCGAGGATACTGAGGATCTGCAGGAGGGAAGAGCAAGAGGTGGAACATAAAGCAGTTGTGCAAATATCAATGATTTGAAGATTCAGTGTGACCTATTTACACTGAACAAAGCTTCAGTGCCACTTCTGTAAAGTTAACGATCATGAAAAGGCTGAAACAAGAATAGAAATGACAACTGCTCAACTAGCAGGCCTCACCTCCTCCCTGGCTTGACTGAAGGGCGTTGCATTTCGCAGGTGATGCCTCCGGATGCCGCTCCATCGCGTCCTGTAGTCCGTGACGGGCTGTCGTGGCTGCACATATTTATCATACAGTATGTTACCATGATAGTCCAGGATGCTGCAGCGTGCCAGCTCGCTGCAGCACCCCCGTGGCCCCGTCCCCACCATCTCACAGTCTATCGCCACCACCGTGGTCGAGCAAGAGCTCAGGCACGGCGAGCTCCGTCCGCTGGCTGGGGGACTCGTCTCAGAGCAGAAACCGCTGTCCACCTCCCAGAGGTCTTTGTGCTGCTCAGAAGATTTAGGATTAGAAGGCTCAGACTCTGAAACATCAGAGCTCAGAGGTTGACTCTGTCCTTCCTGGTGGCTTGATTTGGTCTTTTTGATCAGTTTATTTGTATCCACTGGTTCACTGAGTTTGGCCGATGTTTTCCTCTTCATGTTGGCGATGATAATCTTCTGATGATATTTTCTTGTGGCTCTCGCACTTTCCAAAGCGCGAGTCACCATGGCTTTCTTACACAGGTACCGGTAGTTGTTAAGAAGCCCCCTAGAGCTGGATTTAGCCTTATTTGACCGCTCTGCCATTGTCAGCTTTATTAAGTAGCTTGGGGATCATATCTGAGATAAGAAATAAAAAACAAATGTAGCTTGATTAGTCAAAATCAGTGTAAATAAAGGTTAGTAACCACAGTTAAATGATTCATTAGCAGAAAAAAAACTGTGTTCCTTGCGCCTTCAAGCTGGTGTGTATTTTTGTATTACTTCCCCTCACCACATGTATACAAGCAATATTTAAAGGCAACATAACAAGTACAAAACAAAGCACCACGTTCAAGCTCTAAAACAGTTACTCTGGCGTTATGTACAATCTTGAGAGCTGTTATTTACAACAGTCTCTAATGCTGCTCTGCAGAAATATCGCTGACGTTTGGGAACAGGTGATTGACAGCAACAACAATGAGCCAATTTAGGAGCTATGAACTGGGAAACTCAAGGGTTGTTTTTCAATAATTTAACTGTCTGTTCAGTTGTAAACTGGTTAAAAAAATGTGGTTCACTGCCCTAAAGTGCCACATTTTACTTCGACACGTCCCAGCCACGAAACTCCGTTCATAATTTCGACATTTGAATATAAAATATCTATTTCTGTTACTTAACTTTACTCAACAACTGCTTAAACTGAGTTGAATTATCACTAAACTTTAAAGGTGAATTCGGCATACTGTACATCTTGTATTATCTCATGTACGATTCATTTCAAAGGGCCACATGCCCGTTTTTTTACGAGCAGGCCATCTGTAAAAAATAGTGCTTAATCATTAGAAGAGCTGCTTTGTGTTCGGTTTTATTTTAGCCGATTTGATCAGAAAAGGTTAGAAGTAAATTGTAATACAGAAACATATTCCTGAGAAGTGTCAAACTGTAACATCAGCCACGTAAACGCGAATTGTCAGTGTTGGCGTGGCGTTGTGAAAGCCTCGGTAAATTCATGAATTACAAAAAAAAAATGAGCGTCAAAAACGGCACTTGACATTTATCCTGAACGGAATACAGTAAACACGTCAAATGGATAAAAACTGTTGATAAAATCGCAACATTTAAACGTAGTTTTCGATATAATTACCTGACATTGTAGCACCACGGTTGCACGTGTAAACTCTGTACATGCCCGGACAAGTCTCCTATTACTCGCAATCTGATTGGCTGATTCTCTTCTTCGTTTGTTTTTTATTTGACTGCATTCGGTGTAGACCACGCGCCACATGCTGGTAAGAAGATGTACTGCTGCAGTCACAAATAAGTCGATACTGAAATTCCATTTCTTTTACATTTTCATTTGCGTTTCGGGTATTAATAATTGCGTATTTCGAATTAATTTATTTTGAAATAATAATAAAAACAATACTAATAAAGAACTCTGAAATCTATTGTAAAATAGATCAATAACAACACATAAATAAGAACGACTTTAGAAAGGAGAGTATCGCACTTCTGTAAAATATATTTATCAAAATACCAATCAAATTATCACTAAGTAAATAAATAGAATACATAAAAAGGTAAGGAAAAAGTAATACAAAAATAAAAGCACTGAACATTCAGATACCAATATGCCAGAATAATAAAAAAAGTACGAAATAATTGAGTCAATAAATATTAAAATAAGGTTAAAAAATAAAATAAAATAAAATAAAATTAGATTATGGGACTTAGAAAATATAATGTATATAATATATATAATATATATATATATATATATATATATATATATATATATATATATATATATATATATATATAAAAACAGTCTTTTCCTTGATGTGAATAAGTTAATTTTTCAAAAATTACCAAAAATCTAAATATACTGAAAAAATATTTTTTAGAGTTTATCTGTCATATTTATTCCCCAAATGGTGTAGCGTTACTTAAATCCTCCACCCATTTCAGCTATTTTTTTATATTCATTTACAAAAATAACCTGAGATAAACTTGATTACTAATTCTTAATTTATAAGAATTACTTTACCTAACTACTTTATAGTTCTTTCCAATGTTTTTTAGGTGTTTTATTCTGCTGCTTCCCTGCCTTTTGTCCTTTACAAACAGTTTTTACAAATCTGTCAAAAGTGGCTGAAAACAGTTTGACATAGGAATAGAGGAGGTGACAAAAATGAATTATTTGTGTCAGTGATTTTACCATTACTTCCTCAATTTTGAGGTTTTTGCAAAGGTTATCTTTTGGTCTGAAGCACAACAGAGACAAAAGACTGAATGATTAATGTTCTCAGGGAGTGAAAGCTATTTATCTTTTTTTTAAATGTTAAAACATCATTGATTACCAGTTTTACTTGAAAAACCACAATATTTAAGACCTCTGGATCTGGAAACATTGACAGTTTTTATTATCTGACAGTATATCGACCAAATGATTGACTGATCACTTCAAGACAGAACAGATCCCCTGACAAAAAGTGGTATAATGATTATGAGCCTCTGCAAGGCTGCAAAGAAGAAATCACCTCTGAAAATTTTACACATGAAAACTTTTTCATTGAAGGTGAGAAACATTTTTCATGGATGAGATGAGTTAATTTTGGTTTTGTGGGCCTTTTTATTTCACAATCCTTCCAAATGTACAAAAACAAAGATGTTTTACAAAAAAAAAAAAAAGCAATAAAACAAAAACGAAGAACAGAAAGGAATTCACCGCTACCAGTATCCCCCTGTGACGACAATGACAACAACGAAATCAAAGCGACAGATGACCGGAGACTGGAGGCTAACCAAAGTGCATCAGCCTGAGGTGTGGTAGACAGACCCGGGGAAATAAAAATCTCTAGTTTTCAAAAGACGTCCCCTCTTCCCTAAAAATTTGTTTTTGTTTTGAAACATGGGGCAGGCCCTGGCCACCACCTCTCCACCTTCCACAGTTTCCCCAGAGCAGTGGAGGACCTAAAGGGACAGCCGCGTCTTTGACTTGGCTTCAGAGCATTCGGTAGTTCACTAAGAGAGTGGAATATAATTTAGTTCTTTCTTCGCATGATGTCCCCACTCCTCTTCCTCCTGTTGTGTTTGAGGGGGATGCTGAGTTCTTGTTTGGAGCTTTTATAGCTCTGACTTCTTCTTCTTCTTCTTGGACTCCTCCGGCACTACCAGAGGGTTTGTGGCCTCCCTCTTCAGGTAAGAGATGAAGTCGCTCACCTCACGGCCTCCCTGCGGCACAGAGACAGAGAAAGAGCGGTGAGCAGAGCTGGAACAAACACACCTTTGTTTTTATCAACACTGAAGCTGAGGCTCACCTCGTATTTCTTTGGGTTCATCTTACGTCCAGCTGGTGAAAAGTATATCGTGGGGAAACTAAAAAAAACAAACAATGAAGAATTCATCACGACAAAAATCTGAATTTTCATTTTTCAACATTTTTAAAGCGACGTTATCTAGAGACCGTACACAACATGCAACTTTCTTAGCCACAAGATTCTTTCAACATCATTATTTGGAAACGTCTTCATCACACTTTCATTCATGCCCAACTCCAGCATTCATGGCGAACATACAGTCAAAAAATTGTACTCAACAGCGCCATTTGATGGACAAACAAGGTAAAGGCAGCACTTTTTGCGACTTCTAACTCACCCGCTGACTTCATACGGAGATGGCACATCATTGGCTGTGGCATCCATCTTGGCAATGACGACGTTGGGATCATTGGCGAGCTAAAAGAGCAGAGAGAGATAATTCAAAGTTGATAAATTTAAGTCTCATCAAGCGGAAACTTCAGATCTGGTGCCTTAAATCAGTGCGTCAGGAGTCCGCAGCTCACCTTCTCTCCCAGCTCTTTGTATTTGGGCTCCAGGCTCTTACAGTGTCCGCACCATGGAGCGTAAAACTCGATCAGAACGTCTTTGCTGTCGTCGTTCACGATGGAGTCGAAGTTCTCAGCCACAATAACCTGGATGTAAACAACACAACGGATCAATCATCCTGTTGTTAACTTCTCGAAATGTTTCATTACAACTACCCCAGACAAAACTGTTTGATGTAAAGTTGTGTTTGAGCTCACCTTGACAGGTCCGTCATTGTTCTCGGGGATGGGCTCTGACTTGAGGTACTTCTTCAGTTTGCCGGCGAAATAATCGTCCAGGAAACGCTGCAGAGCTGCACCATCACGACTAAGGAGAAGCAAACGAGATATGTGTCAGAGCGACTGTCCAGCTCTCTTGCAGTAAAATTTCATTTTTTTTTTTAAATGCGTTACACATCTGACTTGACTTACGTGAACTCCTCAGTCATGGCGTATTTATCTCCCTTGGCAGTACGAATAGCGACCACGGGCAGTTCTCCTGAGCTGCCGTCCAGGCCAAACTCTGTCACCTCATGGCTGAACATGTTCTTGTTGGCCACAGCGAAGTTCAGCTTCTTCCCCTGATCCAGGAACATCTTTGCCACCTTCATCACCCTGTGAAATGAAAAAAATGTTTGGATGACGTCAGACTTTAAAGTCAGGGTTTTGTGTTGTGACTCAGATTTTAAGGAGACAAACTTTAAAGCGACTTTAGAGACACTGACCTGTTTCTCCAGTAATTGGATCCCTTTGGATTTTTGTCATAATCGACGTCATAGTAAGCCACCAGCAGATCTTTCCCTCTCAGCTGGTCTTTGTTGTCGTCTGTCATGTGGGGGCAGATTCCAAAACTGAGAATGAGAGACACAGAGAAGGTCAGCTTACAAGAACTTTAAAACAACAAGCTCTAATCTTTCAGAAGAAGGCTACAGAGAGCAGTATTTATAACAGTGTAACTATCCACAGCAGTTTGATTTAAGGTTAGATTTTCTGAAATATGAAGCACAGACTTTTATTCTGAAGAGTAGCAGTGAGTTATCAAAAGAGGTCAGGTAGGGAAAAGTGAAAGTGAAACTAAAGGAGGGGAATTCCACAGTTGGGCTGCAACATATCTTTAAATCTGCAGCTTAGCGCAATGTGTGATATCTAATGGAGCTGCAAAGCTACAGCTTTATGGGAAATTTTGTGTTCTATAAGATACAAAGAGAGCTCCACATGGTGAAAACAAACTGCACTAGAATTAATCATGCAGCTCCACAAACCTGGATATTACTGACTTTGCTGAATCAGTTTGTTCCTCTTTATATTTCTTTAACCCAGAACCAGTGTCACTTATTTTCCAGACTTTACGGTACACAGGAAAACCCACTAGACTGTTTCTCCAATAGAAGCAAGCACATTTTTAACCTCAACAAACACACTAGCACCTGGATTCTGGGTAAATAATAAAACATGCTGAGATATTTTTCCTTACTACAAATCATGATTTACAAATCCTTCTTATTAATATTCCTCAAAATATCCACGTTGGGATTTTTTTTGAAGCTCTGTTGAGACATGCACACAACTTCAGCAGCACAATAACAAAACATTGCACCTTCCTGTGCGTTTTTGCAGAGCTGTGGAAGTGTTTGTCACACTTTTTTATTCTCAACGTCGATCTTTCACAGCTGCTGTCCCTGTCTTTCAGCAGCTTTGGGTTGAAAATGAGTTTTTGTGATTATTTTTTTAATTATCATTAGGTATCAAGAGCTCTTTTTGTTTTAAAGCACATGGTATTGAAAAGTGCCAAGGTTGGAAATTAACATCAACCTTACTTTATAGCCTTACAACTTTTATTGTATGTTAATGATACGGTTTAAATTTTCTCAAGTCTCTTAACATGAACTTTAGGATGTCCCAAGACTTTAAAATGACCAATCAAAAGTTATTTGTTTAAATCTTAATGAGTGTAATACAGTGTGTATGCAGTATGTAGTTTGTTTGCAGAGCTCTGCCTTAAGCACTCTGGCCTCTGTCGTCTGATTTGCACCTTAAATAAAGGTGAGAACTGATCTGTACGTTGTGCACTCGTCATCACTCAGCTGCCCGAAGTGACCTTAAAAAAGTAAAGTTCAGTATTTGTTCATCAGAAGAACCACAGGCTGTCCGTTACATCCGTGTGTATGCTCAGAGCTGATAGAGCGCTCGCTGTGTTTGCAGAGAGAAAAGCTCCTGTTGGTCTGTGACCATCTTTGTAAATATGAGGCGTCTGAATGTTTCAGCTGACAGAACTGACCACGACTGCTCCACAAGTTCCCACAAACAGACGAGTAACACTCACATGTTGTCCTGGATGAACTTCTTGAGTTTGTTGCTGGTGTATTTGTCGTCAGCGTAAACCACGGAGCTGTCCTCAAACTTGTTGGCCAGCCGCTGTGGACGGAAGAGGATGACTCCCCTGGAAACCAAAAAGAACCAGGACTTGTCATGACGCCGTCACCCTGCTGCACTAACGACAGTCACGCTGAAGTGAAACGAGCAAACTACTTACTCTCCATCGATGCCGTTGCTCTGGAGGAGTTCCTCAGTGTTGGTGTGAGCGAAGCGGTAGTTTTCCCTCAGAGCGTTTGCTGCTTTCTGGAACTCTGCGTGTGCTGTGCTTTTGTCATCAGCAAAGAATCCTGGGAAAAAATGACAACTCAGTCAGATCAGAGTGTAATAACAGTGATGATTATTCTCTGTGCCAGAAAAACACTTTGGATTGATGACGTAAGGATGAAGGTTATTATCTAACCCCAAGTTCATGTGCCACTAGTTTTCTTTTTTGTACTCTCTCAGTTTGTCTTCATGAGGAAATACAACCTCACGGATTAACTGGTGTGAAACCTGTGGCGTGGTCACTGCCTACTACATGAGTCTGCAGGAAATACTGGTTTTATATTTACAAAGCTTAACAAACTTACCACTAAATTAAAGTGTTTGTTTTCATTTTAACCTATGTACTCAACACAAATGATACTAGAATATTCTCTTTATGGCTTGCCTTTAAAAGAAATCAAAAATTATCTTTTATATTAAAATACTGTTTCTTTAACTGTGTGATGTTTGAAGCTTGTTTACACAAACCAGCTTTAGACACTCATCAGAAATGAAACTGAAACTAAAGTCAAAATGAAATTAAAATAAAGTGCAATGTCACACTGCAGAGAAATATCCAGTTAATAAAGATAAACATCTCACCAATAACACTTGCATCTTGGTCCGCAATAAACTTCTGCAGGTCTGCGTCACTCTTAAGTTCCACAGAAGCTGGACCAGCCTGCTTCTTCAAGAAACTCACGATCCCATCTACGGAAAGCCAGAGGAACAAAATTAAGAGAAGAAGAAGAAGAAAAGCACGAGATCACTGAAGTAGCTCATTTTTAAGATGACTTAAACAGGGACATGTAATATATCCCATCAGAGGAAAATACCTGCACTCCTGGGACCATCATAGGGACCTGCCTCCTCTCCATCCCTGAAGATCTTCAGAGTCGGGTAGCCATTGACGCCGTATTTGCTGCATGTGTTGCTGTTAGCTGTGCAGTCAACCTACGGGAAAAGAGAAAATCATTGACTTTCTGAGGAGGTGCAGAGTGCATGTTGAAGAGGACAGAGTCAGGTGAACCGTGTTGTGTAATACCTTGGCCAGCGCTACAGTGCCTTTCAGACGTGTGGCGGCAGCCTCGTACTCAGGTGCTAGTCGTTTACAATGGCCACACCTAATGGATAGAGGATATGGATCCGTCAAAGAAAGAACAAGCAGCTGTAGTCAGGTTTCATCCTGGCAAAGATCCTAGAGGGATTTCAAGAATCCACAACGAGGAATCTGATCCCTGTGAGTCAAACACGAGTAATGCAACTGTGACTGAAAAAACTGGATCCACCAGATTGAAAAGTATTTACTTAATAACTGAACCAGAATTAAAGGTTAGACAAACTGGTAGATGCTTTGTTTGTCATCAGATAAGTAAAACAGTAAATATTCAAGTGTAAGATGAATCCATGAATGAATATAGGAACCTTTGTTTCAAAATCCAGACCTATAAGCAGGAGAGGAATCATGGAGTCAATGCTCAAGACCGAGCTTTCTACCGAGCTACTTTTAACATGACATGCTTATACTTTATTAAGCACATATACTCTGCTTTATGCATTTTTCATTTGTTTTTACTAATTTTTGTTTTTAAATGCCTTAACATCACTTTATGTTTGCTTTAAAGAGTGCTGTGAAAATAAACCTCTGGCTATAAACTTCTCCTTAACTTTCATTTTGTCAATTACAACTCAATCTTGATTATCCTAAAGTTGCTCTAAGCAAAACAAATATCAGATGAAGTGATTCCTACTGTTTTTATTCACTTTGAACTTTAACATTTAGTTTGTCCTCTTTTTGAAGTAGTTGCAGCAGCACATGTCTCTGGCATAAGAACTTTATAACAAATGTTATCACATTCTTTTTGCAATTTAAGTCAAAGACTTTCCTTTATATGTAAAATAGATGTAACTTATAAGAATGGCTATATTTTGAGGTTTACAGAGCATAGCAATGACTTTGTAGGTTCTTTGTTTGTTTTATGGGTATTTTACCAGCCAATCAATCAAAAACCTTTTAAAAAACAAAGTGTTCTAATAACTTTGGCCACCACTATACTTTTATTATTGATATCTCACTGGAATCAATAAATTCATTTGTTACAGCAGCTCATAAAGGAAAAATGTGGCCAAATTAAGACATAATACTCTCAAAGTTCAGTGTATTAAAGGTGTAAACACAAAATAAATGTATAAACTATGCTCATGTTTTACTCATATAACACTATACTTTAAATAATAAACAAAAACAATCAGTTTGGTGGATTGAATTATTAATTTAAACTCAACTTCGGTGACTTTTGCTCTAACCTTTTCACACAGATTTAAGTTTGGCACTGTAGTAAACGTCACACTTTCTCTGGACCAATCAGAGGTCGACACCAAAACTTCTTTAGCCAATCAGAACGTTACAACAGTGAAAGGGCACACCCCTAACTTCCTTATAGCCTCTTTAGCACGCAGTTTTAAATGAAAGTTATCATAAAACCTCATTTTATTTAATACCTGGTTCTCAGCAGCTTTTATATGTGTAAAAAGTGTAAAAGTTAGCATACTTTAAGAAGGCCTAATCACAGCTACCTGGCTTACACTGCACTGCCTTTAGCTTTAATGCTAACGTTGGTCCGGAGCCAATTAACCTTAGACTGTTACACATTTCCAGCTCTGAAATATTTTATACAAATTGTGTAGATTTAAAAGTAGCTTATAAAATTAAACGAGTACAACATATAAAATGTAATGTTTCAATCGTTCAACGTCAGGTAAGTTGCCGCAAATTAGCTGCACTATTTACCACGACGCAGGCACGCATACTAACGTCAAATGTGTCGTTTCGGAAACACTCTAATGCTCTGATCGTTACCAAATAAGGTGGAAACACTCACCAAGGAGCAAAAAACTCTACAAGAATGAGGCTGTGGTCTCCGATTTTGCTTTCGAAGTCATCATCCGTGAAGTCGATCACATCACTGGCCCTGGAGAGCCCGGCGAGGGCAGCCAAAAAGATAAGCTTCAACATCTCACACCGCGGGACTTATTTTCTTATTTTACACAAAAATAAAATTTGAATTGCAAATTGCGTCCGTTGCAGCCCTCTCTTCGGCTCCTCAGGCCTGAATGTCAGGGATGATACTGCCTCGGACTGGGCCAGATGAAGACTAGTCGATAGAGAAAGAGAAAGGGATGAAGGTGGTGAAGATGTTCGGCGAGGCAGCGGGACCTCTCCTTACCATAGTGTGGCAGCCTCCCATTGGTCGATGTAGCCTGTCACTTTGGCTTGATGGTCCAATCAGAAGTCGGGAAATGAAACTCCGCTTCTTTGGAGCCAATGAGAACTCGGCAAAATCAAAACTCCTCTCTCACACATCCCTGCATGCATTGCTGCCCTTTAAATGAAGCTGTAAAGGAAATGTAGGATTCTATTTTAAGTGTTTTTTTTTTCCTTTTCTTTTCTTTCCTTTTTTTAAAAGGTTATTAAGTTTTTAATCCTACTTTTTAGAGTAAAATTGAGGAGTTTTTCTCTAATCAGTTTTTGCTTTGTTTTTTTTTTTTTCTTTTTTTTGTTAGTATGAAATTGTTTTAGATAAACATTTGCTTGTTATTTATTGTTTGACTGGTGTGGGCTATGAGAGCAACGCTTTTTCATACTCAAGGAAATAACAATCAGAAGCTGACGATTAGTTTCATTTTAAGTGAAATAGTGAAACATTTGATTGTGTGATATGACATACACAGTACAAACTTGTTTCAAATGTTATTGTACAGTTCATACATGTGTGGGGACCAATTCTTAGCTGCATAACAAAAAACTGCTGTATCATGTTTAGGATCTTGTTTTGTTCTGACTTTCCTGATGGTCAGTGGGCCAGCCTAAGATATCCACATGTGTCATCAGCATATTTCCACTCAGCTGAAAGCTCTGAAACCACCGTAGACCATTAGAGTGATCTAATGATCCTGCCTTTGTGATATATCTCTGACTGAAAAGCAGAGTTTGTTATTGATTTGATGATGTAAATTTAAGTCTGGGTCCTAAAAACCTTCCAAATTTCTTTCTTGACTCTTCTCTATAAGACAATAAAATGAGCTGATTCTAGGTCAAGTTCATTTTTTTTTTTATTCAGACAGTCTCTGATTTGCCATCAAGTATGTCTACGGTTTAAGTGAAATGTATATTTGCGAAATACAGCAGGTAAATAACTGTGGTCCAAACTCCAAATCAGTAAGTTGAGGTGACTCACCTTAGCTGGCACCAGCTCTGAAAGAGAAAAAAGGATTATGGCTTTTGAATTGACAGCAAATATCTTTAATTGGCCAATTACATTGCATTTTGTTTTTGTTATACTTGTTGATAGACCATTTGTACCAACAAATGGATCAGTAAAATTATAAATAATATCATGATTAAATATTTGTCATCACCTTTATCATTTTAGGTACAAAATTAAAACTTACACACAAGTTATAAAACAGATGTAAAACAGACATGTAGCTCTTGTATTATCAAATAGACACCTCCCTCCTCTTTAACTGGAACCTTGGCCTGGATGTCCAAATAAAGGTCAAACCAGGATCGTTATCATGTTGCTCTGCAGGTTTCTGTAACGTCTGTTTTGGATAAACTAAGCCCACAGGATTTAGTGTGCTGTGCTACATCCGTGAGAGCAGACAAATTTAATGAAAATTAGTTTTCATAACCCAAAAGGTTGCTTTAAGAGGAGAACTCGGTCAAAGCAAGAGATTACTGTGAAGGTTATTCAATTGAAGTACTTAAAATCTCTTGTTATAAGTATTTACATTATCACTTCTTCAGGAGCTACGGAAACAAACCAGAACATCAACAACGACATGAAGAATTATTTTTACCCTGTGATTAAAATATAGCAATAATAACAGTTTAAACATTTTTCACAGCAAATACACTCAGATTGTTAAACATTTGACAATGAGTCCATCAGGATGAAAGATGTCCCTCTGATACACAAGACAATATTAGGAGAGAAATGATGTGAACTGTTTTGTCCACAGGAGGGCGCCAAAATTTCACACTATGGAAATTTCTCACAGTAGGGTCAAGATGCTGAATGACAAGCACAATGAATTTCTATTTTAATAATTTTTACATTTAACATGTACACTGTAGTTTGGTTTTAGTTGTTTTAAGCCATTCAATCAATGTCATATTTGTGTCAGTGTTATTTGCATGTCTAAATGAAAAGGATAATTGATAATTTTTTGTATTTGCTTCTCATTCTCAAAAACAGAGGTGCTCAGAGGTCAGTTTTTTTTTTTTTTTACCATGGCTTGTTAGACTTAACTCTTGTGTTTTTTCTTTTTCTGGTTGTATCTAAACCTTCTCTGTGAATAATCTGTCTATATGCTGAATGTCTCTCATCAGGAAGAACACTGGACTCGTTGAATTTACTTCTCAGGTCTGTTTTGTCCTGGTTCTTGTTTTTGACCAGTGATGACTTCTCTCTTTTTTTCCAATGTGCAACACAAGAAATGAAAAAGGGTTGTGTTGAGTGTTAAACTTACCTTCTTATATAAGAGTTGACTTGTTTTTAAAGAGACCTGAAGAGACACAAGTACCATTTCATGTGCTCCTTATAATCCCATTAAGTATTTTTAAAGCTTTAAATGTTTGAAATAATCAAAGCTAGTTTTTTTTAATGTCATCTCCAGAAGTATTGGTTAAAATGAGTAGGGCATAAATATTAAGTATAGGAGCAGAATACCTTTGTTATCATGCTGTTACAAACAAATAAAGGTATAAATAATGTGAATATTTACCTCAGACCTGTGTCTGAAAAAAAAAACCCAGAGACAAGGTTCCTTGTGCAGATAAATTTCCTAATTTTCTTTATCTACCTATTAGAATAAACAAATATTTATATTTTATTTTTATATTTACATTTTCCCCTTTTTTTGCTGTTGGAAGAGCTGCAGTTTCCTCTCCACACCAGCAGGTGGAGCGCTCTGACAAAATAGAGTCTGGCAGGACAATTTCCTCTGTTTGTAGTCCAATAAGGCATCTAAAAAAACTACATGTTTCATTAATGTTCAAGAAAAGGACACAGGAGGCCTCAGAAAAGTAAGTTTAAATGTGTTTAAGTTCAGAGGTAAGACGCAGAGTGTAGAGCTCCCAGGAGGTGGAATTAATAAAACAGACACTCAGTCTGCTCTTTTTAGCTGTCTCCCCAAACAGATCAGTCTCTCTTAGTTACAGCTCACAAACTCTCCTCATCTCTGCTTCTCAGTTCTGAAGGCAAACAGCCGCCGGGCGAGCAGAGTTAATCCTTAAAGCGGAGCCTTTCTCCCAAAGCAGCCAGCGTTTACTGTAAACTCCTGAGAGCTGAGAGGAGGAATCACTCAAAGACCAAATTAGGTTAGAGGACGAGCTGACTGTCAGTGTGTGAGGAGCTGTGATTTAAGAGTGTTTGTAAATGCAGGGAGTATTTTAGGAAAGCATCACAGCATTAAACAAAGACATCAGATGTTACCCTCTGAAATCTCAGGCATCTCAACATTTTAATAAAAAATTTTTAGATTATATTTTTCTCCTTTCAGTCCCTCAGTATGTCATCAGTATCAAACCTCCATTTTATCCTCTCTGCTCTTCCTCTTTCTCCTACACTGTACAGATTAGCTCTCTGGTACCCACAAAGCCCCTTCCTCTCAAACCAGGAAACCCCAATGCTTCAGTGAAGTGGTTACCAAGGCAACCCTCATTCCTCAGTCATAACTGGAGCAAGGAGGAGGAGAGGAAGAGAAGAGAAGGTCTGCAGCATTATGCTTGTGACACTCAGAGAGGGAGAGGCAGAGGGAGGAAGAGGAGGATGTTAGTGTGCATTCGTCAGAACCTTCGTCCAGAGAAACAGATTCTTCACGCCCCACAACACCAACACTTGACGTCTTCATCAGCTGCGTCTCCTCAGAACACTGAGACGCCTTGTTGTCCCGTCAGACCACAACACTGGGGAAATAGTCGCCTGTTACATCAGTGGAGACAATAAAAATCTGTTTGTTTACAGCCGGACAAAGCTCTTATTCCGTGTTTCCCCCGCTGCAGAGAAAAGAAAATCTTGATTCTACCTTAAATATTGACACTTGTTCAGGTTAATTTTCCACCTTTAGTGCAGATGATGCCACAAGCAATTCTGTGAATATCCTTGTTGGGGAGCTTAAATGTGACATTTATTCATCACAGAGTTTTATAAATGAGCTCGGCAGTAGTTTGAGAACTAAGAAACACGGAGCATGCTAAAAATAGTAGTTAACATTTATTTTCAATAACCTGCCGGCTATAGTCAGTGCTTATTTGTTGGTTTGTGCTGACATTTGACTCCAGACTGCTTCAGCACCACTGGATCCAGTGTAGTGTACTGGTCCCATTTCCTCTGGTGTTTTTCCGCCTCTGCATCCATCCTTACCTTCACCCATCAGACAACATTGCAGCAGCCAATCAGCACGCCTTATTATCACAAGAACCCCGCCCACACAGATCACTGCATGGCCAATGAGGTTAAAAATAAGAGGCTGGAGATCCTCCACAGAGGCTCAATTTTGGATATTTTATGTGTGTGAATCCAAAACTATGCATTAAAAAACTACAAGGACGCGTTTATTCTTAAGGGACTTTCCTTCAAACAATCAAAAATTAAGAAATAAAAAAGATGTTAAAACTCTTTCGAGCACGGCACTCTTATTTCACAAGTGCTCTTTTAATTACCTTACCTCTTCAACCATTTAGGCCATGTCAACATGTAGCTGGGTATCTGGGAAACCGCATATATCTTTATCAGTTTACACCTGTCATTCAACCTAAAGAGCAGCTTTACGTCACTAAAAACAAGGTTATCTGAAAACATCTGAAGATTTTCTGAAGATTTTGGGAAACTTAGGTTTCATGGTTTCGTGTAGATGCCAGTAAACTGAGTTTTTGGTTCTCAACCTAATGACAGGGGCCCATTCTGATTGGTTGGCAAGGGTTTTTACACCTGGAAAACACTGCCAGACATGGGTTTGGCATGCCTCAAGCTGCACTTATTGGAGGATTTGCCTGCTGCATGTGGACTAAAGTATCTTTAAAAACGAATGATGGGGGATATTGGTTTCTGAAAATGCTTGGCTACGTGTGGAGAGGGCCTTAGGCTCGAGGGAAACTTCATACTGCTTCCTAAAGAAGGAGAGACCAGCTTTAGGGCACTATCTGGTGTATTTCTGTATTGCATATTTAGCAACGTGCAGTGACGTCCCACTCACAGGCAATAATTGATGCAATTTTTCATCATTTCTAGCGCTTCATTCCCATAATTCTTCAACCATTTGGGCAAGTGAAAACAAAATCAAACCATTTCTGAAAGAAAAGATGAGCTTTCCGTGCATGATTTGGGACTTTTTTGTCATGAATATCATTATATGAGATCTTGAAGTTTCCTTTATGGCCTAAAAAGCAAACCGTCATACCTGAAAAGCTGGAACATTAGATTTTTGTTGCTGAAAAGGTTAAAATGATGACAGTTAAAATGCAGCTAAAATAATAAATCAATTATGGAACTACAAGAGGATTTTTTTCTTTAATTGCAGGGAACTGACTCACAATATATTTTCCTGTAAACCAACATTTCCAAAAGGAACATTTCACCCAATGCAGCCATGATAATTCTTTGAGATTAATCAGGCTGTGACACACTCAGAGGACTCTTGGACACAGAGCAGCTGGGATTTAGTGATGGCAAGAGGTATTTTCTATGTGGACTTTGATTAGGTTATTTATTTCTTTTATTTTGACACTATCATCTAATTCTCTTCACTTACAGCAGCCACACTAAAAATGATGAAGACTCTTATTTTGAAATGCAGGCTTTGCAGCCTACCTAAAGAATCCTGAAATTTCTCACTAATTCAGATCATTCAGATCCAAAGGTCTCAGCTCGGTTAGGAAACAAAAGCCCGAGCAGCAGCCTGTCAAAGCATAATACAGTTTTGTTTTGCCTCTGACTAAACACGGTCACATGACGCTCTGCAACCACGCTGATCACAATCACGCTCCTGGAGCTCGGTTACCGTGGTTACTTAAAGCTTGGGCTGCATGCTCAGGCAGAATAAAACCCGGTCCATGTGGAGACCAAAAAAGGAAACAAGTGAAGCAACAAAGTAAGACACGGAGTGGAGGAGGAGGTACTGTTAAATAGATGATTTCTTTAATAAAAGACGTTACGCTGTGACATTCAGTGATGAGCTGGAATGATATTGCTTCATAGCTTACAGTACAGAACCCAGCCCGGCCAGTGTGAGTTATTACATCAGACACCAGTGTGTCATCAAACATACAAAACCTCCTCAGTCTTACCCTGTTAATCTACATTCAAACCCACTCCAATGGTGAAGAGAAACACACGAACCACGATGGAAATAAAGCACAGATGGATGGACTTTATAAGCACCAGATAGTAGTCATGATCAATCAACACAGAGGGACCAGAGAGGGGAGGGGGGGAGCTGAGTATAGGACATGCGTCAGAGGAGGAGGGAGGCGGGGTAAAGCCAGGACAGGTGGGCCGAGGAGAGCTGGAGATACTGTTTTGGCCATGCAGAGATCAGCCGCCATTTTGGCTCTGATACAGTTTGTGCATTTTCCACCGAAAAGCAAGATTTGAGTTTAAACATCTTCAAATGCAAACACTCTGAAGCCAAATGCAGTATAGTGGGGCTTTTTGGTCGAGCCAGAATAATACATGTAGGTTATATCTTAGAGAGGTACACAAGGAGGGAGGGTGGGTGAGTAGATAAGTAGTTAAAATGAGGCGATGACATAGATATTTATAATATCTACGGGCACAAAGAGGGAGTGTTTGTGCATGTGTGTGTGCCCAGAGGTTTGTGGGGTGAGGTCAGGGGTCAGTGAGGGTCTACTTGAACTGCTTGATGGGTGGGGGCACCTTGATGTCCTGGCCTCTCTCCAGCCTCTTCTCGCACTCGATGAGATAGTTGACGCCGTCGATGACCGTCTGCACCAGCTGGACCTGAAGGAGGAAGCAAAAGATTGTGGATCGTAAAAAAAAAAAAAAAAAGTGTTGCAGTTCCTTGAGTGTCCACTTGGGCTCCAAAACCAAAGATACTTGGTGGATTAAAGAATTCATACGACATGACACTGAAAACACAACAGCGTCTGAGCTCCACAGGCAAGCAGCTGCTGTGTGATTGGTCACATCTGCTTCTTCGTTGTTCAGCTAATCAGTTTTAGCGTACAGCTTCCTGACTCAAAAGGAAACACAAATATGCTAATTCTAGTAGCTTTTTGATTCAGACGCTTTTGTCTGAAACGACGTACATCACAAGCAAGAATTTAGACAGAAGGAAAAACCTTGTTAGTGCAACCTAGTGCTATAAGTGCATGATTTTTTTTCAATAATGTAGAATAATCTAGCCAACTAACCACAATTAAGTGCTTCAACAATATACTTCAACCTTCAACAACATTCAGTAATTAGTGCTGAAAATTCACTGAGAGCTGGGTCTTTCTAACTCATTCTACCCCTGAGGACAAAGAGAAGAAGGCTCAGATCAAGGGTCCAAGTGTTCCCTGAACAGATGAGTCTTCAGACATCTCTTAAAGTAGAAAGGGACTCTGTGGATTGTATAGAGTTAGGTAATTCATTCCACCATTTGGGAACAACAGAGGGGAAGAGTCTGGCTAGAGATTTGGAGCTGCGCTGGGCTGGGGGCACCACTCACAAGCAGAGTGTAGTGGGTGAGAAGGAGTGTAGACCTGGATGAGGGACCCCAGGTTGGCAGGAGCCATTCTTGTCAATGTTTTGTAAGCCAGAAGAAGAGCTTTGAATCGGCAGAGTTTGTGGCACAAGTTGATTGAAATTAAGCAGGAAACCGATCTGTGGTTGAACCAAAGGTCAGGGACAGCGGAGGAAAAAGGGTCCAAAAAAAAGGTGGTTTTTGCAGTACCACCTTCGGATATATCATCTCTGAGCTCTCTGATTCTTTTTTCCTCTGAAGAGCTACAAGAGAAACAACTCCTCACTATTTTTTCCTTCTCTCCGCTCCAGCTGTCCCGACCTTGCCTTCATCTATCACGTTGTTGGCTCCGCCTGCAGAGAGCCGCTCCCCTGAGTGCTCATCCGTCTTCAATCTGGATGATGGAGACCCAAACGGCAGTGAGCGGCCCACGGTTTGGGTGCTCCTATTTACCATCTCACACTACAACCTCCTCCTGGTTTTATTCCTCCTGAACGAGAGCAAAGAGCAGACTGTGCTCCCTCAGTCCCAAAGAGTCACATCTCAAGGTTATGTAACAGTAAGAAAATCCGAGGAGTGATCCTCATTCTGAGAGCGAATTAGCACACCGAGCTCCAACCAGCAGAGAATTACACCAGGAGAACAGCTCTATTGTGCTGTATGACTGTGACACATAGGCATGACAGCATGAGCAGTGACATAACGAACACACACGACATGAAGAGTCTGGACAAGAACACCCTTCTACTCTCCCACTTTAATGAAAAACAGAAAAGTCTGCAGCTGTTGTGCATCCAAGGTTGCATGCATGAGAGAAAACTGCATTAAATTCTATATCGATAAAACTTTCAGTGCTCTGTTGAGCTTTGTGAACGTGTCTCAGCATCCTGTCTCTGTGTTAAGCTTCTCGAAGTGTAGACATGAGGTGAAGCTGCCTCAGTGTCAGTGTAAGTTGATGTTAAACTGAGCGTCACATAGACTTAGCATGTAAACAGCATATGTTTGATGAAACACTCATCCCTAAGTCTCCTCTGTGTGATTTTATAGGTACAAGCTTTTGACTTTTAACCCAAACAGATTTAAAAATCTTGCTGCATAATGCACAGAAAGTAAACCTTGACAGATACTCTGCTCTCTAATCTCACACCCTCACATAACAAGATATCAGAATAAAAACACACCTCCCTTTACAGGATGTTATCAAGATTATCCCTCCATTGATCTTAGAGGGAAGGAGATGTAAACAAACAGAGTCAGACTGCAGTCTGCTGTAGAGACGCTCTGCTGCTCTGCAGTGAGAAATATTAAATAACAACGGAGAGGAAGTTAGTGGATGTGTGGGTGATTTGGGAAAGCAGTAAACACATGGTGTGTTTTCTTCATGGAGGACTGAATGTGAGAGCTGACCTGATTTTGTATCTGTCAGCTGTAGCATGCTAGCTTTCTTTAGCATCAGGGCTAATTTGATTAGCTTGGGAATCCAATCAGTGTGTACTTCCCTGTCTCTGATAAGTTGTCCTGGTCTAAGTTTGGGTTAGCATATTGTGACTGTCACCAACACTTTAGTCCTACTTTAATGTTATACTCCCTTTCAGCAGACTGTATGCAACAATTTGGTGTTAGTTGCTGGTTTGTACAATAATTTGTTTCCTGACAGTGTTGATGATTATGATGATCCAGTACATATTTCATATTCCAGATCTTAGTTTCCAGAATATTGCTAGGATCTGGATCGTACTTTTGCATCCGTCAGAAATTATGGTGACCTTGTCTTGTATTGTTTTGCAAAGCAATCCGACCATTTATGGTGGAGTTATATACACATATGGTGAAAACAGCCCTATCTCACAATGATAAAGAATCCTTTAAAAAGTCCTGGATCCAGCCAGTGATCAGGATCACCTCCAAAATTTAACCACTTCTTCCTTATTCCATTTTGAACATTTCCTGAAAATTTCATCAAGATCCGTTTGTTACTTTTTGAGTTATGTTGTTCACAGACAAACATAGACATAACTTCCTAGGTGGAGGTTATTAAGCCATTTACCTGGAGCATAAAGACAGTGAAACATATACAAGATCAAAAATGTCTACCTGTGTCCATTTCAACACATCACCTGATGCCAAAAACATTCACGTCTATAAAGTGGAAACACCCCAAAATATTTAAATGTTCTAAACATTGATCCTGGAGGCATGAAGTGTGTGCACTCTATCTTATATAAGTATAGAAAAAAACAGCCTGATCTGACACCAACCTGAGCCCTGTCATGTCTAATTAATAATGTTAAGTCTGCACTTTTTATTTGGGTCTTTGTCTTTCGAATTGGTCATGTTTTTTTTGTTGTAATGTCTATCTCTTTTTCTGGTCACATCACTTCCATAGACTGTATATAGAGTGGATAGCGTGGCTTCGCCATTTATCATTCTACGGTTTTGAAGCCAAAATACCACCGACTCAGGTGCCACCATTGTAGCAGTTTGGAGCCAGATTCTGCGCAGTAGAGATGATGAGGGATTCTGGGAGAATCTGAGTGGAGCTAGGTGACTAACATAAGGATTATTTTTTTTCTTTCGAGAGTCTAATCACTTCTTGACTCTACCTCCCGACATAGTTTACGATCCCCGTAAAAAATATACGAGAACGGCAGCTGTCAATCATTGTTAAACGTTACGTAAAGCCTCGTTTTTAACCTTGTATAACTAATGAAAACGAAACTTTTCAGAAAAAAAGAGGACTCGGGTACAAGACAGCCAAATTATATCTTCAAATCACCACAACAATCGGACGTGAGAAACATTTCTATGAGGTGTATCAATTTTTTTAAGTTTGACCACAGCCCATCTGGAATGGCTGGAAAGCTGGATTTTTTAACCTATACTGCAGCCAGTCACCAGGGGGAGCAGTTTTTGTGGAGACCTCACTTCGAGCCTAGCAAGCTGACGTCCATTTTTTTTACAGTCTATGGCCACTTCCTGCCCTGGTGTTTTCCTGCCTTTGTGACTGTGATCCACATCACTGGTTGTCCTTAAGGAATAGAAGCCTGCATCTCCTTTTTGTCCTGAGTCAGATTGGTGTGTCTTCTCTATCGTTCATGTGCCGTCTTACAGTTCCACTGTTTCAATTAGCAGATGCTTTTGTCAAGTGTTACAAGTTATTTGGCGGCAGGTGCTGCCATTAAGTGTAAGAAGAAATGTTTTGTTTTTCCTGTGTAGAATAATGTGTCCGTAACTAACCACAATTAATCACTGCAACAATGTAGTTCAACCTTCAACATATTCAATAATCAGTGCTAAATACTGACAAAGAGCTGGATCTAGGACCTTCTAATTCATTCTACCCCTGAGGACAAAGAGGAGAAGGGTCAGATCAAGTGTTCCCTGAACAGATGAGTCTTCAGACATCTCTTAAAGTGGAAAGGGACTCTGTGACTCTTAGTTGCTGCTTTGCTCAATTAGTTTTTCCACATAAGATGTTTTTTTGTTGTTGTTATTTATTAGTTCTCAGTTTCCATTATTCAGACTGTGATGTATTGGTGATGCTTTGTTTTGATAGTCTTAATAGTAAAGACTTTATTTCTTTTACACATCATGGAAGTTGTGAGTTTGGGTCTTTCCTCCAAATGAGGAGAAATGTCAAAGGACAAAAGAAAAGATACATCAGCATGACAAGTAGGGGGTAGGGATGAGATAAATATTCAGACCACAACCTGTGAGCACTGATGGTCTCTGAACATATTTATCTGGGAATTCACCTCTGTGACTATGCAAACATAAAAACACACAGCACACACAGAGATGTCTCTACCTCAGACTGTCCCAGGCGGTCCAGGTTTGAGATGTCGAATGTACCGCCCACAGCAGCTGTGTCTACACCGCCTGTCCCTCTCTTCTGCAGACGCAGGTTACCCAGGATCTTACTGAAGCGAGGATCCTGAGGACAGAGGAGGCTTATTCTTACAGGAGCCTCATCTATGAGCAACATTTAAAAGAGTCTTTTGAACAACTGAGGCGTTACCTTGCTAAGCATGGGCAGTTTGACGTGGACTCCGGCCCTGAGTCCTGTGCCCAGGTTGGAGGGGCAGGTGAGGATGTAACCGAGCCTCTCGTTCCACATGAACTCCCAGCCTCTCTCCTGGATCAGACGCTCCACCTGGGGCAGAGAGACAATCACTTTCACCCACACACTCTCTGATCTTTGGTGTGTTTGATGGATGTGGACTTAGTGACTTTAAAGATTGGAAAATGCACAAGAGAGTCAGAGAATCTCTGTGTGGTCAGAGCTTAAACATCCAAGCTGAAGTCTCTATCCCCCAAACATTTCAAGAATTCCCTCCTGTTTACAAACAGCCATACCTCCTTCAGGCCTCTGCAGAACCTCTCAAAGACCCGCTTCATGTTCCCTCCTTTCTCCATAGAGATGACCCTGGTGTGATCCTCCTCATTGATCCAAACCAGGAACGTCTTCTCGTTGTTGTGCCTGCAGAGAGAATTTATATTAAGGTATAAATCCAATTATAAAATATTGATCCTCAACATGTCAGGGCTTATTTTGTCCTCAGAGAGCACACAGGGGAAACGTATTCTGCTTTGTTTACTTTCAACAAGACCTTCAAAGCTGCAAAACCTAAGATCACTTTGTCAGCGTAGAGGTGAAGGTTTTGTTCTTGAAACTGTGAGATAAAGTGAAGAATGGCGTGCTTCCTGTTACTCTTTGTCTCTAGAAAAGAATTTAAACAATCTATGTATGACGAAGTGAGCAAAAGGAGGTGACGACATTAGTCAGCAATCTTAGTCAGAGTTTGTGCCCCCTCAGACCTTTATCTGAGGCTTTTGTTCCCATCTGTGAATAAAACACCCACCGGTGACTTTAGTTAGCACACCTCTCTAACTGCTCGTTAACGCAAATTCCTCATCAGCCAATCACATGGCAGCAGCTCAATGCATTTAGGCATGTAGACATGGTCAAGACAATCTGTTGCAGTTCAAACCGAGCATCAGAATGGAGAAGAAAGGTGATTTAAGGGACTTTGAACGTGGCATGGTTGCTGATCTAAGTATTTCAGAAACTGCTGATCTACTGGGATTTTAACCCACAACCATCTCTAGGGTTTACAGAGAATGGTCCCAAAAAGAGAAAATATCCAGTGAGCAGCAGTTCTGTGGGACAAAATGCCTTGTTGATGCCAGAGGTCAGAGGAGAATGGACAGACTGGTTGGAACTGATAGAAAGGCAACAGTAACTCAAATAACCACTGGTCACAACCGAGGTCTGCAGAAGAGCATCTCTGAACACACAACACGTCCAACCTTGAGGCAGATGGGCTACAGCAGCAGAAGACCACACCGGGTGACCCTCCTGTCAGCTAAGAACAGGAAACTGAGGCTACAATTCACACAGCAACACCAAAACTGGACAATAGAAGATGGGAAAAACGTTGCCTGGTCTGATGAGTCTGGGTTTCTGCTCCACATTCAGATGGTAGGGTCAGAATTTGGCCTCAACAACATGAAAGCATGGATCCATCCTGCCTTGTATCAACGGTTCAGGCTGCTGCTGGTGTAATGGTGTGGGGGATATTTTCTTGGCTCACTTTGGGCCCCTTAGTACCAACTGAGCATGGTTCAAAGTCCACAGCCTACCTGAGTATTGTTGCTGACCATGTCCATCCCTTTATGAGCACAGTGTACCCATCTTCTGATGGCTACTTCCAGCAGGATAACGCTCCATGTCATAAAGCTGGAATCATCTCAGACTGGTTTCTTCAACATGACAATGAGTTCCCTGTACTCAAATGTCCTCCACAGTCCCCAGATCTCAGTCCAATAGAGCACCTTTGGGATGTGGTGGAACGGGAGATTCTCATCATGGATGTTCAGACGACAAATCTGCAGCAACTGTGTGATGCTATCATGTCAATATGGACCAAACTCTCTGAGGAATGTTTCCAGTTCCTTGTTGAATCTATGCCACCAAGGATTAAGGCAGCTCTGAAGGCAAGGTGTACCTAACCTCTGTCATTCTGCATGTTGCTGACCTTCTTGCAGCAACAGTCTGGGAACTAGCTGTCAACTTTACCTCATCATGCTCCAAATTAGAGCTGCAGTCAGCCACTACAGAGGCTTTCTGTCCGCACACTGACCTCCTTAATACTGTTAGAGATTTAATAAAGTAATGGAGAGGTTTTGAAGACAGTGAGTTGGGGAGAGGAGAAGGAGGAGGAGAGGGAAGTCAGAAAAAAAACGCAGCAGTGCGGGACACTTACATTACTGAGAGAGAAAACAAAACAGGGCTATGTGAAGGAGAGAGGTTGGGAGATGAGATAAAGTAGAGCAAAAATAGGAGAGTGAGCTGCCAGTGAAACTAAAGGAAGGGATGATGGAGGGATGGAGTGAAGGTGAATTATTAAGGAGAGCAGAGGAGCGGAGAGGGAGGGTGCTGATTGATTTTGGCTGGCCAACACATCACTGTGGACTATTCCTGGGAACACATGGAAACTTAAAGCTGAGGCAGCCCTGTCTGCATCGCTAATACACCTCCAGCAGAGCTCAGCTGAAGAATGATGGTGGAGTCACGTCAGGTCAGAAATACATAGGGATGATTATAAAGTCCACTTCAAATTAATCAAAGTGTGATTGAGCAAAACAGTGAAATTTGAAAAGCAAAAAAAACGAAGCTTCATCAGGGCTGGCTTTTTAAGGTCATTTAGTTTCTAGCAAATGGGAAGTGGAGGTTCATAAAAATCCAGTTGGATCACACTGAATATTAATTTGTCATAGCATTAGAGCTATTCCTAGAAAAAAAATGAATGAATATATAACATCAGTCTGTCTCAATCTTGTGTCAGATTACTAACAGTCCTCCTCTGATCAAAGAACAATTAATTCCTGTATGTTACAGTTATTTCACATGGTTCTTTGACAGTAATTTTACGGTATCTATCTGGAAACTTTGCTGCCAGCGCTTTTACAATTTTTTACAGTTTTCTTGTTTTTTTTTTTTTGTTTGTTTTTTTAACAGGGTAATCCTCTATTTGTAAGGTTGTTTTACAAATATTTTAAGGTTTATTTTTTTCCGTGGTTGACTGTAATTTTTTGGTATCTGTCAGGAAACTTTGTTGCCAGTGCTTTAACTTTTTTTTTTTCTTTTTTAACAGTTTTTTCTTTTCTTTTTTTTTACAGTGTAATCCTGCATTTTAATAGTTATTTCATGTATTTCTGTGTTTTTACAGTGTTTGTAATTTTATGGTATCTGTCTGGAAACTTTGCTACCAGTGCTTTTACTGTTTTTTTTTTTCCTATTTTTTTTTTCTGACAGTGATTTGCAACTACCAGTGAGGAGGGTACAGAGCGCAGCTATACGCTATCATTAGCATAATAGCTAAAAACAAAAAAACATCCAGGATGTTATTTTAAAGATAATTTCTGTAATTTCACAGTTTTGTATACGATTTTTGAAAAACAGAAAAATACTGTAAAAATTTAGGGTTAAGAACCATAAAATTATTTTTTTTTCACAGTGTAAAATTGATGAAATTTTTGTAAATCTACTAGCATTTTGTTGATTTATAAGAAAACAGGAAAAATCTGTGAAAAATTACAGACGTAATCTGAAAAATTACATTTTTTTTCTACAGTGTATCAAAGTAAAGACATATGCAAGTATATGTAGTCCACTGAATCACTAAGAAAGCAGAGTTATCCCGCTACCCTAGCTTTTTCTGAAGTGTCTCAATGTTCCAGGATGAAATGAGATGCATGGACGCTTATGTAGATTCAGCTTCAATCTGTTGCAGATCTCGAGTACCTACCGAAATCGAAACAAAACCACCACTTTAAATTTGTTTTTCTCTCATTTCGCTGCTCGTTTGTATTACAAACCAAGAGGGAGACTAGAGAGAGGCACAGAGGGCTTAGCCAACAACTGCAAACATTACATGGTTTATATGAAAATTCAGATAAAGATAAGAGTTGAAATTCTTCAAAATGTCCTTTCAAAGAAAATATCATTAAGGACTCAAGATTAAAACCCTAAAAATAGAAAAATGACTCAATATACAAGATATAGAAAACAACAAAGAACAACAAAGAATATCTTGGGCTTTTCCTTCACTTCCCTCTGACTTATTGTGAATTTCCTCTAGAGATCTTGAGTAAATGATACATGTACTGTCCTTTTACCTACTCTGCTAAATCCTTCTCAGTGATTTCTTTTGACCCCATGAGATGTCTGCTTAAAAACTGAGACCCACATGAGCTATATCTGCACACTCAGACTTCTCTTTAATCCTTTTTTAAACACAATGCTAACTCACTTTGCCTGAACTGATATTTTGTTTTCAAGCAAGCAGTTTGAAATATAAACCAGTTTTTATTCATTCACTTAAAATTTTATTATGACCACAGAGTGAAAACAAACTTCCATCTTTTGTCTAGTCGACTTCACAGCTGCCTCAGACCCAGCTGATCACAGTCTAATTAAAGATTTATTCAGTCTTTTTTATTTATATGATGAAAGCCCTTCTATTACCATCAGATGTGTAATTTTTCTGAGAGCAAGTTGAATCTGTGGGATCATGTTTTATTTGTTCAGGCAGACGCATCTTGTCTCCCTTCTGTTAGGTTTTCAGCTGCTGTGTTTCAGGTTGTGAAACCACATATGTTAACCCAACGTGAGCAGGTTAAGGCCCTGTTTCAGTGTTTTTGTAAAACCAAGATGGCTGATGCTGGTGTTACGGACTCTAAAATTTTGACAATTTAATGATGATATTTCACATTACACATGCAACAAAATTTTGCATATAAGCGCTACGTTGTCCATTTCTTGTAATTTTTTCGTGTCTTTTTTGTCATTTTTGCATTTGGAGTGGGTCATTACTTTGTATGGCTCATTTGTTTGTCACGGACACCAAACTGGTTTTGTCTTCAGTGGTTTTACTATTTTGGCTTCTGTGTTTGTCTGAAGATCCTACATGTTACCATGGCTGCATTGTTAACATGTGAAATCAGCTGTTAGCAGCCTGTAGCATGTCAATGCTAACTGGTGCAAGGCCGGATGTTTTCCCACAAGGTGAGGACGACGTGCTGGTTCTCAGGTGTGAGCTAAGAAGTGACGACATGGACCTGTCCTTCCATCCATCGTTATTGGGAAAGTAAGATCTATCTTCAATAAGATGGACAAGCTAGCTGTGCTAGCCCAGCAACAGAGGGAATACCAAAAGGCAGAGTAGCATCATGCTAGTCACAGACATGGCTAACGGAGCTTACACCAGACACCAACACCACATTGGAAGAACTTCACCTGCTGTGAGCAGACAGGATCCAGGAGACAGAGACTGAACAGACTGCTGAAGAAGCTCAGTCCTGGACCCTGTGGAGGTGGAGGCTGGCTGACTGGAGAGTGATGGACCAACTGTCAGCATCTAGTTTCTCATGGACCTTTTTGCACTTTCTATACACTTTCTTACTTTTGTTTTCTTGATTGCTGTTGTGACTCCTCCTGAATTCCCCCTCAGGGATGAACTAAATATTTTCTATTCTATTCTATTCTATTCTATTCTATTCTATTCTATTCTATTCTATTCTATTCTATTCTATTCTCATAGGAAACAGGGAGGATAAAGCTTAACCAACTAGCAGGCAAACCATACCAACAACATCCCTAACTGAAGCTCCATACTGAAGCAAGTACTATCATTTTGAGCTCTTGAGATCAGAATATTTATTTACACCCAGAGTCATGGTCTTGAAACCAGAGTCTTATAACTGAAATTACCCAGGACCAAAAGATATATGATTTTAAAAGCATATTTACAACTGATTTCCTGTTCAGTGTCCAAAGACTGTAGCATCTGTGACACGGTTCACAACATGCAGGGTTAGCCCGTCCCTTCCTTTCACCTACCAGATACCACGAGCGTCCGGCCAGTCCCGAGCCATTCCTGCACACGTCAGGAGGGGTGACACGGGCTTGTCGAAGAGGAAGTGGTCCTATTACACACACAGAAAACAGAAGTTATATATTCAGAGAGCTGACAATGAGTAAAGCTGAAGCATTGAAAACTTAGAGGGGTCGATATGGTCTGAGGGGAACAGAAACAAAGGTGTGAGGCTGGAGAGCTCAATTATCATGTCAATCTTTCTTTCATTGTTGTGAGAACAAAAACAGTGCTGCAGACACAGCACCAAGCCATTTCTGTTTACTGAGAAGAGATTTTATACACTCTCTTTTTGTCCTCTGCTATTCATAAACAGCGAACCTGAGTATAAAATAATATACAAAAGCTCAAATCATAAATACACCATAAGGAACTCAGGGACAAAAAAGTGATTGTCAAGTGACTGTTTATATAGACAATAATCATTTCTTTAATGTTAGTTGAAATTGAGATGGAAAAAAGGTTAAACACGTTATTCACACAGTATTCACAGTCAGAAGTGTTACATCACTCACATCGATGAGCTGTTGCTGCTCTTTTTCTGTCATCTGGGTGAGACTGAAGTACCTCCCTGACAGGTCTTCCTTGAGGCCGGCGAGGGCGTCCACCACCACCCTCTCCACCTCCCTGCGCTCTGCTCGGGTGCAGGCAGGAGGCAGACTCAGCCCCCGGATACTACGGCCTGTTCTCACTCTGGATGACAGCACGTAGCGCTCGTCAAAGTGCCCTGCCTGGATCTGAAAGGGAGACAGACAGAAAATGCAGGAAGTCTGACTTGTATTTACTCCACTGCAGTGCTGCTGCAGTGTTTTTTTCCTCAGAGGTTTTTTCCTCAGAGTGAAGCTTTTGGAGAAGCTTTTCTATAGAAAACTGTAGTTCATTTATTAAAGTGTCTTCATGCAGTGACTAAAATCTGGTGGCATGTTTCTGTTCTGGGAGCTTGAAGCTTGAGGTGGGGCCTGTCAGCAGATACAGGCTGGTGTTAAGATCTGACCCTTCACCTTCACCTGTGTTCTTAAAGGTGGTTTTACCTTGCTAGCATCCAGATCAGTGGGGTGTGTCATGGTGCGGGGGTCGTAGCCGTTGTGCCTCTCTTTGATAATGGGGTCCAGCAGGTCTGCAAATACCTGAAACAGATAGATTCTGAGTGTGAAGATATGGCTTCCCATGTATGTTTTAAGGGGACATATCATGCTTGTTTCTCCTTTTCACCATACCAGACTAGGATGCCTGTAAAGCATTTCTGCCCTTAGTACAAGTCATTTAGTTCCTTTATTTCCCCACAATAGCGTTCTCAATATCCTCAGTTTAGGCCATTCTGAAGATCTCGTTGAAACGCACCGTTTCCAGAATGACCTCCAGTAACCTCGCAACGTCACAGCCCTTTGTGCTCTGATTGGTCAGTTCTATCAGAGGGGCGGAAGGGGTAGAGCCAGGGGGCGTCTTTTGCAGCATGGCAGTATTTATAAAATCGCCATATTGGATGGAGCAGACCGAGCAAGTTTGCTGTTTGCCTAAACTTCACTGTAAGGCATTGATAGCAGTAATAAAACGGCAGAGTGTAGGATACGTCCTTTTGTATTGGACCCCGAGTCAGACCCGGACGGTTCTGCAGCTCAGGAGGAAGAAAATCCACCTCGACACAGATCATCTCAGGACGCTTCAGTGTGATGAGTCAAACCGGTACTGTAACATGTATAGTTTATACGTTTATACTCGGCTCTTGGTGGATGTATCCCTCGGTGGCGGTTGTGTGACTTACTGACATCACAGAGGAGGAGCTGCTTTATCAGATTACTCCAATAAAAAGAAAGGATCCTCGTGTCGTCACGACGTTTGAGACCTATTTTCAGAGGCATCAAATCTCGTTCTAGGATATCAGAAAAAATACAAGATCTCATTTTTTGAAAATTCAGGGGGTGAAAGGTCTTGTTTTCAAATTTATTATATTATATTATATGTAAGTATTAAATCAGGCATCAGCATGATATGTCCCCTTTAAGCTACACACTCCTAACAGGATGTAAAATATGACGTTATCAATGACTTTGAACTTTCTGCTTGGTTTAAAAGCCCGTGACTGTGCAGTGCTTTCAGCTTATACTCCCAATGACGGCACTGTTACAGTGGCCCTGACACACAATGTAGCGCTTACTTCTGGAAATCAACCGGGGAAAAGTTTTCCTCCCCAGCCAAAAAGTTGGACCGTGTGTTTTTCCAATTCGTAACGTTTCTGGTCGCCCACAGGAACCTACCTTTTTCTGTGTTATTTTGTCGTCATGTTTTTTACAAGTTGTCATGCTTTCTTTTCTTTGCTTTGCTATATTACATTTTTCAATGTAATGCTTTTTTTGTTTTTGGGTCCTCATAAGGGATGCACAATATATTGGTATCAATTTCAGTATCGGCGGATGTTGGTCATTTTTTTTACACATCAGCCGATGTGGAAAAGTGGGCCGATATTTACTCATTGGCTGCCAGCCATTTTCAGAGTATCTTAAATGATCTTTCAGGTCCCAAATAATATTGTTTTCCATGACTATGTAAACACCAAAACTACCTAAGAAGAGTAGACTCTCTTCTTTCATGTCTCTCTTCCTGTTTTTGATCCAAAAATCAGACAAACATACTTTTTTATCGCGTTTATCTCAGTTCTTTTTTGTTTTCTACCATTCTCTGTTTTTGTTGTTGTTTTCATCAAATTTTTCCCTTTTTCTATTTCATTTTTGTTGCTGTGTTTTCCTTTTTTAGTTGCTGCTTTCTTGACATCTTGAGGACGCTTTCTCGTTGTGTGTTTTTTTTCTTGTTATGTTTTTTTTGTGTGTTTTAGTTGTTGTTGCATTTTCTTTTTGTTTCCCTGTGCTCTTTATTTGTATTGCACTTCAAGGCCACCAAACACTAAAGCATCTTTTGCTTTATTAAGACTATTCCACAGGCTACATTTCATACAACTATAAAGTAGTAAAAGAGAAGTTCAGTGTACAAATACATGTCTGGTTTCACCTTCAAATGTCTTTTTACCCCATTGAGAAAGACTTTGTAAAGTATTTTATACATTTGCCCTATAAATCATTATTCACATTGTTAGTAACGTTTCTATGCTCCAGCAGCCCTGAAAGGAACTCATTCACCAAGCACTGACCTGCACGTAACCCCACACTCCCCCTGGTTATTTCTCAAAAACCAGAGTGAACATGGACCAAAAATATGCTGACTACCATTAAGAGTGAGAGATAAAATACAGGAAGTGAGATTAAAGGTGAAACAAAGTCAGACCTTCACTATAGATAGAAGCTGGGATCCCAGAAGAGGTGTCCTAACCTAAAACTCTCCTCCTCCTCCCCCAGCACTCCTTCCTCTTCAACAGAACAGGGAGGATGGATGACTGTCTTCTTTGAATTGTGGTGTGGCAAGTTTCCCAAACATTTTGTAGTCATTCATGTTGAAATCATTCTTACAGTAACAGGAAGTCAGTATGAGGCTGACATTCAAATGAAAACTGCTTCAGTGAATGAGAAACAGCTGCTAATGAAACTCATGAGGAAGTGCTGAAAACTGCAGTTCTTCAAATGACCACTTGAGGCTGGCACCAAAAGTGAGCCAATCCCAATCGATGGCCATGGTAAAATGCAGAAATAAACATCTTTCAAGCCAAATTCACTAATGGACATGTGAGACGAGCTACTGTTGATTAGTGTTTGTTTTTTTCTGACCTCATAGGACTCCTCGTCTCCTGCCACCATGCCGACCGTCTTGATGAAGGGGTGCCCAGGGTTGTCCACGCCCGTCTGGATGGCCTGGTCCAGTGTGTAGCCATTGGGAGTGGCCTTATCCAGCAGCTTGGCATAGATGGCAGGTGTCAGGTGAGTGGCCATGCAGTTGTTGTGTTTGCGCAGGTCAGGGTACTCGGCACTGTTCAAATACAGACGTAAGATAGAGAGGAACAAGTCTCTTTAGCTGTCAGTGTGGGCACAGCTAGGGATGAAGCTGTGTCCTCTGAGTGGGTGCTGGATAAATTACTTAAATAAGGTCAAACCTGTTAACACCTGGCTACAGGACATCTGCTCTGAGAGATAGAGGACACACAGGGACATGAGCCTGGTGCTATTTAGCATATTACTTTAGTGAAAGTCTTTGTAAGGTTGCCTTTACTGCTACACTAAAGTGAAACTATTTTTGTTCTGCTCTGTTTTTCTGTTTGATCCCAACAAACAGTCTCTAACGTGCCAAAAACTCAACACAGTACTCTCGTATGAGCAGTGCAGAAGCAGCCAGTTGAGTCACAGTCCCATGCTGTTGAAACAGTTCCCTGAACTGTTAATATAATATCTTTAAATAAAAAGATGTGGAAGTTTTTCCAGCAGCTAGTCACAATCTCACCCATGTCATCCCAATCTAGAGATTTCTCCAGAAAAGCAACTAGATGTGGTGAATTCTTGAAGACATTTTGAAGGGTCATCAGGATGTCAATGGTTGTCACATGGAGTCGTTGGCAGAGTTGTTGACCTAGTTCCCCCGAGTTGTTTGGATCACATGGTACAATATTGACTATGTGTATAACCTTACAAAGCCTTGTCCATACTTCTGCGTTGACTCTACGCTGTACTTGGTGAAATACTTCGTTGTGTTTGTGACATTCTGTAATACTCTGCTGAAACACTTGTGGGCAGTGTTGTCAGTTCCATAGTCAGATCACATGCTTCTGGTCTTCTCTAGGTTTTCTGTTTTCATTTTAACAACAACTCTGAGGGTATTGTGTTACAATAGGGCTGATAATAACTGTTGTAGTAGTTATTTCAGGAAAGAAGAGAGAGGAGACGTCTTGGCTGACGTGGAGCAATTCCACGAGTCGCCATACATGGGTATGTTGTTGTACATCAGTATGCCGTAGCATATGTGATTGGTCTGAGTAGCCGGTGTTCCTATACAGAGACCAACACACGGGGTCTGACCTGTACCTTCTCCAAACTGCAAATATGCAAGCAACAAAGACCGCAAGCTCTGTTATTGGTCTTCTGAGTGAGACCATGACTCCTCCTCATTTCTGGAATATCTGTATATTTGCTGAAGATTTAATCTCCTTCAACATCTCCTCTCTATTCTTCCACAAATTGTTCGGTAAATCACAACATGTATCAGCAATAATTTATAACAATAATAATGCTACGAAAGGGTATTATGTGAGAGTATTAAGAGTAGACTTAAAACTGGGCTCCTGTTTCCCTCTTCCCTCTGTCAGTCTAACTTCGAATCTTAATGTCCTGTTATAGTCACTGACCATACATCTCTTCAGGAGTCTCTGGGTTTGTCTTGTAGGTTTCTCTGGATTGTTACTGGGAATGGCCCGCTGCTGTGGACCCATAAGTTTCACTTTAACCAGCAGCACATCTCCGAACTATGGACTGTGTCTCTCCCCCTCTTCTATCTCTCTCTAACTCCAACACAGTCGAGGCAGATGTCTGTCCAACATGAGTCTGGTTCTGTCCGAGGTTTTTCCCGTTAAAGAGAAGTTATTGCTCGCCATTGCAACTTGCTGAATGCTGCAAAGTGCTGTACCCTTGGTGGGTTAAGGTGAGACCAGACTCCTTATCTTGTCTTGATGTTGGGTTTCTGATAATAACATTTTATCCACATGAACGTGTCTAGACCTGTAGGGATGGGTACCAAATTAGGTACTTATAAATGAACCGACCAATTTCTGTCAAAAGTACCGGGTACCGATTCATGGAAAATCAAAAGGTACCATGTTTAGGTACCTAAATGCATCCTTGTGACTTTGAGGGACTGGAAGAGTAGATAATTTTCCATGCTGACCACTAACACAGCATTGCAAGGTTATATACAGAAGATTAAATATGTGAAGTTAAGAAATTTGAGATTTTATTACTACTAACTTTTATTAAATTGACATTTTTTATCACATGAACACAAAAAATTACCGGAAATTGGTACCGTTGAGCATCGATACCGGTTGGCAGGTACCGGGCATTGGTACCGAATCGGTTCAATTGTGAAAGGTACCCATCCCTATAGACCTGTAAACGATTTTTAGTAAGTGTCTTGAGATTAGCAATGGGTACCGAATTAGGTGCTTTTATAGGTACGGACTGAATCCCATCCGTGGTACCTAGTACCGATTCACGTAAAATCAAAAGGTACCGTGTTTAGGCACCTATACATATGCTTGTGCCTGTAAGACAGTAGAAGAGTAGGTGATTTTCCATGCTGGACACGAACACAGCATTACAAGTTTATATATTATAATATAATGATGTTAAATTAAAAAAAACTTTGCGGTTTAGTATTGAACAAATCTATATTTATTACGACATAAACACACACAAAGTACCAAAAACTGGTGCCGTCTAGTACCAATACTGATTGCCAGGTACCAGACATCGGTAACGTATCGTTTCAAATGTGAAGGTACCCATCCTCACTTGAGATAATATTTGTTATGATGTGGCGCTAGAAATAAAGATTGTAATTGAGTGATATAACATACGATCTAAACCGCTATGAAAAAGCACACAGAAATGTTGCGGGACTGCAAACAGGTGTTGACAGTGCCCTCTCGTGTTTTGCAGGAATATTGCAGAACTTCACGGCTACTTGGACACAGAAGTTTGTGGTGCCAACAGAATTATGAGCCAGGCTTTAAGCAAGTTTCTCGAAGTCTACTGCTTTTCATGTAATTGTTGCAGGAGAATAAGAAACCTAGAAAAATATCACCCACCAAATGTGTACCGTTCCTTCTTACAAGTATCAGAATTACTAAGAAACAGACACTATTTAAGTCCTGATACTTGTCCCTCAACCAGGAAAGGAAATTGACGTATACATAGATCAGTAATCCTATGTAAGGCACGTTGACAAGTACAGTAAGTAACCATAAGGCAAAGGGACTGCAGAGAGTTCAGTGCCAACAGGCTAAAATAAATCTATGCGAGGTGTTCAGTGAATGCAGATAGAGGAGATATAAACTAATACTGTAAATACAATAGTGTAGCTAAATGTTGACCAATAAACCTCTAAATTCACATGAAATATTTAGGCGTAAAGAGAGCTTTCTGTTAAAATCCGGCTTTCATCCAAACAAACACTTCTGAAATGAAATTGCCTTTTTGGAGCAGAGTGTCACAGACTAAGCAGCTCAGTGGTTTCTGTTTCCTGCTGACTCACAAAAGATAGCAACGGCTAAGACGTTTACCACGACAAAAATATATTTTTGATATGAATGGTTCTGCTCACAGAACAGAGCTGAGAAATGAATTATAAACCCACCAACAGTCATCGTGAAGGTTTTTTTTCTTACTGCAGAAAATCAGGCAGAGCATCACTGACTGCAGCCCATGCGGAGCCACAGGGGGACCTCTTAGAGCCAAGAAAACACAGGTGGCTGCAGGTCATCAGTGAAGACGCTCCAACATGTCCTGGTTTCTGTTTTAATACAGGGTTTAATGAATTAACATGCTGCCTGAAAAGAGCTCCAAAACCTGTGTTTTTTTTCCCAAAAAACACAATGGATGGATGACTCACTGACCACTTATGAAATGCAACTAAGTGATGCAGTGATGGCTTTAACCTCACACTTAAGAATAATAATGTACACTGGCATGTTATGATTAAATTTAACACATATTACATTATTTTTTAGCTTAGATTTAACTACACTCTGTTCATTTATTGGCTTGAAACCTAGAGTATCTAATAAGTGCTGTCATAAAATGATAAGGATTTAGGTCATATAACCCCTGAGATAATACAGAAAGAAAATGATATTCTGAGCTGAAACAGAGAATATCATTTGCAGAGGGTGTTACTTATACAAAATGTAAATATTGTGCCCTACAATTGGGATTAAATGGGATTTTTTATCGTCAAACCCCATTCTGTATATTCCTTTTATGACTTGCACAGTAAGATAAGACAGATATGAGTGATAAATTGAGAACTGGAGCATTAATGGGTTAAAAGCTCCCTGCCTGATGTGACTTCCGCAAAACTGCTTTGCTATAAAGAGACGGAGCCCACAGAAGAATCTGCAGACCAATATCAGAGCCTTAAAGTTAAAGATGCTGTATGACTGACGGGCTCCTTTTTGCATAAAATGTCTGGTGTTGTAGGTGCATTTTCAGTGTGACAGTTATGTAACACTCTGGGCTTGGTTTTATATCAGAGCAGCAGATAATGTGTCACTGATCTTTATATATGCACTGCTTTATAATGCATGCATGCGTGGTGTAAGACACGTACACATCCTAACCTCAACCACTGTTTGACTTTCATTTTCTGCTTTTGCTTTTTCAATTCACAGCTATATCCACACATATAGCACAAGTCTGTCCCACGATATTAGATGGAGTCAAGAAAAACCTTCTAGTTCTTTCCACAAAAAAATATGGGAGGACCAAAATGCAAAGATTTCATATATGTGATTCTATGAGCTCCCTCCTATAATATTATTTAAAGGTACAGATGCCCCATGTTCAACGTTAATACATCAACGTCTTTGATTCGTGTCAAACTACATCCTGTTTTAACGATTCCCCGGCTAAATTGGTTAAATATGATACCATTTAAAATATATTTTTTCATTAACTGTCATCTATAATTTTAAATATACAGAAATTGCACATCTCTCAGTGTGAGTTTTTTTTAACGCGGCCGGGGCGGTTACCTTAAATGCCCCCTTCTGAAAACGGGGTTCTGCTGGCAAGGTTACTTCTATGTATTGCACCGCGCCATTTTCCATAAGTTACACACAAAACAACATTTTTTGGCACTAAAGGATTAAGGTGAGGCTGATAACGGAAAACAATGTAGATATATTGAGAAAAAAACAACCCAGCAGGGTGTCGATACCTGGCGGGGTAACTCTTGCGGACAGGGACTCCGGCGTTGACATGTTCCCGGTGGAGCAAATATCCAGCCGTTACTGACCCTCCAACGAACGACAAGAGCCCGATTTTTCGCTGCGAAGTGAGGATTCTTGAGAAGCTGCTTGCCATTTTTATTTTATTTTTTCCTTAAAAGTGATAGAAAGAAGTATTTTCCTCGGTGGCAGAAAGGGAGGGACAGGTGGATGGGTGAGAGTCAGTGATGAAGTGCCTCTAGTGGAATGATAACGGGGAAAGTGGTCTAACGGAGCAGCGTCAAGATGGACAGGCGTACAGGCCGTGGCCGGAAACACGGCTTCAAAATAAAAGCACAATTATTCTATCGATGAACTAATTTACCTTAATTTACCTTAAAAAGGTAAAGTCAGTTTTTTAAGCATGGTTATGAATTCACATATCAGATTTAAAAATGCATATCTAAGTTACACATTGACTAGTTTGACAACTGTATCATATATTTTGACAAGGTAGTGCAAAACTACATTTTATCATAATTAGATGCATAGAAATACAAATATATGAACATGAATTTAATTTGCAATTCATAAAGTATGACTAATTATTGAGGCTTGAAGTGTTTAGAGGTAAAATCTATTATTGTACAGTTTTAAAATATTGTTTTGACATTGTCTTAGTATTTTGCATAGGGTTTTTTTTTTTTAAGAATAATACAATTTACAACATAAAACATTACAAAAAAAAAGAGGCAATTCTATGAACCCTCTTAGTGAACTTTATAAACTTTCTTAAGTTATTTTTGCCACAGTAAAACTTGCTGACCACAATTTAAAATGACTATTCTTTTCCTTTACTACTAGTACCTATTAATGCATTTCAGTGAGTCGAATTACTCAAGGATTTAAGATGTAATCTGGAGGGAATAAAACCCACAAATTGAATTACACAACTGTCCAATCTTCCAACAGAGTATGTATATGTCATTTATTGATCGTTAATTTCTTTCTGTTAAATTTCTGAGTCTGGGCCTGCTAGTGTTGATAACTTCAGAACACTGGCTTATGATATTATTTTTCTGATTTAATTTAGTAATAAGGAGGAGTAATTTGAAAAAGAAAAAACAAAAACAAAAAACGCACTTCTTAAAGGTGAGCAAAAGAGTGACTACTGATAGTTTTATTGTGAAAGCCCTCTAACACAGGAAGTCTCGTATCTACTCTATGCTAGTTTGACAGTTTCAAAGAAGTGCGTGAAGTGAATACTGAAGGGCATCAGTGAATGAGGCTGCAGCAGGGAGAGGTTTCACATCACGCTGGGTCACTCCGCATTCCCCAAACACATACTTACACACACTCATTGTTAACACAACAGATGAGGACAAGAGAAGTTTTTTTTTATTTCCTGCACTCAAACTTATCACAAGGTTAAATCTGTTCATTCACAGCATAAAAACTGCTGTAACTTCCTTATAACGATGCGTCACGCCTGATGTGACTTTACAGGAGTTCAATAAAGGAGCAGATGATTCGAGGTAGCACGGAGATCAGTTAACTATAAGCCTCCCGGCACCCGTAGTATTAAAAAATTGAAAGTTCAAAACGTTTTTATATATTTTTGTATAATATAATACCACTCTATTTTTTTCATTTATATAAAACATCTGTGTCTACACTGGCATACATAAATATAATGTGAAATATGCGTTTCTTTTAGATTATTTTTCCTTGTTTTTTTTCTTTCAGTGCGTCACAAATAAAGTGGATTGAATCAGGTCATAAGTTTACCTTTACAAGCTAAAATTTTATAATGATGAACAAAAAAATATAATTAATTCAAGTTTTCTTTACCAAAACAAGACTTATAATTTGATTTAGCAAAATCTTGGACATCAGCATATAAATGATTAATAAAGTGTGTTGCCACCAGATTCATTATAGGTGTAGGGCCTTTTTTAATTTTAAGATAGTCTGTTTCATCTCGTCAAACATTTCAGTTCCTGTGCCTTGCTGGCACTGTGTTGTCCCTGAATGTCTCAAAAACTCAAAAAATCTATGAATACTCTCCTTTTCTTCATGTTTTTTTTTTTGTTTTCATTGCAGCAATTTGAAACTGCAACAAGAGTAAAAACAAGGGAGTGAAATTTAGTTATAGTGACACATAAAAATAACTCTCTGATTTCTATCAATGTAATAATGAGACCTCCTCATTTCCTTTAGTACCAAGTTTCCAGACAGAGGCGTTCCTGTTTATTTTCAGAGCCTGAGCTCCTTATGAAGGATAATTCAGTAATCTGTGGATTATTAAAGAGGAAATGGAGGGCGTACAGTACTCAGATCAAAGTTCACTTTGTATTTCTGCAGGACGTGGAATGAGTTTACAGCACAGGATGAATTAGAGCAAATAAAGTATGTTCAGCTTGTTAACCTCTTACAACTGGGAGGGAGGTAATCATAATCATTTAATCACATGCTCTGAACCCTGGTAGATTTAAGTTTATTTTATGTTGATGTTACCAAAATACACTTTTGTTCAAACAGAAGCTTGGTGGGACTTGATGATTGTTGTATAATTAGGGCTCAGGAACCAATTCACCTGCATCTATAAACTGCTTCATTGATTATCTCTCAGATTACAGGCAGCTCTGCTTTAAAGGAACAGGACTTTGGATCAAAAAGGCCCAGAGAATGAGGTCAACCTGAGGTCAGCAGCTCCATGCTGTAAAAGGAAGGCTTGAGAAGCCTCTGGAAGTATGTTATAGGAAAAAAACAGTGTTAGAGCCGAGGTAAAGCCGAGTCACAGCATAGACAAAACATAGGGATTTAAAGAGGCAGTTCACTCCAAACTTACACAGACAGAGGTTTAATTTCTCAATAATGCTGTGAGGCCATCCTTTCCCCTAACCGAGCTGATTTTTATAGAAACACGTGGTGCTAACCTGAGGATTAATAATTAACGACCAGCTGCTCTGTGGAAACTATAAAATCAAACTTCCTGTTTGGATCAGTTTGATTTTAGGGTTATCAGCTTCAATGGAAATGTTATATCCTGTGTGCGCCATCCTTTAAACCCTGCCCACTTACCTTCTGTATGGACAGTTATTAACTTTTACAGCACTGATCTTTGGACAGGTTATTATGGGATGGTGTTATCAGGTTTCCTTTTGTTTGAAGTGTGATTTACTTAGAAAAGTCAAGCCAGTCCAACGATAAAGTGAGCAGACTAGGTTTGAGTTACCATGCAGCTTTTCTGTTTCCTTCACGTGGACTAAAAGTCAAAACAAGATTATTAAAACTTTAAAAAAGAAGTTTCCTTAGATAAACTCAGAATCAGGATTTATTTACATAAAACTTTGAAAACAAACAATATTTACATTATGACTCACTTGGTAAACCTTCCCTTTTACTTAAAGGCAACTTTATAACACAAACAAACTAATAAATAAACACAAAAAGGATTAAATCATCAACTTAAGGCTTCAGACTTGATTCTAAAAGGCTGATTAAAAGTTTGAAAAACAATGAGGACATAATTTCCCTGTTCTCCAAACCTCAGTACCATAAAATCATCAAGAGGAACATTTCATAAAACTTTTGTTGAACTGAACAGCTTTGCAGCTGCACCTGTACTCGTGAAATGTCTGGACTAAAACTGAACCCTGGTGGAAGAGCATGAAGGCGGCACTGTTCATTTAAAAACCTTTCATGTGGTGCTTGAAAGACATTTTTCAGATGTGCCATCAAAGAAATCCAGAAACTTTGTCAAAGAAAGTCCAAAAGGCTCAGAGTGACACAGTGAACAGTCAATACTTGTGCTGTGCTCCACAGATGGTCTCACGGTCAGGGAAGAAGTCTCTTCCTGCTGTAGGTCTTCCCTGTGTTTGAGCGTCTGATTGGCTGGCTAAAGGGAGAGAGCTCCACGCCATCAACGTCTGGTCTCCTCCCTGATGAAGCCTCGTCTGCAGAGGAAAGCAAGTTGGAGAAATGTGAATTTTATGATGTTGCAGGCTGTAAATTGTGGGTTCAGATCAGTGAGGCTAAAGAAAATAAACGCAGAAGTAAAATCCTAAAGTCAAAAACACTTCAGTCCAAACTTTAGAAGAGGAGTTATCAGAAAAATGCAGAATCTGTAGGCATGTTGTGTTTCTGTTGTCAAAGAAGAACTGATCCATGAGCCATCAGCAGGCTCTGACTTCATGCAGGAAACAGTCCACAGGGGGAGCAAGAGGAGGAGGAAAACACTGACCATGATTCAATCTATGGACAGTCACTTGATGTCCATTGAGGTTTCTTTAAACCTTTATGATCTAAATAACACATTCAAGTGCTACTAAAATCCACCCACGATGTCAACATACTTCTGAAGTTGTTGGTTGGCTGTGAAAAATAAAGACGCACTGAAATCAAAAGCCATGTTTCCACCAAGCAGTTCAGTTTGGTTTGTCTCGGCACGGCAAGTGATTCATCCTTGGACGGATCCCAAAATAACTGAGACAAGCTGTCCCAATTTTTGGGACCCTTGAGCCGCGTTTCCAACAAGCAGTCCGGTTCAGTTCAGTTCAGTACGGTTTGTCACAGTCTGAAACAGTCAAGCCTGATCCTATTTGTGTTTCCACAGCAAACTGTGCCCTCTTGTGGTAGGTGGCGTGTAAGCCGGATGCCGAAAGCCGCAGCTGTTAAACAATAGTGTGACGCCGAACAAAATGCCACTTACCATGCCACAGCGGCTATATTTTTTTTTGCGGCACACAGCCTTCTCTGAAACAAAACTTGCAAATTAAAAAGAGGAATTGTTGGATGCTTCCCATCGTTGCTTTCAGTTTACTGTGTTGCGTTTTTCTTATTTGTTGGATTTATTAGAGAGGTACACTGTGTCACACCACTATGGTGTTACACTGTTATTCAACTGATGCGGCTATTGGCACCCTGTTCACACGCTGCCTACCACAAGGGGGCATGGTTGGCTGTGCAAACGCAAACAGGACCAGGCTTAACCAAGCCAACCTGTTCCAAACCGTACTGATCTGAACCAGGTTGCTTGGTGTAAACGGGACAAAAGTCTTGTTTTCAAGTCATGGATGATGCACAAGAAGGCCTAAAAATTGACCCCTTTTTTTAATCCACAGCAGTGTTGTGATGAAGCTCTGCCACCATCACCACCTGATGCCTGCAATGGCATTACATTAGTGTCCAAGTGTATTTTCACATCAGCATTGCAAACACACAGCCCTGTTCTGCCCTGTCAGATCCCAATGATCCTGGCTCGCCTCTTTAACGCAGCTGTAAATATCTCTTACCCCTTTTCCACCAGTGCTAAGAACTGGTTTGGTTTTCCATCAGCAAAGAGCCAAGTCTGGGCCACGTCATTGCATCACAGTAAAACATCAGTACGTTACTGCATACTTTCCCGCATGGGGTGGGAGACGGCTACAAAGTTGGCGCTTACAACTAGAAAGCAATTTGATTTACATTACTTGTTTGACTGTCTGCAACATGTAGTGTGCTTGTCTCTCTTTCTCTGAGTGTATCTGTGTGTGCGGCCACGTGTTAGTGTGTCTGTGAACAGAGCAAATCCATGCCGTGGGTACTACAGAGCAGGAGAGAAATGTTAACGCACTAACATGAGAAAAAAGTGACACCCTAGTGTTCCCTCTACCATTATACAGGGGGAAATAACATAACTTCAGACAAGTGCCTCTTCTTACCTTTATAATTTGGCGTTCTCTTGGTTGCAGAGCCTGTTTTGCTCTTGAACAACAGAGGAGAATTAGTCAGGGCTAAAATCCCGCTTGCTGTCACCGGCTTCCTCTTTTTAGAGCTTGGAGGAGTCGCTACTATGAAAGAGGAAAAAGAGGAAAAGATAAAATTTCATACTTTAACACTGAGTTATTAAGAAGAACAAAACCAGAGAACCATAACTCACTGGACTTAAAGTCTTCATTTTCCATGGCACAGATCGTTTCTTCGTCTCCTCGCTGAGGATCAGCGCAGTCGCCCTGCTCGGCCAGCTTCTCTATCCAGTACAGGCCCTCCAGTGGAGAGAGGGGAGACACGTCTGCTGCAGCTGACGGCGACTGTTTTGAAGATTTAATGTCCGCAGGCTCGTCTGTGTCCTCGACGTCCTGCAGTCTGCTGACTCCCAGCTCGGCTTCCTCGAGCAGCTCTGCCAGCAGGGGCTCCCCCTTCAGACAGCGATCCTTCCCTCCGCCCACTCTAACCTGCGCTCTCTTCCTGCGGGGCCAGCTGTTCAGGTTGTCTGGGGTCCCTTTACCGGCACTCTGAGGTGAAGGCGTCAGGGGGATGATGTCTGACGTTGGGATTGGAGACACTGTTCCTGCAGGATGGCGTGTGGGGGTGTAGGACTGGCAGATGAACGTTTGGACACTTCCTCCTTTACCGGGCGTGCTCTTGGCGGGGGTGACGTGAGTGCAGACAGAAGGTGATACACACCCAGGATCCCTTTGCTTTGGGAACAACGCCAAGGGGCTTTCAAACTGAACAGGTTTTATAACAACTAAAGGGCTCTGAGCTCCGGGATGCTGACCCCTTTGTTCTGAATTCATGGAGTCTGTGCGTTTGAATTTCAGTTTGGGGAGTCCTGATGTCTGCATCTCCATTTCCACTTGATAAGTCAGAGGATTTGGAGTGCTTGTGCCTTTCTGTCGACTACTTTTTGCAGGACCTCTTGGAGTTGAAAACCTGGGGGAGTCATTGCTGTACCCCAAGCGAGCAGCAGCTTCTCTCTGTTGGCGATCAGGGGTTTGTCGGAAGCCGTAGCTCCGGCTCGGTGTGCCCTGTAGAAGAACTCGAGGTCTGGGAGAGTCCGTCTGGAAGTCTTCTCCTGACTTCGAAGGCTTGCGGGAGAAGCTTATGTTCATCTTGAGACCTCCGCTAAACTGTGTCTTTACAACTGATGCATCTACTATGTCCAAACTATCGTCTTCTGTGGATGCAGAGTTAAAACGTGACGAGTCCAGCTGCTGGGAATCGGACTGGGAACTGGAGTCAGGGTCCGAAGTTTCCACCACCTTTGGATCTTCCTCGGCCCCTTTCTCCTTCTCAGGAGTTATCGAGCTCGGTTTGTCAACAACGTTTTCCCCTGAATTTGATCTTAAGTTACGTCTGGTGGCTTTTGCACCTTGACCAGACCTTTTAAACCTCAGGGACTTTGCTGGAGACTTTTCTGAAGTATCTAATCCTTCTGAAACAGCAGAACTTCCTGGTGGAGTGGACGGCAGCTTACATGGAGATGCAACATTCAAGCTTTTAACCGGAGTTCGTCCGGAGCGAGTAATCATCGGGTGAGTGGGACTTGGTGTGCTGGTTTGAGTTTTAGTGTTGGATTTAGGTGAGAGCTGATGGTCTACAGGGGGTGTGGATTGTGGAGGAGATGTTTTTGTTAGTGTGTCACTTTTTTCAGGTGTTCTGGGAATTTTCTCAGACGACCTCAGAAGTTTTTCCTGTGGTGAAGCAGCCTTAACTAAGTCTTTGGAGACCCTCACCAAGCTCGGCTGACAGGTCTTTTCTGGGGTCTTGAAAATGTCTCTCTTAGTGTTGGAGCTCCTGGCAGGACTGCTGAACTTGTTGGGGGAGTTGGTCAGTCTCGGGGAAGTGCGAGATGAAATGCGCGGAGACTCTGGCACCTTGAAAAGATTACTCTTCTCTGCAAGTCGACATGTTTGAGGGGAAGGAGACCACGTGACGCTCTTTTTGGGAGTCCGGGTATTTGGACTGCTGAGTAAATGTGAGCCAGACTCAACCAAAGCCTTTACCGGTGTCCTGAGGATACCCTTCAGTGGGCTCTTCATAGGGCTTTGTTTTGTCGGTGTCTCCACCACGAGAATCTTTCTGGTTGGAGATCTGAACGGACTTCCTCTCAGAGACACGCTGAGGTCGCGGGAGCTGCCTGCTACGGGACTCTCAGCCACAGAGGAGACACACAGCCTGGAGGAAGGTGGGGTTTTGGGGGTTCCTGTGGTTCTGGGGGTCTTTGGTGTTGTAGGAGTTCCTTGGCCAGCTTGCCAGTGTTTGCCCGGTGACTTTGTTGGGGTTTTATTTGGACTCTAAAAAACAAACAACATTGTAAATATTGTAAATATTCTTAAACTAACATTGCTCAGTCTTCTTTTTCAGCTCTAAGACGTCTAAAACACACAAAAGTTTATAACATGACTAGGGCTGCAACGACATATTGATAAAAATCGATTTATAAAAGCATCAATAACGTTTTTCGATGTGCTGTGCCATTACTGTATTAGTTTGTTTCCAGTTGATTTCTCTTCTTCCTTTTTGTTGGATTATTTCGCGGTAGGCAACTAGTTGAAGGTGCATTACTGCCACATACTGGACTGGAGTGTAGATTACCTGGGCTGCGGGGCTGTATGCGTCACATAAACAGATCAGCGTGGTGGAGGAGAAGCTGAGCTGGCAGGTGAGGGAAACAAGTAAACACGCGAATATTGGCAGAGCTGGAGAAGTCGTTTTTCCCCAAAATGTCCAGAGTTTGGGAGTATTTTACGCTGAGTAAAGGCACACAGCGTGTTATTTGACAAAAATGACCTAGCAAAGCACGGCAATTCGACTGCAGTGATCCAGCACTTAAAGCGCGAACATGTTTGGCTCATTGATGACAAACCGGGAGCTCAACAGCGAGGTGAGGAGCTACAAAATCCCACATACACTCCTTTATATGTTGTGAAATGCATATGTCTTTTAGGACTCGTTATGTCTTCTTAACAAATCGTCACACTGTTTTAAAACCATGAGGAGTTCATTAAACTAATGTTAGCATTAGCATTAGCTGTCACAGATAGTGGTAGGGCAGAGGGGTGAACTGTTTGACCTGCAGGTGAAAAGATTGAGGACACATTTTTATTTATTTGCTTTTTTTGGTACACTAAGTTCTTAATCTGACGAGATAACAATATATTTTCTGTTATTTTGTCTAAACTGTTGATTCCTTAAGTGACAATACATTTATGTTATTTGTTATACCTTATAAAAGTAGCATGTGGTCAGCTTTAACTATGTTCATATGTTTTTTCTTTGTAATCTTTAAAAAAAAAATAGTCATCAAGTAAAATAACAGCACGTTTGATTTGCGAATTTGACTATTATGCATTCTCATCTTTTTTTTTCCGATTCATCAATTAATCGTAAACATAATTGTCAAAGTAATCGATTACTAAAATAATCGTTAGTTGCAGCCCTAAACATGACTGTAAAATAATGTTAAGGTCAACAAAGTTAAGGAGGAAACTTTACTTCAAAGACACTGGAGTCTGTGAACAGCCGTGACCTCGTCGACCTGGTTGCACGGGACAGCTCGGACTGACTACTCGGAGATTCAACAGCTCCAAAAAGAAGCCGCATGGGAGAGCGGATGGTTTCCACGTTGATTTTCACTTCCCTGAGCGGGAGCTGGGACGCAGAGAGAGCTCTGTCCAGGTTACGGGAGCGAGGCTGAGAGCTGGAGTAGAAGGTGTTTGAGTTCCTTCGAGCAAACTTCTTAAACCTAGGGCTTCTCCTAAGGTCTGAAATGAAGAAGGTACAAGAATACCACATTATTTCATTAACTATCAATCAATGAAAGTTAGTTAAAAATTTTAAAAGTTGGATGTAAAATGTTGCATTTGAGATTAAGATTTATTTTATACGTTTTTCTGCTCAAGACAAACCAATAGTTAGAGAATTACCGTCCGCAGGTTTGATAGGCGACTCTTCAACGATGCAGTCCTCAGTCGGGACAGATCTCCTTTAAATAAATTGAAAAAAAAAAAAAAAACACAACGTGAAGCATTTTTGCAGGGATTGAAACTGTACAAAACTAGAAACAAAACTTAATAAAACAAACTGTCAATATCTAAAACCTACCGTCCCATTCTCTGCCTGTAAAGGAATCGATTGGACCCTTGTTTGTGGAGTGGAGTTTCACACACTGTCTTTGTTAGAAGTCTGTGTCTCTCTGAAAAGGAAAAACAAAACATTAGTTCAGCATCTGAACACATCACTGGAGAAATATACTGTCACTAATTAAAAACACAAAATCTTTCTCTAGCTTTCACTTTAGCAACAGGTTTCTGTGCGACGCCCCGAAGCTGCAGCGAGGAGCGTTCAGTTTGTGCTTCCTTTGCTGAAAATTAGACTGTTTCTTCAGACTGCTTCTCCCTTTGCAGTGGCAGGTATAAAAAATAGATTTTACCTTCAGGTTCATGAGATCTTTTGCGTTTTAATCCCTCCACAGCGGACACAGACCGGCTCCTTGGAAGCTTGGCTCTCTTAGATGGGGAAACAACTTCTTCATTGAACAGGTTTCTTCTCACCTTTGTCACCTCTGTGGAGGATCACAACATGGGTTGGTTTTCGCTCAGCATTATAACACTTATTTCTTTATCACATAATTAAACAGTCCCCCTCTATGGGCTTCAATCAAGAACTTAAAGAGTTTAATGTTGCCATTGATATACAAAAACTGACACTGCTTGATTTCAGCTATATGTAGTGACACAGAAAGCTATCTTTGCGCTCAAGAGGCTGAGGAGACTCTGACAGATGGACACAAAGACAAGTCAAGCTGTCCCCAGTCATTTGAACATGAAAACTCAAAACTTTAAACGTCAACAATGCGCCTGATGTGAACATACCTTGTGTTTGTTGTTTCTGTGGTTGTGGTTTTGGTTCTGGTACAGGTTTCTCTGAAGCAACAAAGGTCTTTGATTTGGACTGATGAAAAGAGAAAAAGGAAATAACCATGAACTAATGCACATCCTTTGTTATTGTTTTACACCAATTGTAGGATAAAGACATCAGCGTAGATTCATTGGCTTTCTTACAGCTCTCGTGGCCTTTTTGGGCATCTCTATCTGACGGAGACTCTGTGAGGCTTCGGTCATACTGCGATGACGGGTCAGCATGCCGCTCCTGCAAGGACAGGAAAATAAGAATAAGCTTTTAATTCTAATATAATCATTTTTTAAAGCAAACTAAATAAAGTCTGAGACTGAACTTAAAGCCTCCACTCACCTCCTCTTGCTAGCTGAGCGATTTCGTAGGTCCTGCAGACGATCTCCACCCTGTGTGGAGAGAGGAGGCGTGGAGCCTGAAGGAGAAACGCTGTCTTTGGCAACGGACTCATCGCTGAAGAAGTCAGAGGGAAGAACAGCCACCAAAGCTTCAGGGAGCTGCGTGCCCAGACTGTGATAGACGTCTGCCAGGACTCGAGGCACAGCAGTCAGGAACCTGCCGTAAGAAATAACAATTAATAGATTTATACGACCCAGGATAAGAAACCTGTGGCTCCTCTAAATCTGCCTCAAATAATAATCAAACAGGGGAGCTGTGGTGAATCCAGTTAGTCGTCTTTTCTGCATTTTTAAGTATCAAGGTAAAAATTTGAGCCTGGTTCTTGAGAGAACGTAAAATTGTTAGGTTTTTTGCCCAGTGACAACAAGAAATCTTATCTTATTTCTAGTTAGTTATGATTAATGTGGAGTCTTGGAATAGGGGGGTGAAAAGACATAAAATTTGATTTTTAAAATTCAGAAATATCTCAAACTCACCCAGGGAAGACATCGTCTTGAAGGAATCTTGTCATGCAAACAGGATCTTTAGTTAAGGAGATTATCCTGAGCATCTCAGCCACCTGAGGAGAGATTAAAATGAACTTTTTAATTCATGATGTTTATTGTATTCAGAGTTCTAAATGATTAACACTTCTAAAGAATGACACACCATCCTACTTCTTTGGTGTTCGATAAAAAAAATGCACCCATTATTGTATGCAATCATAATAACAGTGCTAACTTTAACAAAAAATGCTGTAATCTTTCTCTAAATAAGGACTACAAAAAGAAGGATCTTACCTCTTCTGCCATCTGCTCAGCATCCAGTGAGTCCGTCTGCTCCGAGGAGAAAAGTTTACACAGCTCCAGCCTCAACATCACCTGCAGTTTACACCTAGAAAACAAAACCCTGATTACTGACATCAGAAAAAAACTGATTTGAGCAGAGGAAAGAATAACTAAATAAGTTTTTATTGGTTGGAGTTTTGTAACACTGTGAAAAAAGTTGCAAATAAAAAAAGCACTAACTCTGAGACTTTGCTGTCAACATCAGAGGTCGTGCCGTATTGCTGCCTGATTGATTTTCCCGTCTTGAGGAGATGCTGCTGGACAAACTGGGAAGTCTTTACCTGCAAAGAAAGATCAGAGCACCAAATCAACCACAATACCACAGTTTAAACTAGACTTAACGTCATGTAGTTACTCTTGTAGCTATTGTTGTGGCAGCTGTGGTTTTTGACATTTTGGCGTGCTTTCTCTGTTTTTATGGAACATCATCCGCTGAGCTTTATTGACAAGAAATACTTTCCAACAGGAGTGATTAAGTCTTACTTTCAGGTCTGACTCTGCCACCAGGAAGGATTTCACTGCACTCAGGAGCTGCTGGACGGATGTCAGGAGAGAAGAGTCTCTCTCTGCCACAGTCTTCTCATAACTGGACTTGAGATGGGACAGAAGTTCAGCCTCACTGGCAAAACCTGTCAAAGGAAAAGAAAAATACTTATTTTGCTTCTATGTCAGAGAGAGAGTTCGACTAGGGTGTTTTTTTTATTGTGTTCTTCTAGAGAAAATGTGAGTAAAGTTTTAACAGTGGCACTCACTGATGCTCTTGGCTCCTTCAGATCTTTTCCTGTCACTCGACCTTCTCTTGCCCTGCCGGTCTGACCCCCTGCTCTCAGGCTGCTCCGCCTCGGCCTGAGTCTTCTGGGCTTTGACATTCAGTCGTGCTACATTTAGCATCTGCAGAGAGCGGCTCATGGTCTTCATCTTCTGTTTCACCGGTGTGCGCTGGGTGCCACCTGCAGCTCAAAGGAAGGAAATGATGAAGAAGCAGCTTTACTTTAAATGCTGCAATTTGGAAATATGTTGTGCAAAACTAAACATAACAAAAAATCTCAATCAGAACATCCCAGATTTTATGTATGCATAGAAACTTTCAAGAGCTTTCTTACGTTTCTTGCCCCTTTTATCATCTGTGCCTCGGGACGTTTGATACAAATCAGCCAGACCAATGATCAGCTCTTGCTGCAACACAGATGACTCCTCTTCTTCTTTCTGCTCTGGCGCAGCGTGCAGCAACCTGATCAAAAAGGAAAGAAAAGCATCAAGGCCATGTTATATGTATCAGAGACTTAGAAAGGAAATATCTGAGGTTGTAATCTTCTTACCTCATTGACTCCATTAAATTAGAACTCACTCCTGCCTGGTCAGACTGAGGGAACCAGCTCTCCAACACGCCTGCTGTCAGAGGGCGGTGGCTGACTTCCTGCTGAGCCCATTCAGGAACCTGATAATCTTTTGACTTGTCTAAAAAATAAAATATATATTTTATTACATGAGAAATTCAATGTATAATCCAAAATTAAAAAACACTATTTTCTTCATACCTTCCAAATTTTCACCATCTTTCTCCATCATGTCATACACAACCCCCAGAACACTGCTCACAACCTCCGGCAGGTCAGCTGAGGTGTCAGCTGTGGCGGGGGCGATGTTTTCAGAGGAAGGAAACTGGAGCTGGGTGATCTCAGGTTGTAGAACAGTGAGCAGAGCTGAGGAGTGTGACAACGGGGAGAGGACAGCTGAGCACACCAGGCCGCAGATGTTCACCTCAGAGAGCTGCAGGGGCATTAAGAGACAAGGGAACGCTTAAAAAGGAGACAATAAATTATACGAATCTGAGAAATACAGATCAGGAACAGGCACTTCCAGAAAAGCTTTGTGCATCATGTGTTAAAAAACATCTCACCATGTGCAGACCATGTGCGGACAGTTCCCTCAAGAGATGCTGGAGGGCAGCAGCAGCTTCCTGATCACTGCTGCTGGAGCACTGGAGCACCCATGACTCTGTGGAGGTCTGCATAAGCGACGAGGCATCCCAGCCCTGCAGCACTCCTTTCAGACACACTTCCAATGAGTCAGGGAGGAGCTGCTGCCTGCGAGACACTGGTTCCACCTCGATCCCACAGCTCTGTGACACTTCACCTTGTGAGGGGAAGAAACAACAAGTGAATAAATGAAGGCAGCTTGTTCTTATTCTATGATTATATACTTCAATCTTTTTGTGTATAGTGTATATCACCTGTTAATTTGTCAACATATGTTTTGGCTACGTACAACCAAACCAGACAATCCACATTATCAACATACCACATCTTGTCCCTTGCCTTGAGATTCTGCACTAATGTGTAGTTGTTTGTTTACTGACTTCAACTTCTGTACTACCAACCTTGTCTCCACTGCAGAACACCCCCTATAACAGGGAAAGCCAGGCGATGGAGCCTTTCAGAGGACAGCAGATATCCAACGCTTGACTTGAGTGTAAATGGGTCTCTACCAAAGCTCAAGTCTGTCATCTGAGAGCTGCAGAGGTTCAGCAGCGCGACCAGAGGGATCACTTTGCCACCTGCCAGAGCCAAGACCTCTGAGAGCTTATCGAAGCCGAGGTGATCCTCACAGTTCATGACCTGGAAGAAGAAAATGTAATAAAAAATTCATTAGTCGTCCGTCCAGTCTTGAAATTATGTTAATTTCTTTCCGCAGCAGTCCAGTGCTGACAGCTCGCCGCTATTTTTAAAGTTGAGGAACGTCTCTTGTTGCGTCCTACGTCATATCTGAGCATATGCTGAAAGAACGCACCCTGACAACTTTCCATTTGAGTGGATACATGGTACCTCAATCGTTCTGGGAAAGGAATATTCCACCCCTGTGAAACCCATTAAATGTCTATTCGGATTGGCACTTTTCTTCGGAATGAGGTGTAAAAAAAGGTTAAATTCTTTCTGTTCGAGCAAATAAACCAAATGCAAGCGGAATATTCGGGTCTATGTAAACATGGCTACTGATGAATTCAAAATAGGAGTTTAGCAAAAACCCGAAACTTAGAGTTGGTATTTGGTTTGTTTCTTGCTATGAAGATTTTAAAGCATCTATAAACATGTTCATCCAATAGATGATGGTGATATTTCTGCAAACTTACTCCTGATATCAAGCACATAATTTGCAAAAGCAAGGAAACAGAAAGACGACAATGTTAAAGGTAGAGCTATGAAAAAATATTGATACAGCAACATCTTTAGCGAGACTTTGAGCTGTGATAAAAATATAAATATTTCAACTCTTAAAATCAATATTTTTGTTGAATTAAAAATTTGTATTTTTGTGGAGTTGGAAGTAAAATATTTTATTTTTTCGTATTTATATACGTCAGCTGCTGCAATGCATTATGGGGCGTCCTTTCTCCTTTCCTTTCGTAAAGGATGGTCCAGTGTTTCCTAAGCTAAAGGAGCTAATAAAGGAAGCAACGACCTTCCTTTCCTTAACGTTTGGAGAATTCGAACAGCCTTTATCATGGCCGATGCTGAAATACTACCGGGTCATTCCTTCAGTAAGGAAGGTTCCTTACCAAAAAGGAGTTTTCGAACGCACCCATAATTTCAGGATTCAAAGTAATTTATTCCTAAACTTGATGATGTGGGTTTTGATGCTGTTAATATCAATGTTTTCTCTCTGTTCTTGAAGTTAGTTTAAAACCAGTTTAAGTTTAATTTTAACAGTGTAGTAGACTGATAAAATAGTCATCATAGTCGTGTTTTTCGCAACATTAGATGTTTTACAAGTAACATTGGTCACACCAAGTGACACCCAACTATTTTTTTGAAAGTTTTTGTATGAAGCACTGCATTTGACTTGCATTACTTCAACAACAATAGAATAGAAAAGCTGTTTTCAATCCAATAGTAAACTGTTTGGAATATCGAAACATATCACAATATTGTGATACAGTAATATTATCGTAACGTGGCCCAAGTATTGTGTATAGTTGCAAACTATGAAGTCTGAGCACTCTGTAATGACAACTTTGTGATGACATCATTTTTAAAGCACCCCACACCATATTTGTTATATAATCTGTAGAAAGTTTGATGGTGCAGTCAGACAAATCAATCAGCCTCTGGTCTTAAATATGAACTTCCACGACAAAAAGGTGCGGAGATATACCTGCATTTTGAATTTTTCTGCTCATAATGATGTGATTTTAATAATCCAAAACTTGGCCACATACAAAACAGCAAAAATACTTGTACAAATGTTTTGTTATGAATGCAACGATACATCCTCTTCTCTGTTCATATCTGGTTTATTGGAAAGCTCTTTTGAGTGCAAAATAGTGAAATCTGTTCTGTTCTCACCTGTAGATACGATCTGCTGTCAATCCAGTGCAGCACCACCTGTTTCTGAACCAGCATGTCATGAAGGCCCCTGGATATCACCTGCTCTGCCACATCTGTACTCAGGTCAGGATTTCCCAAAGATAGGTAGTCCACAAGTTGTGTCCTGGAGCGTGGACACTCAGAGACAATAAACACCACATTCTTCCCGTTGTTTGAAATATCATCCTCCTGTGAAACACTGGACTTCCCTGCACGGCTCGACTTCCTGGGCCTCAGGGACAGCTTTGTAGGGGAGGTGATGTCCGGTCTGTCCCACTGGAAGTCCAGCAGGGTTTCTTTGAGAGCATTCTGGACTGATGCAGAAGGGTGCTTCTGCTGAGAAATTGATGGTTTCTCTTTGATGTCAAACTTTGATTCAAACTCTATTTCAAAGTCCTCAAAAGTTTTGTGCCGGAGCTCCTTGAAGTCAGATCCCCTTGATATGAGACGACCGTTACGGCCAGCCTTTGATTGGAAGAATTTATAACCCCATCGCACTTTATCTAATCCGTACTTGCAGCTGAAGTGAAGCAGAATTTGCAGAATTCCTCGTTTCAGTAGATGATTCCTGACGTCCACTTGATCACCCGAGCTGAGATCTTCATAATCCACATCGATAACAAAAACCAAGTTGTGTAGCATTAAAGCCATTCCGTCAACTGTAGTGTTTCACGACAATCCATGTATGTATAAGGAGCTTGATTCAATGAAGTCCAGTCCGCTGTCATAAGTAACACATTTAGTTTAACAGGAGGGTCACAGTTTGTGGACACGATGACGCCATTTACAGCAACGAGCATTGAAACATTTCAGTTTGTACTGTCCGTTAACATAAAACATACCAAACCAAGCTCAAATTTACCACATTACATGGCTAAACCTTATCTATCGGCGGTAATCACTAACTGTACAACGCCAACACTAATATATTACCAAACGTCTATTCAAACTGCTAAAACTTCATATTAAAACTCAACAATATTCGCCATTTTGTCGTCGCCACCAGCCTGATCTAACGTTCGCGCTCCTTCAACAAAAGCCCACCCCTTCGCTGTGATAGGTTGAATGCGGTTACAGCAGCTACTCAATTGGCCCAAAATAAATGACGACACTTGCAAGGAGTCGCCAGAAGTCTCATAATGACTTTTGCTTGGACATATGTCCTGTCAATCAAATCTAGACCGACTCACGTTACTTTGTGAAACATTCACTGGCAAGACGATGCATCCAGAAGTTGTTGAAGGACCCGGAAAAAAATGCAAGTATTAAGTTAAAAACTTGATATTAACAAATTAACACACCCAAGAAATTTCAATAAATCGTTTACAATTGACTTTGACAGTTGAAGCACCACTTTGAGGGGTCACATGTTCCAACAAGTTTAAATATTTGCATGTAGGTTAAACTTTGTGTATATTTATACGCTCATTTAGAAATTTTCGTAGTATCTTCATCGCTTTCGAATGTGACCATTTGTTTCTGAACAAGTTAAATGCTCTAGTTTATTCTCAGCAATAATATTACGTAATAGTTGTTTAAAAAAACAGCAGCGTGGTTTCGACGGTTGCTATCTTAACATAAAATTCCGAGCATTTAAGGAGTTATTGAATGCACCAGTGACAGACGCTGTTCTCTTTCGTTTCACTTAAAATAATTATAAAACAACAAAAAACAACAACAACAACAACAATAAAAAAATAATAATAATAATAATTGTTATTATTATTATTATCATTATTATTATTATTATTATTATTAATAATAATATTATTATGTAAAAATGAACTGATAGAGTAGCAATTATTATTTACGTTGACATTTGAATCGTTTGCAAACAGGTATGTAAAAGTAACTAGACAGTGATTAATTAAAAGTGTTAATATGTCAAGATGAGACTATGTTTAAAAGAAACAAAATGATCATGAAACTCCTATTTTCTTTATTTTGGTGGCCTACTGATGCTTTCACTTGTGTGCCAAGTGAAAGGAGTGAGAAAGAGAGTTTCTCATCCTGTCCACTCTATCTTTCACTGTCTTGACTTGGAAAAAATCATTTGAACCAACATTTGCCTTTGGTCTGGAGGTCTGGGTCTTATCACTAGTTTTCTAAAGTTCCCTCAAGTTTTGAGCAAAGATGCATGCTCTTGTTCTATCTACAGACAGAAAAAAGTGCCTGCAGCTTGTATCCCATGTTAATATTTGTAAAGCCTTTGCATCTGAAGGGTAGATAGAATAGATAAGAAAACTCATCTTTGTAATTAGCCATAACATTGTGTCTGTCATGATATACCCATCTTTTTTCTTACCAGGACCGGAGGGAAAACCAGAAAAAGAAAGATTTAAAGAAACCAAGCTCTTTGGAGACGAGGTATGTGGGTCACCTTATGTTTTGCATCCGTAATCACCTCTTTTCTGCAGCACCAGGGGGAGATGAAGAGCTTGAAAAAGCCCAGAAATAGAGAAAGGGAGTTGAAAAAAACCTGCTGAATGTTCCAGACTCTGCTTCTCTGCTTACTGTGTCCTCAAGTCATGAGACCAGGATGTAGGTCAGGGATGCTTTCAGGAGCTGCTGCTTCTTAAAAACACAGACACCTGTGCAATAAAACACAGTCAGAGGATGAAAATGCATGTAAGATTATCAGTGTAGACTACCTGAGGTAAATGGGACTTATAGTGATGAAGCTTTGACATACGTCAGATTTAATGCCTATCTGGGGTAAGGCATGATCTAAAAGTTTAGACTGCTTTAAAAAATAAGACGAGTATGAGATGGAGGTCAAAGTTTCCGATAAAAAAAGTGTCATAGTGGCACCACTAAACACTTGTACACACTTTATCTCTAAAGTTGCATGTTTGTCATGGTTTACTCAATTAATTAATTAAATTAGCTGTAGCTTGTAGAAAATTTACTTGTGCATTTACATCACAGGAGTGTGCAGGTAGACTGCACAGATGCAGATGGTGTCAGAAGTACAAAAACATTGCTGTGACCCACTAATAGCTGGCTAGAATCAAATTAACTATGAAAGATGATTACTTTAGACATAAGATGACATAATAAGAAAATGATTGAAATAAAATCTAAAAAATCAGGAGAAAAGAAAGAATCTTGAGCACAGAAGGAGGGTGATTGAAGTACAATTTGTATCAGTTATATTAAAAGTTGTGTCGTTATCCTATCTGATGACTCAAATACTTAACAAAAGTTGGTCCCCTGTTCCTGCAGTGTGTCCAAAAATGGCTACTGTCCTGACGATAAACCCTCTTGTTTCACTGTGACCTTTTAGTTGCAATAAACAGTCGCCTCTTGGCTTTCCATCCAGCCCACTTTGTTTATTTGACCTCCGACTTGGAGTTTTGTTTTATGGTGTAAACATAAAAGAGGGTTCAGTGGGTCACTCTGGAGTTCACTGCATACCTCACTGGCGTCCAGCCAGACTCATAGCCATCACAGATGCACCAAACAAATGTCAATAGATTCATCAAAATGCAACCAGGTCGAGTGTGCAGATGTGAGACAGAAGCAGAGCAAACACACAACAGGCTGTTTAGCATAATGCTCTGCAGGCTGTGGGGGAAATCACTTAGCAGATGCTTTCAACTTGGCTGAGGATTGTTCCAGATATCGTTCCTGCTGACCTGCGTATGAGCGCTTATTACGGCAGCAGCCTCGCCAAGATGTAAATGAAGTCGTAGGTACGCCACTGAAGTAAGGCGAGCCTGATTCAGGGCTGCTTTCTGATACTGCTGACCCTAAATATAAATCCTCCAGTCCCTGCAGACTGTTTCTCTGGCTTCTGTTTGGACTACAAATAAGGCAGAGGACTGGCTTGTTTGGGGACATTTCTTTCAAAAATAATATTTATGACTCTCTCCTTTTTCGGACAGGTTTTGGTGGTGAAGGGAACATGAAAACAGCATGCAATAATATTGCTGTAGGAACCAAATAGGCCTTTCTGTTTTTCTTTGGGGACATTTTCCACTCGATCTACTTACAAATAGATTAAGCCAGGTTAATTTCATTTAAAACAAAAAGTTGAACACAGACTAAAGGGGAAGTGGATGATAAACTTCAGAGTGCAAACGTATTAAAGAGGATGATAACAGAGGTGATTCACTTGTTGGATTGGAATAAAACAGAGACAAAGTACACAACCATGAATTATTTTTTGACTGGTGGGAAAGTTTTGAAACAGGATGTATATTTCAGTCGTTTTAGTCAGCTGTGGTATGTTTTGCTCAACAACGTCATGATGCATGCATCATTTGACGCCTAGTTTACTGGGGGAGTCCATGATCCATAAAAACAGACGATGACGCAGACAGTGTTTAAACTTTAAACAAAGAGTGGCATGGTGATCAGTCTGAGTACGGATTAGAAGTTTATATAATCTCTGTTGTTGTTCCTCTTTCACCATGTAACTATGATGACAGGGTCATACAGAGTAGACTTTAACTCTTATATTACAACATCCAGTAAAACTGAACACATCTTAGACTCAAAGTAACATGTTCAAAATCATGTGTACATTTAGACTTTTTGTCAAGGTCAAAAACAAAACCAAAGTCTATCTAGTAACATCTCACTAAAATACATTTTGACTATGCATAGGCTACTTGTATAAAGCTAAAACTCTTTACATTCTTTAGAAACTCAATAACTCTTACAGCTGATGTTTTTAAATGAATGGATTTATCATGATGGGAAAATGCAAGAGTTAAAAAAACAGTAGAGGAAACAAGATTAAATAAAAGTTATAAAATGGTGTAGGAAATACAAAAGTGGTGTATAAAAGATGTTCAGAATGCAGTATAAGACATATTTGGGTCTAAAAATGTTGTTTGCAGGTCTAGTATAAATTTGCCCATATCGCCCCCTGATGGAGAACATTTTCTTTGGTCAGAAGCAGATGTTTATGCAGCAGGTAACACTGCAGAAAACTGACCACTTATCATCTGGTATCTAGAGATATAATTTCACAAGTCTGTAATTATGTTTTTGACCACACTTAGTGACGAGAAATCACAAACAAAAGCAGAAACAGTTAAAGATGCTATGAGGAGGATCTGTTTTTATTGCACTCCCTCGCCACCTTCTGGCCCGGAGTCTCACACACACTGACATAAATTACTTTTGGTGAAGTGTGTGCTTGTTTAGGAATTAAATGGAGATCAGATACAAACAAATTTTCTTTCTTTAAGACAAGGTAAGGTAATTATCAGTATGGTTACGTTTGAAACAAAGCAAACGTTGTGGCAGCCGGATAATATGTAGTGCTATCGGCAGCCTGGTGCTCCGACGTATCTGTAGGCAAATGTGGCAACAAGTAAACACTGTCAGTTTGTAAATAGTTTAGTAGCTGTTTATATTTAGCACAGCTGTCAGCCCAGTGCTCTAAGACATGTCTGTAATGTGTAACGTCAGTGAATCCTGGTTATGTCCTGCCAGTCATCTACCAAGCAGAGCTAACGTAACCTCACTCTTCATTTTATTGATAGACTCTCAAGTTTGAACAGACCACTGCAGAATAACTGCTGACTGTGGGTTGGAATAAACATTAGCACAAATAGTTTAGCTCCTGTGTTAGCCTTTAGCTCGCGCTCTATCTCTCTCCTGTTTATCTTACTTCTACTCTAATGCCCTTTTTCTGTCTGACAGTTTGGCTCCAGTGTCCACCATCACTACAAAATTAATCACAGAAATTGTTTTCAGCAGAGAAAAACACAGATCCCTCTTCTCACAACTCAACTGTGTCAGCTGGCGTGGTGTCGTAGTGGAGACCTAGACGTGCCGTAAATCAATCCGGTCCTGGACAATTTGATCGAGAAGCTAAAAAGTAGCATTTTGAAATAACCTGTAATCTCATTTCAAAATGTGGATTACAATCAGGCATATATCTTGAAGGGAAACATTTTCAAGACCACTGAGAAACTCCTCACAGCCCCTTTAACAAACAGAGCATTCATATGATACCGTTACAGTTACCAAATATGTCAGTAAGAGCTGTTGGTTGTTGGACTTTTGCAAAATCAAACATTGCCTTCTTTGAACTTTTATTTTCACAAAATATGATCAACATGGGAATGAATTTTTGCCCACAGAGGGCGCCAAACATGATCAATGTAATCTAAAAGTTCCTCACAGCAGCTTTAATCAGTAATCCAAGGCTTGGGTGAGCTTGGGGGATTGTAAGGTTAAAAGAATATCTAATGAAAGAAAAAACAAACCATAGATAAGAGTAGATGCGTTATTTGTCACTTTTAGGGAAAAGTATTCACTATGAAAACAGGATTCTCTGCATGCACACCTCTAAATGTGCTCTGTGCTTCTTGTAGATTTTAATGTGGTTATGAAGTGGACAGAAGGCAGTGCTGTGTTTGTGTCTGTATCCTCTCAGCTCTGTCTCATTGACTCAGCTCACACACCATCATTGAGGTTCACCGCTCACAGCAGTGACGTACTTTCAAACATCTCAGAATCAAACTTCCATCAGAGGAAGTGAAAGATCACGGCGTAGGAACTCTGTGTTTTCAGCTCTAAGGCTGGTACATGTGAGCTAACAGTACAGTTTGTTCCATGTGCCGCTGGTTCTCCTTAACAGATGATTGGGCTGTTATGTTATTGTGCCTCCTGCCAGGATGTTCAGAAACACATCATGGACGTCACAGGGTCACATGACCCTCCTCAGACCTCTCCACACTGCCTTCCTGTTGATTTTAAGATTAGAACAGTTGCTTTTAGAGATTATAGGAGTCTGGTACCTGCCTTAGATTTCTGGAAGGATTAAAGTGAAAGAATTAACCTTTAACCCTTAGCGCAACCTTACAGCTTTGGTTTTACTTCACAGGTTTGTATTGATGAATGGGTGAATAGAGAATATTCTCTCTATATTCCCAGCTCTACATTATTTAAGTCTACCATGCATTTCTAGCCATGGGAAAAAAGAGTCTTTGACGCAGTTGGAATTAGAGTCCGACCGATATGGGATTTTTGGGGCCGATGTCGGTACCTATACTGGGGGCAAAAAGAAGCCGATATCTGATATATCGACTGATATCCGATATATCGGCTGATATATGTTATAAATTCATTGATATACACAGGATAAATACTGTATATGAACACAAATTATTACTAGCTATTGAAAAGTTCCATCTTTCATTTAATGCATGGGACTAAACTAGATTTTAAGTAACAATGTAGCTGCTTTCCAAACATGCAATAAATACAATTACATCAAAATACATTGAAACATCTTCAAAAATTATTTCAAACAAAACAATAACTTGTGAATTTATAAGGCCAGGTTAATCCTGCATGGCATTATGAAGTGAGACACTGAGTAGTAGCCTTATTTTAATTAACACACAGGAGCAGGAGCAACAGAATCTCTGCGGAGCAAACATTTTTATAATCGGCTACATTTTGGCCGATGTTGATTAATCGGTGACAGGCTATAATCAGCCCGCTCGATTAATCGGTCGGGCTCTAGTTGGAATCATCATAAATAACAAGTAGGGATGGGTACCAAATTAGGTACTTTTAGAGGTACCAACCAAATTCCGTGTGTAGTACCAAGTACCGATTCATGTAAAATCAAACGGTACCATGTTTAGGTACCTAAACGCATCCTTGTGTCTGTGAGGGAGTGGAAGAGTAGATGATTTTCCATGCTGGACATGAACACAGCAATGCAATCTTGAAAAACAAATATAGTAAATTGAATAACTTTAGGATTTTATTATCAAACAAATCAATATTTATAACCACATAAACACACACAAAAGTACAGAAAATTGGTGCCGTTGAGTATCATTTCAAATAGGAAAGATACCCATCCCTAATAACTAGTGAATAAACAAAATGTTGTGGTCATTTTGATGACGCTTCACATACTTCCTCTGCAACGTAAAGGAAGACAGGACAGTCGGTGCAAGTTTGGACCTGAACATTTATTCTCCTGTTATTATATCTCTTATTCTTCTATCTCTCTTCTAGCACAGTCTGTGTGACGCTAACCTCTCCAGAGCTGCACTGTCACACACAATAACAGGCAGTAATTACGTCCTGGATGTGGTTAAGTGTGACAGCTGCACGAGCACTTGACAAATGATGAGTAATGTGTTTGTGTGAGGTACGAAGACCATTTGTGTGAGCTATTAGCTGGTCCTAGCTCCTATTGGTGTCGTGTTTGTCGGAGATGGCTCATTGTGCTTGGTTTGATAAGGCAGCAGGTTGGATTTCAGCTGTCACGTTTCTCTTACAGATGAGAGAGCACGGGTTATAAACTAAACTAGACGAGGCCACAGACCGGATGGTTTTCAGACACTTATTAAATTCATCCACTGTTAAAATCGGGAGAGTGAAACTGATTACTTCCTGTCACAAACTAACCTCAAACTAACTGAAACATACCTTACAACTCTTATCTCTTATCGCCCTCACTCTTAATCTTTCTCAATCTTTCAGCACCAATGCTTCAAAAGCTGCCTCTGTTCTGCAGCTCACAGTATTTCTTAAGCTTTACCAGGCCCCCCTGAACAATGACACTTTATAGTCATGAAAACCTCTCAAAGAGTTTTTTTCTTATGTAGGATTTAGCAGACTTGGGTCACAGCTTGGATATTCATAAGGACTGAGTGAAGGTTACTGGAACTTAAACTGGTCACTTCCTCTTCTGTCTCAGAGAAACTTCTATTTTAACCCCCTAGCATAGCAGTGACTGCAGGGAACAGCTATTTAAAGCCATTTCTCCTGAATGCTCATGTCAGAATTTCTCCTTAATTGTTTTCATTCTTCTTAAGAGATGAAGAAAAAAATGTTTCTTTTTTTAATTAAAATATTTGATGAATTTAGAAAGTATCAGATATGTATCAGAGTTGGTTAAAGAGCTTATCAACTATAAAATATACACAAATTTGAATGTGTGCAAATATGTTTAAATGTTTTGAAAAGCATAAAAAGAAAAAAAATATTCATGGAAATTATCGAAAATCACTCTTAAATTCATTTTACATTACGCTTATAGTGTGTTGTGTTGTTAGACGGATTTAGATTCCCCCGGAGTGGACATGTCTGTAACTTCATTAAAAAAGTCAAATGTTTGAAAAAATGATCAAAAAGATTTCCTTTTTTTTCCATGCCCTAAGATGAACAACAACAAAAAAAACTTAAGGAAAAAAAATGATACAGACTTTCATATGTCATGCATCTTTAGGTTAAAGGTAGGGCTGGGACAATATGCTATTCTCTCAATTCAATTCTATTACAAGTTTTGGGGTGCCGATTTGCCTTACGTTGCGATTCTTCGATATTTACCATTTTTGCGATTTTTTGCTTGCTTTTCTGGCACCAGACCATGTGCAAAAGTAAAATGGTGATGATAATGTCTACAGACTATATCAGGAGCCAAATTTTCCCATAAAGTGCACATCACGTGAGTCATAGAGGAACATTTAGCCCCCTGCTGGGGAAAAGTGGTAACTTTTTTCCAGTCCACTTTAAAAACAAAGACTGAAATGAAGAATCTGAATTTGAAAAAAAAAAAAAGATTTCTTGACAAAGAATCCTGATTTTGTTATTGTCAAACAAAAAACACAATATATCGTATTTATTTTTTTGGATAACACTTTACATTAGAGATCCGCAAATTTCATTGCACTTAGGTAATAATTAGACACAGTTTTTTCTTATTTCTTTGAAATTACCCTCAAAGTTTCATGAAAATTTGGTGAACATTAGCTCATAACTTCTGTCTAGATTCTGTTTTGCAGTGCGCCTGTACTCTCAGTGTCTATCACAATCAGGAAAGGCCAATTTCCAACCCCACTCTTGGTGAATATCACATCTGAAGCCTTCAGTTGTATCATGTAAAACATTATAGGCCTAATCATAAAGGTTTATCATTTTATGATCTCAATTATGCATATCAACAAACTGGGTACTAAAGAACTTGGTGAAATTAAATAACAAATAGCTAACTATCAACTGCTTATTGGGAAATTGAATTATTCACTTAACATTTCAAAGGTAATTATCAGAGGAAAAAATGAACCTAACTTCTGTTTTCAAGAACTAAGCAGATATTTATCACATGCTTCTGTGGAAATAGCAGAAATGTGGAATACTTCTAAAAACATTTTGTGGTGTGTTTGATTTAATTTCAAATTAATTATTTGCTAATCATCACCTTTTTGCCTTGCAATTTGGAGGAAATTTCAAAGAAACTGGTAAAAAACACCCACCAATTGTGACTTGTGACAAAAAAAATGGACATTATTTTAAAGAAGTTATGTGCTAACTTCAAAGAAATAAGAAAAAACGCTGTGTTATCATTACCTAAGTGTGATGAAATATGCGGACATCCAAAGTAAAGTGTTACCAATTCTTTCTCCAAACCCTATTAAAAGGATATTTCAGTTCAGATTTGAACTCAGGTCCGCTTGAGGATTTAATCAGTTAAACCAAACAGTCACCACGAGGGGTGCAACTTTTGAGGACTTATCACAGAGTTATGTGCTCTTAGATATATTTATGACATTAAATGAACTTTTACTTTAATACAGAAATACAGAAACACTGATACAAAGTCATACAAAGAGACTTGACATGGACATGAAAATCTCAAAGTCGAAGACCAGGTGTAAAAAAGATGAATAAAAGATGTGACATTGAGGAAGATACAGAAAGAGGACATCATAACATATAAAAGAGGAAGTTAAGGGACAATTGGAGTTGATGTGTGGTCTTAACAGGCTGTCTATCTCCACTGTTAGTGTAAGATAAACAGTCCCTGACTTGTGTGTAAACTCTGCTTCGACTGCGTGCTCGCTCTGCTAGTGACGCACTTTCAGTAATGACAGGTTTTCATCAGCCCACTGTCAGAATCACCCAGCCCTCACAGAGAGCCGCTACAGCTCCTGAAGACCCGACTCTCCTAATCCACTCGATGACAAGTGAAACGTGATGCATGACTTCCATCCCATGCCAGCGTGTCGCAGACTGACACGACGCTGCAGAGGCTTAAGTAGAGAACCTGCTGGAGTTGCAGCTCGGTGTCTCGGCTTTAAATAGACTCTGATGAAGTAAGTTAGTAAGATGAGAGAGATGTTTTCTGCAGAGGTATGGTGGCTTCAGTGTTGGGATGTGAGTGCTGTAAGGATATGTAATCTTAGAGGGACATGGATGAAATAACAATTTGACCTTTCAGCTCACGAATAACAAAAATTGCACAGGACACAGGGACAGGGAGAATGGATCACACACAGGATAGGGAAAAAATGGAGATGCAGCTTGTCTTTTGTTTAATTCAATGAAAAAAAGTTTAAAAACAGCCAATGTCTGACCCTCAAACTATTACAATGGGTACTGAAGTATAGAAATAAGAAGTCAAAACTTACACCCAAACCAGATGACTTCTAGTTATATTTCAGTGTTTTGAAGTGGGGTTTTATGAGTTACAAGTTACTTGTTATTGTATTAGCTACAACGAGCGACAGTCAACTGGTCCTTTCTGTAGCTGCAATTCAACCATAAGAACTATCCCCTGGAACTATGTGCATTTTAACCGTCAAACCTGGGGTATAAAAAATACGGCATTATATCAGGATACTTTGACCTGTGATAAAATATCAATATTTCAACTCTTAATATTGAAATTCTTGTTAAAATAAAAATTCAAATTTTAGGTGAGTTGGAAGTAAAACACATCTTCGACCTCCAACATCCACTGCTGCAGATGGCGCCGAAGAGCTACTCCACTGTATGTTGCCCATAAACTGTATAATAAATATAATCTCTAAGTATCAACATATTTAATTCTTAAATGTGATGATGTGTGTTTTGATGCCGTAAACATCAATGTTTTCTCTCTATTCTTGGGTCAGTTATTTTAAAATAATTTTATGTTCAGTTTTTTACAGTGTAGTAGACTTATAAAATAATAATCATAGTCATGTTTCGCACAATATTTGACTTTTTATGAGTAATGTTGGTTATACCAAGTGACATTTATCAGTTTCACCAACTGATCACGTCTTTCACCCGATAGCTTATTTGCAACATTAGTTTAATGTTACAGTAATTTAAGTGACAAACTTGATGCACTTTATGCTTTCAAGTTGAGTGCATGTATAAAACACTGCATCTGACTTTCATTATTGTAAACACAATAAAAAGGCAAAGTGGTTTTCAATTAAATAGTTAACTGTGTAGAATATCATAATGTAATATTGTGTAGGGCTGAACGATTTTGGAAAATAATCTAATTGCGATTATTTTGGACCAATATTGCGATTGCGATTTAGCATGTGCTTTTTTGGGGGGTGTTTATCCTCTACATTATTTATTTTACACAAGTAAGAAACTGTTCTATAGTATGACCAACACAACAAAGGATATTGTCAACATATAAACAAGTCTTTCCTGTAATGATTCCTATAATGAGATGAATCGATGCATTAATTGATATGATCAACGTATCTAACTATTACAATCACAGCAGAATATTGACTAATTGATTGAACTTCAAGCAGAACAAGAGGCCTAGTATGAAAAATAAACTAAAAAGTAAATATGAATCCTCTCTTCTATGAATCTCACACTAAATAAACTGCAAAAATGGGAATAAGACCAAATCTCTGGCTTAACTATTGAGATATGTCAACATGTGGTTTGCACTGTTTTACAAAATGAAAAAGAAACACTGTTTGAACATAAATATCAAATGTATCAAAATCTTACTGATCTCTCATCAGTAACAAAACACAAACTAAAGTGCAGAAATGTGAATAAAAAAGTTTTGGCTCAACTACTTAAATATGTAAACTTTTGGATTGCTCTTTTAAAATGCACTTTAAAACTAAAAACTAAAAACTAAAAATTGCAGCCTTTGCGATTTGAAAATTGCATCCTATTATTTTGCAATGTCTGTTTCAATTCGATTAATTGTTCAGCCCTAATATTGTGACACTATATCGTGAGGTTCTTGCCAATACTCACCCTTACTTCACAGAGGTCTAAGAACTTTTGGGGGTGAGACCTGCAAGCTGAACATTCTTGATTGGTGGAGCACCCACAGTGTTTTTTATTTCTTCCTCCGACCACCATAAGATGGCACCCAGCTGTTAATGTCGTGGTTTAGTACCTCCTAAACAATGTTTTCCTGTGAGCCTGATAATGTGAATGTGTCTCTGTCAGCTCCTGGTGTTCCAGTTTAAAGAGTGACCCTGTAAACTGGAACTCCTTTCAGAAGTCATCAAATCCATCTGTAGTGCAATAAACATGATCAAAACCAGCACAGGCTGAATATCCTCCATGCTAACAGGCTAACTGCAGTGCTGCACATAAAGATAGTGTCTTTTCTGTCTCCCTTTATGGTTTGATTTTCATTGATAGGCCTTTGTTGTTGTCCTACTGCCCTCTACTGGTCTGGTGTTGGTTTGCAACTCCCTTTTTTTTCTGCATGTTATTGTGCTGCTTTGGCTGGGTCTTCAGCCCTACGTTCATATACTTGGCGGAGTTGACTTTGAGAGGCTCAGACTCTGGCATTTTTCTCAGTTTCAAGTGACAGCCGACCTGTCTAATGCAGACAAAATGCAGATAAAAGTTGCAACTCTTGGTGCTTGTATCCCCTAGCAGTTACTTTGAGAATAGCCTTCAATTGGCCTCCTTTTCCCATCTGTCAACCCTTAACTTCAAAAAAGGAGAATTTGCACCTCTGAATCAGAAACTGAAACAGAAATAAAAGAAACACTTTCAATCCTTGAAAATATTTATTAAAGTTCATATAACAAATCTTTTAACATATATGTATAAAGTGACACAAATATACAGTATGAAGGTTATTTTCTTTAAAAGTCAAGGTGACTTTAGAAGTCAGAAAGAGCAACAAAATGTCACGTCTACAACTCCACTTGGTTATGAGCAAAGAGAAGAATAAATAAAAACATTCAAAAGGCATCGTTTGTTGAGAAACCAAAGACATTTCATCACTGTGACACTGTTATAATGGTTTTTCCACTGATTCAGTGACGTCCAGGTCACTCTAACGCTTTGCTCAGTCACAGTATTTACAGTGTGATAAGTCAGAACTTTTTACAGTAGTCCTTTCTGTGTTGACTGGTCGGGTAAAAAAAAAAAATTGGAGCACAAAAATACCTTTACATCTTCAAAGTGGAAAAATATAATTTCCATCGTTCAAGTTTTCCTCACAGAGCTCTAAAGTAGAAAAGGAATAAATCTGAAGAATGTTGTCGTCTGCTACTTTACACTCATATCTATACAGCAGAGTCACCAGCAGCCTGTGGCGCTGACACACTCCTGTACAGGTGTGCATCAGGTGTGTTTTCAGCTACAAACTGTGTGATGGATGTTAGTATATATTAAATACAGACTTCTGTTTGACAGCAGCAGCTCACACAGGCAGGCTGGCAGAAAGGCCAGTTTGGTTCAGTTCAGTCGGCCTCCATTTGAAGCGGCGTCGAGGCAAAGCGAGGAACATGAGTGCTGGAGAACAGCACCCTTCACTGCGTGGAGTCGGAGTCACTGGAGTCCAGACTGGCCTGTGTGGAGGTGGGTGTGCAGCTGCTGTGAGCGCCTGGGGGGCAGTGGAGGGTCTGTGTGCTTCGCCGCAGGTTCTCCAGCGACTGCAGGAAAGACCGGCGTGCCCTCTCCTCCTCCAGTGGGGAGGAACCTTCTTCTTCTACCTCTGCGATCTCAGCAAAGGTGACCGGTTGGGTTTTGAAGCGAGCCTCTCGTGACCTGCGGGAGCGGCTCTTGCCCCTGGCCGGGCCCTTTGGGACAGGCAGCTGCTGGGGGAACTCCTCCATGGCTGAGGCCATGAGGTGAGCAGGCAGGACGTGGAAACCAGAGGCCTCCATAACCATCTGACGCACGGCAGCCATCGATGAAACAGATCCACAGGAGTGCAAAAACAAATGTGGAGTAAGTGTGAACACAGCTGGAGGAAGATGTCCTTTAAAACTGTGTGTCCTTGTCTTTTCTCCTTCTTCTTGAGTCTCTGTTTCAAAGTGATGCAGAGCAAGAGTTCATCCAAAACCAGGTCAAGCAAACGCACCTCGAACCTCCTCGTCCAGACAGAAACAGCTGTTTCTACACCGCTCTGCTGATTCTCAGCTCTCCACTGTGAGTGCTCCTGTCTCAGTTCTGCTGATCCCCGACGTCTCCCCTCTCTGTCTCTCAGTCTTGGCTGTTTCTTGTGTGTGAATCTGGGTCTGCTGAGGCTAATGCCAGCGACAGCTCCGGCACACTCTTATATAGCAGCTCTCTACCCACTCACTTTCTCTCTTTCTCCCTGTGTGAGCCAGATCCCTCCCTCCTCCCACTCCCCTCCTCTCTGTCTCTCCGTCATGGTTCCGGCTTTCAGAGCAGTCAGTCAGCCCTCAAAAATAAACATGTGAGAAGAGACCGTCTGTGTGTGAGCTGGGGAGGGGGGTCCAGGAACAGTGGGGGGAGATCAGAGAGGTAGGGATCAGAAAAAAGTGGCAAAAGTTAAGAACAAGCTACAACAAAACAGCAATCGTCCAAATAACCAAAGCATGAAACCAGGATACTTTTCCTCACTTTTCTCTGAACAAAGCAAAGAATCATTAAGACTGCGCTAAGAGGAGACAGAGTGAAGTGCAGGTCATGCAGCGTGTCACCGATCCGCAAACAAAAGTGTCTTACCAGAATCACCCAGCAAAACAAGCCACGTCATCCTAACTGTAACCCAAACACATTACATCTGTCAGTGCCTCTGCTGCTGGCTGTGTGTCAGGGTTAGTGTTGATAAGCTGGCTCCTTACGTCTTCTCTCTCTGTAACACACACAGGTCCCATGTTTTCCTTTTAGGAAGGCAGAGACAAGCTGTGCAAAGCCAACATTTGATCAGTTTGTATCTACATACAGTGAAGGCGCCTTCTGCAGGGACTGACGCACACACTGAGTGTGACTGTAAAGATCATCCCTGTTTGTACTCAACACTCCTGCAAACAGGTCGAGCAATAACACTGCCACCAAGCTTTCACTTACAGACCAGAGGAGCTACATTTCCTGTGTTCACCTATATTTGTTTCACCTCTCTTCTAAAAGGTTTCTTCATCTCTAACAGACTTAAGGATGGGACCAAATATGAAACTGAAAAAAAACACACTGACCATCAAATAACAAGTCTTCCAGTGAGACACATTGGAGCATTAACAGTCTTTGAACTAGTTTCAAAGTCGTCAGGGTCTTCAGATTGAGCCTAAGCAAAGTCGTTACCAAAGTTTCTGGAAGTTGTTAGGGTCTTCATTCAGTTCTTCAAGTGGCCACTTGAGGGCGGCTTCAAAAGTGGGTCAGTCCCTGATATGATTCATGTTAAAATTTCGAACTTTGCAACGGAAGAACATGTTTACAGACACAACAGAAAACTATCTTGGTCATTTTTGTCACGATTCATGCCGATTTTTTTTTCCTGTGTTTTTCGTATATATATATATATATATATATATATATATATATATATATATATATATATATATATATATATATATATATATATATAGAGAGAGAGAGAGAGAGAGAGAGAGAGAGAGAGAGAGAGAGAGAGATAAATAGACTAGATAGACAGACAGACAGACAGAAAGAAAGATAGATAGATAGATAGATAGATAGATAGATAGATAGATAGATAGATAGATAGATAGATAGATATGAGACATTTACCCTCTGACCAACATAGTGGGACTAAGTGCATTTGATATGATCCTTGGTATGTGTCAAATATAAACTTAAAAGAAAATAGCAGGAAACAAAGGTTGTTTCAGCTGCATCAAGACCTGAGGGGGTATGTCGCAGATTTGGGACAATAGGCATCAAGGGGTTAATATTAGGGATGGGTACCGAATTATTCTGTCAAAAGTACGGGGTACCGATTCATGTAAAATCAAAAGGTATCATGTTTAGGTACCTAAATGCATCTTCGTTACTGTGAGGGAGTGGTAGAGTAGCCAATTTTCCATGCTGGACAAGAACACGGCATTGCAAGGTTATTTAATGAAGAATAAATATGTGTAGTTGAAAAAAAAAAGTATCTTATCATTAAACAAATTGATATTTTTTACCACATGAACACAAAAAAGTACTGAAAATTGATACCATTGAGTACCAGTACTGTTGTGTACTGGGCATCGGTACCGTATCCTTTCAAATGTGAAATGTACCCATCCCTAGTTAATATACGTTAGCTATTCAGTTTATGTGAAGGTTAAAATTATGTTTGATTAGGAAATGTGTCACTTTTAATCACAGCTGTGTGTTGATCTTGAGCTAAAAACCGTAGTTCTCCAGATTTCACTTGAGGCAGGGCCCTAAATTGTGTTATAATAAAAAAGGAGTTGGTATTATTGGTTGTTTTTCTTCTTACTCAAGTTTGTTTAAAGAAGTGGATCGTAGATGTTACTTAATCAACACTTTTTGGGCAAATTAATTAGCATAGATGCTCTAGAAGCAAGATTTGTTTTATCTTGTTTTTATTGATGCCACAGTTAACTTGTTTCGATTCACCTCCTTTTCATCTACTGATAGTTGATGTCATTACTATCCTTTATTTACAAAAGAGTGGTCAATCTTATTTTTTTCCCATCTTGTTTTCTTGATTGCTTATTTCTTATTTTTAAGAGAGTTCCCTTTTAATTACAGGGCACTTTGTCAGTTTGTTTGGTTTGTCTGGTCCTGATTACCTCCACCAAGGAAGTTATGTTTTTGTGAGAGTTTGTTTTTCTGTCTGTGAACAGCATAACTCAAAAATTAACAAACAGATCTTAATTAAATTTTCAGGAAATGTTCAAAATGGAAGAAGGATGAAGTGATTACATTTTGGAGGTGATCTGGATCACTGTCTGGATCCAGGACTTTTTAAAAGGATTCTTCATCATTGTGAGAAAGGGCTGTTTTCACCATATGTGTATATAACTCCATGATAAATGGTCGGATTGCTTTGCAAAACAATACAAGACAAGGTCACCATAATTTCTGACAGATGTTAAAGTACAATCCAGATCCTGGAAATATTCTGGATACTAAGATCTGGAATATGAAATATGCACTGGGTCTTTATAAGGTGACCCTGGAACCTTCTCCGTTGCCCAAATATGGTCACTTCCTGACACGAAACACCAACACATCAGAAGCTGAACTTGATGCTTCAAATAGGAAACCGACAAACCAATGGATGACATCACGATAGTTTCGTTGATCATATTACGATCTTTGGATGAAGTGAATGTCGCAGTGGGCATGGTAACCTGTAAACAACATCCACATCCCCAGGGGCAAACCCCAGTGTCATCTGTAGCTGCTAATATTAACTTGTAGTATCACCAACAGTAGCTGGTGCATCATCCAGCGTCCAGTCATTTGCACCTAAGTGCCAACTTTTTTGCATTTCAGGCGTCGACCTCACGGGCTTTCCTGGGCTGCAGAGTTTTCAGGAGTGACGTTATGAGTTTAAACATCTCCCCCCTGGTTTGGTCACACATTCCAGGGATGACACCTCACATGGGAGAGCAGGTCATCCCGTTTCTTATGTCTCCCCACACTGACACACAGGCACACACAGGAATGTACACACACACACAAACACATCCTGTAAGGTTGTAAGTCCTGGATGTGAACTTGCAAAGACCCCCCTTGCTCTATTTTAGGTATAGATGTAAGGTCATCCTCGATCAGGCCAGCAGCTGCCAGTCAAGTGACATCACATGACTTGTGGTTCCTTTTAAACTAAAGATGACTTCTCTAATATAGCGTATTTAAATTAATGTTTTACACATTTTTACTTCACACATTCATTGGATCAAGTTTAGCCTGTATGTTTTTGTGAGGGATTAACAAATGCACACTGAGCAGTGACTAAGTGAGCCAGGAGCTGTGTGTCCTTGGGGATACCTTGTTTTTTCTAAAAGACCCTGCTCAGTCTGCATGTGTTGTACACAAGGACATCTCAGGGAAGATCAATGCCAAGAAAAACATCTCCACTTCTATTCCTGTCCAAAGATTTTAAAGATTTTATTTAGGATTAAAAAATTCCTTTAAGTGTTTGAATCTATCACCCAGTAATGACCAAACTTTTTTTCTAATATCTAAGTAGAGACATGCACATTTTTTGATGACATTATTTCAGAAACTTTTCCGTGAGATTGGGCTTAGAAGTCAGAAAGTAATGGTAAAATACTTTTACAGTTCCGTTATACTACCCTCACATCTCTTTTCAGGGCCTACATGTATTTGTGGAGCGTGAACCCAAAAAATTTAGAGCTCCCTCTGCTGACTGGCTGCAGTATGGGTCCTTCACCTCCTAAAATTTACCAAGGGCTGAACTGCAGAATTAAAATACTGGTCACATAAATGTTGCTAAAACATGCTATCTGCTATAATAGTAAATTCTTATTATGCTGATTTATGTCCGTGTTTCTTTTTTTTTTTTTCGTGATAGTGTAATTTGATTTAATTATTTGACTTTTAAAAAGAGTAAGTGTGACAACATGATTGACAGCTCTGTTGACGAATGGGGCTCCTGAAGCAGTATATACCAGCATGACTGGTGAGGTGTGGGAATGGTGCTTAAATGGCTGCCAACAACTCTTTAAGGCCCTTCAAAATAAGCGAGGCTTACCTCTTCCTCCAACTTTTAGGAGTTTATTTTCATAAATATGCAAATGGATGGATGTGGATGTTGAAATCTTACCTTTTAGTACCCTAATACCCTGACATAGGGGTGGCCATCCAGCCAGGTACTTATGGCCCTTTACCACTTTCCACAAGGCTGTACTGTACTCGGCTTGACTCTACTTGTTGTGATGGTTTTCCACTAGCCTGGTTCTTTGACCACCAGGGGGCAAGGTCGCCGGGTCCATGTCATTTTGAGCACGACACAACAATCACAAACAATGGAGGACTTGGAGGCAATAGTATACTTGCTGCTCGGTCTGAGCTTTTTGTCACAAACCGAATGAAAGAGGAAAGCAGAAGTTGCAGTTGTCGATGACGACATTGTCTGACCAATTAGTAGCTGGCAGTCCGTGACGTCATCTTTTAGTATCCACTCAGCGTACTTGGAACCACAGCGGAGTAGGTACTAAAACTGGCTTGTTCTAGGGGGTACAAGGTTAGTGGAAACACACTGCAAACCGAGTAGGGCCGAGTAGAGTAGGGCCAAGGCCTGCGAGTGGAAAAGGGCCATTGGAGCCAAAATCTTTACCGTTGTATTGCAAAGAGACACATTATGTTCAAAAACAAACCTGCCAGAAACATCCTGATGTATTGCCCCTATATTGCCCCCTAATGGAGAACATCTACCTTGGTCAAAAGTAGAGTTTGCTGGTGTTTACCCTGCACGTAACGCTGCAGAAAACTAACCACTTATCATCTGGTATCAAGAGACACCTCAAGGACAGGTGAGGTTTGATTCATATTCAGTCTGGATGTTTGACCACACTTAGTGACTGACTTTTCCAGAAATCACTAAAATAAACAGAGCATTCACATGTTACTGGCCCTTGACCATTTTCACAACATCGTATGTGGTTATCACTTCCTGAAACCCCAACCTTTTATCACACCTGCTTAAAGACTTATCTTTCTTTAACTTAATATTCACTGTTTGGTTTCCCAGCTCAGTTATGTTTCTTTATCTCCTGCTGATTCCTATGTTAAGCTGCTGATGGCATTTTTAGGAGAATACTTCTCACAGACAAACAGATCAGCTGACAGAAAAGCCTTTGTATCCTCCTCTTGATCACCTACACCACCCTCAACACACACATATCCACCAACACACTCTTTTGTTGTGGAAACAGACTGCATGGCTTTCAACCAGGACACTTGCAGAGTTTTGTTTCATATTTTCGTGTCGTTGACTAATGTCCCATGAAACCTGCAAAACACCAAAACAAGTTTAGGAGAGATGGAGGATGTGAAGATGAAACACACTTTTCTTATTTAGTTTAATGTTGTGCGCCTGCTCTTCAATGCTGCACTTACAGTAGTGCCTTCTGCTTGCAGCAGCATATTTAAAGCTAATTATAACTGTCATATGAGCCAGTATCAGCAGCACAATGTGCATATAAATATATCACTCCTAGTTATGAAACACGGTTGGAAATAAGGGCAGTGGCTGAAAAAGAAATCGGATGGGAGTCAACGTAATTAGCAAGAGGGCTCGACTCTCAGTGTATGCAACTTTACTGGAGTGTAAGTTTGTATGTGTGTAACAGGTAGAGTTACTGGACTGACTTTACAGATTAGTGCATGGGCTGATGGTATTATCAGTACAATACACCAATGTACAGATTTGAACCCTGATAAGAATTCAGGGATATGGTTTCACTCGATACAATGAAAGCATTTGTGCATTTCAATCAAGTGGCATCCTCTGGTCTAAGAATAGGAGACAATGCTGAAGTGCTAAAATTGGCTGTTTCTTGAGTGTCCACTTGAGGCTGGCTCCAGAAGTACCGGTACCACGTACACACCAACCCAAAAAAGCTGTTTTCAAAGTAGAAATGTACATATTGAAGGCCTGGTTCAAAAAACGTCTCGTGTCTGAATCGCGAATTTCACTATCAGCACACACCGTATGGTGGGTGAATTTTTTTCTAACTCGCCCGTTCAGAGGATATTAAGATCATGAGCTTGCCCAATCAGAGGCACAGCTCAGGTCATGTGACTGACGGGCACCCTATAGCTGTACTCAAAACCCTTGCTACTCCCAATATGGCCGTGAAAGCCGATATGCTTCAAAAATCCATTTCAGAAACAGACAGATGACGTCGGGGAGACTACATCCATTAATTATACAGTCTATGATTTCAATATATGTCGCTTAGCAGCCCTAAGTCAGGTTCACAGTTTCAACTGCGTATGTGAAAATGAACTGTTGCACAACAGTGCTATTTGAGTTTTATTTCCCGTATTTTGTAGCTGTTCATTTTAACAAATACTTATCTGTGCCGTCTTTTAAATCTCAACATTTTTAACTGAAAGGATAAAAGAAATAACTTTTCTCTGCAGCAATGCATGTGTGCACGGGTAACAAAACATGTGACTATTTCATGTGCAAACTATTTCATGTGTGTGCCATGAGTGGGATGAGAAGACAGGGAACAGATAGACCGAATGTATACTGTTTTAAATTCTTTCAAATTAAAAGCACCTTTCATGTACTGCAAAAAATGTTCAGTTTCTCTCATGATTTACAGACACTAAAACACTGAACATGAAGTGGGTCAAGTAAGTATTAAAGTAAGAAATTAAGACACATTCTCTGTGTGAGAACAAACTCATCCAAAAAAATCAACTCAAGACAAAGATATGTGAAAAGAAGATCTCCAAATCCCTTTGGTTCTGTTTGCTGCTTCAGGCAGGGACTTCCAGGAATCCTCTGGTTGGTTTGCAATTTACTGGAAAGCAGCTGGGATGAGAGTCAACATGGATCATGAGATCAACATGCAGATTGGTGATGATATTGAGCCAGTGCCAAGTTAGACCTCTCAAACTACAGCCACTTTGCTAAACCCAGTGTTAAATGAGAGTGCAAAGAAGTTCCTCTTTTCTTACATTTGTAAAGTCAAATGCAAGCATGCACTAAAATAGAGCATAAAGGGGGGAAGGAGGTCATTATCCAGGTCTACCAGGGTTAAAAGGTGAGGTACACACAGCTGGACACATTCCCGCACGGGCAAATCACCTGGTACCTGCTGTGACAGGATGCCTCTGTTACTACAGCAACTCAAATGTCAAGAAGGAGGGGGAACAAAGCTGGTAAGTCACATAATGGCTCAGGTACTGTATGTTCTCTCCCCCTGCTTCAGCATGAGCCTGCACGCTGACAGAAAGTCTTAGGAACAGAACAGGACGATAAAGAAGGTTTCATCGTTGTTATAAAATGTGAAACAAAGAAAGCACAGAAAAAAAACAGAGTAGTGAGCTGATTTGTTCTTGTGCTGGAGCAGTATTGCCATTTTTAGGAGGGCCCGCATGAAGACATTACATGCTGGGATGTATCTGAGAGCTGAAGCTGCAATGCTGTTCCTATAAAGTCTTCATGTGTGAGGTAATGTACAGGGAGCCGGTGGTTATGATGATTTGAAACCTGACACAGTGAGAGGCAAGTGTCACATTTTTGAACACTGCAGCTGCTATCGTGACCTCTTCTGGTTGACTTTGTAGAGATCAGCAGCTCAGAGATGCTTTCACCAGCTCTGCTGTCTTTGTCTGGATTGCAGGACAAGATGTTGCCCCACCTTCATCAGAGATGTATTGGCTCTATTTCCCCCCTCTGAGGCCACCCTCAGACGGACACTAATGTTTTTACCACAATGTCAACAGGCAGAGAGGGGATGTGACAATATTCTGTGGATTTACTTTAATCTGTCATCAGATTGTAGTACTTATAGTGCTGTGTAAAATTAATAACCATTGTCATGCTGGCATGCCAGGCAATACTATACTATAATTCAGAGTTGTGATGTTCATAGACGAATCAAATCTATTGATCCGCTGTTTAACACAATACACAACAACAGGCACTGAGTTGCAGTTTTGACTTTGTTATTTTTATTTATTTATTTATTTATTTTTTGTTGTTGTTGTTATGATTCATACAGATGCACATACAAGCTGCTCTTTTTGCATCAACTCAGGGAAGGGAACTTAATCACCATTCCTCCCTGTGATAATTTACCGGATAAATCAACTTTACTCCAGGTTGGCTTCTAAAAAACAAATACATGAATACAAAAAATGTGCCCGGTTTTGATTGCTCTTTAAAAAGGAACAGATCCATAAATTGTACCATAAATTTCATCCCTACTGTTATGGCACTTTTACACTGTTAAACTCATAAAAGCATGGAGTGAATGAACAATGATTTTGAACTAATACTTCATAAAATCATCACAAATTGTTTCACCATTATGGTTTCAATCCAGTTTTTAAAAAAATGTTAGATAAAAATTGGCAAATAACTAAATAGAAACATGTAATACATATTGTGCAAATACATAATTTTTGACCAAATTTAGGTAACAGCAAAGCCGTTTTTCAACTATAGATATATAATAAAATAGGGTAACACTTTACTTTGGAGGTCCGCAAATTTCATTGCACTTGGTAACAATTAGACAAAGTTTTTTCTTGTTTCTTTGAAATTCCCCCTCGAAATTTCACGAGAGTTTGGTAAAAATTAGCACAAAACTTCTGGCCAGACTTTGTTTTGCAGTGCGCCTGTACTCGCAGTGTCTATCACAATCAGGAAAGGCCAATTTATAACCCCACTCTAGGTGAACATCACATCTTAAGCCTTCAGTTGTATAATGTAAAACATTATAGGCCTGATCATAAAGGTTTATCATTTTGCATGTGATCTCAATTATGCATGTCAACAAACTCGGTACTAAAGAACTTGGTGAAATTAAATAACAAATAGCTAACTATCAACTGCTTATTGGGAAACTGAATTATCCACTGAACGTTTCAAAGGTAATTATCAGAGGAAACAATGAACCTAACTCCTGTTTTCAGGTACTAAGCAGCTACTCATCACCTGCTTCTCTGGAAATAGCTGAAACATTGAGATACTTCTAAAAACATTTTGTGGTGGGTTGTGATTTAATTTCAACTAAATTATTTACTAATTGTCTCTTTCTTACCTTGCAATTTGGAGTAAATTTCAAAGAAACAGGGAAAAAAAGTTAACTACCAATTGTGACTTGCAACAATAAATTTGGACATTATTTTAAAGAAGTTATGTGCTAATTTCAAAGAAATAAGAAAAAACTGTCCAGTTATTACCGAAGTGTGATGATATTTTGCAGAACTCTTAAGTAAAGTGTTACCCAAATTTATTTTGTATCTATAGTTGAAAAACAGCTTTGCTGATTTAAAACCTTTAGGGACTCAAACAGATGATACTTGACCAAATTTCCCATGTAAAGAAGCAAAAAAATAACATATTACACAGTGGGTTGCAAAAAAAAAAAAAAAAAAGCCACCGGCAGCGTGTTAAAAACACAGACCAACAACATTCAGTGTCAATATGCTATAGTGCTGCCTCTGATGAGGTAACTAGCCAATCACGGTTTAAAATTTCAGGGCTGGCCATGGCGTCCCCTGGCTCCGCCCCTTAGTAAGCTAACCTCTTGGTAAACACGTCTTTCTCCTGAGGTTTGGCCTGGTTCTCCTGACTCCCCTCTAGAGACCGAGTCAATGTCAAGACAGCACAAGGACAACATGGTTATTTTTAGACCGAGACATGGAGACTGGATGGATTCCTGCACAGGAACACTGTGTGTGTTTACATCCAGTGTGATTAAGATAAATTAGGCTTTTTTAAATTTCCTGGAGCAGTTTTCCGTCCCTTTTTGCTCTTCTGAGATTTAGAGGGAATTTAGATGTCTCAGGAGATAGATTTATCACTTTTAAGAGAAGTCAGACGTGCAACCTGAAGGGGTGGGCAAAGTTAAGACAGGGAGCTCGCTCTGTTTTGATGGGTGTGTCAGGGGCTCACCCAATGAGCATCAACCTTTCTATCCACCCTTCCTCGAAAGTGTTTGTTATGTTTGAGAGACACAACAAAAACAAGGTGCGCAGATATTGATGACGAACCCCACATTGACACCTAAAGCTGTGACCACTCATACTCAAGGTTTGGGCCTCACAATTTTTTTTAATGCAAATCAATAGATTTTTACTTTTTTTAGGGTGGTAAAGCCTGATTGAACCCGTTTACGTTTAAATGACTTGTTACATATAACTGGCTGGATGGGATACTTCCGTCCGATTGGTATTTAGGTCAAACCAGCTTTGTGGTTGGGGGATTGAGGGTGTGAATTTCCATCCTCTCCTGAGATTTGATTCCAGGTAGAGCGGCACATCTCTGCCAAGTTATTACAGAAAAACTATTTGCAGGTGTCAGCATCTGTTAGAGTCCCTGTCCTTACCTCCTCGCTTCAGATACCTTTAAGTGCTCCATAGGAAAACCAGAATATAGGTCATTGTTTCTGTTTAAGTCAGAAAAGACCAAAAGCTGCTTTTAATGGTCCAAAAGTGACTTATAAACAAATAACTTCCCAGATGGCGAGCTGACCAGCTTCTAAAACTCACACAGGAAAGATGTGACTTTTCAGGGCAGGGGGCGGATGTAACAGAGAAAAAACAGTGGGAAGATGCATTAAAAGCTGTTAATTTTCATTTTTCCAAGAACAAGACATAATTAAAGCTGCAAGCTCGTCCTGGCCGCCACATGTGCAGCAAAATCTGCCTCAGCCAAAAGCCATGTGAGTGGATGAGGAGTGGAAATAGTCAACTTTGGCAGTGTTTTATATCCACATCCAGTGAGTTAAAAAAGAAATCTTTAATAAATTTTCATAGTGAATGTGTGTAGCATATACAAGCCAAGTTTGGAGTTGATAAGATGAAAAACCTAGTACTTGTTCAATGAAACAAATGGTTGAAATCTGATGTTTACATCCAAATTGTGAACTTCCTGGTTAGAATTCACAGTTGTCATGAGAAACTTTTTTGCAGGCAAGTCTAGGCATAAAAGAAAAATTTCAGGGCTGTAGCTCAAAGTCAAAAGGGCTGCAATTTTGAGCCCCTGGGTGGCGCTATGGAGCATTAATGTTTGCAAAACCAGTGATAGAAATGCACTCAGGCTGTGATGGTGAACACTTGTGTGCGTTTTGGTCCTGATCCAACATTGTACAAAAGAGCTATTAAGGTTTTCGTGAAGTGTCAGAAATGGTCAGATTTTGCGGTCATTTGTGGCCACGCCCATTGAGTTACAAAAACTCTATAAATAACTTTTCATCATCAACTTGTGTAGCATAAACAAGCCAAGTTTGGAGTTGATTAGATGAAAATCCTGAGAGTAGTTGATCGAAATATTTACTCTGTAACTGTAAGTCTTCCTGTTGCCATTTGGTGGCGCTGTACTCTCTGGGAAAAATAATGACATGGTTGCGTCCGGGTCGTTACACTGAACTTGTGTGTCCGTTTCGTGAAGATGGGAAATAGTTGAAAAAATACTGAACTTTTATCCCTTGTCCTGGCCATGCCCATTGAGATTCTATAAATGTTTTAATAACTTTTAATCGCCAATGTGTCTGGTAAACACAAGCCAAATTTGGAGTTGATCTGATCTAAAACCTCAGACTAGTTTGTTCTAATACATATCCTATAAATCATCAAAATTTGATGTTTAAGTCCAAATCACAAACTTCCAGTTCGAGATTCACGATGGTCATAAGAGACTTTTTTGTAGGTCAAGGCATGATAGTTACGCCAGCGAAATTTCAGGGCTCTAGCTCAAAGTAGCCCAAGGGGCTACAGTTTTAGGCCACTAGGGGGCACCATGGAGCACATTCTTAATCACTAATACTGGATTCATAAATTTTCACAGCCGACTAAATTTTGTGGCTAGGTGTGTTTGGATTTATCTCAAGCGAAAGGCACGCAATTTGGGGTTAAAAAGGGGTAAGAATAATCCTTAAGGTTTCAAGAGTAAAACCACCAACATTTCCTGCTACTGCTACAGAAGAGGCTTCACTTTAAGACTCTGATGGATGTTTTTTTTTTGCGTGTTGTTATAATATCTGTTTTTGGCATGACCTACTTGTGCTCACGTGCAGCTGTGCAAATTGTGAACCACCTCCAGGGACAGTGAGGGTCACCAAATTTCCTGCATCGTTATTTTAGGGGTCTCAGACTGAAATGTTCGTAACCTCTGATTGTTTGTTTTAAGCTCTCAAGACTGAAGCTAAACCAACAACACAACCTGGAGCAGGCAGGAGGAAAGAGAACAGAAATGTTAATGCATGACAGGCGTGGAAAAGTGAGGATGAAGAGGCTTAGAGGTGCAGGGAAGGGAAGGAGGAGGAGGAGCAGATTGAGCTGAAGTCATGAAGCCCAGGGGAGAGGAGAGGGGAGAGGAGGGTGAAGTGAATCGGTCAACTCGTTCCCAGAGCAGTTTCCCAGAAAATCACAGCATGACTTCAGAATGCACTTACAACAAATTAAATCACGTACACACACGTACACGTGGATTTACAGCAACCTGTACAGAAAACTTACCGGATACAGTTTAAAGGTACAGTACAGATAAAAAACACTGAATATCCCAGGGTCTCCCTGATTTAAAGGTGATGGTGACAGGCTGCAGAGCTGAGGTCTTACTGATCTACAAACATTTTTGTAAATTCACATTTTTATCCATGTGCTTTAACTGTGTTTTAATCCTGGATCTTTAACTTTTTAATTCTACTTGTTTTCATCTTTTCATTTTGTTGTCTTTCTGATGTTTCATTGCATTTTATTTGTTGGTGATTTGAGCCTTTTGTATTGTTTTAAGGGGATGTGAGGAGTTTGAAAGTGATCTTGCAGAAGTCTCTCTTCTAGGTATATGCCTGATCATAATCTATGCTTTAAAATGAGGTTATCAGCAAAAATATACAGGTCAAGGGTTATTTTAAATTGCAACTTCTTAGTGTCCCAATTGGGTCGAGCAGGCCCTAATTGATTTACGGCACGTCTAGGTCTCGATGACAATACCACACCAGCTGACGAAGTTTTGAAGCAAGAAAAGAGATCTGTGTTTTTCTCTGCTGAAAACTACTTCTGTGATTGTACTGCCGGTGGACACAGGAGTCTAACTGTCAGACAGAAAAAGGACTGAAGAGCAAAAGAAAGATAAACGGAGAGAGATACAGCCTGAGCTAAAGGCTAAAACAGGGGGCTAAGTTGATTTTGCTAATGTTGATTCCAACCCTGTTCAAACTTGAGAGTCTGTCAATAAAATGAAGAGTGAGGTTACGTTAGCTCTGCTTGGTAGATAGCTGGCAGGACATAACCAGGATTTACTAACGTTACACATTACAGACATGTCTTAGAGCACCAGGCTGCCAGCTGAGCTAACTATAGTTAACTATAGTTAACTATAGTTAGTTGTCGTATATAATTTACGACAGTGTGCGGAGACTCCCGGCCACATGGTGGCGAGGGAGTGCAATTAAAACAAATCCTCCTCACAGCATCTTTATTTTTTATCATTTTTTTATTTTGTAAAATACATTGTCACCCTTTTTTGAAAAGTATTATAAAGTGCACACGGAAGCTCGCAAACTGTTCTCCCCTCAGAGGATACTTCACGACTAAACTGCTTCATGACTTACTGAGGAGTTCAGGGGTCCACATAAAACTCATGTTTACAACAGTTTACAGTTCACTAGTAAAGATTTAAAAAATAACTCTACCAAAGAAAGCCTGTTTGGACTGAGAGGAAACACACTTTCCTCCGAAACTCATAGTTTTCTCTCTGATTATACTACAGTATATGTGTTTTAAGAAACCCAGAAATGTAACCTTGTCTGTCCACTTTTGATTTGATATTTTACCCTGGTCTTTATTTTCTTCCTAAAAAGGACTTAAAATGGTTAAAAAGGAAAAATTAAGCAATATATTATCAGTGTTACGATTACAGCACACAGTACATTTTTTAGGTGCCAAACAAATGTTTCACAATTTACTGAATGATTGAATCATCCAAAGTTTGAAGCTCAATGAAAGCAGTGGAAATGCTCAGTTAAAATCCAGATTTTCATTTTTTAAAATCACCCTTAAGCACCAATCTGAAGTTTTTATTTTACAGATTTATTTGAACATTTTGCCTCTACCCTGAAATACGTCACCTAAGTTATATTCACACATGCAAAAAATTCATCAAATCTCCTGAAATTCTAAGGGAGGGTGTCATGTGTGAATGCAAACAGCCACATATTTCAGCCTGGCTTTATCTCTTTGTTTTTCAACCAGCTGGAGATACTAATGAACACTCTCCATGAGTTTGTGGTGCTGCTGTGGGCGTAAGTGGAGGATGACGATACCAATAAACCTGCTGGTTGTAGGAAATATCTGACTAATTCAGCAGCTTAGAGACTGATAAAAATCACACATACTTTTCTATAATCAAATAAAAACATTCCTCACATGCTTCTAACTTCACCTAAGATGATTTGACACCTTATTGCATCATTATACTGCACTGTTGAATCTAAGTTTACATACATGGTTTTGTATTTCCTGCAGGGTAAATCCTCCATCATTGTGGATCAGCACTCTATAACAACACACAGCCTATTTAAAGCTCTCTAATCAAACATGCTTCAGTGGTTTTGCAGCTCGTTGTCTGTGTATACGGAGACTTGTGCCTGGAAGTCAGGTGTTCAGTGAGCAGCATGCAGGAACAGAAACAGAGATGGACTCAGACCTAATTGGTCCTGATCCAAGTTATGAAGAAGTCAGCAGTAACCGCAGCTCTCCCGTAAGCCCAGACGTTTCCAGCTCTGTATGTGGAAAGAGTAAACAAAGGCTAACCCGGGAGTGACGGGCAGCCTGTTGGTTAGCGCTGAGGTCAGGGTCGGAGTTCCTTTCCTCCCTTCCAGGCAGAGCGGGAAACATCAGTTATAAGAGAGAGCTGGGAAAGAGCTGCAGATGTCTGAAACAATTAACTCCCATATATATTCTCCTTTACAGTGAAATCTTTCTTTATTGCAGATAGTCAAACTCATTATACATGCAGGGGTGTATAAACAAGCCTCTAGCAGGATGTGTCTCCACAGCACATCCTGTCATAAATGAACATATGTGGATGCTCCAGGCACGTCCGAAACATAAACACAGTCCCCTCTATGGTTTCAACGTGAGACACTGTCCCAAATCTAAATCCAATGTTCAGTTCAGACCTGGGATGTTCTTTTCTGGAACAAAATATCCCAATCTGTGTCCCTCTGGAGGCCCCACATCAGCAGCCTGTAATAAGCAGGCACAGCGTGCAGCCACTTTCTCACCTGCACCCCTCCAACAAAAGGCCGAGGACCTGTTACACAACCTGCGCGCTCGCTGTGGGTCTTCCTTATCCTTATTAACCAGCACACACACACACACACACACACATACAGAGGGTCTCGCAGAGGAAAGACCATCTACTGATCCTATTACAGCATGAGTCCACAAATCCTGTACCTGAACAAAATCCAGCGTGCAGCCTGCAGCTCTGTCATGTGCTGAAGCTTTTTCCTGGTAATCATGGAGAAGAGAGAGGAGTAAAGAAAACAGCCGCTGGGTTTTGATTCTAGTTTTAAGTCAGGGGCCGGAAAAATAGATTATTATGTTTGGGGTCAGATTAAGTTGTAATAATCACCGTGACTGCTGTTCTGACAGAGAAGCCAAGTGGAAAATATCTTAAAGTATACGTTAATGAAGCATCACCAAAGAAAACACACTGTATGTGGAGCTTCAGCTTGGATTTAACATACATTTTAATTTAACATACAGAACTTCTGATCTGAAGAAACCTCACTTTAAGTAATCCATACGACACAAACAACTATTAATAAACAGCACGCAGTGGGGTGAGTATGGCCTGGACATGCATTGGAGAGCTGATGTTACATGGTCAATGACCTTATGTCTAAATTTAACCTCATATAAAATATCAGCAGCAATCTCCCAGAGGAGCAGCCTCAGTGTGTCTGCAGTGCAAAAAGAAAAAAAAAATCTTATCAAGTGATTTTATTATTATCAAGTTATCTAGAGACAAAAATGAGGTCTGAATTGCTTGAAATGAGTAAAAAAAATCTGCAAATAGAATAAGAACAAATTTCTATAAAGTTTGCTCAAAACTAGATTCATGTCTTGACACTAGTTACTCATTTTTGTCTTTAAACAACTTGAATTTTGACACTTTTGACACGTTTCTGGACTGAGATGTTAACTGTGGCTCATATCAAGTGTAATCAAGCAATTGCTGTTGTGGCTCCTAAAAATTTGGAACGTTTTACCATAGCATGTAAAACAACATCTCTGTCTGTTTTTTAAAATCTCTTCTTAAAACCCACCTTTTTCCTCTGGCTTTTAACACACACTGTTCCCTGATTCTATTTATTTTATTTATTATATTATTTGATTGCTCTTTTAGTGTCCTTCAATGGTGTTTAAATTATGTTTTAGGTTTTGAGTAGTTTTTAAATTGTTTTGTATTCCACATGAAGTGTCTCTCTTGTCTCTTGGTGGTCATGTATTGTACTTTAATTCTATTTTATTTTATTTTATGTTATTTTATGTTATTTTATTTTATGATTTTATTTTGATTTATTTGTTTTATAATATTTCACTTTATTTTATTTTTTTATATTATGTTATATTATATTATATTATATTTATATTTTATTATTTTATATTATTCTATTTTATTAATTATATATTATTTCATTTTATTCTTTTATATTAAATAATTTTATATCATATTATTTTCTAATATTTTATATTATTTTATTTTTTTATTTATCTTTTTTTTATTTTATTTTACTTCATTTTATTTAATTTCTATTAAATAATTTCTCTGTACAGCACTTTGGCCAACAATGTCTGCATAACAAATAAAGTTAGATTGAATTGGATTGGATAATGAGGCAATATTAACTTTAAATAAGACCAAAACATTTTATAAGTTTTTAGCATTTTTTGCAGTGTGCACTCTGACTAATGTTTGGTCCTTTGATAAACCATCCCTAAAAGAGAGGCTCAATGTGATGATGTGAAAACCAGGCGTCTGGTTGGTTTGACTTAGTGGTTTCTAGAAACTGCAGTCCTCATAGCAGCAGCCTGGGTTTAGCTCTGACTTGTGTCTCTCTGCTGCATGTCAGTATTCAGTATCCTTCAGTATCTTCAGCCACAGCGTCGGTCTGATAAACGAGGACTGTTTTCCATCAAACATCTCTATCACCTTCACTGAGCATAAATAAAACAAAGCTTGCATAATGTGTCTGGCCTCAGAGATCTTGAGGGAATCATTCAGTGCTCCTTGTATTTGGTAAACATGACGCTTCAGTGTGTTTCTGTTTCCTTAACAAACTTCTTGAACCAAAACTGTTTAAAGGGCCCGTTAATGTAAAAATGTCAGGCTCTCTCCTCTCAAGTGGAGCACAGTAAAAAACTGATAGAGAAAACTTTCAAAAAGTTGTCCTTTTTTTCTGAATTAATTAGATAATTAACTCAGAACTTTGGATAAGAGACATCAGGAGATACCAGTTTCTTTCAGTAACATCAACTTCATACAGACCCCTCAGGACCTAACATACATAAAGCTGGTTCTGATCTGCTGAACATCACAGCATTTCTCCAGAATAATACAGATGACACATCTGAACTTCATTCACTCTGACTACATGGTGACTCAAGTGATTGATACTGGATATTTAGTTAATTCAGAAAAAGATCACTGACTTTTTTAATTCTGTCTTAAAGTATTATCACTAATTAAGTTTATTTTAGTTTGATAGTTTTTTTTATTGTATGTCCACAATTTGTTCATTTTTTGTTTCATTAAAAACTTTTTTTGCAATATGTTTACCTTTCAATTCACTTGAAATTACACTTAAAGCTTCTATCATTGTAAATATAACCTGTTTTTGCCTTTTTAAATCTGACTTTAAATAATTTGTACTGATAATAATAATAATAATAATAATAATAATAATAATAATAATAATAATAATAATAATAGATATATAAATAAATAAAAATAATAAATAAATAAATGCATTTCCTAGTTTGGCATCAGTAAAATCTTTGTTTTTAATCTATTCATCCACTTATCTCTATATAACTTGCAGAGCTGAAAGTTTTTTGAAAATAGGCCACAACAGAAGAGAACTGAAGAAGAAACTTTTTATTTGAAAACCACATCAAATCAAATACTATGCTCCTCTTTTAGTGTCAAAAAACAGTGTATGAGTGATTTTGAGGTAGTTTTTTTACTTCCTCTGTTAATGAACTCCTTGATTTTGTTGTGTAGAGAGCATTTTCAAATATGTAAACACACTTAAATCTTCTTCTGACAACAACTGTCAATCCATTACACAAGCTTTTCCATTCACCAGATGCAACTTTTTTATACTTTGAAAAAAAAAAACTAACACCAAACTGCACCAGGCACACGTTGGACATCCTGAATGTTTTCCACTTACTGAATCAGAGGTTTTCATCCTGAACTGCATTTTTGAGGAGTGGTCAGACTTCCTCTAATTTAACAGGAGAATTAACTGATTCACGACTAATGGAACTTAAATCGTCTAAAGTGGCCGTTTTAACTGAATCTTATCTTTCAATAGCAGCTGTGTTTTCTTTAAAGAGCTCCAACAAGTCAACAGAGCAAGGATTGTGGTGACACCATGACACTTTCATGACGTGCTTCTCAAGTCAAAGTCAAGGAAGTTTGGCACTTCAACCACAGTTTTATGAACTTGATGAACACAAACAAGCATCTTAAATAAGAAACAATCAAAGAGGGAGTACTCTCTGGTTTGTTGGTGTGAGCAGAAGACTTTTTCTAACTGTTGATATGTTTTCAGGCCCACTGAGAAAGAAACACTCTCAGACTCAAAGAGCATCAGAAGCATCGTCTCATTCACACTGAAACCCTCAGATTGAACATTGTGTATCTGAAAACCAGAGCACACTTTCTTCAGCCTCAAGTATCCGACTCTTCACGGTTGCTGGGCTGTGAACCTCAGCTTGGTCCCCGCCCTGTGGCCCTCCGGCTCCGGGTAAATCGTCCTGAAGGTCAGGTTTATCCTCGGGCCGCGGTCGTGGTACTCTTTGGCCACTTGATGCTGGCAGAGACAGAGACGCAGATAAGTTGAATCAACTTGATCATAATTCAACCACATGCAAGCAAACAACAACAAATAAAACATTCAGTGTCAACACTGAGACATGTAAACAACAGTTATAAAGAGCTGCTTACAAGTGTTTATGAAACTGTCTGCTAAGGAGACTCAATAAACAAATGTTAACATTTTCACATGTTGAAAGAGATCAAATGATTTCTTGTCAACATGTCTTTGATTAAGCCTGTGGTACATTTCCCTCCAGTCCCTGCCCACAGCAGCACACAGCTTAGCCTCTGTTCTGGCTCTCCCTCCAGGTTTAACCAACAGGCGCCGTGCAAACTGCTGCAGGAACAGGTAATACTCTGACTTTTGATAAGACCCTCATTCAACCGCACTTAAAAAAATAACCAGAGCTAGATTTAGGGCTTTTTATCAAGGCTACAAAGTGTTTAGACTGCAAACGTGACCCAAATACAAGAGGCAACTTGTATAAGTAAAATTGTGCCACAAAGCAGAAGTGCAAAAAAAACAAAACAAAAATTGCAGTTCCAACAGTGTCCACTTGAGGCTGGGTCTACAAGTCAGGGAAACGTCATGAACACTCATGTTAAATTGACCTTAGTGCAGAGTGAAAATTGTTTACATGTTTGGTAATTTTGTTCTTTTATATTTACTGAATAAATGTAGGGGTGAATCAAGGCTGTGTTTTGCTTTGATTTTTAAAAAACTGCGAGGCGTCTGTTGGTGCCCATTCCCAAGCTGCAGGGGACAATGTATCTCAAACCTACGTCTAACTGGCGTAAGTTGAAGAAGTCTGCCTTTGTTTACAACACATTAACATATCTGTCCTGTAGATTTTTCTAGGACCACTTCCGCCATCTTGTGCGCGCATCTTCGTCCACCAGGTTAGGAATTTTCGAGTGTATGCGATGCGGAAATTTTCTGCGTGAAGGACTCAGTGAGGGGGTATAGATTATTCTATAACTCAGCTGTTTTAGGACATTTAAACTGTTTTGGGTGTTTTTTTCTTTCTGAAACAGGCTGAAACAAGCTAAAATTCATATCATTTCTTAATTAAAAGCTACAACCAGAAAAGAGACTGTAACCAATATAAAAACATATTTTTTGGTGGGGTTTTTTTTTTGTTTTGATTCTTGAAACTGCCGTTGTGTGGCAGGTGACAACTGAAGTGTTCACTGTTCACGTCCAAACCAGTTGTTTTGTGGTTTTCTACCACAAAATCCTCAGTTAGTGGTACATTTGACTCCTAAGAATGACTTTTATTACAAATTCAGGACAAAAACAAAACAAAAAAAATAAAGATATGATAGGTAAAAGTCTGTCCAAAGGGGGAACCAATGTCATCAAAAATTAGAAGTTCCTTACAGGAGCTCTAAGGTCGACTATAAGTATGGCTAAATTTATCTCTCATGGTTGAGTGGCTGCTGGCAAAAAAAGAAAAGGTTACTGTTTAGCTAACTAATGACACTAGTTTTTAGCATCTTTAATCACTAATTTTTCATTGGATTGATGACTTTGTTTTCTGGTTCCTAAAGAATCCAATTAATTTTTCTTGGAGCAAAGGATCATTGTGATCACAGTGTAAACAGTGTATACAAAACGTTTTGAATTTAAAGCTCCTGTGATAAGTTTTAGATGGTCATGAAACCATCTGAAACTCTCAGTTTCCTCTTTATGATGTTAAAAAGCAAACACAGCTTCAAATGAGAGGAGTGACTATTTATGCTCAGTTATTTTTGAAGTTTAAAAACACTGGCAGGGTTTGTTTCACACTAAATGACTGACTACATGCTGCTGAAAAAGCAACAATGACGGACAGTTCCACAGGGGGCGCCATAAACATTAAAAACGGAGAGTTCTACACAGGAACTTTAATCAAACAACCTAATTAAACTACTTCCTGTTACTAGAGGGTAATAAAGTCAAAATATGTATTCAGTTAGAGATTAGTTAGAATATAAAAAAATGAAAACAAGTTATTTTATGCCGATTTAAGGAGGAATGAAATGGATAAGAGCAAAAGATAAATAAACGAGCGTGACAAGAAAAGACAAAACAGTGAGAGAAGTTGCCTAAACATGAAGTATTTTGCTGCACTGCTGACCTTTGACCTCTGCTCAAAGGCCAACCAACAACAGCCCAACACAAAACAAACATTGTTTTTCCTTATTGATGGATAAAAGTCAGATATCCGATAAATACTCTGAGGTTTCACCCTGAACTTTTCACACGCAAACCCAGTTTTAGAGACACAAACACACTCTCCTCCCTTAACTACATCTGAAAGGAGGTGAAGGGTTGGTTTTTCCACACCAGTGCCAAAAGAAAGTGTCTGGAACAAGCAGCAATAACCCGTATCCCTTTTCAAAACAAAGCTCGGGATTGACTGGCTTAGTTAAATATTTAGCACTTGTTTCCAAAGCTTTCGAGCGGAGCCTGGAGGTTTCATTAGGCCGACCAGGGCGGCACTCACCGAGAAAGAAAATTAATGGATGGTGTGATCTTTCTCAGGGTGGATCTTTAAAGCTGAGGTGAAACCATTGCTGGGATACTGAGGGAGGCGTCATCATAAAACACAGGTGACCTTTTTTTTTCTTCGGGTGGTTTAACTTCTTTCTTCTCCCAGTTTTTCCACTCACTCCTTTAAATCCTCTCTTTCTTTTAAACAAGTCAAGTCATATTCAGGAAACAAACAGGTCTGATGTGGATCAACTCACTTTTGGAGTCAGCCTCAAGTGGCCGCCTGTGGAACTGCATTTTTTTTGCAATTCACAGTTGTTAAAAGACTGCAGCTTGGCAGGAAACCAAAGTTTGTGCACTTTTCACACAGCATTTGTTCCAGAAAGTAATGTCTGCTCCGAGCTGAAGAGATTTAGTCATCATGACATTAAAGCTTTTGTCCTGCTTCGTAAACTCACTGTTGAATGTGACCTAATTGCCTCCATCAGAGACCAGCCACACACTCACCCCCTCTGATACAAACACAAAGACCTTTCCTCCTCTTTCATGCACTGGTATAAACCTGTCTGCTGCCTTCATTGTGAAACTAATTACTCTCATTATGTTGAAGCTCTGCAGTTCTCTCCAGCCCGCTCCATCCGCCCTGGCTGCCTGAGGAGGAAGTCAGTGCTCGAACACAGATCCGTCCTCTCACGTGTTGAACACTTAAACACACATGTGTACACACACATGTTCAGGCACACAGGAGCGGGGAAGGTGAGCTCAATCTTCAGTTGACCTAGCTCAGAGTTTACTCTTCAGTGTTTACTCTAAACACTGATGTGAACCCAGGAAACAGGTTTTGTTTGCAACCTTGGAGCAAAGTCTTTTTCTAAAACCAAACAGATAACTTTGTTTTGATTTATTGAATTTTTTTTTCTTATCTTTGGCTGTAAACATGCCAATAAGTGGTAGAGTGCATGAGAGGTGAGCCTTGAGGTCATAACAGATACATCACCCCTGCATTTTGAGTCAAAGAGTACAGATTTGACTCTCTTAAAGTTTTTTTAAAGGTTTCACATACCCTAAAACAATTACTGAGTTTTTTCTTGAAGATGCTATGGGGAGGTTTTGTTTTATATTAGGCTGCCTCGCCACCTTTTGGCCGGGAATCTCATGCACTGTCGTAAATTATTTTCAGCGAGGCGTGAGTTTGTTTTGTAATAAAATGGAGATCAGATAGAAACAATTTTTCTATGTTCACAACAACTTTTTACACACTGAGGTAAGGTGCAGTGCAGTTACGTAGCATTATGGTTTGAAATATGACATTGAGCAAAGGTTGTAGTAGCTGGCTACATGTAGCGCTATCGGCAGCCCGGTGCTAAGACGTATTTTTAGGCTAACATGACAACAAGTAAACACTGTCAGTTTGTATGCAGTTTAGTAGGTGTCTATATAGCCCAGCTGACAGCCCAGTGCTCTGGGACATGTAGGGATGAGTACCTTTCACACTATGAAATGATACGGTACCGATGCCCAGTACCTGGCAATCAGTACTGGTACTTAACGGTACTTAACGGTACTTAACGGTACCAATTTCGGTCCTTTTTTGTGTTTATGTGGTAAAATATATCAAGTTGAGTAAAAGTAAAATATAATTTTTTTTTTCAAATTTTTCAATTACCGGGCATTCTTCAATATATAACCTTGCAATGCTGTGTTCATTTCCAGCATGGAAAACCGCCTACTCTACCACTCCCCACAGTCACAAGGATGCGTTTAGGTACCTAAACATGGTACCATTTGATTCTACCGTGAATCGGTACCCAGGACTTTTGACAGAATTTGGTCGGTACCCATTAAAGTACCTCATTTGGTACCCATCCCTAAGGACATGTCTATAATGTGTAACGTTAGTGAATCCTGGCTATGTCCTGCCAGTCATCTACCAATCAGAGCTAACGTAACCTCACTCTTCATTTTATTGATAGACTCTCAAGTTTGAACAGACCACTGCAGAATAACTGCTGACTGTGGGTTGGAATCAACATTAGCGCAAACAGTTTAGCTCCTGTTTTAGCCTTTAGCTCATGCTCTATCACTCTTCTGTTTATCTTTCCTCTCCTTTTCTGTCCTTTCTATCACAGGAATTGTTTTTAGCAGAGGAAAACACAGATCTGTCTTCTCACTTCTAAACTTTGTCAGCCAGTGTGGTGTTGTCATAGAGACCTAGATGTGCCGTAAACCAATCCAGTCCTGTTGACCCGATTGGGAAGCTAAGAAGTAGTATTTTGAAATAACCTGTGACCTGTAATATTGGCGCTGATAATCTCATTTTAACCTCTTAAGACCCAGCGTCCACATATGTGGACATTACATTTCTGCCTGTCAGACCCATGATACTTCACTTTTTAAAACTTTGACCTGTTAGCCACATTTAGGGACACTGTCCACATCATGTTTTGGCGAAATCATAACATAACACCCATTTTACTGAAAAAAAAAGAAAAAAAAAAAAAAAAAATATATATATATATATATATATATATATATATATATATATATATATATAAAACACTACTGAAAAACAACTAATACAGAACTCATAACACATATAATCAAACTTCTCCTACAGTGACCAAGTTCTGTTATAATACTTTTTTACGTCTTACTTATCCCAAATAGTAAGGTAAAATAAAAATTGCAAACCAGACAAAAGCTCGGGTCTTAACAGGTTAAAGTGTGGTGTACACACATAACTTTTACACAGCAAGCTGCAAGTAGAGGTTGCAAAAAGAAGCACCATCATCCTTCACTGTCGGCAAACACTGTTTTAAACGTACCGCTAACTCCAACATGACGACACCACAGCAGAGGAGGTAAAACTATAATTCAAAGAGCAAAAGACCCTCGCTGATACCTTGCAGTTGTTTTCTGTGGCTGGAGAAAAGAGCTTTTGTCACTTTATAAAAAGTAGTAGCTTTTCCCCATTTCCTGATTCTGTATAATTCACTTAAACTGGCAAAAAGGAACTTAGTGATTATTTCAGATACATTCCAGTATTCCAGGGGTTTGGGAAGCGTTCCCTGAAAGCTGATTGGTTTTAAAACCAAAGCATGTAAGCAGACTCGTGTCTCAAGTTCAATTTTTTTCTCATCATGGAAACTGTTTTTACTGCAAACACCAAAAACTGCTTTAAGAAAATGTGACTGAGAAATTGTCACCAGGAAACCATATTCATCAAATCGATCAAAATGATCTTTGTATTGGATCTCCCTCTGATAAATACCTGAGACTCTTTGGTGTAAACAAAGGAAATGACACTGTAAGTCATAAAACAACTGCTCAAAGGGTTCACATCAAAGTAAATTCTCTCTCAACACCAAATAAAGATGTTTCCGAAAATAAAGAAAAAGGAAACCTCAACCAGTCATAAAACTAGTTGAGTCAAGCCGGCCTTTAAAGACAAAGACTTTATTAGAGGTGCTCACCTGCCAGTCGTCCTGTGTGGCCCCTGACATCAGCAGAAGCGTCCCGTGACCCAAAGGAACTCGAATCCGCTCCACATAGGTGTAGTCTCCATTTTCCTCCTGATACAAAACAAAATAAAGATTGAAGGATGACGTTTGACTGTCTGTTAACACACACACTCTTCAACACAGCTGGTACAATGTATATCACATGAGTACATCTACATTAAAGCCCCCTTAAACCATGAATACTATGACCCTCGTAATGAGTGACAGCTATTAAACCGAGGGCTCTGAATACTCAGCTGCTTCCAAACATGAGACCCGACTTCAGCCTCCGTTCTAGTTCCACTTTTACGCCTTGTCACCTTTTGATGCTCTGAACTTATCTGCCTCTTTTTAATAAGGATTTTCAGAGCACTTCTGCTTTATTTAGCAGCATCTGTTGGAAGGAGGAGACGGCCTGTTTGACGGGGAGCCGAGTTTAACCACCACAGGAACACACGTGAGAACAGCGAGGGTCAGAGAGAGTGTCTGCAGCTTTAAGACGGATACAATCAAACACTTTGTGAGACCACTTTAATAAAAACCAGGAGCTGGATTTGTGCTCAGTGAAGTGGAAGAATACAGGAAGACTTTTTTTCTCAGCTAACACGTCTCAAGAAGCCAATGCAGAGGTATCAAACAGTCAGAGGTGGGATACACTTCACAAGTTCACAGTTAGTGTTTGATTTCAGTTGGAAATGAATAACAAAGTTTTCCCCTTTAACAGAGAAGGCTGATTGGATGAATGGATGTTGATAAAAAGTGCAGAAAATGTTGCAGATTTTGGGTAAACATGAGTTGAAGTAAACCCAGGGTGAGACTGCAGGCTGCTCGAAATGTCTTGTTTAAAAAGTCACATGAGAATTCTGTGAGACCAACATGAGATTTGCTCAATTTGTGACATCACAAGTAGCAGAATCTCCTGAAAAGTTGTTTTTCATCCAAAAAAGGGAAACATGTGACACCAATGACCTAGCAGTCAAAATGCTTTACATCTACTTCTGTTTTTTTTTTAGGATGTATTGAGACATAAAGTATAGAAAAGGAAATGTAACTATTCATCGCCATCTTCTCACCGGCAGAGGCTGCTTGCGGAGGCTGAACATTCTTGTGTCTCCCAGACTGAGGGAGGCGATGCAGGGCTGATCACCCAGCGACGCCTCGTCGTCACTGTGCCAGCCGATGCTGTCGTGACCATCCCGATAAAGGTTACACAGCAGAGAGTTAAAGCTGCATCCTGTCGCCTGCTCGATGGCTTCACGGAGGGTTAAGAGCAGCGGATGCCACTATGAGAGGACAAAGACGGACAGAGAGTTAGAGTGGGTCAATACTTTGTTTGGCTCATTTGTTGGTCATGGACACCAAATTGGTTATGTCTTCAGTGATATTTTTACTATTTCTGCACCTGTGTTTGTCTGGAAATCATACATGTAACCATGGCTACATTGTTTACATGTGAAATCAGCTGTTAGCAGCCTGTAGCATGTCAATGCTAACTGGTGCAAGGCCTGATGTTTCCCACAAGGATATGAGGAGAAGGAGATGAGGACTACGTGCTGGTTCTCAGGTGTGAGCTAAGAAGTGACGACATGGACCTGTCCTTCCATCCATTGTTATTGGGAACGTAAGATCTATCTCCAATAAGATGGACGAGCTAGCTGTGCTAACCCAGCAACAGAGGGAATACCAGAAGGCAGAGTAGCATCATGCTATTCACAGACATGGCTAACGGAGCTAACACCAGACACCAACGCCACATTGGAAGAGCTTCACCTGCTGTGAGCAAACAGGATCCAGGAGACAGAGACTGAACAGACTGCTGAAGAAGCTCAGTCCTGGACCCTGTGGAGGTGGAGGCTGGCTGAACTGGACAATGATGGACAAGCTGTCATCATCTATTTTCTAATGGACCTTTTTGCACTTTTTATACTCTTTCTTACTTTTGTTTCCTTGATTGCTGCTGTGACTCTTCCTGAATTTCCCCTCAGGGATAAATTAAGTATTTTCTTTTCTATTCTATTCTGAGGATCAACAGATGATATATGGTGTGTGGGGTTTTGGTGAAAACTGAAAAAAATCTGGCACATCTGTACCGTCTGAATTTATGTTGGAATTTAACAGAGTTGACCCAAAATACAACATCCCATTTTTAATGTGTGTATGAAGGGAAAGTTATTTGATTTAGGTCAGTGCGTTTATTTACATTGCGAGGGATTCCTGACGCATATGAGACATATTCATTGACCTAATGACCACACTCCTACCTGTGGAAAAGCAAACAGGATTTAATGGGATAATCTTACCTTTGTGTTTGGAGCCATTGTGGAGCGAGCATACGTATAAGGCAGCTCTCCATACCAGCAGGTAAGCCTGGGCTCATCGTATGCGTCACCTGAACAAACACACATGCACAAACACACCTTTACAAGAGATGCTCTGGTGTATCAGGTGATCACAGTCTTGTGGACAAACTTAAGCTTCTGGCAAATAATGAAATGTGCACCAGTGTCAGTTACCTATATTTAATCTGATCTGTCAAACCCACTGAACACTGCTGGTTCACATGTTGATTTACATAAAAGGTTTTATTATTGGTCTTTTTTTTTTTAATGGTGACTATTCTAGTCCTATGCTCACGTGTCTGCAAGCATGAATTTTAAAGCTACAGTAAATTCAGTTAATTCATTTAGTTCAACTCAACATCTTAAGTAGTTACAATTATTATGGAAAATCACTCTAATGAATGTCTTTAATCAAATAAACATGATGCTTATTTGTTACAAATTAAAATATCAAGTAATGTTTAAAAATGTTGCACATCACTTTAAAACATAATAAGTTGACCTTACTCAAAACTTAAAGATGTGATATCAGTAAATTTGCCTTATTAATTAAATAAATGTAATAATAAAAAATTGAAGCAGATCGGAACAACTAAATTAAATAACAGTTTAAAGTACAGCTGGGTCTCATATCCACAGTGTTCCCTCCTCACTATCATGCTATTTAGGCCAAATTTGAAAATGTAAAAAGATATATTTATTTGTTTTTGACGCAGTCAGTCCACACCACATAGAGCATAGACAGCTGGTCCATGCTGTGATGCACAGACAAACAGTCCATGTCATGTGGAGCACAGCCGACCTGTGCCACTGCTGCACGTGTAGAAGTACAGCAGTGGCACAGGTCGGCTGTGTCCCTCAGAAACTAATGATTTCAAATTGTGCCCACTCAAACAGAAACAAACTTAAATCTACTCAGAAATCATTAGTTTTATTACTGAAAACTCAGACATTTGAGTAAATTGAACTTAATAACAAATTTAAAGTTTTCAGGCTTCAATTGAGTCATTTGAATTTTGGGGCTTACTGTGCGATTGATGCATCCCTAACCTTGTCAAAAAACTGATTTAGACCAGAATATTTTGCACCTTTTATCTCGTACCAAGTCAGTTTAAATCACCTGTACATATTAAAAATGCAAAAATGCAAACACATTTTGTTTTTCATGAACAAATATCACAATACAAAGTTCAACAGTCTGTTTGTGATCACTATTAAATGGACAAACTGATGAGTCCCAAGAAAGAAAGTAGGTTTGGTTTCAGTTCAGGAGCTTATTTGTGAACATGAAAATGATTCAGGTGGAAAATTACACTCATATGAATAAAAAACACTTTGTCATTATATCTGCGTGTTGTATCACATTAACATTATTTTCTACAGAGAAAGAAAGACACTAATATCCATTTCTACTTTGCTCCAGTAATTAGGTCAATGCAATTTTCACTTCAAAAGAGGATGGATGGATGGAGTTTGTTTTCAGAGCCATTTTTGGGCTGAATGATGGGACGCAGAGAGCTGACGCAGATCAGATCTTAATGTAATCATTTCAACACATGGACAGCGATCACCTGCTCCATCCGTAGAGTGTTTCTAGCAGCAAGCAGTGGAAATTTAATACCTTAACTCAGTATCTCTGTGTCTGGGAACTTTTGTGGCCTTGGTGTCTCTCTTCTAAGAGCCAGTTTTCTGTCCTGTAGCCAGCCCCCGGCTCTGAAACACGAGGAAACCAAAACAAACTGCTCACACAGCCTTTTACTTTTTATGGTACTAAAATATTTAGGGACTCTGGGAGTGATCATTTAAAACTTGTGGGTCATTTATTGACTTTCAAAAGCCTTACTATTTCAGTAACGATACACTATCAGAGGAAAATCTGAACACTTTTGAACCACCTGATAAGACGTCACTCAAAGGCTGGAGTAATGGTCGGAAGAACTGAGTCAGAGGGTTCAAAACAGAAAAAATAAACTAAATGGTTCATAGGATGTGAGAAAGGAGACCGCTGAAGGTTTCTGATCCTTTTTCCACTACTTCCTCCTTGAACCCAAACATCTCGGGGACTTTGTTGACAAAGTCTGAGGAGTGATGGATTTAGATTACACAACGTGCAGCTGTGAGCCGTGGTTGGAAACCATCTTGGTCACTTGTCTTTATCATGCTGCTCTTCTGCACCGGAGCTATCGCAGAGTAACACACGAGGTGGAGGAGAGCCAGCTGACAGAGAGGCTGATTCTGAGGCAAAGTCTGGACGGGGTTCAACGAGCTCACTGTATATAGTCTGTCCGCACACAATGTGACTTATTCTTTCCTTTCACAGAAACACTTGTGGCTTTTGCGGGACGTGTGCTAGGGGAGAGAGGCTGCAGCTTTTGCTGCAATCTTATTCAGATCAGAGAAAAAAGCTGCTTACGAAAAGGTGTCACAAGAGAAATCCGGATGTGCACTTAAACATTTTAAAAGTGGTGCTGTTGAATTAAAAATTAATGCTGTCAGTAGGGATGGGAATTGATGAGATTTTGTCAATACAGATGCCCTTATCAATTCTGCTTATCGATCTGATTCTTTATCGATTCCCTTATCAATTCCTGTTGTGAATTTTCTTGGTACAAAAAGTAGCTTTACAGGTTTTCTGTGTCAACAACATTTAATTGAGTTTATACTGTGAGTGAATAAAATGTAATTGGTCCCTGAGTCTGGATATTTCTGGGCATAATTATACAGAAACAGGTAAAAATTGCACACAATGTGACGTTGATGTTCTGTGTTGCAATATATCAATTATTCAAGTAGGCCATCTAGTGTCTCAAAGTGGTTATAGCAATGGTGTAAGTTGTTTGGAAGCTTTCTGTAGTTATGAAGTCAGCCATGAGCCTTTCAGTTGCCTGTTAGCTTTTGACATTTGAAATTTTCAGTAATTTTTACAAAGAGTTGATGTGATATGTTTCTGTGATGAAAGTTGAAATTCTATTCTAGTTATACGTATGTTATGTATGCCAACTGCTAGCATATCAATGCAGTTTCCCATATACGTTAGCATCAGGCTTGTGCTATTTTGTTATTTTGGTAAATAAGATGATTTATACCATTTCGAATGTATTGAATATGAATCTCCTGAGAGAGAGAGTTATGTACATTTCTTTATAAAGTCAGTTCTTCAGTAAAACTTGAAGCTGAAAATCCTGAATCAGAGTTTTCTTGGGACACATTATCTAACTGCTAAGCTAAGATAGCAGCAGCAGACTAGTTAACGTAAGGCCCGGCACAATGTAAAGAATTGATAAGGGAATCATTGAGCACAAAGGCTAACAGTATCGATGGATTGAAACATTTCTTATCGATTCTCAACAGGAACTGGTTTTTGATTTCCATCCCTAGCTGTCAGGGGATTAAAATATTAATCTATTTAATTACTGGATTTATAATGAATTAATCTTATTAATCACATTTTAATCTCATATCTGCTTAAGGTCCTAAAATAAAGAATCTGAATTCTAGGACATTACAAAATTGTAGTGCATGACAAATCTGACTAAATGAATACACGAAGAAGAGAAAATTTGTAAATCCACATTTTTTTTAACTGCGTTTATAGAAATAAATTGTTGTTCAGCAGGGGGAGGCGGGGTCTAGTGGGGCTTCTCAATCAAAATCATGCGCGTAAACTACTGTGGGTGAGAGCGGTGCACTCTTTGGATGAGAGCTCAGCATGGATATGAGGAGAAGATGAGGGATGACGGATGCATAATCAGACGCTGCAAGTCAGAAAAGTTCAGGCAGCTCACGCTCCAACTGAGGATGTGTCACAGTAGTTCAGAGAGAAAGAGCGGCGCGACGAAAGAAGAGACGACAGAGATCATAGAGAGGATCAAAGGATGGAGCGCCCAAGATGAATGCGATCAAATAAAAGTTTGTTTTGTTTTTTGGATCAAACACAAGAGGAGAGACATAAAAGAAGAGAGTCCACTCTTCTTAGTTAGTTTTGGTGTTTACATAGTCATAGAAAAACAATACTATTTGGGTCTTGAAAGATCGTTCAAAATGCTCTGGAAATGGCTGGCAGCTAATGAGTTAATCTTGTGTTAATTTTTATAACGTATTAATTTTTCGGTGTTATTAACGTGTTACAGTGACAGCCTTAATTACAATATTTACTTTTTCCACCTCATAAAAAGCTATCAAAAACAAACACATGACACATGTCCCGGGAACTTTCCGAAAAGCATCTGCTGGGGGGAAACCCTGCTCACCCAGGAAGCATCCTAAGATCACGTTTCACTCCTCCCACACTGCTATTCTTCCCCCATTAATACCCACCCCGTCTGTAGTTTGTCTTCTGGGACCAGGGAAGCTCTGCCAGCAGCTTACTGAACATCCAGTCAGCCTCTTCAGGGGGGAGAAACCCAGGCAGCAGCCGCAGTCTGGAAAAACAAAACACACAAACACTTTGAGCAAGAATGGAGCTCACATGTTTTTGTTTTTTTTACGAGCGAGCTTGAGATGAGGCATTTTTTGGTCATACAGTAGACTGAAATACATGTTGATGCCTCCATATGAGAAGGGTTTTCTTAGACAATATGGTTTTGATGTGAAAGACTTCTGGTAGGTGTCTCAGTGACACTGAAATACTTGTTTTTCATTTTCTACAGCAGAGTCTCAATGAGTGACACATTTGAAAGTAGGAAACAAGCAGGATGAGATTCTTTGTCCAGAAAAAGTCATTACAGACGCCACCAGAGACCCTTTTGTCCACAGGGGGCGCAAAGATCAACTTCACAGGAGTTTTTAATTTCACATTATACAGATTACTACAGTAGCACATAGGTGTCAGACGATTTGCAAAAGCCACAACACAACGGTAGTGCAGCCACAGCTGAAGTTAGAAGAGGTTACTTATCCAAACGAACACAGAAAAGTTGTAAAAGTAAGTTAATGATCGTTTTATTTTTTACCTTTAGCAATTATAAATATTAGGGGTGGGAGAAAAATTGAAAATTGTCAGGATCTTTTGTTTGACAACATCAAAATCGGGATTCTTTGTCAGTTTTTTTTTTTTAATTGAAATTCACATTCCTCATTTCAGTCTTTGTTTTTAAACTGGATTGGAAAAATTTAACACCTTTCTCCAGCAGAGGCAGATATGTTTTTCTCTGACTTTGATGAGAAAATACAGCTCCTGATAAAGTCTGTGGATATTCTCATCATCATTTAACTTTTCCTCATGGTCTGGTGTTCAAAAGCAAACTTAAAATCATAAAAATCGTAACTATCAAAGAATCACAATTTTAACTGAATCAGCACCCCAGAAAAATTGTGATAAAATTGAATCGCGAGAAAAGTATACCGTCCCAGCTCTAATGCTAATGTTATTAAAGAAATATAAGTATTATGAAGAATATCACAAGGTGTCACCACTACAAAGTTTTATTTATCATAGATGAAGTTAATAATTTACTTACTTTTACAACTTTTCTGTTTTTATTTGGATAACTAACCTCTTTTAACTTTTGAATTTGTGTTGTGGCTTCTGCAAATCATCTGACACCTACTGGCCACCGTATAGATTACCCACAAAATACTAAAGAAAAGAGATGCAGGTATTCAGAGACAAAATCTAAAAGCCAATGTGTAGGTAATTTAGAGTTGACACGCTGAATCCTTTTTCAGTATCAAAGCACACTAGCTGTCTGTTTCACAAAAGTTTTTGATTTGATTTTACTTCTTTAGAGCTAGTTTTAAGACTGATTAACCTTATTTCAATAAATGTTTCCAGCTGAGAATTGAGAGAAGCCCCTTATGTCAAAGAGATGAGCATAGAGTGCTTTTTGTTCAACACTGCATATTTCACAGAGACTCTCTCATGTAAACATCTGTCATGTTGTACTCAGTTGCTTACATGTAAAGTGCCAAAACAGCATAGCAGTCTAAAGTTAGAGACTTGAAAGAGTGCTTCAGATTTTGGCTTTTTTGAAACCTTTACACAGCTGTTTCATCAAAATATACAAAGGTTTACAATTTGTCAGTTAGAGAGAAACAGAAATGGTCAAATATGGCCATGAAGGGACTCAACCATCAGACAGCTTCCACTTAAGTGAACTGATCGCGTTGATGTCATCTAATGATAAATGTTAAATCTCATTTAAAAGTGGGATGCCTCTCAAAGTTTTCTCCTGCTTAAACTCAGAAAAGCTTTAGACAACTGTTAAAACTTTTGTTTTAATCAAAAAAAAAAAAGTAAATAATGTCACTACTCTTGAGAAATAGTGTGATTGTGGTTTGCAAAATGGCCAACTGCCCCAGAAAGAAGACACCAAAGATGAAAGTCAGAGTAAAAGATGAATCCAGCATCATGTGGTGTTAGTCTAAGATAATAATCTGTTTGATTTCATGAGTGTAAAATATTCTGGTTGTCTTTCTTCCCAATGTGCAGTACAAGCTGCTTAGTCATTCTGGATCAGTCAAAACAGCATTTCCTCTCTGAGCGTCCCGTGAATACAAAAGTGAAGCAGGAGGCATGAAACTTGGAAAGAGCTGGAACCACTGATAATGATGTGATGACTGCCATCTAGTGGACTTTAAACTCAATCACAGATGTGTCACCCTCACTTCAAACTGGTTTGGTGCAGGAAGATTTAAAACAAGATGAAATCCAGGAAAATTTAAAACAGGGTGCTCTTAGGGTGTTGAACTCGACTCACCTTGACACTCCTGAAGGTCCATGGCTAATCTGATAATCACCTGCCTTTCTGTCAAGAGCAAAGTAATGTTTAAATGAGCCAACCTGTGCAAACAGCAAAATAACCAGCCAACACATTATATTATCTACTGAAATTAGGAGTGATTTTTAAAAAAATGAAGTGAGGAAAGGAAGAAAAACTTACTCTATCACCTTCTCTGGTGGAACTTCTCTGGTTGGCTGAGTCAGAGAAAGAGAAAGTAAGCATGTTTCTTAAATATCTTTTCAAAAGGCTCATTTTTTAAGAGAGAAGTTAAACGTTGTCAAGATTCTCTCCCTACCTTAGAGGGCTGGTGAAACTCAAATGATGTTTGTGTTTTCTGTGATCCGCATCCCCAAGAAGCAGGACCTCTTTGGTCACCTTTGGGTTGTTGGTTGTTTGGGACTACAGCTGTAAAAAAACGGCAACAACAAAAAAAGTGCTTTTGTGTCAGGTGGAGTAAAATGGCAGACATCCTCATATGTTTTCCAACCATGAATGATTTGGAGGCAGATTCATCTGTCTGCAGATGTCTTATCTGATGTATGATGTTTTCAAATCCTGGAGGTTTTGTCAAATTTACATGTTGTGTTGGGTGTATAATGTGCATTTGTCTCTATGGTAAAAATGTATCTGTGCTGCTGCTGTCTTGGCCAGGAGACTCTTGGAAAAGAATTTTTAATATTAACAAGTCTTTTTCCTGGTTGAATAAAGGCTAAATAAAAAAATCAAAATAAAAACAATAACCAGATCAAAATAGTATCAGAGGCTATAAAGTCTCCATAAACAACCCAAGGGTAAGAAATGGTCTTTAAATCACCTGCTGGTCCTGGTTGTTTGGGCAGCTGTTTGGCCCAGGAGCCCTGGACTCGGGCACGCTGACGCTTGTCTGACATCTCATCACATCTGTGGAGTGAAAAAGGAAACAAGCTGTTATCACAACACAAACTCTTCACACACAAAAAAGATACAGAAGGGCAGCTAATCACCTACTATACCGTTGCAAGAAAAGTATGTGAATTCTTTGGAGTAACCTGGATTTTTGCAAGAAAAGTATGTGAATTCTTTGGAGTAACCTGGATTTTTGCATACAGTGGTTGTAAGTGTATCCCAATTTCAACTTTCACTACGAGCATTTGGAATAAACACATTATGACCACCTCACTCCAATGCAATAAATAATAGAATGCTAAATTATCCCTAACTTGATGAGAAAGGGGTCTATACAATATTTTGGTTCCCACAGTGTCACTCAAGACTGTGGATTTCTTTTAACCAAAATATGCTTTAAAGAAATCCACAGTCTTTTTACATGAAAAAAAAGAAACCATAAATTTAACAGTTAATAGCATAATTTGAGTTTAATTTCCATACTACAAACCTATGGAGAAAATCAGTCACCGATTTAAATGTACGACTTCTCGTTTTATCAGTAAGACATTATTTTAGCTGCTCAATTAACGTCATAAAACAGGCTGTTGTGATGCTAACGAGTTAGCACCTATGTAAAATAAGCTCAGCCTGCATCCGTTAACCTCAATAAAACTTTATTAAACTAAAAAAAAAATCAATAAAGTTATCCAGAATAATGTTTATTCATGACTTACCAAACTGGGACCTAAACGGGAACTCTACAACGAGCAGAGGTTAGAAACCTTCACACAAACCAAGAGGTCTAACGTTTGACAGCCATGCTAGGTGTGTCGCACGAAAATAAGTCCTACCCGGAACTGAAGTTCGACAAGAGCTCTAAAACGTTCCTGGTCCTTTTTTGCCATAGAAAAATATTTTGATCTAAATTTAGAGAAGGAATAATTGTTATAATTTACTGCATTCCAAAAAATTGATTGTCAATATATCAAGTATACATTTCTGTAAAGATGGGACGTTTTCAAATAAAAATTATGAAAGTAGTTTTGAACTTTAAATGTACTTTCACTTAATGAGAAGAAATACACACATTAATACAGCGTAAATAAATAAATAGATTCACTTTATGTTTCAAAACTCAAACTTTACTTAAAAATGAGGATTTTATACTTCCTAAATAATTAATTTTGTGGCTTTGAAGCACATTTTCGCTCAAAATTTCCGTTATCAACTTTAACTTATTTGCACTTTCGCTGTAATACTTAATCATCCTATGCAATCATTTCTTGCAACACAATTCATATTCTCTTGAGGTGTATTGCACATACAGAGGGACAATATTAATGTGCCTCAGACCTATACGGTTTCTACTTTTTTTTATATATAATACTTCTCTCTAAGTAAGATGTCACGATATACCTATGAAAGAGGTCTATTTTTTTGTCTTAGTCAAATTGACTTGAGTTGAATTTAGGAGGACCATTTTCCTGACTTTTACAGACTTATAGTGAAGTAGTTGATAGTTTAACCAAAGCAAGAACCTTATAATCTTAATTTATCTAATCTTATTTTCCTCTCGAAGCTGTTGTTGAAAGAAAAAAAGAGTAGTCGATAATGTGGTGTATGCCAGAGATTTTATTAACAAACCATATAAAACAAAAGTTGCAAGCAGTATAAATGTAAACAGCATTTTACATGAAGAAATTTCAATTTCTAAGCATATTAAAAGACTCTTTACACAAGATAAGGATTCACAAGGCAGCTCAGTTTAGGCACAGGTCAGACCAAGTCATACAGAGTTTTCAAGCTGTGCATTAACTTTGTAATGAGGATAAAGTTCTTTACTTTGGAGCAAACATTTGATCCTAAATAGGCAACAACATCTCCAAGTAACAGTGAACCACAGCTTAGGATTTATGTTATTCTTCACCCCTGAGAGATGAATGGTAACACACAGAGGTTTTTTCATTTTTTTTCTACAAAAGGCAGAAATTGGAGCAGCTGTTTATTGTGACATAGCACCAACTGATTTACATCCTCAGCACATTTTTAACCAGCAACACCCGCTCATTGAACCTGACCACACCAGGCATTTATATCAGTAGAAAGGCACGTCAGTGTAATGCAACAGTGGAAAATAAATGAACGTCTTTGGCTTAGAATAAGTTATACGTTGGTGCAACAATAACCCACCACAGAGTATCATCTTAAATATAATGCAAACACACAGTATTATGAAAAAAAGGTAGAAAGAGCCAAGAGATCAGTGAAAGTATTATGAGATGAAAAGAGTAGATGGTGCCATCTTTAAATGGCTGATTGATTTGTAGACAGGTTGAAATCTTTGCTTAAGGTCTGTCTTTGGCTCATATGTTCTAAAATAAATAATAATACATACATATAAAAAAAGATACCCACCACCTTTATCCACTGCTTACAACAGCAGGGTTAACAAATCACTTATTTATGGCTTTAGTGTTTCCACCAACAGTGTCAGTGACAAAAAAATATTATGTCCTTTGCTAAGAGCAGCATTTTATTATCTTTTCAGCTCCTGCCTTCTTTGGAGATCTCTGTCCAGAGAAATCACATCAGGGCTGAAGTTTTACTCGTCAACACAAAAGTTGCGCACAAACAATGATGTGCACATTAACCAAAGGTGAAATCTCAGGCAACCCTGGAGGATCAACCGCACAGATACAAACACAGGCAAGCTCTCTCTTTTTTTTTTTTGCTTTAAATGTCGCAGCAGGTGAGAGCCAAGCCGGTGCCTGCAGGTTTGTCGGCCGTCTTCTTATTCACTTTTCAAACTGGCTCCGTTCTTCTGCTCGCGCAGCTTCCTCCGCTGAAGGTACCCGGTGCGCTGCAGACGGTTCATTCTGGCTCCAAAGAAGATGACGAGGTTGCTGGGGACGAGTTTGGTGGTCACCCAACCCTGTGGTGGAGGAGAAAACACAAGATGCATGGGTTTAATCTTCGTCTTCCTAAAGGTCCCATATTATGCAAAAAACACTTTATTAAGTGTTTTAGTGAAATTTGTGGGTCTTTGGCTTCCTTCCCAGCCCACAAAATGTGTTATTTAATGATAAAACCTGTACTTAGTAGTGCTTGTAAATGTAAAATCCTGGCCCAAAACGAGCAATTTCTGGAATTTTTCTGGGATTTGCCGACGTCAGCAATTCCCTTTTTTGACCAATCAGAAGCAAGTCTGACCTGATTGGTCCACAGGAGCAGAAACCCCCGAACCCCCTCCCCGCCCACTCCCCTCCCCAGGAGGAGAATGCCAAGTTGAAGAGCCATCACTGCTTTGTTTTTGGCTGTAAACAGCCACATAATTCTATGCACAAGCTTCCCATCTCAGAAGAAGACAAGACTAAGTGGCTGGAGTTAATTTATCAAGGAAATGTGCCAGCTACACTCAGTAAAACTGTGCATGTGTGTGCTAGTCACTTCACGGCCGACTGCTTTTCCAACTTTGGACAGTCCAACAGAGGGCTGGCGAATAGACTGGTCCTGAATCCAGGCGCATTACCAACCATCCACCAACAAACCTCGGACCCTGGAAATGTGAGTATTTTAAATGCTGTGTGCTGTGGAGCAGATGTAAGAGCTTTTCCTCAGTGTCCCCCCCTGTCTCTGTGTTAGCTTCAGGATGCTAACTTTAGCTGCAGTTAGCCTATTGATTTTGTAGCCTGTATTGTTACTGCTACTTTTCTAAACATTGTGCACTCGGAGCTTGTGGCGCCGCTCTCAGTGACGCTGAAGAGCGGGCGGTATCAGCGGTGGCTCATTTACATATGAAGGCCACGCCCACTAAATCAGAGCGTTCTGAACAGAGGGGCTATGAGAGCCTGGAAACAATGCTGCTGCGCTTGATTTATTGGCTTTTTGGACCTAAACATATTACTACCATTTCATGAAGACATCAATGATCCATATTAAACTGCAGAAAAGAAGCAGAATATGGGACCTTTAAGTCTTATCCTTTTGCTATTTTAAAAATCACTTTTGGACCACCCTTGTTGAGAGGTTTTTGCTTTTATGTTTGATTCAAAGTGTTTTATTTTTTTCACATTTCACACATTGTTTGGTTTGTTGTTGGTTTTCAGGGGTGCAATCATATATAATGAAAAAAAAGTTATGCTGCCATAATTCATAAGTTAGCAGTCTCACAGGTGTTGGAAAGAAAGCACAGCTAAATAACAAAACAATGTAAATCAAACATCACTACAAGTGTTTTAAATTTTATGTTTTTAAGCAGTTGAAGAGTTCTTTAAACTGTTTAATGTGTAAGACAGCATTTAGATTGTAATCTTGAATATACATCAGTGTTTTTGCCACAAGGGGTCTAAACTCAGCATAAGAACATTATCAAAGTTTCCTCTGTAGTTTGAGTTTCCTTCTTCTTACCATGACAGCGTGGGGGAAGTAGCCGTTGGTCTGACTCTGCAGACCCACAGTGGTGAGCTCTGCTGCAACGTAACGCTCTGGGGTGGGTTTGTCCAGGGTTGGCTTCCTGATACGAGTCATTTTGGTGGCCACGAAGAAGGGCAGCACGCTCTGCAGAGACACAAAGGGAAAACAAATTTGATGAATCAGACGATTAATTATATAGCTGTGATTCATGACTAATTTTATCTTAAGACTCTAGAGCAGGGGTAGCCAACCTGTGGCTCTTTGCCTTTCAGTGTGTGGCTCTTTGATCCATTCATGAAAAAATATATATATAGTTATGAGTAGTGGTGTGCTGATCAATCTAAACTATATATATATGGATGCTAATGTTGGGATCAGTTGGGATTGATACTTAAGTTTCAGTTTCTCTTCTCTAGTTCGAATTTAAACACACTAACAAACACAGTAAATCTCGCTTTGAAAATTGGAAATGTATTGATTTTCATTTTATGTTATTTCGTTTATGTGTGAGAGGAAGTGTATTTGTAAGACCCTGTGTGTGATGTGGCTCTCTATAGTACCGGTTGGTCTCTGGTAGGTCATCACTGCTCTAGACTACGGTCTAGACCTGCTCTTTACATTTTCCCAACATCAAGATAAGATGAGCTTGTTAAACCCATATTATTAAAAAGTCTCCCAGTGATACCGTTTCTTGTATTCAAATAAATCCTGTGTGATAAGAGACAAAAGTTCTGCAAGGATCATCCAGTACATGCAAAGTAAAACACAAAGCGATGGAAATGATCGAACGTCTGGTGAATTCAGGTGAAAATCTCTCTTCAGGTTTACTGAGGTGAACCTGCAGTGCACGTTGCGACCACAAGGTGGCGCATGAGTGACTTTTACATGGATGCTAAAAACAGAACAAGCAGGCCTTGTTTGGAGCAACAGTTTAAATCACCTCTGCTGCAAAAAACAGACGTCGAAGGAAAAACTTTGAATTAAGATTAAACTTCATGAGCCTTGAGAAGGGATTGAATCTGGATAACTTGACAGAATCTAAGGATAATGAGGAGGAGAAATCCTGCAGTGGGCAGAAAGAGATGCAGATTGTGGGCCCTGACGTGTCCTCACAGCTGACAACACCTTTGAAAAAAAAACAAACCGCAGCACAGAGGAGGAGAGGGATTAATCCCCAAACTCACCTGAATGATGATGCCCTGACGCCTGTACTCCTCCTGCAGACCACGAGAGAAGAAATCCACGAAAGCCTGCACATAAAAAGAAGATGGGTCAGTTTAGCAGAAGCAAAACAAATCTCTGATTTATGTTAAAACTGTTCATAAAGAAGTCATGCACACACCTTTGTAGCAGAGTAGACTGTGAGCAGAGGGACGGGGTACATGCCGCTGGCAGAGGAGATGTTGAGGATGACTCCTTTAGACCTGGGAGACACACAAAGAGGATTTATGACGTTAACAACAGGGCTGCAGAAATGTCTCAGTTTGCATTTTGTTTTGGTGTTTTTGTGGCATGAACAGATTGCTACACATTGCTCATTTGGCATTCAGCATCATGGAGCGACCCTGCAGACATCGTCAGGTTTAGTGATGCTGCTGTAACACTTCTCATGGCAGGGATTTCCTCAGGATGTGATCCAGTAACAGAGCAGAGCCTGAGTTGCTGCTAACAGGTATTTTCTCGCTGCAAATCCTCAAACTTTCAATGATTTTTCCAGGCCAGTGGGAACCCTGTGTCTATACACAGTCAGCACACACACACACATACACACACACACACTAAAACAGTGTGGTAGTGGCCGTGTGTGTTGCCATGGCAGCCTGTTGCTGCAGTGATGTAGTGGAGCGACGCTCCAGCCTCACACGGCATCAAATGTGCCTGCACTGCCATTGGCTAACCGGGGTCACATGGGAACAGAGCAGCCAATGGGGTGGGAAGAGCACTTTGTGTGAATTGAAAGCTTGTCAGCATTGCGAACAAAGGAGGAGAGGAAAAGAGATGCAGTGATGGAGAGGGTTTCTCGTCCTCCTTTTCAGTCAGAGTCACCTTTATGAGGTGAAATCTCCTAAACCATGATCTGAAACTATGAGTTTAACCTTCATTGTCAGGTTTTCCAGCTTGTGCCACAATCCCTCATTCATAACAACACTGCAGTCATGTCGCAAAACATGGAAGCCAATCATTTAACTCACCTCTCAGCCATCCTGGGCAGCACCAGACGGGTCATCTAAAAGAGAACAACACATGCTCTGTTATCAAATATCACAAAACAGTGACACAAACTCATCAGGGAGACACACGGTGATAAGGAAAGAGTTTAAGAAATAAGTCTAAAAGTAAGGAGACAGAGAGAGACATGCAGGGAGCGACAGAAAGAAAGAGAGTTGCGTGGGTGGCGAGTACAGACAGCGTTGGTGTAGTCCACCGTTGCTTTGGGAACAACTGAGACACTGCAGGTACCGTGGTAGAAACAGCAGAAAGAGAAAGAAGAGGAGGAGGAGGAGGAGGAGAAGGACAAAAGAAGGGAAAAGTGAAACAAAAACTTTCAGGAGAGTATGAATATTCAGTCTGCAGTCACTGAAGCTGAAAGTTGTTGGGAATATTTCCTCCTAAAAACAGCAAAGATGAGCAAACTCACCTGGAGTACTGAGGTCATGTTGACGTTGATCATGTTTGTGATGAACTGGAAACACAAAAAGTAGCTTTGCATTAATGAATGAATCTCAAATCTGAAGAAGCATTTGATTAAAGTGAAATAAAACACTCACATTGTCCAGATCAGGGATGTGAAGGAAGTATTCAGGGTAAGGATAGGAGACGCCAACGTTATTGACTGTTAAAGACAAAAAGAGAGAAGAAGGAACAATTACTTCACTACTTTACACAAGAAATCTGATGCTAGAAGGAAAAACACCAAGTTTAATTTCTACCACAAGGTGGCAGCAGAAGCAAATGAGTGAAACAAGCCTTCACTCCACAGCCGACTCAGCCACACCTTACAACCAGAGCACAATTGGTATCATAAAAAAGGACACAGAGTTCCTAAAATGTTCGTCTAAAGAGTACAATGTGATCTCCTGAGTGGAAACGTGCAGCGACGGAAACTTTGGAGCAGCTTGAAGCACAAAGCACGAGCCATGACGTCAGGGAGGAATCAGAGTCTGAGAAGAGTTTTAAAACAAATGCACGACAGGAACGGTCAAACAAGTTTCCACAACCTTAACACTCTTCAGCTTTTATCACCTGCTCTGAGTTCTGATGACTTTGAACCAGCAGCGCTCACTTCCTGCAAACAAAATATGTAACATGACCTATTTGTCGCATGCTTCAAGTTCATCTTGTTTTGTCTAATCTGTTATCTCTGCAGCAAAACGAGAGAAGCAGTCAAGTAGAAATGCTTTGTTGCATGTACAGTTTTCACATTCTGTACTTGAGTATTTCTTTTATGACAACTTGAGGATGAAAAAGCCAGGTGCACAAACGTCTGAACTTTTAACTCCCTACACTCCCAACTGCTGGAGATTCAAGTTATTAATCCCTGAGGGGAAGCAGGAATATTGCTCTCAGGATGTAAATGCAAATGTCGTAGAGAAAGGCTGCACAAAGAAGAGCAGTTAGAGGTCAGGAGCGTTTAACAGTTACTGTCCAATCCTTAAGTCACATCCTTAAAGACTGAGTCAGAAGTCAATTCATCATTTGAGACTTGAGGCATTTGGGAGGCAGAGTTGATAGTTTTTGTTCAGCATTTCTGCAAGCAGCCTCGCAAACTCTGAGACAGCTTAAAGGCAAAACAGATGACACCAATGTATAATTTCTTTGCATATTCAATCGACACTAAGATGAAACTGCAAAAGGAAGTGCAGAGTAAAGTTTATGCTCCATATTTGCAGGAAACTTTGTGTTTTGCACAGAAACATCTCATAGTTACGTGAGCGACTCTCCATTACCAACTGAAATAAAAATAAGAAGTAAAGAAAAAACCTTTGCTTCTACTTTTCTGAGCTGTTGGACTCAAGTTTTTCCTCCTGAGGTGAGAACGTGTGCTTCTTCTACAGCTCTTTAAGAGACAAGCTGATGCTGTAAAAGTCAGTGCTGGTAACTTTTAGATAAACAGTTAAAGCTCTTACCCAGAACACCGATCTCCAAACCAGCGAGTCCCGCCTCGATCTTTGAGTAGATGTCTGATTTGCCAAAGTCGACTGCGATGGTTTTGGTCTCTACGCCGTACTGCTCCGCTGTGAAGAAAGACAGATCAGAGATGAGAGGAAAGACACCTTGGAGGTAGATGCAGAAATGAGAGTGGTGTTAATCTGTTTGATTCTTGTGAGTCTGAGAAAGCTCACGTGCAAGTCCCCTAAAGTTAAAGTAACAACACTGTAAAAGTTGAAAGAGCTGACATGGGTCATAAAACAAAAAAATGTGGACAGAAACTCAGTCGTTAAACGGTCATTTGTTGCATTTTTGAGCAAGAAAAGTCACATAACATCTCTGCTTTCCTGGGCTACACTGTTATGCCTTCCAGCAAGCAAAAGTTTGTAGGATGACTCCCAAACAGGAGAACATGAACGCAGCATTAGCGTGATTTCAAGTGTCAGCAGTCAGGGATCATCCAGGGCGCTGACAGCAGAGTGATCCCCTGTTTGAAAGCCCTGAATCCAGTCAGTGTCAGGCCTGAACTGAGGAGGGCACTGCGTACCAACAAACCAGATGAACCATCTCCTCCTCCCTCCTCCTCCTTTCTTCCTCGGCCCTCCCTCCGCTCCCTCGTCATGTTTGACGCGCCTGCTGCAATTAGAATTTATTGTCCAAAGACTCGTCTGGCTGTTAGCTGGTGGAGGGAGTGAGAAGAGGAAAATTCCTGGGATCTGCCTCAATGAAGGCCAGTGTGTCGGTGAATATTAGAGCTGAGACCACATCCAAGAGGAGACAAAGCAGGTGCAGGCCCGGGAACTAGACCCAAGTTATTTTTAGCCTCTCTGAGTGAAATTAAACAACAAAAGCTGCAAGCGTTTGATCTGAAGTTGCCTGATTCTGGGGTGGTTCAGGGTTGCCAGGTTGGTGCCATTAAAGGTCAGCAGAGAGAGGAACATTTGAGATAACCAAATCATGGGTGGGGCAGGATGGGGCGCCCTCTTCCACTCTAAGGAGGGCGGCCTCTGTTAAACTAATCGTGAGGGAGGAGTGCCAGAGTTTGGCACCCTGCTCGTGACTACCCATCAGCACCCTCTGTGTGGACTGGAATCACGACAGGGGAAATTGCGCTGTGAGAGACGTCAGAGACAGACGGAAAAAGAGCAAGTCAGGAAGAGGGCACTATTTGGACGAGGGGGGGCTTTCAGTGCTCAAATCTGGAGACAGGCCAAGTTTTTCCTCTCATATGGACGCTTGTTTTCCTCTGGTCTGAGAGTTTCTTTGAATTATGATGCGTCTTTCTTCATGCTGATGAAGAGGAAGTAAAACACAACCTGCTTTGTCTGCTGCATGTTTCCAGGACACCAAAGAGCAGGAAGCAGGTTTGCATTACGGTTTTTAAAAGATTAAATCTAAATGACGACACCGCCAACAATCCTAATGTCTGGAAATCAAACAAATTATCCGCATTAACTATTTTCTTTTCCTCTTTTGATAAATTCTCAATCCACATATCCAGGACACTCCCTGCTGCAAGGCCCAGGAAACCCTGTAGCTGACCAGGTGGGAGGTTGCACGTCAGCGCCTGCCCAAACACACATCCTCATCAGCCCACTCGCTGTGCTCTCAACCCAGAACAGGTTTCCATGATGTGCTGCAGACACACACACACACACACTCTTCCTTCTTTTAAACACACTTACCAAGTGACCTGGCCACGTCATCCAGCTTGTCCTGAGAGCGGCTGATCAGCATCATGGCGAAGCCTCGACGGGCCAGCTGCAGAGGAAAGGAAGGTTAGTGATGGACGACAAAAGAATTTACATCATTATTAAACACATTAAAGTTACACATGGTAGGAGAAAGGAAGGAAAGTCTTGAATTAAGCTCAAAGAAACTGGACTTTGGTTAAGTTTACCTCAACTTTACATGATTAACTTAAAGAGAAGGGACGACAAAATGGAGATTTATCCCCTTTTCTCTCTGAGGCACACGTGTAACAAAGTGGGGTCAGCAATCACTGATCGCTGACCCCACTTTGTAAGATGTGTACATCCATAAGACCCACTCTCTGGGCAGTACAGCAGTTGTTTTTCTTTACGAGACTTTTCAGTTTGATCTCTTTTATAAGGATTGTAATTCTGCTAATTTGTCAGTTTGAAAACTTTTCAGAATTTGTTTCTTAAAACCGTTTCAAACTGGGGTGCAAAAATGTGAAAACGCACAACATATCGGTGCACAAAAATCAGGTTGACTCGTGCATTTTAGATCTGAACAGCTGATTCAAGCACTGCAGAAATTAAGTCAGATGGTTGCCGTTTCAACTGAAACTCCAACTGCAACACATAACTGTTCTAAAAGGTGAGAGGACGCCTGAAAAATAACCTGAAAATGAAGCAACTCGCAAGAATTTTAAGTAATTGTGAGCTTGTTTCCTGCAGAGAAATAATGATAATAAAAATAAGTAATAATAAAAGAAAAGATAAAATAATAATAAAAATGAAATATGGAAAATAAAATAATAATATTAAAATAATTAAAATTAAATAATGATAACAAAATAAAAAATAAAATATAAAAAATAAAATAATAATTCTGATTAAATAATTTAAAATAATAGAATAATAAAATAATTGAAAAGTAAAATAAAAAAATAAAAAAAAATAACGAAACAAACAATAAAATATAAAAAATAATAATAAGCTACATTATACAGCACTTTTCAAAAAAAATAAAAAATAAACAAAGTGCTCTACATAATAAAAACCATCAGTAAAAAGAAATAAAAGAGAAGAAATAAAAAGGTAATCAAAGAGAAATGTGAGAATATAGAATATAGAAATATAAAAGGCTAGAACCACTATCAAATAAAGGAAAGGAAACATCTGTAACATAAAAGCAATCAAAGCAATAAAAGATTAAAACAATAAAAAGCAACAAAAGGTAAGCTCTCCCCATGGAACTGTCAAATAAAAAAGTTAAAAATAAAAATAAAAGCAGCATTTTGAGGATTAAAACACGCTCAGCTAGAATCTCAAATAAAAGCACATCTGTAAAAAAAAAAAAGTAGTGGTAAGTAAAGTAGAGTGGTGAAAGTGTGTCTTGTCTTGTAACAAACTGACTCTCTTCTTCTTTAGCTGCTTTAAAGCATCCCATACATGTCCACACAGCTTTATGCAATAAAGTGAACTGTTTAGTAGTGATGTTTATTAAGTTGCTGAATCCTAAAATCCTCTGAAGAATGCAAAAAGTTTGAGTTTGACCAAGAAAAGAAAGCCATGTTGTGGTTTGAGCTTTTACTTTAAGGCTCTCTGATTGTGAAAAAGCCCTCCTGAGATTTCCTCAGACCTTTGCTGAAATTTCATGTCTATAAATGAAGTAATATGTAAAAAATGTAAGAGAGGCTGTCTTGAAGCATCGTATTGCATCCTGACTAACACGTTTCTGCATAACTATTAACAGGTCTAAAAACCCTGCATGCATCAAACACTGTAAAATGTTGCTGGACTGTTGCGTGACAAGCAGCTAGCCCCACTGTAGCACCGACAGCATGAGTCAAAGGCCCGACATGACTACATTATACAGCCGCACACCCACACAAGTGGAGCCGAACACGTGGCAGGGTAGCCCCCATTCAACGTGTGCCTGTTACCCCGGAACCAGCTCCTGACGACAAACCTGGATTCAAGTGTGTGTGCATGTGTGTGAGAGGACTCTCCTTCACGTTAATAGGCCTGTAAGAGCTCTCCCCTACCGAGGTCTGAGTTAACACACTGTGTGAGTGTGTGTATGTGTGTGTGTATGCATGAGTCATAGCTTTTTTTTCTCTCTTTGAAAGAAATGAAATAAATAAGGGTCCAGGAGCCTCACCTCCTCCGCATAGGATTTCCCGATTCCATCAGTGGCTCCAGTCACAACTGTAAGGAGACAGAGAGAAGAGAAAGAAGGTTAGCACAAGTTTTTCCACAACTCTGACAACGTGTGGAGGAGCAGGGGTCAAATCTGTGCATCAATTCAGAGTTCCTGTTTGTCCAAACAAGGACGTTCACATCATGATGCCCTTTTCTTTGAGGTCAAGTTTTAGCAGAGCTTCTTTTGGGGCTTGACTTGAGTTTTTGCATAAATTTAGAAGCAGGAATTGGAAGAAATACAATGCAACTGCACATTTAAAGAGTTAAACATGCAAACATTGTAGTCAGAGAGGGGTGGCTTTGTGTTTTGAGTATCAAACTTGAGGCAAAGAGGGAAGTGTGCACAAAGCTTAAATGCAAGAAGAGTCTGCAGAAGTCAAATCAAGATCCTGCAACACTGCTCTTATGATCGGTTTCTTTAGTCGTGCAGGTCAGAGGTGTGGCTTTAATTGAAGAGTACATCTCTCAATGCAATGTTTGCTGCAACAACAACAACACCCAATTCCTCCTTTGCATACCGTGTCAGGCCCTTATGGACTCACTTTCTGCACACCTGACGTCAGCCGAGTCTGTGGGATTAACACTCAGGATTCAGAGATTATAACAAACTCAGAGGTAGGACTAAAAGCTGAAAAAGGAAATGGTTTACGTAGGGCATGGATGAATGTGATCAAAACCATCAGTTTGAACCCAGGTGAACTTCCTCCATTCCTGACTTTGACCTCAAACTCCTCTGATCTCAGCGCCGCAAACCTCCCAGAGTGGCATGATTTTCTCCTCTCTGACTCATTATTTGGCACGACCTGCTGCCTTCACCGTTTCGGTTACTGTTGCATCTTGTGAAACGCAAAACAAAAACAAAGAAGGTGCACCCTGATACGCGCCTCTTTGTGCAGACTTCCACGACGCACCTTTCACATCAGGTTTGTCGGCTTCCAGCTGTCAACAGAGCTGCTTAGAGCCCCGGAGCTCTTCGCAGGTGACAGATGGGGCAGTTATTTGAAGGCTTTCAAGTAAGCAAACCCATCAGCATGCACGCCCTGTCGTACTATTTAGGAAAGCCTCTCTGTAAGCTCCACTATGACAACTTTATTCATCACTCAGGTTTGGTTTCCTGCTCACAAAGCGTCCATTCTGGTTTTGCACAAAAAGGCGAGCGTGCAGAGTGAATTAAGAGACAAAGATGATATGGATAGAAGCTGTATCACAGGAAAAGAGGCTCCAAAGACAAAAGGCAGGGCGGAGATTGTAGAGCTAGGAAGATAAGATGGCATACATTGCAGCAGAACAAGGAGACGAGACGGTGTAAGAGTCACAAAGAGATGTTTCTAAGATCATTTCGGTGACGTCTTATTAAAGTCGGAGGAAAGCGTGGATGTGGACAAAGAATTTGGCGTCCATGTCGTGGGGAGGAGGTGATGTTCTTCTTGTGTTCACAGTTCTCCTCACCTTGTCAAGCAAGCGGGGCTATTTTTAAACCTTCACTGCCCATCAACCCCAGCTCCTCTTTGACTGACAGAGGACGGGGGAAAGGATGGATGAGAGTAAAAAGGAGGAAGAAGACAAAAACAGGTGGCGTTTATGTCGTGGATGGATTGGGGGTACTCAAACACACATGAATATATTATTAGTGAGGCTTGATGAAAGATTAATAGAGGTAGAGGACATTCTCCGGCAAAGAGCTGGAGAAGAGGAGGAAAAAGAGACAAGATGAGAGAGAAGAGGGGGGATGCAGGGAGGAGGGAGTGATGACTAACATGGAGCTGGAGAAAGGAGGAGGGTGAAGTGGGGTAGGGAGACGGAGGGGAGGGGAGGGATGAGGAGGGATCCTAGGGGCGGCTAAAAATAGAACTGGAGCGAAGCAAGAGAGCGAATGAGTGAAGGAGAAAGAGACAGAATAGAGATGGCGGTTTGAGGAGGAGGAGGAGGAGGAGAGGGGTGAAGAAGGGAGTGAATGAGAGGAGAGGAGTGAGAGACAGAGAGGGGGAGAGTAGCACAAAGTCAAAAGTGAAAAAGAGAGCAGAATCCCTGGTTATTTTTAAACCTCCCCCCTGTGTTAAGAATGAAACGCTCCGTGGCAGAAAAGCCTCAATGGGCGCGGGTCGTACCAACTCCAGCTCTGGCTGCAGATGAAGGTGGAGGCAGACAGGGGTGGGGAGAGAAACATGGGGCTGCAGAGGAAAATGGCTGAGGACGAGGAGAACACAAGCACCTCAGTGAGCTGAAACATGACGATTCAGGGTTTCTTTGTGGTAATAATGTAGAGAAGCATTAGCAGCTACCACGCTCGTCTTTTGTAAGAGTTTTCTTCATGTTGCAATAAAACACACGTTAACTGATTGAATCGAGGCTGTATTTCAGTCTTGGTTTGGCCATAAAAGTCTCACTGACAGCATTCATTACAGACACTACATCATGTTAGTGTCATTGGAAGCTGGAGGCAAATATTTCTCCTTTTATACTTCTGCAAAGCTGAAGCGCAGCAGAAAACGATGCCTTACTTTGATTTCTTCTCATATTTTAGCATAACACTTCATGAAATGCATTAAAATGCTGTAGATTTACATCATTAAAGCAAATAATGCTCCCTTAGTGGGTTTTTTTAATATGAAGTCACATTTCTTTTCCTTCATCATCAGCCTGAAAATTGGGGGCTGTGTTTTTCCGTAAGGCGATGAAAGTAAGTTTGTCACGCCATTAACTTATATTTCTAAGACACTTTATGACCTATTTTTTTTTTAGATTTAATAGAGAATAAAGGGTTTTTTATACCTCTTTTTGCATTATTGATCAGTAAATACAATCTGTTATTCAAACCTGTGAGTTTTTCCAGCTTCATTTATTCTAAAATTTTGCATCATTGTCTATCGGGTGAAAATTAAAGCACTAAAACTGAAGTTACTGTCATTTAACAATGCTTTCTATTTAAAGCTGCATTTTAGGGATGCACCGATACCAATCGGTGGTATCAGTTATTGATGATGTATCGGTGCCCCAGCGCTCTTTGCTCCTTGGTTTGAAATGTTGCCTCTGATGCACTTTCTTTGTTTTTTGCTGCATTACCAGTCAACAGGGTATCAAAGTTTACATTTAAAAATAACTTGTGTAAATTTTGAAGAATTGTTTTGATGGTAAACATTTATATATTTTCATAGTTTAAATAAATATTAACATCAGTTATTCCATCTACTTGTTTTTTGCCTTTTACCCAAAACATTACCAGTCTTATCCCACAGTAGGGCATGCAGGTTATTGTTTAACACTGATATCGGATCGGTATCAGTTGATACCAAAGCCCAGGTATCGGTATCGGAACCAGAAAAGGTCTGTATTTCTACACAATCGACATAAAAAAGTTCAAGAGAAAAGCAGAAAGAACACGAGTAGGGATGGGTACCCAACAGTAAATTCTACCCTCCATTCCTTTTCCAGAAAATGATCTGTGACCCTGTCGTACCAACCAGGTGTTTTTTCCCAGGGATTTCACCAGTGTTCTCTCAACACTTGTCGGTTTTAAGAAAGGTAAACTCGCCGGGGATCGATAGAGCCTCCGGATCAGTCCAGAACAGCTGAGAAGATGCTCCGGTGAAGTGTTATACTTCAAGATCGCTGACTGGCTCATTTCACCGTCAATCGAAAAGGGATTCGGCCTCAGACAGATCATCCAATCATCATGCAGAAGCCCAGCGTCCAGGCCAGCCCACTGCCTCATAGACCCCCAGAGACGCTGAGCGTCCGATGAGCAGACAAAGCCCAGCGTTTATCCAATGACCGTCCAGTTTCCACAGTGGAACAACCCACTCTACGCTTCCCTGCTGAAGTCAGAAGACGCTCAGCGTCTGACTGAGTTAAAGCGCTGAGACGCTGCGGGGATGAATGAGAAGGAGGTGGAGCCAGTTACCTGTGATAGGAGCTGATTCTGAACAAAAGATGAAGGAATTCTAGCACATATAATCAAATGGTACCATGTTACAGTACCTAAATGCATCCTCGTGGCTGAGGGAGTAGAAGAGTAGGCAATTTTCCATGCAGGACATGAACACAGTTTATATATTGAGAATAAATATGTTAAATTGAAAAACTTTGACAATTCATTATCAAACAAATTAATATTTACTTCCACATGAACACAAAAAAGTACCGAAAACTGGTACCCATCCCTAGACATGAGTGTTTACATCAACTGCAAGACCACGACCTGATTGGCTGATGGAAACATTCACAAATTCATCCTTCAAGAGGAAAACACATCAGCAGGACATCAGCTGGCCGCCTACGAAGTAGAATACCAACATAAGATGCAGGAAAAATATCCACCATCAGCAAAACACAGCCTCACATAAAGGTATGTGATGGTTCCACTTCAACGACTGACCTCAGGAAAGTACGCTGTTCAACAATCTCAGAGTCATCTCACTTTTCAACGCCGCGTTATTTAGGACAAAATGCTGATGTAATCAGCTGCTGGTGGTATTAAGTAAGCGTGCAAGCTTGGCCGTAGAGTCTGACAAAGAACGTGACTGAAGTTACCCAAGACCAGGACGAAAAAGCTTGTAATGTTCAGAAACAGGTTTCAACGAAAAAGCAGAAAAAAAGCCTGAAAACATCTTCGACACCTTCCAAGAAACTACAGGCCACGTCAGCTGAACCTGAAATCGAGGAAGGACAAAACCACACAACAAATCTGACAACCAGACGGCCCCTCGGTGCTCAGACTACATTCCTGTCAACTGGGATTACTAATCCAGCCTAAAGAGAGGCCCAGTGGGATGCTGCTTATACCTGCATGACTGAGCTACAGGTGCTAAAACTAACACCTGTGTGTGTGAGAACACACACGTACAACATCGCTGTTTCAACTCTGACCTGAGAGCAGAGAGCGTGCAAGAATGTGGCGAGGATTGAAAACACAGGAACAGAGTCACTCTTTGAACCTGCAGCTGACAGAGAAGAACGTGTGTTACGTGTTAGATTGCACATGTGTTCAGACGGTGCATGCCAAGCATTTCAGGAGGAGCAGAAGTGACAGTCTTCACTTTGTTATTGGATTCTTTAAAAATTCTCTGTATATCAAAAATTTGTAAGGAACTTTGTTACATCAGGGTTTAACGATCCTAAATAGTTGATGCAATAATCTAAGTTTGAAACAAAACAGTGTTCCTCATGTTTCATTCCCACTTCTCCCATCATATCACCTTCATATCTTAATGATTAGGAAGATTATATGGGTGATAGGATGAGATAGGTTTGATCAATTTTTTAAGACACTGGAAGAAGTTTTCACGTTGTGTTGATTCTGCTGCCCCCTCTGGATAAAATCGGTACTGCATGGATGTGTCTCAAATGAATGAATGCAGATCTTTTTAATCACATCTGTACAAAAAAAAATCATTAACTGTAATTTAACAGCTGTATTTTGTCAACTATGATTTATGATCCACTGTCCCAGTGAATAAAAGTCTTAATAATGTAAACATGCACATGGTTTTACTGTGAAGTCCTCGAAAATTAGAAGAGCATTCAGGCAATGGTACAAATATTCATTCTTTAAGTGAGCAAATCCCTGGTTGTTGACTTCCAATGCCGATATCAATTATTGATATTGCTGTTATGACTGATAACCAATATTTACCGATATCAATATCGGTATTAAAAATATCAATCTCAACACAGATGATGTGTTGCAGTAGATCTGAGAAAAAGAGCGGCGCAATCGTGAGAAAAGACGACCATGGAGAGGATCAAAGGATGGAGTGTCTTTGATAAACGTGATCAAAAAGTATGTTTTGTCTGTTTTTTGGATCAAAAACAGGAAGAGAGTCCACTCTTCTTAGGTAGTTTTGAGGTTTACATAGTCAAGAAAACAATATTATTTGGGTCTTGAAAGATAGTTCAAGATGCTCTGAAAACAGTCGGCAGCTAATGAGTAAATACCGGCTTACTCGATACCAATATATATTGTGCATCCCTACTTAGAAAATCTGTTCACTAATCCTGCTCTAGCATCAGCTGAGAGGACAAAACTTAATATCTAAAGAAAAAAAACTCTTCCTGTTTGTACACAGAGACACTTCAGGGTCAACTCCAACATCCCACCTGAGCACAGGCACCAAACTCAGGGACGACCCGTGGCATAGGCAGTATAGGCAAATGCTAGGGGTGCCGGCAATCATGGGGGCGCCAGCGAGGCAGGCCCTCATGATAAGATCATTAGTGAATGATTTGATAATGATTTTTTGTATAAAAGAATTTCCAGACTTATATTCAGTTATGTTACAAAAGAATCCAGCCAAACATGACAATAAGCTAAAAACAAGGCCACTAGATGAAATCTTACCCAGGGCACCAAATTGGCTAGGTCCGGCTCTGACCAAACTCAGAACAAAGAAAAAACAAAGTAACGTAATTTCATGTTGAAGGTCACAAAGAGGTATGAGGAATACAGTGAGACCAATCAGAAACGAGTAAAGACCCCTCACAGTGACTTTAAGCAGATTATCTTATTTATAATCAGGCTGAGCTGTTGCAGCTTGATTACACTTAAAGTCTCAGTCATCAAAATCCAAATAATTGTGGGAGGGATCTGCGTCTTCTGAAAAACCGAGGTCTGCCATCTTAAACATGGAGACATTTTGGAAAAGATCCCTCCATCGACTTTGGAAACATCTATATAAAGACAAAGACAGAAATAAACACTGAAAACATCAGAACTTTAGTGATTTTCCACTGACTATAACTCTCCCAACGCCCCCTCCCCTCCCTGAGCCTGATGCCCCCCTCCCAAACCCACCACCACCAAAATCCTCGTGCTGTACTTATGAATGACTACACTCCTCCCACTCATTATATAATAGTACCGTTTTCTGAATAAACGTTGTCTTGGGAGTGAGTGAGAGTGAAGTGTGTGTGTGTGTGTGTGTGTGTGTGTGTGTGTGTGTAAGAGGGGGGGTAGTACAGTGGGATGAGGACACAGAGTTCCTCCTGAGTCTTGAAACATTTCCGCTTTGCTTTTGAGAGGCCATCGGGCATCTTCAGTGCAACAAATGCAGAAACTATGAGATTCAGCTGCAGATAAGGTGCATGAGGAGTCAAGTGTGCAGGATTCAACCTGCACTGGATTCTGCAGGAGCATGATCCACCTGAACACGATGTCCAAAAATACTACCGTTCACTTCAGCCACACACACACACACACGTCCCAGTGCTCCCAGCAGGACTTAATTCCCCTCACGTGAGCATTGCATTACACACACACAGATGTAATGCAACAAAAAAGGCTCTACGCAAGCGTGCACGTGACTGACAGCACCACTGACGCTCAAAGACGCACACTGACAACAAAGGCTGAATGTGTGTTGATGGGGCAGCCACGTATGAGTGATGTCAGGAATAGAGAAAGGGGAAAATGGAGGTTTGGGAGCGGCAGTGTGTGAATTCATGAATGTATGCATGTGTGTGTTGGCAGAGAGGATGTGTGCACAGCTTCCTCTCATTCATTCCCCAGTAAACCCCCCCTCCTCTCCCATTACGACGCCTCAGAGGAAACTGGTCCACTGTGCCGGCCTGACGAGGGCGCACTAGCACTACATCTCCGCTGTGCTTAACGCTGCACATCACGTCCAGAGGTATTGACATCCCCCAGCCTTTTCTGTCTCCCTCCCTCCCTCCTCAGCAGTGGAGCAGCCCCTGCTGCTGCTGCTGCTTCTGCTGCTGCCTGCTCACTATTCTGAGGGTCTAAAAAAAGCAGCAGGAGGAGTAAAAATAGCAGCGCGCCTGCACTGCCTCGTCTGGGAGCTGCCTGCCTGCCTGCCTGCCGCAGCACCTGAATACCAACAAGATCTCCCATCACCATCACCACGGCGACCGAGCTGCTGCTGCATCCTCAGCTCTGATACCAGGGTGAGGGATTCAGGCTGGTTTTAACAAAATCTTTATATTAAGATAAACATGAAGTGAATTAGGAGTCATGTGAGAGAATGAAAACAAAAGAAAACCTGAAATTTATGTGACTTCATTGATCATTTTCAGCATAAATAAGGAAATTCTGACATTTTTTCAAAATAAAAGCATGAAACAAACTAGATCTTATTTTTCGTATGTCAGAGGAAGCTGGCACAGTCCTGACTATCACTTACCTACAGGGGGATTTGGGGGAAGATTTAACTTCTTATTCACAAAGACAGTGAGACAGATCTAAAAATGAGCCCACCACCCCCCAACCAAATCCCCAATTAAGATTCTCAGTGAGGAGAGACTGCGGTCCTTGTATGCCCCGCTCTCGTTACGTACTGTTATGTAATCTGTCGCACCCCAAACTCGCCTATCAACGAGCAGCCCCTCCCACCTCACAGCCGGGGAGGGAGGGATGCAGCACAAGATCCAAAGACAGCTACCCCCCTTCCCTCCACATCCACCACCACCACCATCCTCCTTTTCCTCTTCTAGACCAAACACACACATCCCATTCTCCATCCTCCCACCTTCCACATTCTTTCACACACACACACACACACACACACCTTTAAATAGCAGGGGGAGAAAGTCACATGGGTGATCTAAAAGTCGACAGAAATAAAGCTTGATCAGGACAGAAAGGGGGAGAAAGAGTGAGACAAAGAGAGGAACATGCACTTCAGAGTCGCCAAAGATAGCAGCAGCAGTATCTATATTTGGGTACGGAGCAAAAAATAGTTCCCCCTCCCTCCCTCCCTCCTGCAGTCACATGCTTTGTTTAAAAATCAATAGTTTCTTTCAGGACTTGCATTGAGACAAGGTGATTTTAGAGCAGGAAACAAAGTTTCCATATTTGACTTTGTGGCGTTTAAGGACAGGCTGTGCTGCGTGGAAGTTTGAGTTTCTATCAAGGGAGGAAGTAAAGTTTACAATCTGTCTTTGAGGGGGAATCCAGATCTTCTTTTTCTTAAAAGATAAGCACACAAATACAGATTTTACTGAAAAAATAAATAAAGAAAATTAATGATCTCAAGATAAACACTCATTGTATTTTGTGTGAACAATTTTTTACCTTAATATCTCCAGTATTGTGCTGTAAATAGCAAAGGATTTTGGGACTATTTCACTATCAGTCTGTATTTCTGTGTGCCTGGAAAAAACTGACAAAGTGAGTTAGTATGAATGTTGAATACAACATTTCCTCCATCAAAGTATCAATAATTCTTTCCATGAGGATTAAAATGTGGTAATGAATATATTTAAGTTAGGACAAACAAGTATCCACACGCATTCTGCTCGACTCTTTCTAAAATTTCCTCTCCAAAAAAGTTTTAAATGTGTCCTTGATCAAATTAAAGTAAAACTCCACCAGAATGTAAAACACTTCAAAACTTAGTTAAATTGTTAAGATTGTTGTTATTGTTATTTCTGACATCCTGATTTACGACTTACAGCGCACTCAACCAATAAACAGACTTCTAAGAAAACTCCATCCAAACCCAGAGCTTGAACCTCAGTGTTTGTGCAACAACCTCAGGTGTCTCTGATCCAAACATGACTTCATGCATTCTTCTTCTTCCCCTTCATTCGTCCCAGATTAACACACGCCAAACGCTTTGAAGACGGTTTCAACAGATACTCAACAAGTGACCGAACTGCCTCTCTGGCATGTTGGACTGCAACCAACCAACGTAGGAAGGTGTGACCCCGCGGAGACAGAGAGAAAGGGAGGTAAACAACCCAGGACAAATATGCTGGTGGTCCAGTATTGAGCAGTTAGATCACACAATAGAGCAGATACACCTCACACAGGAAGTGCACGTGTGCAGGGGTTGGTGTTTCAGGTATTCTGCTGAAAAGAGGTTGTTTTCAAGTTGTTAAACTCATGTTTGTTTCAGTTTTCTTCACCACTCTACCACAAGAATTACCTGCAACAAGTTCAGAACGCACAGTGGCAGAAAATTCACCTCTCATAACAGTCTGTTTACACCTGATGTGGAATGATTGATGGTTTCAGATCAACCTGTTTGCAACCATGTAGGACAGGCTACTTTGGTTTCGAGGATCAAATTTGAAATAGGGTGATGGATTTCTATATCTGGCCTGTGAAGGTGAAATATTAAATGTGTTGATGTGTTAAAAAGCAACTTTAACCTGTGATAGGATCCTGCAAAAAGTAGATTGTTGGTTTTAAAAAGCATAATATACAGTTATGTCACCCATTTTCAGCCCCCCTTTCAAAAAAACAGACATATGACTGGGATTCACAGCCCACCGACTAAATGACAAACCTTCTCATTATTAAAAAGTGTGTTAAAAAACGAAACATCAACATCATCTCATTAATCTTTACGATAAAGTAAGTATTTTTGTGCTTAATAATAAAACAATTAATCAAAGAGACAGTACAGAGTGGGGGTTGGTATGCTAGTGGAATATTATTAATTAAAGCTCCTGTGAGAAGTTTTTCAATAGTTTTAGAAAAGACTGAAATCAAATTAGGTACCTCTTCATTATCCTAAAAAGTTAACAAGACCAAAATTGGAAGAGGGGTTATTTCTGTTTTTGCATTTTTGAAATCTAAACTGCTGCGAGGGGGGTAGGTGTCATGCTAAGTGAGTTCATGTTGCTTAAAATAAAAGCATATTTTAAGAATCTACAGCAAATATTGCCAATATGATACGTTTGATTTTGAAGGGGCCAAATTCCAGCTTTATCCACAGGGGGCGCCAAAGTCATCACAGCCTTAAAGTTCTACACTGGAGCTTTAAACATCCTTCCAGTTTATATTATGAGGATAGCAGCTTGCATTTATCTTTTATCACACACAAACGTTTATCTTGAGGGTTTACAAGTTGTAATCGAACACATGAAAAAAAAAAAAAAAACTGTGAAACCTTTAACATTAAACTGTTGTTATCTGACTTTTCATGAACTAAACTGTAAACCTAGAAAATAGGGGTGGGCATTGGCAAGAACCTAAATGTGCAACCTGCAATATTCTACACAGTTAACTATTTGATTGAAAACACTTAACACTTAAACTACTGTGACATTAAACTAATGTTGCAAAAAAAAAATGATTGGGTCAAAGACATGGTCAGTTGGCGAAACTGATAAATGTCACGTGATGTATCCAATTTTACTCATAAAAAATGCAATTTTACACAAAACATGACTATGATTCTGATTATATCAGTCTACTACACTGTAAAAACTAAACTTAAAATGAATTTAAAGTAACTGACCCAAGAAAAGAGAGAAAAAAAAATCATGCTAACTGCATCAAAACCCACATCATCAAGTTTAGAAATACAGTATTTTGAATATATTCTATGGCGCCATCTACTGCAGTGGAGGTGTGGAAGACGTATCATATTTCCAACTTTCCTAAAATATACATTTTTATTTTAACAAAAATATAGATATTAAGAGTTTAAATACCATTTTTTATCAGAGGTCAAAGTGTCATGATATATTGCCGTATCAATATTTTTTCACTTCTCTACTAGAAAAAATTTGCTAGTGTCAATTATTGCCAGCTGCAGCACGACTCATATCGCATTTAACCTGGTTTAATAAAAGGTAAAAAGACTGACAGTAGTAAATTATTGTTTCTTTGTGTCCTGTGTCCTCTGCTGCAGATCAGTTCCCTTTGTGTAAAATCAAAGATGAATTTAGATATCCAGAAGCTTTGACAAACTATTCAGGGTCAGTGAGAGAAATACTGTAACTGTGCTGCCAGAAAAAAACAAAAGAAGCCAAAGAGAAGCTGCAGGAGCAATTAATGTCTAATATTTTCAGATGATTATTGAAATAAAATCAGGCTATTTTCATGTGCATTTATAAATTATCTGAGGGTTTTTCACGAGGCAACACAAGCAGGAGATGAAGAGAGGAAGATGGAGAATGTGAGAAAAATGAAAAGCTAAAAAAAGCGCTCAGCAGGCTCAGAGGAAGATGATGGGACTGTAGACTCAAAGAGAGAAACAGATACACACACCAGCTGGATGGAGAGATGGGTGAGGAGGGGGGAGTGGGAGGAGGGGAGGGGAGGAGGGGAGGGGGAGGCATGAGAGAGATGCAGAGGATTTTTTTTTCCTCTACCCAGCATCCCTGGCTCAGGCACGTGTCACAGAGCGTGTTCATCACATGAACAGCAGTGTTCTCTCTCCCTCTCCGCCCACACACACACATTCACACACACACACACACACACACACTCTCTGGCTCATACAAATCACTAGGGGGAAGCACATTCACAAGGATGAAGAAGAGGAGACCCTGCCTCAGTAGAAACACACACACACACACACAGATACATCTCATTCACATGTGTGCATGTTCCTCACCGTGAATGAAGCTTATTCCTATTCATAAAAAAACACTAAATCATCCTCATAGGACGAGGATTTAAGCCGCTGCTCTGCTCTGATTGGCCCACCGCTTGTGTTGACAATCCCACACGCCTCAAATGTTTATTTTTGCAGTCAAATCAAACTCAACCAAATTCTTGCGTAAGTGCTGACCCAAGTCTTTGTCACTCCTGTGCGGCTGCTGATGAATGGCTGCATCCCTCTTATATAATAGCACCATTTTCTCAATAAACTCTGATGTCAAAGGAAGGAGGAGGGGGGGCACTTCCAAGGCGCATGTCACATCCCCACCACCACCACCAGCACCAGCAGCATGAGTGGAAGCAGCAGCCCCCACCCTCGCTGAAAAAAAAGCTCCCTTTGGTCTAATTTACTTCTCTGTAATGGAGTTTTACGCACACGCAACAGAGCAGACACTGGCTCCCTTATATAATACAGGATGCTGTGGGCTAAGAGTGGAAAGAGCAGAGAGGAGAAGCTCAGCTCTAATACACGTTAAGAGTGGCTTCAATGGAAGTAAAAACTGCAAAAATGTCACCAACAGATAAAAAATGTGCAGATCTCCACAAAAAAGAGTCAGAAAATGTGCAACCTGGAGCTGCATTATTGCTAAATCTGCATGCACATGATTTAAAAAAATCTTCTGCAAGACGAAATGTGTCGTTTTCATTTAAATAGTACTTTAAGATTTGAAAGAAACTGAGCTGCAGACACGGATATGTCTTTGCAAAAAGAGGGGAGGGTGAGTGTGCAGTGTGGAGAGGCTGGGGAAGCCACTGTATCTCAGGCTGCAGTTCCACTACTCTGCCACTAGGGGTCTCACGCACTAAGGGGAAGACCAGCAGAGGAACTCCAGAGAAATCCCTGCTCTGTCTGTCCTCTCTGTGCCAGTGAGAGCTGCACGGTGAGAGCAGCAGCCATGAAAACAAGAAAAACTCTCAACCAATGGTTTTTAAAACTAACATCAGCCACTTGACCTTGTGAGGGGAGGAAGGGGTTAATGTTATCTGACCCTTTCATCAGTTACCAGGCAGACTTGGAAACAGGTCTGACCAGGAAATGACGGTAGTCTTATGTGTTGCGACAGCAGACGATTGCAAAAAGCACATGTCCGGAGGATGACACACATTTTTGAGAGCATGACACTTTAGGAAATACCGGTGCAATGAAGTGTGATGTCTGGGAGTGCTTATTTTCTAGATGTTCCAGCAGAAAACACTAATTCCTGAAACTTTAAGTCAATAAATGTAAATTGTTTGGGGGTCTAAAAAACTCATAAGCGATTTAGGTGTAAAAGAAGTGCATCAGGTTTTAAAATTACGCATGACGCAATGTTGAAATATCCTCCACAGGCTGAGAAAACGACGTCAAAAAAGCAGTTAACGCAAAAATCGATCATAAAAGTGATGAGAGAGTTTGATCTTAACTCTAAAACTTTAACATTGCCTCATCCAAGTTTCTTCCTGAGCAATAAAACGAAAGAATAATATAAAAAAGAGGAGGTCTGACGTGTTGCAACAGGTGCGTGCGCCTCTGTGCTCAAGGTGGAGACACGCACTTGACGCACTTGAAGAAATCACACCACCGCCAAAACCTGGTCCGACCTGCACATCTGGTACAACCAGCTGAGGAGGACACCTCATCCTTAGCACACATCTCTCACCTCCTCCTCCTCCTCCACCTGTTCTCTACATGCCATAGCTCCAACCGTTGTGATTGAAAATTAACGTCAGACTCGTCAGACTGGTGACAGCAACTGGTTTCAGGGAGTGGCATGCAAGTTCCCAAGACGGAGAATGCAAGAATAATGTGACCGCAAGGAAAATTTAGAAGGTTTCTTTAACCCTTTGGTGACTGAACTTGAATTTTAATCACTGAAACTGAAAAAGTGAGGGCTCACATTTGACCTATTTTGTCTGATTCAACAGAAAATCTTCCTCTCTTTAAAAGAGAACACTCCAAAATGAGGGTTAAAGTAATCTGGGTTCTTCAAAAGTGCAGAAAGAAAGGCACAAACAGGGGTTTCGGGGTTCTGCAAGTGGAGGGAACAGAGGGGGGTGGGGGTATCACACTTTCTATATGACCAATGGATGACGAAGCGATGAACGAGCGCATGACTCATCGGTGTGCTCCGGTATTCCTCCGCATATTTCAGCACAATCACAAAAAAGATATGTACATTACTCATTCCTAAAGACTCCTGCTCTTGCGTCACGCGTTTCATCTCCTCTGATGGCGCAAAGGGCATCAATTAAACACCCCATTCACAAAAAAAAACACGATTTGGAGGCAAAGTGCGTCACGGTGCAGATAAACACATGGGTTTTTTCTCCACATAGATCCCAAACATACATTAAAACATTGCTTTTCATCTGGTTTCGAGGGTTCTAAATGAAATATTATCAACAAATCCTGATGAGAGTTGGAGCACTCGGTAGAAAATGCGCAGCGAGAGCCTCCAGACGCAGCAGTCTCCTCAAAAATAGGAGACTAGAGAACTGGGTCAAGCCATGGCAGGGCGATTCCTGAGAGACTAGGCTCTGCTGAATCAAAATACGCAAAGATTTCACAGGAAACTCATCTCTATCAACCAAAGCAGGGTGAAAAAGTACACCAAAAGAGAAATTCTTACAGGAATGTGTTATCTAACAATATGTAGGGCAAACGGATGAGACAAGGTGATGTGACAAGCAAAAGCGACGACACAAGCCAAAGCATGGCAAAACACCGGCTGGACTCTATCAGACACAAAATGATGCTCAAGATGAGTCAAAATAAAGATAAATCAGCACAAGCTGGCATATATTTAAAAACAGAAGCCACAAAATGATCAGGATGTAGGTCACGTTTTAATTGGGCATACGGGTTTGTCCTACATCATGCGGATGGGCTAATGTGGTTCAGTAGTGCGCTGCCTGAGAGCTCACCCACATAAAACAGCTCTGTGAAAAGTGCGCATAGCCTGCGCAATTTGGCTCCTGGCTCACCAATGTGGGGCATCCCCCTGCCGCTCCAAATGTGGGTGAAAACGCTGACTGAAGCCCCTGAACGCAGCAGAAGAAGACGCTGCTGTGTTCAGGGAGGACAAAAAAAAAAAAAAGAAGAAGCTCCAATTGAGCTAATAAGGAGACTGATCCTGCCAGTCAATCAGCTGCTTACCTGCGCTTGTTACGCAACACCAAACTCCCATTTGAATTAAGCAACAAAAACGCAGCTCCTCTGTGTGCCAAAGTCAAGTTTTAGCCCCATAACCTCATTCTGGTGTTTGCTCGTCGAGTCCACCTGACAACTCCTGAGCTGCCCTCTTCGTGACCGTGATGTAGGTGGCGTGAAATTTGATGTGACCCAACTCACCTGCCCATTTGCCCAGCTTCGTAGACAGCAGCTGTCCGTTCCCCAAGACCCAGATCCTGAAGCCAGAGAGCAGCCTGTAGAGCAGCCACAGCGTCAGGGAGGCCACAGTGAACGCACCGACCCAGAAGAGAGGCGTCTCGGCCCTGCGGAGCGTCTCCTCAATGTTCATCCAGCTCATGGCAGCAGTTCTCGGTGACTCGGCGTGTGTGTGAGAGTGTGTGTGAGGAGACCTCAATTTTAGGCAATGTGCTCTAATTTCCAAGCCACAACGTGAGAGAGAGTCCCTTTATAAGGAGGTTGTAGCATCACACACACTCCCCCAACTCCCCCAACACTTGTCTAGCCTGATTTAAAGCGCGCCGCCCACCTCCTACTCCGCCCCGCCCCTCTCTGCGGCGCACTGGCTGCTGCAGCTGTCTCTCGGCTCGTTCGCGCCTCTGGTTGGTGCATTTGCATGTCAATCATTCCTACGGCTTCCCCCATTCATTCGATTTTCTGTATGAAGCAGGGAGGGTCAAAGAGAGACCGGGATGGGAAGCGATTGGGCCAACATTACGGCAGCTTCCATCCGGACGCCGCCATTGGCTCTCGCAGGAGCAGGTTTGTCGGTTTCACTCAGGATTATGAAACCCTCCAAACCCACGCTTTCGGAAAAAAACTGCCCACACCACTTTATGAATGAAAGGATGCTCCCATTGGTGAGAGATGCGCGCGTCCACCCGCCCTTTGGAGAAAAACTGGAGACACCTCATTGGCTCAAGTGATGCCAGTCTGTGAGGTCAGCCTGCTCCCACCTAAACATGACTCACTCGTCTATTTTAGGTATTCTGTGCGCATCATTCTCCTGATAGGTAATAAAGTGAGGAGGAAACAGGTGCAGAGAGACAAATCAGCGGTTACATCTCCTCATGATGCGCCACAAAACTCTTCCACACTGATGTCAGCTGCAGCATGCGCCGCTGTGCCAGAAAACTACAATCCCCAGCATTACCCTGCCAACTCTCGCGAGATTTCCCCTTCTCGTCGTAGTAATTTCCTCATCCCAAACATTGAGGAGGGGGGAGAAAAGATGTGATGCGTGCGTTACATAAACACAGAGACAAGCATGTGTTTCAAAATCGCTTTATTAACGAGGTTTATCAACATTTCCACGCACACTGAGTGACACAGTGGGTTTGTACACGCTGGATGTTTCAGCTCAAACAGCTGTCACGATTTCCTCCTCAGCTGTGGATGCTGTCTCCGACCCAGAAAGGATTTTTTTTTGCAACAGCATTTTTGAGTCTCCATCACCCTACACCCCCCCTCCGCCATGCTCCCTATCTCTACCTCACACACACACACACTGAAATAAACATAAAATACAGACAAACCAGGAGTCTGCTGCACAAACTACAAAATGTCACATAGTCAGAAGAGGAAGAAGAGTATAAAAATGTGTCCAAATGCTGACAGCTAATATGCAGCTGCTTGAATTCGTTGATACAAGTGGAGGGATCGAAGCCAACGTGACACGGAGGAAGCAAGGAGCAGGAGAGTGTGCAACATTTTTAAAGAAGGGGGAATTAACTTCACATCCCACCAGATGTTTTACAATGAAAGTTTAAAATATTTAAAGGTATTAATGTGACAAAATGTCATCTTACACAAAATAATCTTTCACAAAAACAACCTTAAAGACTTATTTTACATTCTGGTGTCACTGCACAATAAAAATACACATTTTAAAAAAGGTAAAACTTCGACTGGAGAGCTCACTTTTACGCACAAAACTTTCATACTAAAACCAGCCCTCACACACTCACACACACACACACACACACACACATGAAACGTTTAGTTTCAAAGCATTTTGTATGACAGGTTTTTTATGTGTCTAACAGTGTGTGAAATAACAGCATTAAATATAAACAAATTGCACACACTCGTTTGGAAGATTTCTGAGAATCCACAGTCACGTCTCGGTCGTGTCCTCTCAGCCAAACAGCTGGAAACCAAAAAGAAAAGTGTGGATTTAGTCGTGCAGACTTCTCTGGTGAAATCATTGTTTTTAGGACTTCAAACATTCAGAGAAAACACACAAATAAAAACTACATCCCTGCCTCTTCTTAACACGCATGGATTTTTACGCACAGACACACACGAAGCATAAATTCATGAAACTACTTTCTGTTTCTGTTTCTCAGCTTCTGCAACAACTTCACTAAACTCCACACCCTCCTGCTTTTTTCTGTCCTCTTTTTTTCTGTTTTGTTTAGACAAGAAGTTTGTTTACACCCCCCAGTATCGATATCCCTGAGCACACACACACTCACACACTCTCTAAACACACACACCACCTCCCCTTAACTCTGCAACACAAAGCAGCTCTCACAGCTAAGTTTCTGCCCCCCTCCTCTCAGCACACACACGCACAAACACACACTCTTTGTGGGAGCATGTCAGAGTCAACACTGGCCCCACTTTCTGCTGACACACACCCTGAAACGATCGTGGGTTACACACTGCAACACGATGAAGAAACTGCCCCTAAACTCTTTTTTTTATCAGCATCATTTCACATCAAGTAGGTTCTAAATTTATTTTGCAGTTTTATAGTTTTGTAATCACGAAAGAAAGGTGGAGAAAATGTAACTTCGCTGGAGCGTTTGGGGCTTTTTTCTCTTCTCTGCCAAAACTTCCTCAAACTGGAGAGTTTATCACAGATTCCAGCCACATTTTGTCAGATTTTTCTCCACAAAAACACGCAGATTTTGGCTCAATTTATCTGTTTATTTTTACACACTTATGTGAGAGTTTCCTCGTATTTTCTTCTGCGTGTCGCTGTCCGCCTTCGTGGTGCTGAAACGCGCATTTCAGCACCGCAGCAGTGGACAGAAAGCAGCATTTAGCTCCTCTGTGAAGCCCCTCAGATGTTACTGATAGACTTCTGACATGCACTGATTTTTCTTTACGAGCTCCACACACACACACACACACACACTCATACAGATACATACACACACTCACGACCGAGACACATCCTTCCTCCTGCTTCACTCTTGACACAAAACTCATCTTCCTGTAAAATCTAACAGTCCTGTTTTTAAATCTTCTTCTCCATCTTTAAGACAACATGCACACGTTTTTAGCTCACACACACACACACACACACACACACACACACACACACACACACACACACACACACACACACACACACACACACACACACACACACACACACACACACGCACCCCTGTTTTTGGGGTGACACGCTACTTTTACGCACGCCAAACGCGCTTGTTCTAAGACGCAGCTGACTCCCAGTAACGTCCCGCTTCACCTGCTCTCCGCAGCAGCTCTTTCTGCCCAGTACGATGTGCATTTAACCTCCAAAACTCCTGACACACTCTTAACTCATCCTCCAAACACTATCCCCAACAACAATTTACAATTTGGGTCATAATGTCATCACATCTCCACACACACCTTCAGCTCCGGTGATCCCACGACGTCAACGACGTCACAGCAGCTGCGTCTGGGGACAGAGACACGAAAAACATGAATATAGAAATAAAACACGTAAAAGTATTTTAACTAAGAGCTTTCAAAACCACGTATTTAACACTTTTAATAACTACTGACAAATTTAAGTGAGGTAGAAACAAATAATTGAGATTTTTAAAATGTATTTGTGCTTTATTCATATTTACCTCACATGCCTCTTAACAAAAACTCAAATTAAAATGTGTGTTGGAGTTTAATACATCAGACTTTGGACAGAGGATCCCATTTAAATAATTTTTCCTCCTATAATTCATAATTTTCATTTTTCACATCCTATCTTTTCTTTGCAAATTCACAGATTTTCAAAATTTGAGGTGTTTTGATAAAAATAATGTGTACGCTGCATTTTCACACAACATACTTTATATGTGTTAATTTTTGGGATTGGTTTTAGAATTTAGAATATGTTTTAGAATATAAAACAGGTGATATATAACTTACCTGTGTGTGTGTCGTGCGTGTGTGTGTTGGTGTGTGTTGTTCTCCACAGCAGCTGCTGCCACATCGTCCTTTTTTTATCCTGCAAAGAAAAAAACACACCTGGTTTTAGTGTCACCATACGAGAGGGTTTTTATTACTCACACACCGAGTGATAACACACACACAGAGAAACACACACTCTGCTACGTGGGAATAGAAAGGCCAGCACACACACACACACACGCTCTCACACACTCTGTCACACACACAAACGAGCAGGCGTGAAGTCTAAACACTGACATGTTCAATGTTTCAGTCTGATCAAAGTCTCTACACACACTGCACAATGTACAGATGTGCATCTCAGCACATACACACCTATCACACACACACACACGCACACGCGCACTCCGCCACATGCAACCCTCCAGCTCCCATCCCTGATGCTCCAACTCTCACATCAACACCGTCAGAATCAAAGAGCAAGAATCAACGTCACAGGATGTTAAAAACCACAACATTTAAAAATTCATCTGGATTTAACGCCTGATCTAAAAATCCAAACTGAAATTAACCTCAAAACCTTCATCTGGTTTAATCTCAGGGTCATTTTGCTTTAATTTGTGATTTTAGAAGAAATATTCTTATCATGGGTTTACTCTTCTCTGAGAAGACGCATCAGACAGAAATAAGTCAGACGTGTTGAGGTTGAGGTGTTACTTTGTTTTGTCACGGCGACACACGAGACTCACTGATTCACACACAGCTCAAAGTAAAGAGAAGTACATCCAAACTTAAACACAAATTTGTGCATGAATTGTATTTTTTTTCCCACAAACAATCTAAATTTAATCTATTTTGGATGATATAAACACACACACACACACACACACACACACGCACATCTCCAGATGTTTCATGTCAGACTTGTGTGTGTCTTTCTGCTCGAGCGTGTGAGCGTGTTTCAGATGTTGCACATTTTAAAACCATTAAATTTATACACACACACATATAATCAACAAAACACACTGAGCTTCTTTATCATATGGGCACTTATTTGTTTCCACCTCACACACACACACACTCACACACACTCCTGTGATAATAAAGCCTCTAAACCATGAGTTAAAGTGTGTTGACTTTAAGGATAATTTGTACAATTTGAGCTTAAAAAAATGGACTATTGTTAATTTTTCGTGCGTCTTCATGTTTATTTTTAATTTTAGATGAAATGTAAAGTTTGTATACGTTTCTACAGAGTGTGTGTCAAAGTGTGTGTTGGAACCTTTACTGTCTCAGCTTTACAGACGTGTGTATCACCTCAAACGTGTGTCATCTTCTCTCATTAATTTCACTGTGCAGGGTTTTTTAACACACACTAACGCTTACACACACACACGAGAACTTCATACCCTGACTTTTCTGTCTCTGAATGATGTCAGACTGAACATTTCTGTTTCTTTACCAACACTAGATTGTAAGTGTCACCAATGCTTCAGTCCTACTTTAATGTTATACTCCCTTTCAGCAGACTGTCTGCTACAATTTGGTGTTAGTTGCAGGTTTGTACGATAATTTGTTTCCTGACAGTGTTGAAAATCATGATGACCCAGTACATATTTCATATTCCAGATCTTAGTATCCAGAATATTGCCAGGATCTGGATCGTACTTTTACATCCGTCAGAAATTATGGTGACCTTGTCTTGTATTGTTTTGCAAAGCAATCCGACCATTTATGGTGGAGTTATATACACATATGGTGAAAACGGCCCCATCTCACAATGATAAAGAATTCTTTAAAAAAGTCCTGGATCCAGACGGTGATCCAGATCACCTCCAAAATTCAATCACTTCTTCTTTATCTGTTTCTGAACAATTCCTGAAATTTTCATCGAGATTTGTTTGTTACTTTTTGAGTTATGTTCACAGACAAAGAGACAAACTCTACCAAAAACATAACCTCCTTGGCCAAGGTAAAAATATTCACATTAAAAGAAAACTAGCAGCAATTTTTCCTCTGAAAGAGTCTTAAATATAAACTTGTGATCCATCCTGTTTAAATAAGGGTTGAAATGTTTGGTTTTTACTGGCACAGTTTTTCCTCAGGTGTTTCTAATACTTTGCTCACAAACTAAAAACCCGCCTCAAAATTAGCACGAGTTACATCTAAATAACGTCAAACTCATGCTACAAAACTGACTTTACAATCTTCACCTGGCTGCAGGGTTAGACCCCTTCAGTCGGTTTCACTCAGGGTTTTAATAATCTGACATCTGAGTTTGCACAATCTGCAGATTAAACCCAGAAATGCCCACGTCAGGTCACTAAAACTCAAATCAGAAACACTCTTCTCTTAATGTTTGTACAATTTGAGAGGAAATGAGGATTAGTGTGGAGCGAGGATTCATCCAGCTGTTGCTTTTTTTCTGTTTCATCTTTAAAATCACTGTTGGCCTGTTTCTGTTTGTGCACGTTTCCCTTTTACAACGACAGAAAACTGTTGAGCTGTCGAAGCTGTTTCTCATGTCAGAGTTGATCTCATCCAGGGGCCTCTTTGGTAACTTCCTGCTCCCATGATGAGGAATCACTGAGACATTTAAAGAGTAAGTGGTGTCATATTTAACTGAAAAAATCCTAAGGTTCAGCAGTGCTTTGCTTACTAAATGTTTGGTATTTTAAAAGTTATAATTTGTGCCTTTATTGTGAAAGGACAGGGCAGTAAACAGAGCAGGAAACGGGGATTAAATGAGGAGTAACACGTGGTCAAAGCAGCTCCTCATGCTGGGTTTTATTATGATTTTTTTACAGTATGAGCCTGATTGACTCAGACGCTGACTCTAAGGTATGAAGCAGAAAACAGAAGATGTTAAATCAGCTCCATGACGGGAGAAAGGACGGTTTGATCGCAGTTTGACACAAGTAAGGCCAGTTTGGAGAGGATGTCATTAGTCTCTCTTGAGCTGGATGTGGTTTTTGTCTTGTGTAATCATTGTATGATCCCTGTCTCATGCATTTATTTGTTTATATTTGTCAACATATATTTTTTAAAATTCTGTATCTGCTGTGTTTATCAATCAATATGAACATAAATTCTGTTATTTTTCCTTGTTGTAGCTCTTAAAAGTAGTTTTTTTATTTTTTATTTTATCTTTTTATTTTTTTATTTTTTTATTTCACCTGACTCCCTACAATAAAGTTAATTTTTCTGCAGCACAAAAGTCTCTTTGGACTTCTAAATGCATGCAACAGTCTCAGCATGAAAACACTCACAGATCAACTGTCTTCAGTTTTTTATTTTCAGGGCACGCTTTAGTCAACTCCTTCCTCATATGATTGGTCTCGAAAGATTCAAGCCTTGAAATCAAATTTCAGATCTGGATCACCTCAAAAAACACCTTAAAAACACTAAAGTTAGAGCTAGAATGGAAAAAAGTCACTGCAACTGTTTTAAAATGTGCAAACATGGTTAAAGCGATAGCTCTAACCATGTCTATGGATGTGTTTTATCTCTTTCTGGAAAAAGACGTCAGAGTCAGAGGCTCCTCTCTGCTCAAATCAGGGGTTAATCTAATTAAATTAATGAATCAAAATAAAATATTTTAATCTGAAGGGATTTCCTGGTTAATTATAGACACTAGGAATTAAAATAAATAACTCCTAATGCTTAGAGTTTTGCATCCAAACAGAAAAATGTGGATCAATTTAAAATGATACTTCAGGAATCGAAGTCAGAAAGTCAAGTGAGCTGAGCAGAAAATAATCCTCATCAGGAATAACAACAACTAAAAAAAAGAGACGTTTTATTCCTACATGATGTGGTTAAATGTTAAGAACACTGAAAAGTGTGATAAAGTCAGAGCAGGAAGGTTTTTTTAAGCTCTGCGAGCACAAAGTTTCAGAATCTATTTTTTTACGACTCAATGATTCATTTGCAGACTTGTTCAAACTCGATCAGCCCCTCGTTTTTCTCAGCTCCACCTTCCTGTTCGCCTTTTACTTTCCTTCTTCCTTCTCCTGCAGAAACAGGCTTTAAACCTAAAGATCCACAACACAAAGAGTTTTTTTTTTTCTTTACGTTTGAGTCAGATTAAGAGAGGTTAGAGTATCAAATCTGTTGCAGCTCACATACAGTGGTATCTTGTTTTAATTCCTCCTTTTTCTGCAGCTTTTTGGTTCGTTTGCTCTTGGATTAGATCCCATTCACGCTCAGTCACACCCATCTACCTCCTCAGTTTGGGATTAGACGTCTCCCTCCGGCTCAGACGACTGGAGAGGGCGGGTGTGTCCCACTCAGACCGGCCGGACTTTCAGGAGTTTCAGGTGGTGCTTCTGGGAAAAAGGTGTCCTCTTCTCCCCGCCCTGCTTTTATTATCCCACTCTGCTCCACGGACAGCTTTACTTTCCTCTTCCCCTCCTCGCACTGGCGTCACTTGTAGTCCTTGGAAAACAGAAAAAGAGACAGATTGTCTTAAAAAACTTTGAGTACACACACTTTTTAAGAAACAGGAGAGTGTGAAAACACAGGAAAGGCTCCACCGACGAGTGAAAAGTCAGAAGATATGAGTGAAAGAACAGGCTGCTACACACACACACACACACACACTTGTAAACACACAAGCCTCCTCTTGTGATAGATAAATGAGGATATTTCACACTGTACGTCTTAACCTCAAAACACACGCTCATCAAAGTGTAGATAAGCACAAAAAAGAAAAGACAAAGTGTCAAAGAAAATCAAAATAATTAAGAATAAAGACCTGAAAGCTCAGATGTTTCACCATCTTCTCATTTTTTGTCACTTCTGTTGACTCAAAACACACAAACAGTCACAAACCTGGTGCACTAAATGAAACAATTCTGCTTAATCGACCAACAACACTGAGTGCTTTAAAGTTTTGATATCTTTACACACTTTCTTAACGTATTTTTCATCACATACACACACTCACACACTTAATTCCTCTTTAAATGTTGTTGTCTGTGTCAAATTATTATTTAATTTAGTTCTTTTTTGTGTTAAAATAATTTAACTGTGCTTTTCTTCACTTTTCCAGAGTGTTCCTCACGTTTCCTGTCTCATGTTTTGATTTCTTCTCCCCTGACACAAACGTACCAACGTATCTTTTATGTTTCATTTTCCAGAGTGAAATCTGATTTTTGAAGATTTAAAATGTTAACAAAATTACCCCTAAAGTTTTACCCTCGTATATCTTGAATTATCTGTCAGCCTTTCTCTCTCTGAGTGCGTGTGTGTGTGTGTGTGTGTGTGTGAGTGTGTGAGGTGAGAAGTTAACGGTAATCACAGAGATCTGCAGACTGTACGTGTGTGTAAATGTGTGAGTGATGTCATTTTTTAATCTGAGCATGCAAACTTACAAAGACAGACAGAAGCTGAAACAGACGAGAACAGAACAGGAAGGAATAAAGTCGACCTGTTAACACCTGAACCCCTCAGTGCACACGTGCAGAAAGAAGGAGAAACGTACTGAATCCTGACCTCTCAGCATCAGGAGCTCCTGCATTTACATCCTCACACTCATCCTCACATTTTTATCTTCTTTAAACTTAAACAACAAAGATAAACAGTTTACTGTTCAAGCCGTAGTTTACTAACATGCTTACACACCTGTGTGAATACACAAACAGGGTTACATACTCACACACAGCCACACACTGGTCTATACATATGGATTTGTCCTTCTTGTGTGACGTAAAAATGTATTCTTACTTTAAGTCTTTGGCTTTAATTCCTCTCTGTGTTCGAAAATATTCTTAATCTCTGCTGGCAGCAGGGGATTTCTTGCTCTTAATATTTTTGCAGTTAACAGGTGATTTGAAATTTAAACTGCACGACTCCAGTTGCACCTTGTATCCTCTGTTTCTTATTTTAATTATTTTATTTTATTTTTTTCTGTAAATATTCCTAATTTTTTATTTTTATTTTTATTTATTTTATTTAATTTTTTATTTATTTTGTTTCATTATGTTTTATTTTATCTTAATCTATTTTATCATTATTTTTTTTCTATTTATTTTTTTTTATATTTATTTGTTTATTTTATATCTTAACTTTTTCTATATTCTAACTGCTTTTTCATTATTTTCTGATTAACTGTTAGCACCATCACACCAAGACAAAATCCTTATATGAGCAAATGTACTTGGCAATAAAACTTGATTCTTATTCTGATTCTGTCAGATTTTGTTACTAATGTATACTGTCTAAATATTTATATGCTGTATGTCTTTGTGCAATTTGTTTCTTGTTTTGTGCAGAGTGGTCAAGGTGCAGCTCTACCTTTGCACAAATTTCTGCAAAACACTTTTATTTTGTTATATTTTTCCCCATTTTGTCAAGTCTCTGCTTTTACACTTCTGACGTCAGAGGTTTTGCATTTTAAACTTTTCACTATTTCCTTTTTTTGGACCTGTCTCCTGTCACCACGGCCTCGTACACACACACCACCACCTTTTCTCACGCCCTTACACGGAGTGGAAGGAATCATACAACCTGCAGGAGGGTTGCATCTTTTATTTACTTAAAATAATATATATATTTTTTGGCATAAACTGATTTTTTTGCATATCTTTTTTATAGTCTTAGCATCTTAAACTCAACACTCTAACTTCTGATTAAAAGAGGGGTCAAGGTGTGTCTTTATCTTTGCACAAATTTCTGCGAAACACTATTTTTGTTGTTATATTTTCCCACATTTTGTCATGTCTCTGCTTTTGCACTTGTGAAGTCAGAGGTTTTGCATTTTAAACTTTTCACTATTTCCTCTTTTTGGACCTGTCTCCTCTCACGACAGCCCCGTAGACACACACACACCACCCTTTCTCACCTCAGAATGACGCCCCTACACGGAGTGAGGAGTCATACAACCTGCAGGAGGCTTGCATTTTTTTTTTACTTAAAATGAAAATAAATATATTTTTTGGCATAAACTGATCCTTTTGCATATCTTTTTTTATAGTCTTAGCATCTTAAAGTCAACACTCTGTACCTGCTGATTCAGAGAGAGGTCAAGGTGTGTCTTTATCTTTGCACAAATTTCTGCAAAACACTTTTTTTTTGTTATATTTTCCCACATTTTGTCATGTCTCTGCTTTTACACTTGTGAAGTCAGAACTTTTGCACTTCCAACTTTTCACTATTTCCTCTTTTTGGACCCGTCTCCTCTCACCACAGCCCCGTACACACACACACCACCCTTTCTCACCTCAGTGCGACGCCCCTACACGGAGTAAGGAGTCATAAAACCTGCAGGAGGCTCTCATTTATCTATTTATTTATCTATTTATTATCATTATTATTATTATTTTTTCATAATCTGATCCCGTTGCATATCTTTTTTATAGTCTTAGCATCTTAAACTCAACACTCTGTAACTTCTGATTACTCTTGGATTACTAATTTAGGAGAAGGCAGTAAATTAGTCGTAGAAACACCTGTATCTGTGACATTTTTGTAAGAAACTGTTTCATGCATTTCTTTCTGTCTAACAAACAAGTAAATAAATGAAAAAAAACTTTTTTTACTCTTCTTTAGATGACAGTCTGTGCACGGAGAGGATCGTAGAATCATAAAAACATTCAATAAAAACACTTTCGATCAATTTTACATAAATATCATATCCTCAGAAGCAAAAATGTTTTTATTTTCTAACATTTTTGGTAAAAATTTGGCATTTTGGGAGCTGATTTTGAAGTGTTTGTGTTAATTTTGTAAATTTTTATTACCCTTTTGTGCTCTTTATAAGCTTTGGTTTCAGAAAAAGTCTGATATATTTCAAACACACTCCCACACACACTTTTATATTTCATTTTCTTCATGTTTCTGAGACTTTATCTCCATCTGAGAGCAAATGCACAAAAACAAAGCAGTTGAAGACAATTGAATTCCTCCTGTGATCTCAAATATCGCCTGTTTTAACCTGTGAAACTTTCACAGCCCTGTCTTTCAGTTTTTGCTGAGGAGCATGGTGCTCAGCTGTCTTCAGCTTTCAGCCATTTTCTGTCAGACAGGAGGAGCTCTCTCTGAATCTGCTCTCTGGATGAATGGAAGCTGTTTTTACTCCTACAGACGAGCACGGAGGAAAACACATGTGTACGATGTAAACAACAACATTTATGACTCTACAGGAGGCTTTTCTTGATCACTGAGGGGGAAGATCTCCCATGCAGACACACTGAGAGCTCAACAACAAAATGGCTGACCTGCATCTGCAAAACCCTCAGACACAGAAGAGGAGAAGTCCACATGCACAGAAGCAAACCCTGACCTGTGTTTGTATCAGAAACGTGTCTTTAAGACGGCTGATCTGAGCTGAAATGCAGTTTTTGTTTGTTAATAAAGGAGCAGCAGTTGAAGGATGAAAGTGTGACTCATGTCTTAGATCTTTCCTCTCCAAAATAAGTTTTCTTTCTCCAAAACTGACACACAGCACAAAACATCAATGCTCTTATTAAAGCTGCTGCTGGCTTGAAATGATCTATAAAATCAAACTTCCAGCTCTAAGACAGATTACTTCCTCACGAATTATTTTTCAAATTCCATCTAGAGGTAGATACAGGTGAAAAGAAGAATAGGAGACACATTTTTTTCTACATTTCATCCTCAAAGATCCTCAAGAAGTCATTGAATAAGATAATCAACCATTAAAAGAAAGCAGTATCATTTATTTTTAATATTAAAAACTTCACCTGCAAACAGGAGTGTGTCCCGAGGGGGAGCACGGGTGCTAAGGCCCACCTTTAAATCTGATTGGCCATCTCTGCTGCCAACCCAAAATCCTACTCTCTGATTGGTTAACTGGCTTGACAGAGGCGGGACATACAGTTTTTTTTCTGGTTTCTCTCAAACATAGAAACTTGAGGTAACTTGACTGATCTACAAGAGCGCTGAGCAGGAGAGGAGTCAGCGAATCAAAAATCATGCTTCAAAAACTGAAATCTTATCGAGTGTTTTTGTCTTGTTTGAGTAAAAACTGTCTTATTATACTCGATATGAGCCACATTCTTCTGGTCAGACTAGAAAAATGTCTAATTTCAAGATATCAAAAGACAAAAATGAGCTCTAAATGGCTTGTAACAATTAAACAAATATCTGCCAGTGGAACAAAAGAAAAGTTACTTGTATTAAGACATTATTCAGGTTTCAAGCAAAGTTTTGTGCGACTCCTTCTTCTTGGGTCATATCGAGTACAAAAAGAAAATTTTACTTAAAACAAAACACTTGATAAGATTTCAGTTGTTTTGCAGTGCAATAGTGTTTTCTGGGATAAAGACTCCATTTCCCATGAGCACCGTCACCCACTGTCATTGACTCTTGCCAAGACTTGCATCTACTTTGGAGAGCAGATCTTCTTTTTAACACTTACTTTGCTTTGTTTGAAAAAAACTTTTCCCAGGATGCAAAGCGGCGTGGTTATGTATTTACTTTGAGTAACATAGCAATACTGTTTGTAGCAAAGTTAAGATGTTCTCAATCAGACACAGGTTTTTAAAAAAGTGGAGATGTCTTTTGCTGAATCTACTGTTGTAAATAAGTGAAGAAAAACAGGAAGTAGATGCTGAAATGCCTAATACTTGGAATTTTCTGGCATAATTTGAAGGTTTGGACACTGGGTGATCAGCAGCTTTAATCCAAACACTCACTTTAAAATATTTCTTTGTTCTTTTTTTTTAAATGAGAAAAAAAGAGTTTTTGTCCTCCAAAATCTGATACACAGAGTTTAATTTCAGACTCTCTTTATTTTAAAGCGAGGGTATTCTGCTGTCTCATATTTTGAACGTTGATATAAAATAGCAAAGCTGGATGTTTATGCTTAATGTGTGCAGATTTTCAAACCTCCGCAAATTCATATGTTGTAGAAATTTCCGAATCTGTCTGTTAACTGACCCAAAGAGTCTTTTATTGAAACAAAAAACAAAAAAACAAAAACAAAGGGGGTATGTGATTTTAATGAGAGTTGCTGAAATGATCAAGTCATCACATCAGGACCTCCTAACTGGTTCATACCACGTTGGGGTGGGGGGTGGGGGGGCAAACACCAGGATGTGCCACCAATAGGCTTCTAGAGGGCTGGCCAATCAGAGGGAAGAGGGTTTGTAGAGTGAGGGGCCTTAAAGGGGCAGCAGCCAAAGACTGAAATAAGGTTTTTTGAAAACAACAGTAAGAAAAAAATATTGATTTTCTTAAACTGTGAATGATGTAAAGTTACTACAGGAGAACAAGAGGCACAGAATAAAGATGAAAAAAAAAAAAAAAAAACACTTTAATATTCTTTAATGGGGGAAAGGCAATAGTTGTGCTTCGCAAAGAGAGCCAATCCAAAACCCTTTGCGTGCCTTTCTTTCTCTGTGTTCTAAATATTCTTTAAAATCACAAAATCAGGGGAGTTTGAAGCCTTTGAATGCTTTAGATTTAAGAAAAACTTTAAAGGCAAAAGTAACAAGAGCAGCAGAAGCATGTGAGCTTCAAATGTGTTGAAATGAAGTGAACAATAAAAGCTGAAACCAAAAGGGAAGATGGTTTATCCTCCTGAGACAGGAGCTTTTGTTTTATGTGCATTTTTGATTTTCTCCTTGCTGTTTGGGATAAGTAAGACCTAATAAGAATAAAAACTAAACTTGGTCTTTGAACAGGAAGTTGGCTGTTTGTGTTCCGAGTTTGTTATTAGTTATTAGTTGTAAGTGTTATTGTACTTAAATGAGCTGTGTTGTTTTTGTTTTTATTGGGGTGTAAAGTTTTAAAAAATGAAGTGTGATGGGTCTGAAAAGGCAGGAATGTAACATATGTAGACGCTGTGTTTTAGGAGGTTAAAGTGACTTTAGTGACATAAATGTAGCATTGAAACACTTTTAGGACTTATGTTTAAGGTTTTAATTGTAAAGTTGCACAAAGACGTGTGATGTGTCACAGAAAGGTCACAGAATAACGACCGGAAGGTGCTCCATGTTGTTTACAGGTTGAACAAAAGTTCATCCAGAGAGAACAACACGTGGACACATGTTCCAGGAAGCAACACACACACACACACACACAGATGCAGACACACACGCAGACACACAATGGTCCATTAAGATTTTTTACTGGAGCAGCTTTTATTCCACTCAACGTAAAACAGGAGAGAGCTGGATGATGGGGAGGGCAGAAGGTCGAAAAGTTTTTTTTATTTATTTATCTATTTATTTTTAATTATAAAAGACAGAGTTTTAGACTGAGTGTGTGCCCATTCAATCTCAGGAAAAAGTTAAGTATTAGGATGACATTTAATGCACAGAGCGAAGGACAGAGATAACTTTAAGCAGTTTGTGTGTTTGCATCATGTCTAAAATATTTTAATTTACTTTTTTTGCGAGAGGTCGTAATAAAGTCAGTTCCATTCATTTGTTGTTTTTTCCTCTTTTTCATTTTGGGCTCATTGGAGGCTGGAGTCTGTCCCAGCTGTTACTGAGCACAAGGTGTGGTTCCTCCTAAACTGTTCTCCAGTCTATCACACACCTAAAGGTAATTTACAGTGAGCAGTCGACCTGATGAGGAGGAAGCTACACATGCAAACTCTGCACAGAAAGGTTCCTGCCCAGCCAGGGATTCAGACCAGGAACCTTCTTGCAGCTGCACAACTCAGTAAAAAAAAAATTAAAAAAATCCAAATTTATCACATGGATTGAAAGTTCCTGTAACTTTTTACTTAAATTCTTGTCTCACCTTCAGCTTCTGGTAATCATTTGTTTGTTTATTCAAACAGGTTTAAGACAAAACAAAACAAAAAACAGAACAGAGATAAATAAGATGAAGAAACAAAAACAATTAAAGAAATAACTCTAATAACTTAGATCTTTATACCTTGTTCTGAATGGTGTAGGATGAAGTCAGAAAATTTTCTAGTCCTACTCCTTTGTCTTTGCGTATAACTTATAGTCTGATCTGTTGCAGCATGTGTCGAAACCCAAAACAGAGGAAAACAAAGTGCATCACAATAAAACAAACAAAAGAACACAAACAACACAATTTTTATTAGTTTAGGTTTGCTTTCATCTCACTGTTGTATTAACTTAAACAAAAATCAATATAAATATTTCTGAACTGTTTAACCCTTGTATGGTATTCGGGTCTGTGGGACCCGTTTTCATCAAAAGAAAAATGCAACAATTAATTGTTTTTTCAACCTGAAATTCATTGGCTTTGGCTCATTTTCTGTGAACAACATAACTCAAAACACATTTTTTCTGACCACATACTCTACACCCACCCTACCCATTTATATTACATACAGGGTGTTTTGGGTCCACTGGACCCGGGGCTAACGTGTAGGTCCTGTGTACCCCCGCTCTGTCTTCCTCCTTTCTGGGCCTCCTGATTGTGTTTTCTGCCTCTCCTGTTCCTGCACAAGGTGTGTGTGTGTGTGTCTGTGTGTATTCATGCGTACGTGTGTGCTTGAAAGTTGAAACATTGTTGAAAATTCAACAAACATTATCCACTCTAACATTCCCGCACATTTTCCCCTTTTGTCTTGCGGGAACCAAACTTTTTTTTTCTCGTACACTATCCCATAAATAGACCCATAAACACTGGCTAGGTAACAACAATACTAATACCACACAAGTGTTAAGTGATGTGAAAGTTTTCATTTTTTCACTGCATTCGTTCCACAAATTGACTCCTTTAACGGATACACGGTGTGTTTTGGTGGTTGTAAGAACCGGCTGCTTTTTTTTTGAAAAAGCATAATCCACTGAGATTGTGTTTATTTTCTCTTTTTTGAAACAACTTTTGGATCTTGTCTTGGTTATCATTTCTGACATCTTACAGAATTTTGTAAAAATGACACACATAAACAAAAAAAAAAATTCAAGTGTGGGATTCAAAACAAATTTGGAGCAAGAGGCGCTTCCTGAAACCTAAAGTCTGAGCTGCTGTATGAACAGGGATACACGCAGTTTTATAAATCTAAGAATGAAGTTTCTCCTAAACAGTTTAAATGTCTTTATTCCTAAAAGCATCTACACGTTCACCCTAAAAATACACCTCTTTGTATTTTTGCATCAAGCTTTCATCAGGAAGTCAAAACTTTAAGAGTGTGTTTTTGACTTTTTTAAATTTCTGACACATCTGTGATCATAATTTGCATCATATGACTGTATTTGTGCAAATTTAGTCACAGATACACAGATTTGATTCATCAGGGACAGTTTGCAAAGGAAACTAAAAGAAGCTTCTAGTAAAATGTCCAAGCTGCTCATTTCTGTATCAGTAAACCCTCATTAAAATAAAGCAATAGACATTTAAAAAAAAACGGTTTGACACAAAGTTTCCTTCATCTATGTTTAGTTTTGCTTCATTTTAAAGACACACACACCTGATTGCAGTTCCAATTAAGAAACTTAAGAAAATCAAAATCCTCTTAACCTACCTAAGTTTTCATCCAAGTTTTTGTACTTTTATTTTTTATTTTTTGCATGTTTTTTGTTTTGATAAAGATTAGTAATGTAAGATTTTCATCAAATGATGTAAGCTGTGTTTGTAAAGTGTGTGTGTCCACAAACTTCTCAAGACTTTAAACTGCAAAAAGAAGCAGAGTGTAGCTGAACTCCTGCTGTGCGTTATTAATATTTCTGATGTTAAATCTGCAGCCTGATCATACGACAGTGAAGAGTTTACAAAAACAAAACAAAACAAAACAAAACAAAAAGAGCTGGAAACAAAAAAATATAAGTAAACACAAACTTGTGTTTTAACTCACTGGAAGTAATGAGTTAAAAAATAAAAATAGACACTAAATCTGGTGAAATGATGTGATTTATCCTTTCTATAATTTACTCATTTTATCCTTAAGTTTGTCTAATTTAAATCTGGTGTGTCACACAAACACACACTCACACACTCTGTTTCTCCCTCTTTCTCACACACACTCTTAAAAGTGTTAAAGTCCATTTTAAAAACTCTCCACCTTTCCTCCAGCTTCCAGATTTGTGAATCACTCATTCTGCTGCTTTAACATCAAGATTAAAACATGTTTTTACGTCTTTAAGAGGAGGAAACTCTTCTTTAAGAGACTTCAGTGCTGAATTAAAAGTTTGATTCTGAGTTAATCCAAACATTTCAGACAAAACCATGTGACAGTTTTTAAAATAACAATCCTAAATGTGTCTTACTTGTGTGTAAGATTTAAAATCAGCTTCATGTAAATCCTCCTGAGCTAACACTGAGGGTTTTCAGGGCTTCACATACACACACACACTCCTCTTTAGGTTGACAGCCTCAGGTAGTTTTCTAAACCTCTAAATATGATTTTGCACATTTGTTATTCTAGCATGTTATTTTATGTTGATATGACAAAAGATTATAGAAGTTTTTGTGATGACTCTTAATGATAAGTCGGCATCGTCTCAACCACAAAACGTATTTTAGCTTGAAATCTCTGTCCAAATAAATCAGTAATGCATGAATTGAATTCAGGTGGGTGTGAGATTAAAAAGTTATTACCCAGAATGCTTTTGTAAAATTGTGACCTGAAGGTTATTGTCAATACAAGGAGTTCTTTGTGAAGCCGAAGCCTTCAAGTTAACACCCAGAATTCCTTTATGAACTTCATTTTTGTTTGTCTCTGTAAGTAAAAAAAGAAACAGAAAACAGAAACAGAAATCTTATCAAGTGTTTGTGTCTTATTTTAACTAAAAATGGTCTTGTTATACTTGATTTGAGCCACATCAAGTTATTTAAAGACAAAAATGAGCTCTGAGTTGCTTGTAACAAGTTACATTCTCTTTCAATACCTTAAAAAAGACATTTTCCTGGACTGGTCAGGAGAATGTGGCTCATATTAAGTCCAAAAAGACATTTTCTACTGACAATAAGACAAAAACACTTGATATGATTTCAAGTTTTGCAGTGGCTGTGGATATAAAACTCTACTTCACAATAACTAGATTTACAGGTGATGTACTGTCCACCTTCTATGACAGACTGTTTGTCTGTGAAATAAATTTATAACATCAAACAACAACCTAAAGAAGCTAAGTGAACTAACTAATATAATATTAATTATTTTGGTAACACTTTACTTTAGAGGTCTGCAAATTTCATCACACTTAGGTAATAATTAGACAAAGTTTTTCTTATTTCTTTGAAATTATCCCTGAAACTTCAGGAGAATTTGGTGTAAATTAGCTCATAACTTCTGTCCAGATTCTGTTTTGCAGTGCACCTGTACTCACAGTGTCCATCACAATCAGGTAAGACCAATTTACAACCCCACTCTGAATATCACATCTGAAGCCTTCAGTTGTATCATGTAAAAAATTATGGGCCTAAACTTAAAGGTTTATTGTTTTGCATGTGATCTCAATTATTTATATAAACAAACTGGGTACTAAAGAACTTGGTGAAACTAAATAACAAACAGCGAACTATCAACTGCTTATTGGGAAATTGAATCATTCACTGAACATTTCAAAGATAATTATCAGAGGAAACAATGAACCTAACTTCTGTTTTCAATAACTAAGCAGCTATTTATCACCTGCTTCTCTGAAAACAGCAGAAACGTTGGGATACTTCTAAAAACATTTTGTGGTGACTTGTAATTCAATTTCAAATACATTATTTGCTAATCGTCACCTTCTTACCTTGCAATTTGGAGTAAATTTCAAAGAAACTGGAAAAAACAGTAACCTACCAATGATTTGTGACAATAAATTTGGACACTATTCTAAAGAAGTTATGTGCTAATTTCAAAGGAATAAGAAAAAACTTTGTCTAATCATATCTAAATCAACCAAACTAAGATAAGAGCTGACACAAGACGTCTTATTTAATCAAGGTAACTTCTGTTGGTGTTAGAACAGCAAAATGTATTCAGTGTGTGTGTACCAGAAAACCTGAAACACACACACACACACACACACACACACACACACACACACACACTGGATAATCCTGCTCTAACAGTTTAATACCTGAAACTTTTCGACAAATGTTTCTTTTTCCTTCCTTACTCAGTCTCTGGAGTTTTTTGCAGATGTGACAAGATGGAAAAATAAAAACAGGGTGAAGAAAAAGTAGAAAGGGAAAGAAAACAGACAACAGACGTGTGTGTGTAAGTGTGTGTGAGGGTGTGTCAGTGTGTGGCTGACTTCTTCATGACAAACATTTCGATTCTGGTTGTGCATTTGCTTCTCATCTACTTTAAATTCTTACATTTTGCAGTTTCCTTTTCATTAAAAAAAAATCTTCCTTCACTCCTATTGAAGTTGCAAAAAGTAAACAAAACACACATTTCCTTGTAAGGAACTTTTGAGTAACGTGACGACTTGTCTGCGTGAAAGACAGGACATCAAAACAAAAAGAAGTTTAACCTGAGCTGCTGTCGCTTCCTTTCTTCTTGTAGTTGCATTACGGCATCACTGAATTGAATATCTTTGTTTTGTGTTCACTTTTTGGATCATTTAAAGAGGATGCAGGTTAAATTTGAAATGACTGACTCATAAAGAAGATATTGATAGCTTGGAAAAAGAGGGAAAGGCAGCTCTAAGTGTCACCTTAAAGGCAAAACTCAGGACAAAAAGACCCCTTAGTGTCAGAGTTTGTGCTTTTTTTCAAAATCTGTTTTGTGTCTTTTATTATTTTGGGGTAAAACACAAATTAAATAAGACAATAGCTCTGTATTTAAAGCTGCTTTTAGAAGTTTTACATTTTTATTCTTAAAAAATGTTTATAGAGAAACTGTTTATCTATAAAATCACAACAACACACACACCACTTGGTCTTTAGAGGGGTTAGCGCAGCTGCTTCATGTTGTAACACCTTCTTTAATTCTACATTTCTATATCTCTTGTAAAGCTGCATCAAAATGAGCATTTGTTGTGTGTTTTTCTGCGTATGTAGTGCTGGAAAATGTGTTTTCTTTGTTTTCGACTTCTGTTAAAAGCAGAAGACTCTTTAGGAAGAAGAAAAAGAGAAAGCTGGGAAACAGTTTTTGAATAGTTAACTTATTAAATCCAGGAGTTTTGACTTTTAATTGTGACTTCAGATTAATATCAAATGGTTTTACTCTGCGTCAGTAAAAGTTTCTATTTCTAAATGTGGATTTTTGTGACTTGATGTAGAAAGGAAGTGAAAAGTAAGCATCAAAAAGTAGATCAGCGACCAATCTACGTCACCGTATTAGGTAAGGTTTGAACGAGGTATTAATTAGGGCGGTTAATAGAGTGTGTGTGTGTGTGGGGTGTGTGAGTGTGTGTGTGTGTATGTGTGTGTGACAGTAAAAAGAGATCAAGGAAAAGAAAAAGTGTGAGAGTGAGTCAGTGTCAGTGTCAGTGAGAATGCGTCAGCATACGAGTGAGAGTTTAGTCGTGAAATTGTGCATTCCCCACTTCAGTGTGTGTGTGTGTGTGTGTGTGAGTGTGTGTGCAACTGTGTGTTTCTATATATACAGAATTTGTGTTAATACATGACATACAGTGATTGTGTTAATTTCTCCCCATCGGTTGCACAAACAGGGTGAAAAAACAACAATCTGCAGGATTTCTGATGAAAATGTAAAGAGGAACAGAAAGAGCTTCACTGACGCTCACGCAGCTCAGATTCTTAGTTTGAGTTAAAACTTAAAAACAGTTTTAAAGTAACTTTACAAGAGAGTAAAAAGTTCTTCATTAAAAGTTTGTTTTGTCCCGTCAATGGTTCAAAAATCCTTGAACTTGAAGTAACAGACGCAAACGGAAGAGGCTATTATTAGACCCACGAGGCAGTTGTGTGATGAGTGTGTTCACGTGCATGTGTGTGTGTTGTGTTTATGTTTGGACTAACAATGTCAGAGCAATGACAGGAAAATCAATTAATTACTTATTATGTTTGTGTATTTGTAGTTTTTAATTAAAATACTGTCAGGAAAGGAACAACACACACACACTTCTGAGGAAAAGGGAACTTCTGAGGAGCACTTTTACAGCTCGTCTCTGAGAATTTTGCACCAAAAAACTCCTCAATTTTTTTTTTTATCTAACACATATAAATACTCATACGATGAATTTAGATGTTAAAGCAAAGCTGTGTTGTGATGATTGGAGGAATACACCCTTCTTACAGTCCCTAAAATAATTTTCCTCATTCTGAATTCATGTTTTCAAAACTTAAACCAACATTAAAGTTTCTTTTAAACCTTAAATTTGGATAATACAACAATTTAACAGCATGATAAACCAAAGTGTGAGTCTCCCTTGTCAGATTTGCTGTTGAAATTTTTGTTCTATTTCAATTTAGCATTAACTTGTTCACCAGTAAATCTGATTGTGTGTGTGTAAATATGAAGATGTGTTTTGTATGAATGCATTCAAGTCTTACGGATAAAGATGTGCAAATAAAAGGATGTGGTTTGAGGGTCGGTTTCCTACATCTTCTCACTGCTGGAAGATAATTTAAAGATTTGTCATTTTTTCCTTTTTTGAAATGTTTGAAATAAATAAATCAAACAGTAAATCCTGTAATGCAAAGGATTTCGGTGCCAAGAGTTGAAGCATTTAGAGGATATGTTCATGCTCAGGAGTAGCTGAGGAGAAACTGAAAAGCTGTCAGACTGAATGATTTTGAAGTTGCAGCAAAAATTAGCTTCTCTTTTGTCTTAATTTGTCCTTCTTGGGTTAATTTGAACGTCTAAAACTTGAGCTTTTTATCTTTTTATCCTGGTCGTTACTTCTACTTCTACTTCTGAAAAGCTTGTGGAAACAGTAAGCAGCTTTAGGGGAAAGAATATCTTCTAAAGAATGAATGAGATTCTTTTTTTTAAAGTGTGATATCCAGTAAAGTGTTGCAGTTTGAGAAAAAAAACGCTTCAATATATATATTTTTAATCAAAGCTGCTTTTTAAAGAAGTTTCTGGATGCTGTATCATTCAGTCTTGATGTAAATGTTTCCTGCTTCTCTAGAGATTTTGGATTCATTCTTAAAAAGATCAAACTTTCATTCTCTGTTAATAACTAATGCCAAGGCTCATGGGTAGTGTGGTGTTGATATTCTGTACTTTGAGTCACATTAGTCAGTTTAATCCAAGCTTGTGATTCCAAATATAGACAGGTAAACTCTCACTGATTATCTGTGAACTAACTTAAATGTTTCAGCAATGGGCAACAGTAGGTGGGTATTCTTAAAAGTTTACACTTTGACTTTTTTTTCTCCACAGCAGAGTCAGCACTTGGGATGGGTATCAATCCTGCTTCTCTGATCAATTCCTCCTGTGAGTTTTCTCAAAAAGTAGCTTTACAGGTTTTCTGTGCCAACAACATTTAATTGAGTTTATAAGTTAAAAAAAAAAAGAAAAAAAAGAAAATGGTCGGTGGATCTGGATATCTCTGAACATAAATAGAAATAAAAACTAAAAACTGCACATCGCATGACGATGTACTGTTTCATGGTTATGGTGATGCTATGACTTGTTTGGAACATTGAGCTTGCCATAGTTATGCTATAGCCACCCACAACTTACCGTAACTTTCTTCTATCTCTTCTTTGTTTATATTTTGACATTGAGAGTTTTCAGTATTGTCTACAAAGAGTAATTGTAATATATTTCTGTGTTGAGAGTTGAAATTTTGTTGTAGAACTGGTTATTCTGATGTATGCTAACCACTAGCATATCAATGCAATTTCCCATATATATGTTAGCATCAAGCTAGGGCTATTGTTTTTGGATCATTAAAACTGAATAAGAATCCCATGTGAGAGATTAATGTACATTTCTTTATGTGTTTGGTTCTTCAGTAAAACTTAAAGCTGAAAATCTTAAATCTGAGGGTTTTTTTTAGGAAACTGTTATCAATCTGCTAAGCTAAGATAGCTGCATCAGACTAGCCAATGTAAGGCCCAGCAGCTCCAGCATCTTTAAGCATAAGAGCCAATAATGTTGATGGATTGAAACGTTTCTTCTGAAGATTTCACTCTGTGACTGTGTTTCTTTTAAAGATGTTAATAGGAGACAAAATGGAAAGAAGAGAAAACATCCTCTGAATTTAAGATTCATATCATACCTGCAGTCATCACTGTAAAAACACTCTGGTCCTTGTCCTGCTGTCGCTCCAGAGTCCTGTGTAAAAAAACAAAACACAAAACAAACAAATACAAACTTAATTTTTTTTTATTTCATCAGAACAAACTGTTTCACATCTCATTAACCTTTATCCTCATTATTCTGACAATAAATTAAGTGGCAGCCTTCAGCTGTGAGAAATAAAGCTGAAGTGCTAAAAACTGCAATTCCTCAAGCGTCCACTTGAGGGTGGGTGTGAAAGTACTAAAACATAAATACAAACATGTAAAAAAAACCTGATCTTCACAGAAAAAAAGGGCAACACTTTATTTTGATAGTCCAGCTGTTGACACTCAACAAACTATCAGCAGGTAAGTAGTTGCATACCAACAGTATCAGTTGATATAAAACAAGACTCGGCAAAAGACAAGTAAAAGGTTTCCCTAATGATGTCTTTTTCAGAAAACAATCGTACAGCTGTTTTGGGGGAAAATATATAAGTTAACTGAAATGTTTCCATAATTTTGTGACTGTTTTTCACTTTAATTGTATAGTCCTAACCCAGGTCTACATACACTTAGTTAAGAATGCTAAGTGAAAGTTTGTTGATTGTCCACATGTTGACAATCAACAGACAGTCAGCTACTATTTAAATAATATATCATCTATTGATAGTCAATAAACCTAATCAGTAACCAACCAACAGTGTATCAACAGAGTCAGTCATTTGATGGGTGAGAAACGTTGGAGATATGTTGAGATTTTACTGTTGACTTTGAACTGACTGATCAATTCAGACAAATCAACTTACAGGAAGATGTTGACGATCTACAGATAGTTGAATGTCAATTAATAGCGTGTTTAAAAAAATAAGACTCGGGAGACAATTTTTGTAAAATGTTGTCAATCCTTGAAATGCACATTATAGTCTACCAATAGTTAGATGGATCTATGTTACTTATCTGCTTGTTGTGTGTCACTGTCACTATCAAAATAAGGTCTTACCAATTTTTTTTTACGTCTGGTTCAGAGAAAAATGTAACCCACACAGTACTACAGAAGAAACTAAAGCTGCACGATTATCGCAAACACAATGTCAGCACATGTAATTCAGATTTTTCTTCATGATAACCAAGCAAGACTGAAGACTCATCATGACACAACTTTTTTTATTAAATCGCAAGCACAATCACAATCGCAATATTGTCCACCTAATCGCAAATCGCACCTTTTCCCCAAATTGTGCAGCACTAGAAGAAACACAGCTTGCAGGTTTTGCAGAATTAGAGGCACACTGATATTACAGCTACTAGCATGGAGGCTAAAGGCCTGCCTCTTCATCTCTTCTAAAGTTGATGGTGGGGGAGGAATACTGTAAGCCAGTAACTATCTCAATACCACAAATATGAAAGTAGAATAAAAACATACACCAAAACATGCAATAAACAAATTCTCCATGTGTTAGCTATGAATACAGCTCCTGTTTGGTCTAAACCAGGGGTCCCCAAACTTTTTCCTGTCAGGGCCAAAAAACTTCTCCATTCTCTGATGTGGGGCCAGGGTCAGTTTGTAAAAATTAAGTGTGACGATCGCAGAGGTGTCCAAACTCAAATACTTATTGTTTCCCAGAAAGCCACACATAACCAAATATTCATAACCCTTTCTGGGATCTTGACAGGAAAAAATAGAAATAAATAATAACACTTTTAATGAAATAAATAATAACTAAATAACACTTTTCAGGTTTTTCACCAAAAAAAAGACCATGAAATATTAACTTTCTTGTAGACTACACTGTTTACAGCTCTCTCTCATTAACTTCACTGTAAAAACCAGAATGCAAGCAGGCTAAGGAACCGAACCAAGTGACCTACCAGCACAATATATTTCACTACCAGTATGGTTGTGTAACAGGATTTTTTTTTCAGATATGGCACAAACTGCAGAGGGGTGGAATAGAAAGTTACGTTCTATGCATTTGTAAGTCTCGATCACCTGGCCAGAAATAATAATAATTAAAAAAAATTCATAACGGGCCTCTGATATTGTTCAGGGGCTGGGCAAAATGTGGGGCCATATCTGGCCCCCGAGCCATAGTTTGGGGACCACTGCTCTAAACCAACACCTCATCTTTATTATATTAAATTGTTACTTCTTTTATGATCCGTGGTTAAAAGTGGAGACTTGTAGCTACATTTGGGCTGCATGTTGGCGCTGTGTTGTTGGTTCTTGGTTTAAATCCCCAGACCTGCTCTGAGCCTTCCCTTGTGACGTTTTCATGTTCTACCCGTGCGTTGATCGGGTTCTCCGGCTTCCTCCCAGAGACCAGAAACACAAACTTATCTACAGTTTGAATAAAACAGACAGTTTGTTCATTTCTGCTGTGAAGTTGGCTTTGTTTAAGTGGACTCTAGTGGGGAGCGACTCACTTTTTGAGCTGGCCTCAAGTGGCCACTCAGGGAACTACGATTTTTGGATCTTCATTACCAACATTACATCTCTACAACTTTAGAATAGCTACTTTTAACTAGGGATGCACGATATTGGATTTTTGCCAATATCTGATATGCCGATATATCGAAACCCCTTTTGGCCAATACCGATACCGATAATCACAAGTTTGTTTGTTTTTTTCACTGTAAAGAAAGCTAAGTCTATCCTGTACTGGAATTTGTATGTTACTTTTATTGTGACGGTCTTATTTGTTTTAGAAACTCACATAAAACAAGACAAAAACAACTGATTTTACCATAAATAAGAAATGTATTATTTTTTCAAACTCAAGACATTCAGTATTGAAATACAGAAAAATAATTTCTTTAGATCTCATGAATTTTAAATGTACAATGCATTTTTAAACATAACCAAGTTGCATTTGATTATTTTAGAGCTACTGTAACAACCTGGTGACAGACACAGAGCTCTGCAGTGCAAATAAATAAAGTGCTACATTTTATTTAAGGAGCTTATTTTTCAGATGGAAAATAATAATAATCCTAACTGAATAGCACCTTATCGGCTGTGCATATTGGCAGAAATTTTCATATCTGCCGATACTGATAAACGTGTTTTTAAGCTTTTATCAGCCTATACCGATATTGTGCCGATAATATCGTGCATCCCTACTTTCAACAGTTGAAAATGAACTGCTACTTTTTTTATTTTATGGAAGGATAAAAGTGGCAGTAATGTTTGGTTGTCTGAAGATGTGCATCATTTGCTACAAATACTTTTTTTTTCATACACACAAGACAAAATAGGCTTCACTTGCCTCTGATGTGTTTTTGCTACTTGTTAAAAAAAAAAACTACATTTCCTTCAGTGTCGCCATCATTCTTCTGTTTTGGACTTTTGTATATTTCCACAGTGTAACTATTAGCCTACATTGTTGACAAAATTCAAGAAAAAATCTGTTGCCAATAATTTCTTTGTCATTAATAAATCTTTTGTATTCCTAGGTGTGTTTTTCATGTTGGGAGAGGACGTAAAGTTGTTTTCCCAAGGTATGAGCCATCACATGTTATTACTATCTCTAGTGAAACAACAAGAGGTCTTCAAGATGAAAAGATGTCAGCAGATGAAATAACACCAACAGGTTTGAAGGCCTTTAAAGTCAAAGAACATTTCACTCTGGATGCTACAGAGTCTGTAAAACAGACCAAACTGCACATTCAAAAAAAAAAGATGTACCTGAGTTAAAAGAGGAAATGTTGAACTCAAACAGGGATAAAATTTTGGACTGCAGATATATATATATATATATATATATATATATATATATATACAAACACACACACACACACACACACACACACACACACACACACACACACACACACACACACACACAAACACACAATAAACTGAGGCGTCTTAGAGATATAAAGTTGGGTGTGTGACAGAAAGAGTCTGATTATCCTCCACGATCGATGGAGAAAAACAGCCGTGTTGATGAACAGTGGCATCTTCATCATGTCTGTGCCTAAACATATGGCCGTGTGTGTGAGTGTGTGTGTGTGTGTGTGTGTGTGTGTGTGTGTGTGTGTGTGTGTGTGTGTGCAGGACTACAGTTGGGGCGTACAAAACGTTGCTCAGCTAAAAATAAATAAAGGGCTCGGGAGAGGAGCAAGAAGCATTGTGCGCTGTGAGTCACGACCAGGAGTGCTGGTGACGATACAGTCCCCCCCGCCTCACACTCACACACTCTGTCTCTCACACACACTCACACAATCACACCTTCTTCTCCCCATTCAAATGCTGACAGGGAGAGCACCGCTTCTCATCACTTCTCAAGAGATCGAGACCTTCAGTGACTCCTTCAGACTTTCTGCAACACACACATTTAGTGTCCCGGAGTCTGAACGTCGTCTCTGATTTTACAAACCAGAAGAAAAGTTTTCTGTTCCTGCGTCTCTCAGGATGAAGAGTAGCGTAGAAGTTTTAGAAATGATAATATAATCTGGTCCCTTTGTCTTTATCTAAAGTGATAAACCTATGTCGTCTTGTGACGTATCTCAGGTTCAAACAATGTCACCCTCATTTCTTAATCCATGCTCTGAAAAATTTGTCTTTTTCAAGATTCCTGAGTGCTTGTTCTGTGAAATAATGTGGAAACACAACATGCACTTAGTACTTCTACATCTCTCGGTTATTACAAGCTCTTTGAGTGCACATGTTTAAAACCAGAGACTAGAATTAATACAGCTACGTGGGAAGGTTGTGAGCACACATTCGTCTTGAGAGAAAAATAAACTTTACATGACCTTTGGTTGAAATTGTCTATTTCAAAAGTAGAAGAAAGAGAAAAAACAGCAACAACTGCAACCTAAATTCCAAGAAAAAAGTTGGGAAGCTCTAAACAATCTTGATATAACAAGATTTTTTTAATATATATATATATATAACTGACAGCATAAACCTTCAATGTTCCGATCTTATTTTATTGAAAATCATTGAACAATACCTTTGAAACAATAAAATCTTTATGTTTTAACTTGAACAACCAAAAGAGTGTCCTGAGTTTTGGATCTCAGAGCAAAAAGCAACAATGGCTGGCTGTCAGACCTTCCCAGAGGTATAAAAGATCAGTTTCATATGTAAGGATGGGCCGATCACCGATCCTCCAAAATGAAGGAAATCGGCACTGATTGATCTGTACATGTCTATTTTTACCCAGGGGCAGCATCATGGGTGGGCCCAAGGGTCCCAGGCCCACTGACTTCCTGACAGGCCCCCCTCAAACTTTTCTTAAAAAAATAAATAAATAAAATAAAATAAAGTTATATGTTTATTTACTTATTTTTTAATCAGTTTTAAGGAGGAATATAAGGGTGTGCAGTCCGGGTCGGTTCAGTACGATTTGGCTTGGTTTGGTACAGTGAAGCCTGATCCCGCTTGCGTTTCCACAGCAAACTGTACCCTTTCGTAGGGGGAGTGTAAGTCGGATGCCGCAAGCCCCATCTGGTAAACAGTAGCATGACGCCGTAGCAGCGCGACACAGTTTACCCCGCTAATAAATCCAACAAAGAGGAAAAACGCGACAGAGTAAACAAAGAGCATAGATGGAAGACATGCAGCATTTCGTCCTCTCTGTGGTTGGCATTTAGCTCTTTGATACAAAGAACAATCAAGCTTTGTTACAGAGAAGTCTGTGAGCCGCCAGGAGAAATGCAGCTACTGTCGGGGTAAGTGACGATTCTTTAGACCAATCAACGGTCTGCAGTGTTGTTGCTCCACCTTCTGAGAGCAGATTGGTTTGGTCTGGCACCCAAACAAAGGTCCCAAAAAAGTGTAACGGCTCGTCTCGGTTTTTGGGGATCTGTCCCAGGATAAGTCAGTGATAAACACCATATAATGCATGCCGTACCAAGATGAACGGAACCGGTCTACTTGGTGGAAACGCAGCTTAAAATGCCAAGTTTTGCAACTTTTAGCCTGTTGGCAAAAAAAGCTTTAAATCATTCAGCCTCATTCAGTCATTTTATACCGCCAGGACCAGAGAATGATTTTGGGAAATACTGTAGATTTTTGGTTTTTGTTTAACTGTGGTCAATGTTTTACAGCCTATAATACATGGAAAGTTGAGGCAGGGCAGCCCGCTTCTGCGTTGTGATACCATTGAGAGCCATTGCTGTCTGATGATGTTATAAAATTTGATCAAATATTAAGAATCAAAGAAACCAAAACTGCTTTAAGACATAACAGTACCACTATATTGTTATAGTTGTTTACAACTTTTAAAGGCCCACCCAAAATTGGTTTGGCCCACCTAAAATTGAAATCCTGGCTCCGTCTCTGTTTTAAACTGTTATATAAAAAATAAATGCTATAAATTTTACGGAAGCATGTTTTAAAAAAGAAAAAAAAAAAAAGTTGGGAGGAACAAAACAGTGAAAAAGTTGTGTACTGCAAATAAAATACCAGCGGTAAGAACATCTCCCAATTTTTTAAGGTTAATCGTCAACAGGTTAGTTACATGACTGGGTATAAAAAGACACTGAGCACTCTGTGAGAGACTGTGTGAGTTCAACAACTTCAGAATAAAGCTCCTCAGAGTTAATAGACGAAGAATTAGTGTATTTCATCACCTACAGAGCAAAGTTTCATAGAAAGATACAGAGAATCTTGGGGATCTCTGAACAATGAGACAAAGATTAAAACCAGGATGGAGGTGATCTTCAGGCCCTCAGGAAGCACATGACTCCGAAGTGGAAGTCACCACATGGGCTTAAACTCGCTACTAAAAACTAAAAATGCAGATTCAAGATATAAACATGATCCAGTAACACCAGAGACTTCTTTGGACCTGAGAAAATCCTACATGAGGTAAGAATGAGACGTTTCTCTTTCCCATCTCCACAAACTGATCTCCTAAGTTCACAAACATTTACAGAGAATTGACACCAAATTTAACAAAGCAGATATTGTTATAATTTCAACATTTGATGTATTTTTTAGTTTAAAAGAGACTTGAAATATGCAGCAAATAAAATTCTGTTTTAATCAACAGGGGCTGAGACATTTCCACCAGTTTCTATCTGAAAAGTTAAAAAGGAATTGAAAATCACACACACACACATCATGGTAAAGGTACGAATCAGATCTAGCAATGTAAAAATTCCGACAAAGGGGTAAAGACGTGATTTTGAACTCTGTGAAAGTTGTCTTTTTCTCTTCTTGAGATGGCTTTTAAGTCAGTTATGTCTTTTTTTTGATGGCACAGGCAAAGAATACAAAATAACAGATATGTGGATTTGTGTTACACTTATTTGCTTTTAACGAAACTAGGGGAGGTATAGCAGACAAAGTGACAACTCAGTATAGAAAGTAAAACCCTCAGTGAAATCAGATAAAAAGACAATAAGTAGACAAAAACTAGCTAAAAAGTGTCATCAGTCAAAGGAAGGTAAATAAAATAGATATTGGTGCTGCATTAATCTGACTTGTTGATGTTAATTATGTCTGCTGGAATAAACCTGCTTTTGTAAAGTTTAGATTTACAAGCTGGTTTTGTAAACCTACATCCAGACAGGAGAAGCTGCAAAGCATTGTTTAAAGGTCCCATATTATGCAAAAATCACTTTATCAAGTCTTTTAGTGAAACTTGTGGGTCTTTGGCTTTCCTCCCAGCCCACAAAATGTGATATTTAATGACAAAACCTGTACTTAGTAGTGCTTGTGAATGTAAAATCCTGACCTGAAACGAGCTGTTTGGATTTTGGGAATTTGCCGACGTCAGCGATTCCCTTTTTTGACCAATCAGGAGCAAGTCTGACCTGATTGGTCCACCAGAGCAGACCCCCCGAATCTCCTCCCCGGAGAATGCCAAAGTTGGAGAGCCACCACTGCTCTGTTTTTGGCTGTAAACAGCCACATAGTTCCATGCACAAGCTTCCCATCTCGGAAGAAGACAAGACTAAGTGGCTAGAGTTCATATTTCAAGGAAATGTTCCAGCTACACTCAGTAAAACTGTGCATGTGTGTGCTAGTCACTTCACGGCCAGCTGCTTTTCCAACTTTGGACAGTACAACAGAGGGCTAGAGAATAGACTGGTCCTGAATCCAGGCGCATTACCAACCATCCTCCATCAAACCTGGGACCCTGGAAATGTGAGTATTTTAAATGCTGTGTGCTGTGGAGCAGATGTAAGGGCTTTTCCTCAGTGTCCCCCCTGTCTCTGTGTTAGCTTCAGGATGCTAACTGTAGCTGCGGTTAGCCTGTTGTTTTAGCCTGTAATGTTACGGTAAACGAGCTTCGCTGTTTTCTAAACATTGTGCACTCGGAGCTCGTGGCGCCGCTCTCAGTGACGCTGAAGAGCGGGGCGGTATCAGCGGTGGCTCATTTACATATGAAGGCCACGCCCACTAAATCAGAGTGTTCTGAACAGAGGGGCTATGAGAGCCTGGAAACAATGCTGCTGTGCTTGATTTATTGGCTTTTTGGACCAAAACATGTTACTACCATTTCATGAAGACATCAATGATCCATATTAAACTGCAGAAAAGGAGCAGAGTATGGGAACTTTAACAATGGAGCTACCCGACTTTAGTTCAGCTGATCCTCCTGGGTCAAACTCTTCAATGAGCCTGCCGGACCGTTTCCTAATCTGATTCAGTGTCTGTTATTTAAATTAATAATCCCCTTCTTCTGGAAATAAATACTGCTTATTACAAACTTAATTTAACAAGTTAAACTTTCAGACTCAGTGCTGAGTGTCCAACATCAGCATCTCATCTAATCCAGACAACAGAAATCTGCTGAGTGATGAGTTTTCAGTCCAGCAGCCAATCGGGAGCCAATCAGGAGGAAAATGCAGGAAGACGCTCACAAGTCTCACAACCCAAACACACCAAGACAACCTCAGAAAATACGAGCTATCAGAGCACCCTGCATCTTTAAGACCAAAGCTTTTCCTCCAACCGTTACTTCTTACTGAGAAAAACGAATGAAGAAGCATAAACTAAGGAAAGCAATGATCTGATTTCACTGAGAATCATGTTGTGTGCTTCAAATATGTACTGAGATTTCTTCTACATGAAATATAAGTGCACAACATGTTTGAACAGAGATACAAATGGAAAAATGTGTTGAAGTGTTTAAGAGGTATTAAACTCACTGAACAAATTTGACATGTAAACATACATGTTTGGTGTTTCTTGTATCTGACGCTGCAGGTCAAAGTTGTAAAACTGTGTACTTTCGCCTGCTACACTGTGAATGATTTTTGTAATCTGAACAGTATCTCTGAGTAATATCTGGGGAAACTCGCTGGGAAAGTTTTTTTTCAGTATAAGCGGAAAAACAGTGATGATGCTGTAAATTAAAATCCAGTCATGATACTGGAAAATTTACAGCAACCTTGTAGCAGCATCCTGTTTCAGCACAGTATCACAGAATGGTACATGATAAACAAACTTGTATCTGAATAGTGTTTTCTAGCCTTTCTGACTACTTAAAGCACCTTTACACTGCAAAAAATAAATAAAATCTTGTGAAGTGTTTGTGTCTTATTTTCTGTAGAAAATGTCTTTTTAGACTTAATGTGAGCCACATTTACCCGCCCAGTCCAGAAAAATGTCTTGTTTCAAGTTATTTAAAGATGCTGTGAGGAGGATCTGTTTTAATTGCTCACCTTCGCCACCTTCCTGTCCGGAGTCTCCACACACTGTCGTTAGTTACTTTTAGTGAGGCGTGTGTTTGTTTTGGAATTAAATGGAGATCGGATCGAAACAAATTTTCTTTGTTCAAGACAACTTTTTACTGGATACTACGAACTGAGGTGAGGTATTTATCAGTACAGTTAAGTAGCGCATCAAGCAAACATAGCAGCTGGCTATATGTAGCGACATCCGTAGCTGGTTGCTCTGACGTATCTGTAGGCTAACATTACAACAAGTAAACACTGTCAGTTTGTAAGTAGTTCAGTAGCGGTTTATATGTAGCACAGCTGGCAGCCCTGTGCTCTAAGACATGTCTGTAATGTGTAACGTTAGTAAATCCTGGTTATGTCCTGCCAGTCATCTACCAATCAGAGCTAACGTAACCTCACTCTTCATTTTATTCAAAGACTCTCAAGTTTGAACAGACCAACTTTTTACCTCTACTCCTTACATTTTAAAAATAGCCTCACTACTCCTGTTTCATTCCAGCTCATCATCCTTCAAAAAAGACACACCAAAAAAACAGTAAGAACCTATCCCAAAATCCCTGAAATCACACCATCCGGAAAGAGTGAATTTGATTGTGGATGGATGAGATGTATAAATGTACGTATGAAGCAGAGTAAGAAGAGGTCCATGGCAAAGATTCAGGCTCAAGCAGCGACCTCCGGTCTAAGAATATGAGACGATGTGGAAGTGCTAAAATCTGCTGTTTGTCGAACGTCTGCTTGAGTCTGGCTCAGGAAGTACAGGAAGTCACAAAGCAGAAATGAACCTATTTACAGCCTGGTTCAAAAAACGTCTCCTGTCCGAGTCACTAATTTTACTACCAGCTCCCACTGTACAGGGGTTAATATTTTTCTAAAGTGGCCGTTCAGAGGAGATTAAGATCGCGAGCTCCCCCAATAAGAGGCACAGCTGAGGGTCACGTGACCGACAGGCGCCCTATGGCTGTAGGCAAAGCCCCTGTCATTACCAATATGGCCGCTATAACCAATGTGCTTCATTTTCTGTTTCAGAAACAGACGGGTGACATCGACGAGACTACATCCATGTTTTATACAGTCTATGTTCAGGCTCCTGTGGCACAGCCTAAGCTTTTGACCTTAATGGCATTTCTCCCCCCTTTAAGTTACTTTTACTTTTTTACTTTGAGTAGTTTTGAAACCAGAAATTTTACACTTTTACTCAAGTAAAAAGCTTGAGTTGATACTTCAATTTCAACAAAAGTCTTTCTAAACACTAATATCTATACTTCTACTTGAGTAATGAATGAGAATACTTATGACGTCTCTGCCTGCCAGCGCTTATCTACCAATCAGAGCTAACGTAACCTCACTCTTTATTTTATTGATAGACTCTCAAGTTTGAACAGACCACTGCAGAATAACTGCTGACTGTGGGTTGGAATCAACATTAGCACAAACAGTTTAGCCCCTGTGTTAGCCTTTAGCTCATGCTCTATCACTCTTCTGTTTATCTTTCTTCTGCCCCTCTGATCAGACAGTTCAGCTCCAGTGTCCACCATCACTACTAAATAAATGCAAGAAATTGTTTTCAGTAAACACAGATCTGTCTTGGCACAACTAAACTTGTTATAGAGATGTTGATGTGCCAATACGGCACTTAGCATTTAAGAAAAACCTGAATTGGTGAATTATGATCAGGCGTTTATCTAGAAGTGAGAGTTTTTCAAGATCACTCAGGCTGTATTCAGACCAGAAAAGTCCTTTGGTCCACTTGTTTGGTCCGAACCAATAGTTTTTGTCAGATTGTACATTTTGCAAGTGTACTATATTCTGTAAACCCATCCACGTGTGTGACGATCAGTGCTCTCATTGGACAGCACTGACAAAGGTGACACACAGAATACAGACCCAGAAATGGAGGTAAACGTGTGTTTGTGCTCTTATTAGAGCTGTAGAATCATTTTCAGTTTCAAGAGCAGCTCCTTCAAAGAAGGCTTAACAACACCGTTTACAATTTTAGAACAGCGAAGACGAATGCGCACAGCAAGGAGACGCTATGCTCTGCGTGTCCTGACCCACAACATGCTAGCAACAGCGTGGCTAAACAGAAGACGGAGGATCAGGTATGAACTAAAGATGGTTAGGTTACGGTGGCTATATAGGCCCAAAAGGCGCATGTATCCTGTAGTTAGTTCAGATGGACCTTGGTTTGTATTCAGAGAATCACGAGCCGCACCAGAGTTCGTTTGGGAGCGGACCGAGACCACCTTAAAAAGTGGGTCTCGGTCCGGTTGTTTGGTCCGCACCAGGGTTCGTTTGTGTCTATTCACACCTGCATGAAAAGTCCGCTAAACGTGGGAAATGAACCCTGGTCCGTTTAAAGTGGACCAAACAGTCCAGGTCTGAATACGCCCTTAGGAACTCCTCACAGGCTGCCATTTTTTACAGGTTGATCTTTGCCAGCGCTTTTCTTTACGGGACTGATAAAGAGAGGAACAAGAAATATAGACGGGAGAAGAAAGACACTCAACAACTGTTTCTGATGGGAAGTCAAAGCAACGAGGACTATAGCTGCTGTTCATGGGCGCAGGCATCTCCCAACCCAGTTTTCTTCCTTACCCACTGTCTCAATCACAAAGGCTCAAAACCCTGAAAATAAACTTAAAAATGTGACATGTTGTAGCTTGTTATCAATTAGCTCTGGATGTTTAGACCTGGTTTTTAACCAAATTTCAGTGCTGTAACCCTGGGAAATTCTTACTGGTTTACAATCCTCAACAAAGCAGCGACTGGGTTGGACTTTTGTTTCAATCTCACATCTCCTGTCTCCCTTCAACTGTCCTGTCGAATATAGTCAAGAATTGTCCCCAAAGCATCTTAAAAAGTGTAATTTGTTTGTTTAGTGTTTGTGAATTCACCCACTAAGTCCATAAGAGAAGCACACCTCAAGCCATGTAAAGGAAGGACATCCAGTCAGAGCTTCTGAATGAGCAGCTTTAAAACCGTTTACACATGCTCCGCACTCCTGAAAATTTCTAGATATTATCCGAGAGGGATGTAAGTCTCATTGCAAACGTCTGAACTCCTGACCTCGACTCTGCATGGAAATTCCCCGCCAGCTCCCGAGAAAAAGTCGACACTCACTGACGTCAGGATGCAGCAGATATTGTTTGTGTTTCTGAGAAGTTTCTCTGCCTCACGCTGACGTCCTGAAATGCCTGTTAGGTGTCCAGGTTTTTATGTGTCAAAGGGGCTCGAGATCGCTACAAGTTTTTGTTTTAGGACACCTGCTGTCTCTAATTCTGACGGCCTTAAGTTGCAGCATAAACCTCAGGTTAAGTTGCATTCGGCTGGTTAAAGGTGCTGCAGGTGTTAAAGGAGCATCAGGGATGGTTGTGCAGCTGAAATATTGTCAAACTCGGTTTCATCAAATCTTCAGCTACTTTATATTTAACAGTCTTGGTTCTTAAAAGCTTCTCCAAGCTGAAATAAGTCATTCTCTTTTCCTTTAAACCCCTCACCAAAATGACTTTCTAAATTGATGATTCATTCATATCTGGTTGGAATAGTTCTTTTATGGTTACTTTTAAATTTACAAGTTAATAAAGGAACGTAACGAGTCGCATGATGGCTGAAAAGCTCCTCACCTGGGGTCAGACTCTGTCTGTTCACAGTGGACGTATTTCTGTCTGCAGACTCAGAGAGCTCACGAGTCATTGTGCTTCTGTAGGTTTCAGGGTCAAAACGTAAAGTTCAGTTTAGAGTTTTAAAAAGTTAGACAATAACAGAGGCTATATCAGAAATTAAAGAATTATTACTGGCTGTTTGATGACATTTTCAGTCTAATCTGTGGAGATATGTTTGTAAAAATGAAGCATATATTTCTGGAATATTCACCTGTGTATGCAAACACATAATCTGCTGTCGGACATCGTGGTTATTCTCAATTTCTTGGCAGTTAAAAGAGTTTTCAGCTGGGAGGCTGATCTTTTCCTAAACTTCTGCACTGGAAGCAAGGCACGGCTAATTTTGTAAAAGGATGCTGGCAAAGCTAACGATGAATCTACACCAAACACAACACCACACCACTTCAGGGCAGTCATATTTCACCATCCGGCGGCTGCAGATTAAAACTGGGAAGTTGCACATTTTGCAGTTTGAATTGTTTTTGTAAAAGCAGCTGGTTACATGCACATGTTTTCCTCTGATGTGTTTTTAAAGCTTGTCATCTTTAGAATTAACAATAAATAAATTTAAAATAATCTCCCATCACCTTTCCTTTCTCATTTTCATTTTGTCTTTCTCCTTCCATTAATTCAGTTTTAGGTTTTTACAATTTCAACATATCATCACTTATTTTTGCGTGAATTTTTGCACTTGTGTGCTCTGATCGTTACTTTGTTTCGTAAGAAAGATGAAAGCTGTCATTTAAGTGTGGAGGATGCTCAAACTCTCCAAACACACCCTTCTCATTCATTTGTATCATCAGGTTTTATGTAGTCTTATATGTTATTGAAATAGATAAATAATAAACAAATGTTTCCTCACACTGAAGCTGCAAGTTTGATTTTTGTGACAATTTCACAAATAACTCTACAGATACAGGAGTTTGCTGGGAACACGTGTTTCTCATAGATTTACATTATTGTGGTAGTTTGTGAGATAAGACTGCAAGGTTGTGTTTTCTTCTAACAAAAAGGGACTCTGCAGAAAAAGCTTGGGAATAAATTTAAAAAAAGCCCAAATATCGCACAACCTCCAGAGTCGTGGAAAAGAAAGAAAACATAGGAGTGTATTTAGAGAGCAGCACTTTATAAAAGTATAACAAAGGTAGTTTGGTTCTCGTCAGGAGCCTGATCAAACTTTGACGTTTACTCTCTAATGGACAGTTCGGATTTTTTTGTCTTCATGCTGCTTCACCTCTTTGCATCTGAGGGACTTTTGTTTTTAGCACAAATTAAGCATCAAGTTCAGCTTTGACGCTGATTCAGACTCATGAAAAAAGTTGAAAGTTGTTAAAAGTTGAAGAATTTATTCTGCACTTTTCTATTTTAAAAAAAGCAAAGCGATAAAAAGCAAATGACAAAAAAGAAAAAGTTTAGGATGAGATACATGTTGCATTACAACAAAAGGAACTAAGATGATATCAAGTGGCAACGTCCTGTTTAGAAAAATGAAGCCTATCTGTTCATAGAGAATCCGCTTGAGGGTGGCTGCAGAAATACCAGAAGTCACGCACACAACTAGCCATAAAAACAGACTTTTACGGCATTAAAAACATATTTACAGCCTCGATCAAAAAACTGCTTGGTTCTAAAAAACTGATTTCACTATCAGCACACACTGTATGGTGAATGAATTTTTTTCTAACTGCAGTTTTTAAGTTATTACGATCAATTGATTGTCCAATCAGAGCCAGAGCTCAGCTCATGTGACCGACAGGCGCCCTATAGCTGATTATAAGGAACCTCACAGCCGGCACCATACCAAATGTGGCTGCGTCCTCGGATTGGCTTCATTTCACGGCTTCAGGAATGGACGGGTGACGTCACAGAGACTATGTCCATGTTTTATACAGTCTATGGAACGTATTGAGGAACTCTCTGGAGCTCAAGAACAGAAACTTCATTTAGGATGACTGATCTAACCCATGGAAAGTCCCTGGAACTTACTGGGGTCAGGACCAAGAGATGAGCACATTTACATCAAGGTATGAGTCTTTAACTTACAAATAAAATATCAAGAGCTGTGCACACACACACACACACACACACACACACACACACACACACACACACACACACACACACACACACACACACACACACACACACACACACACACACACACACGCAGAAGGGGGAAGAGGAGGAAGGAGGATAGCCTGCACTAGAAACACATCACAACATATGCACCTACATGAACTATGACCATGTTTTATATGTTGTGTTTTTGAAATTAATGGATGCTTGTGGATGTAGTTAACATTAGACACTGGAAAAACTGAAATCTTATCAAGTGTTTTTGTCTTATTTTCAGTAGAAAAGGCTGTTTTAGACTCAATTTAAGCCACACTCACCTGACCAGTCCAAGAAAATGTTTTGTTTCAAGTTATTTAGAGACAAAAGTGAGGTCTGAGCTGCTCGTTACAAGTAAAAAAAAAAAAAAAATCTGCAAATGGAACATGAGAAAAGTTACTTGTTTCAAGACATTATTCTAGTTTCAAACAAATTTCTCTTTTTCCATTGGCAGATTTATTTTTTACTTGTTACAAGCAATTCATACCTCATTTTGTCTTTAAACAACTTAAAACAAGATATTTTTTTGGACTGATCAGATGAATGTGGCTCATATCAAGTATAATAAGACATTTCTTACTTTAAATCAGACAAAAACACCTGATAAGATTTCAGTTTTTGCAGTGGAGAGTTGTGTACTCCAGCTTAAGCTCAGACGCCAGCTGAGCAGAAAGAGGGAAAAGCAGAAGAAAGATTACACAAGAATTAATATTTCCTATAACCTGATGTTTTTAATAACTAATACTAACCTGCACTCAATTACATGAAAATATACTTATTGGCACAAAAAGTGTGCACGTAACTTCATCTACAAAAAAAACCTGTCCTGGTAAGAACTGTGGGACCTGGTGTCTTCTTTCCACTGCACAAAAATCATGACAATCTGTGGGATGTATTAAGAGATATTTGAAATTTGTATGAAATTATGTTGGTTTATTGTAAGTGTCTCCTGTGTGTGTTACTAAATAAATTGCCTCTTGAGATTTTCAAACACAATACAATCATTTGTGTAATTTCTATAATCTTCACAGTAACTTCAGGCTAAAGTGGAAACACATACAACAGTGGACAAAAGGAACCAGGTAGTTTCTTAAAGAAAAGTTCCTGGAACCAAAAGTTTCTGATACCACAGGTCCAAATGAAAAGTGGAAAGACACATGTCTGACAAAAAAGGATGTAAAGAAAAATAATTTAGCCTCCTGCAGCTCAAACAAACATATCAGCCAATGTTACACAAACTATTAAAATGTGAGAGTTACATCAACGCAGCTTCAGTGTAGTGTGGAGGTTTAAGGTGGGTCAAGTGTGTGTGTGTCTGTTTCTTTTTCCTTTTGTCTTTTTCTGTGAATTAATAATCAAACATTAAGAGACTTCAAGTTTTTTCCTGTTTTCTTGTTTCCTGTAAACTCCAATCCCCTTGCTCGAAAGAGAATCTGCTCACAATGTGGGAAAACAATTCCTCATGATGATTTGTGTAATTATTTTTTTTATTTCTCCTCATAACACCGGTGTTATAGGTTAAAAAAACATCTGATAAGTGAAACATTTACATCCAGAATTGTTGAATTCTGCGGCGTGCACACGTCGTCTTACACAGACTGTAGGTGCGAACATCCCTGTGGAGTCACACTGTGATGTTCCTGTGTTAAAACAAACTGATGCTACTCTGTGAAAGAGTCTGCACATTTAAAATACATATTTATAAATTGAAAAAACAACTATAGTATGTTAGAACCCAGCACACACACTGCGTTAAGTGTTGTGTATAATATTGTGTACACACACTTTTGTCTGTACCTCCTTTTTGTAGCCTACGTCCTCAAAGCTCCTGGTCTCTAGCTCTGAGATGATGTCATCTCCCAAAATATCACTTCGTACCACGACTCGCAGCTCGTACCAAACCAGAAAAACAAACACGATCGACACTGCAACAACTCAAACCTTACAGAATAACTCCTTTAACTTCACACAAACCACACTGACCTGAATACAGATATTTCTGAAGGCGAGTATTCTTGTTAAGATTCTTTAAACAAGGTGTACTGCTCCTTTCAAGACTTAAAAAAGGGAAAATAATAAGTTTTGGTGTGTAGTGTCTTAAAATATGATGTGTGTGTAGCTGATTTTAAGTGGAACTTAATATTTTGTCTCCTAAAAAACTCTAAAATTGTGTGTGCTGCCATGCCTGAATCTCCTGCACACACACACAGGTGAGGTGACATAAGTTTGATACACTGCATTCTGTTTATGATGTGTGTATCAGCTGTTAAAAAGTCACATCATAGATTTAGAGGAAGAAGCAAATTTAAGCTTCTTTAAGGAGACTTTTTACTAATTGGTGACGCAGTGTTTCTGCGTTTCTCACCTGCAAACTGTCTATAAGGTGTGTGTTAAATGCACTAATCGAACAAACAATGTCACAAGAAGTATTGCTTTAAATAAGGGATTCCAAACGCACACCAATTCAACTGCTCAACCATTTTGCATCCCCAATTGAAGCTACATACTCTGGTGTAAGAAGTGTTGCCATGCTGTGCTCAGGGAGAAGGAAAAAGGAAACCATGCACAGCTTTAAAAGGATGCCAGAGAAATAAAAATGAATATTCCTATAGATTAAATAATTTGGTGTTTTAGTTTGAAACATGTCAAAAGATCCAAACTGAGTGTCACAGAAGGATAGCACCTTATTCCCATGACTGCTAACGCTAACTTCATCACACATCCTGCACAAACAGGCGTCCTCACCTGCCTTTTTTTCTGTGTTGAGCTTAACTTTGTCAAGATTTCCTGACCCATCCTGGAGTTTCCTGCTCACAGCGTTTGGGACAATCACATTAAGAGAAGTTGAACAGTGTGTTGCTCTGGATTCAAACAAACAGACGTCCCTGTCAGCAGCTTTCATTGGAGACACTCTTTTTTTTTTTTTTTCTACTGGTGTATTATCCAGATCTCTGACTGTTTTCAACACTGTGAGCCCCACAAACAAAATACAACTCAGCTCCAACGCTCTAGTGCAGGCGAAGACGTATCACGGATGTAAATCTTACAAGTAAAACTTACACATGAGAAGTTTGAAATTGTGTTTTGGGGATTATGGTGAATTGACTCTTTGTTTTAACGCAGATTTGTCAAAATAATCCACTCTAACTTTAACCTCAGTCATCTGTAGCACAAAAAAAGCTGTGAAATCTTGTTATTGTGCAATTCTGTTAATATTTTAAAGGATAGTGTATTGAAAATGCTGGAATATAATTCTAATTTTGACTGCATCTTTTTAAAAATGTATATTTATAGTGCAGAAACCAGGTGATTCCATACACACTCACTCACACACACACATCTTCTAACATCTATTGCATCCATTTTGTTGCCTTCCCCAGCTAAGAGCACAGGACTGTCAAAGCTGCTGTTATTAACAATTCTTGTACCAGAAGTAGAAGGGGAACCTGAACGCACCATCAGTTGTGATCAAATGTCAGAGGATGGTCAGTGAGACTGTTAAGCTCACATCAGCATCATTAGATCTGCGTCAGATCCAGGTTTTACATCACTCTGTGGTTTACAGGTGAAGTGTACAATAACAGCAGGGATATAACGTCCAGGATGGGAACAAACAAGGACGATCTTCAGTGAATTCACATATTTTTTTCCCTCCAGGTCACGACGCCTCTCCCCTCTGCTTGTACCCGTAACTCCAGCCTTATTACAAGGGCAAGCAAATGTAACGTGACGGCGGGGTGTTGCCTGAACTGCCTATGATATGATGACTCACACTGAGGGGTGACAAAGCAGGTATTTGGGAGGGGACGTCACCAGCTCGTGCATGGTGCCAAAAACAAAGAGCGCAGGGATGATACAGCGGAGGTTACAGGGAGATGTGACCTGCGCACACCTTGACACCTGCTGTCACGTCACCAATAATCATCCATAATACCTGAAAACTTCAAAGTTGTGTTTCTACACTGACAGGAAGCGGAAATAGAGCTGGATGTGACAGTTAAATATCTCACTTTGGTGTCTGGATTATAAATTTAAGGCCTTCCAATGAGTTTCTTTGCGTCGTGTGTGTGGAAGTTTTAAAACTGCGCAGCCTAACTCCATCTCACAAGAAAACTAAAGTCCTGATAACTAACATCACACGACTAAACACGTGAAAGATTCAACCAACTTTCAAACACACTCAAATAGCCTTTTAGAGAAATTAAGTGAAAATTAGAAGGATTTTGTTGTAAAGGTGGAAACGTGCACTTCTGCTGCTTTTACGCACAATTTCCAGAGTGTTAGAGACGCAGTAATCCAAGATAAAGCGACAAAGCACATCAGTCTATGTGATTCTGAGTCCAGAGTAATTTGAAATAAGTGGGAAAAAATTGCAAAGACAGAAATCCAGCCCCTACGCAGACACAGCTCCTGCTCACAAGCACCGAGCACTCCTAACGAGCTTTTACGCAAAATGCAATTTTAAAATGTGATTTGACTGTGACGTCATACTCTAACACATCTCAGGCCGTGCAGTTACCTTTTCTTTTCCCGGGATGAGGAGGAGAAGGAGGGTGAGGAAGGTCGGTTGGTGTCTCTGTCTCCGTGTGCTCCTCGATGAAAACATTCCAAAACGTGGGTTCCCCCTTTTTTTTCCCCCGCGCACATCTGGTAGCTCCCACGGCAGAAGCAGCAGGAGTCCCGTCATCCTCACCTTTGCTGTTCTTGTGTCTCCTGCAGGATGGAAAGAAAAGACACGCAGAGTGAGATCTAAACGCCTGCAAAGTGAGTTAAAAGACAACACGACGTACAGGATGATTTGGAGAGGAAGTTTGGGAACTCTGTGACCAGAGCATCTGGATGTCACACCTGCAGTAACGTCTCCGTTTGAACGCATTGGATTGTTATTAGTCATTACGGTAAATTACTGTTATTACTTCTCTTTATGAGATGAGGTGGAGAGGTCTGATCCGCTCACTTTATCCTCAAAACTTGACTCATGCCTTCTGCGTAAAACTGTCCGCAGAACAAAGAGCGCGCGAGGCCTCTCCACGGGTCAGAGGTCACGTGTTTCTATTTAAAGCAAGCGACGTCACTTTGGTTCAGGGTGTTGTTTTGTTTCTATTTGTAAACTGAATTTATTTATAGCACCTGGTTCTCGTGCTAAACGTGCGCTTTCGGATTCTGCGTTTTGACCAGATATGAACGGAGCATGCGAGTAAATCCTGGTGCTTTGCTCAAGGGTTGCGTCAAAATTACAAAAAGGCCTAATGAGATTTTTTTTTTTAGTTTGTTTTCATTTTTTGCAGGATGCTCGTTCCTGAACTTTCTTTTTTTCTTCTCATGTTTTCATCTCATGATACCTACTTAATTTCCTCCTGAAAACTCTAATTTAGAGTGTTCACGTCACTTTCTGCTCTCTGATGTGCACCTTTTACATCCTGACAGCACATTTTCTTACCAAGCTCAGCTTCAGCTTCAGAAAGAGCTTATATTTCATCAAATCAGTCATTTATGCGCAGAGCTACACTTGTTTTATGTTTGGACTCATGTAACAAACATATTTTAGTCAGAACTGTGGTTTCTGATACTGACCCTCCCTTCAAATGTGACAGGCACACAGAGGAGAAACTGTGCGTAAAGTTGCATGCGCTTTTTTACCTCGAGGCTAAACTGAGTTGCATCTTCTTCTGCTCTTTTTACTCTGTCTTTTAAGGAAGGAAATGCTCATCTCTGTCTTTTATTTTCATCGCTGTGATCACTGTGCGTGCACACATCACTCATAATGACTCACATAGAGCTAAGGAGGGCAGAGTTTTGCTGTGTTGCAAAACTTCGAAGTTTATCGACCGACTCGGAAAGCTGCAGAAATTCAACGTTGATGGTGTTATTTTTCCTTTCTCTCCCTCTCTGCTTGTGTTTTCTTTTTTCTATTTTGTTTTGACTTTGGTCGGTCAGGCTGAGAGGACGTGATCGTGTCCGAGTCTCTGTGTGCTCTTTGTGGGGAACAAGGAACAGTGGTGGGCTGATGCTTGAGGTGGATTAACTTCTATTCACAAAACGGGGAGGGAGACACGTGTTCGTTTCCACAGTATGTGTGTGAAAGGGGAGGCTGCGTGGATGTTCTGACGGAGGATACACACACATGCGCGCGCGCTCTCTCTCTCATACGCACACACACACACACCTCACGGTCAGTGTATGAAGCAGCTATTGCAGATGTTGCTTATTCCTCTCCATCTGCTAATCTGGGCTTTTACATGGCCTTGTTGGGGAATCCCTTGCATATGCACTTTACGTACAGTGGTGTGTGTATACTCGTGTGTGTTTCCCACTTGTTTTTATCTCCTTTTAATGGGGATTAGGGGATCAATGACGCCCAAGAAAAGTGGCACCGCACCCTCCAAAAGACGCACACACACGCACACGTACACACACCTCCCTCCACTGTTTGGCCCACGTGCAACTTGTGCATTGCAAGGGTCTCCCCGTGTTTACTCTGTGCTCTGCTGCTGGGCACTGTCACTTGTTCAGTGTGGAACTGGGGGCGGGGGAGGAGGGGGGTTCGGGGTGTGTTTGGTTGAAATAATGACTTAATGTTGCATGGCTCAAAGTTTGAGCCCGACAACATGTTTGTTGACAAATTCACAAAAAAATAAAAAATAGAAATAATAATTGCTGGAAACAGAGACACGCAAGAGTTGGAGCAAAACTTGGGTGCGACGTGGCTGCAAAGCTTCGCCACAGTATCTGACAAAGAAGAAAACTGTTGACTAAAAATGAGACACGCTAAAGGGGCTGAAAAGCAACTGAGACAAAAACGCCACAGCTGATGCAGGGGTGAAAATAAACGGAGTAAATGATGGGGATAATAATGCAAAAAGAAAAATGAAGCAGAAAAAGAAAGAAAGCCCCTTTTAGAAAATGAAAGATTGTAAAATTCCACGAGTGGAGCCGTCTTCCGATGTCGATGTCTCGGCGCGGCGATTGCGCCCTCCGCAAATGCTTTTTGGGGTAAGGGCTTCCCAGATTAATAGTTATGAACAGCAAGCCCAGACCGCAAAAAGATTCGTGAAGGACATTATCATCATCTGCTGCTGCTGCTGCCGTCCGGCGGAGACTCCGTGACACCCGGGGAGTCTGCTCTCCTCGCGCTCCCGTGGATTTATCTCCCATCCCAGCTCGCTTGATTGTATCTCCAGCCATCGGCAACCCGAGGCTTGTGTGTTTCCCTCAATCACACATACACACACGCTCACTCACATACACGCATTCACTAGTAGGAGAGGAGAAGAGAGGATGGATGGAGGAAGGAGAGAAATAGAGAAAGAGAGGAAAAAAAGGGGGGGTCTCCGGATGCCAAGGCTGCTGCTGCAACTGAGAGCTGTCCAAGGTCCTTTCGCTTTGATTCCCCACTCCTTCTCCAGTTTGAATTCTCCTCAATCTCCTCCCTCATCCATTCCTTTCTCCTCTCTTTCTGCCTCTGCCTTCTATCTCCTCTCCTTCCCTTTCCCTGTTTTATCCAAACACTCGGATGTGCAGAGCCCGTGTGATCACTGGGAGCTGTGCATCGATGCGTTTTGTTGTCAGTGCACTCTCTCTCCACCTCCCTCCTTCTCTCCCTCCCTCCCTCTCTGTATAATATCCCCTGGTCCGTGCTGTGTCTCCGTGTATAGTGAAGCTCTGCCTCTCTGCAGCCGCTCCAGAGCTCTGGGTGAGGAGAGAGCAAGGCTGTAAACTGCTGGCAATAAATAGAGAGCAGGGAGGGATCTTATTGGAGAAGGCGAACCTCGTCATCAACCAATCGGCGTCTCGCTCATATAGGGACCCCCCTTTTTGAAAAAAATAGACAGGGCTAACCAAATTGTGATCTATACAAGAGAAAGTGTATACTTATATGCATTGATGTTGGGATGTGAGCGTCTAATGCGGCTATTTGTTTGTGTGCATTTGCATTTTCTCGTCTTTTTTTCCCCCTCTACTCTCTGCAGGACGTCTATGGCTGCTCCGCGCAGAGCTGAAGGAGCTCAACAGTGGTCACATTGTGATGACAAGAATAATAAACAAGATATCTGGAAGCAAGTATGAGGAATTTTCACACGATGACGAGTAACGCCCCCTTTCCATTTTCTTTTCGTCGAGCGACAACTGCGAGCTGCATCAAACGCAGGGCGATGCACAAAAAAAAAAGGAGCGAAATTATAAGAATGAAATAACATTTGCATGTCGGCGGAGTGTGGGAACGCATCGCCCTCCACATCGCATCACAACATAAGCAAGAAGAAGCATCTGAGGCGACTCATGATCACCTATAGAGTTCACCGGAGGGTACCACTGCGAAAAGCGCGCGGGGGTCTCCGGACTGCACAGTCAGCCCGGAGCCGCGGTGCCTCGGTCATTTACAGCCGGATTTAAGATCAGGAAACGGCACAGGAATGACATCCACAGTGCAAGATTTTTGCAGCAATTTACAGCTTTTTACGGGAATCATTTACAACTTCACAACACAACACATTGCTGAGATTCACATCAAGAGTTAAAGAGTTAATCACGACTGTAAACCACTCATTCTCACACACTCGGAGTTCAAACAATCTTTAATGTTTTAGGCAAAGTTATAATTAAATAAATAACTTACCTGTTTTTTCTCTCCTGCAATAGTTCCATTACTTTTACAGATTCCATCTTTTATAAATCCCCCCCAACCCAAACATCCTCCAAGTCCCCTCATGAAGCTGCAAGTTACTGTACCGAGCCGGAGGCCGGGTCACGATCTGGATCTGGACCCCTCTCTTTCTCTCTGCTCCCCCCTTGTTTGTATCAGGTTTGATCCCTAACCAACACCCCCCTCCCCTCTTTCCCTCCCTCCTCTCTCCACTATCACTGATGAAACTCGTCTGCATTCAAGTTGGCTGCCAGCATGCGCGCAAGCAGCGGGGCTCACTCTGAAAACAAGCTTTATGGAGAAAGGAGATGTTTGGGTTGGAGGTGGGGGGGATCTTTTCCAGGGGGTAATGATTTGTGCATACCCGGAGTCTGAAGCCCACTTCAGACCAGAGACCCCCCCACCCTCACCCCTCTCTTTCCATCCCCTCTACCCGTTACCCCCCTCCTACTGAGGGTATTTTTATGGGGTGGTCTTTTCATTTGCAACCCAGTCGGTCACGATTCTCCCCCACCGTCTGCACTGCACAGTGACTGCCTCTCCTGACGCAGCCAACGCGCACATTACTCACTTTGGCAGTCACGACTCGGGAATCCGTGTTGTTTCCACCGAAATTACTCGCTCGTTTTTGAATATCTGTGCAACATTTGCCCTCTTGTGTCTATATTTGCGCGTTTTTACCGACGAAGGCCTGCAGATGTGTTGTTTTGGGGGTTTGAGGGGGGGTGATGGAGGAATGCATCGCAGGTGAGGCACACCGGGATTTGCATGTCAAAGACAAAGTGTGTGTTTTTCATCCTCGTGGCCCTTCTGTCAGAATAATCTGGGAATTTGACCGTTTTACGCGCAGACTGGGATTGAAACTGAGCGCCGATCTTGTGCCCCTGTGGGTCTGCAGCTCTGTGCAGACGCCTGTCGCCTGTTCATCGTCTCACCGGTCCGGGTCGCTAAATCAACACTGATACCTTCATTTACCAGGAACGATTCCCTCAAAGTCTTTCTTGGAATAATAAGCTAATAATAGCGACGCTTCTTTCGCCTCTCGCGCGCCCTCCTCGTCGCTACAGGACGCAAAGTTACAGCCCTTTAATGAAGTTAGGCGCGTCTCACAGAACTCTGACACTGAAAGCCTCTAATACTTTGCTACTTATCTCAAACCAACTGCAAATGTGTCCTTAGCTGCACACTTTCTGTTGGTTTTACGCAAAGCTTTGCATCAAAGGAGACACTGGACAGATGTGAAACAGCTGATCCATTCCTCGCTATCTGCCTGCCTATAGTAATCCGTGAGGCCGTTCAAACCACACAGGCGGGAAGAAACTCGGTTATAACGTCTTCTCGAGCCAAATGTGTCCCCTCAGCGAGCGCAGGCGGCTGAAAGGAGGCGGGGGTGCTTCACTTCTCCTCCAACGTCGCTTCAGGAAGGAGGATTCACTCAGAATAGAAGCTGCTAGTGTCCAAACAGGAGTAAATAAAGCTTTTGGCTGCCAAAAACAACACCAGCCACCCCTAACACACACACACACACTCGTGCACAAAAACACACACAGGCACACACACCAGCACCAGCAACAGCCCACTACCGCCACTTGGTGTGGTTTCAGCACCATTGCTGCTGGACAGCTCCCGGGTTTCCCCATGCGGTGCGCCTGGTCTCTGCTGCAGCAACAGCTCCTTCTCTCCACTCCCTCCTCTCCTCCTTCCTCCTCTTCCTCCTCCACCGTCAGCCTGACTCCTCTTTAAAACAAGAAACGGAGGGAAAGGCGTCCTTAAGCGCTCAACAGAGAAGGGTTCCCCTCGCTTTCGCGGTTAAGCAGCAAGAGGGGAGGGAAAAAAATAAATAAGTGATAGAGACTCAACAGCGCCAACAGACAAAGGGAGTTTTTGCACTTGCTTATTTACCAAAAGGGGTATTCCTACTCTGCAGGAAGGGTTGTTCTATGCTTCGGTTTTACAGCATGCCAACAATATCCATGCCTACGACTGGGAGCCTTGTGTTTTTGCGTGCAAGAGACAGAAGAGGGAGCAGGATTAGAAGAGAAACAGCGCAGACAGTGGAGAGCATGCATTACCAAATACGCCAAAAAAAAAAAAGTACAGAGAGTTAAAAATCACGAGTGGAAATGTCTAACTCACCGTGGCGCAGGCTCGTCCCGGGTCTAAACTGAGGGAAAAGAAAAAGATTAAGAGTTTAGTAAGAAGCCGCAACAAGCGAGAGGAAGAAATGCAACAGATTAACTCCACCATTTGTTATTATGTAGGCTTACAGTGGCACGTCCAAGTTTGCTCAGGATCGCCTCCCTTTTTATACAAGTGATACCCGTCTGTCTATTTCTGGCGCGCGATCAAAACTATGATGCTATTTTTAGGTCACAGTACGTGGACGGGGGGAAAAACACTCACAAAAGGCATCGCTTAGGAACGTTACGTGAAGTGCATGTAATATAAATTAATTTTGCCTCTCCAACTCTGCACAAGAGCCACGATTCCCCTCCGTTGCATCATTGCAGTGATTTTTTTTTTTTTTTGGAACCCTATGTGCATCCAACAGCACCACCACCTCCTCTCCTCCTAAAAAACACATTTCTTTCGCCCTCAGCAACTAAAAATCTGGAGCTGCTCGTCGCTGCCAATATCATCGACAATATTTGATGTCTTGTCGCCCTCTTCAGAAGCTTGTCGTCCCAGAGTCACTTCAGCAGCCAAAAACTCATGAACGCAAAAATAGGTCCAAATTGTGCTAAACGCGGATGAAAGCACGCTGCCCGCGAGAGTTTCTGTTTTCTTGGAGTCGACCGAGCTCTGTAAAATTTAGCAATAAAGCTTTGCTGACGAGAAGAAGAAAAATAATAAATAAAATGCTTTTTTTTTTTTTTTTTTTGTTGAAGGGCTGCGTCAGTTACTAGGCATTGACGTCACGTTCAGATTCTCTCACTTTACAGCCCGTAGAGCCATATTAAAGACAGAGCCGCTCTGTGATCAGCTCGCCACAAATGTGCCGTGGAAAAAAAATGAGTGACAAAATAGGAAAATATTACAGGTGGGTAATGTGATGTGGACTCGTGGAAAGTGCAGCTTTGGAGAAGGTTATCTCCATGGTAAGAAAAAAAAAAAAGAAAAAAGAAAAAAAAAAAGCCTCCTCTAATGCTGGAGCATCTGGGTTTCCATCCAGCCTCCCCCTCCCTCCCTTTCTCTCCCTCCTCCCTCCCCTCTCTGTCTCTCTATCTCCCCCCACCGAGCGTTGGTGCTGTTTTGGTCTTGGAGAATTTTTATCCCAGCATCCAGTGCATTTGGCGGGCAAAACGCTGAAACTGTAGGCCGAAGGAGGAGGACACAAGCCGCTTTCTCCTCCATCTCCTCCACCCACGCACCAGACCCCTTTCACCCACGGAGTAGAACGCGCTCTTGTCCGCGCAAAAGGAGCCACAAACAAACCACGCTCCACAGTATGCTCAGTCTCTCACCCCACCTCCCCTCCCATGTATCTGCTAACACCTTCATAGTGAGACCCGCTCCACACACCCCACGCCGTCCATCTGCACTCATGCCGCGTGGAGATTCACGAGACTTTACGACATGGAATGGGGTGGGCTTTAGGGGGGGATTTAGAGATGGAGGTAGTGAGTGTTCAGTGAGTGGCAGCTACCTAGAAAAGTCGGCTCTGAGAAGAGAGAAGGGCTGCGCCCGTCGCATCGGTTTGTGCTATTTTTATCCCTGCCTGTAGGCCAACTGTATGTCCGTGACTGCTGGCGAGAGCATGTATGGGGACAGACACACAGCGGGATTAGCATGTCCTGTGCGCTGGAAACAAGCATTTGGGATCATAGAGAGGCAAAAAAAGATCTAATAAACAATGAATGTCTTATTTTTTGGTCTCCAAATGAAGCCACAGCAGAGGCCAAATCTCCTCTCACACAGAGACTACTAAAGCACACACAACACATATTTACACACACATGTATCCACACTTATAAGTCAGTGTATATAACAGCCACTTAATCAAAAAGCAGCCACTATCAATAAGGGACACAAACGAGGTTCCTGGATGCAGTGCGCAAAGATTACCGCGTGGTGTCGACAAACTCAGCCAGAGATGCTTCTTGTGCCATAGCACCCCCCCTCCCCTCCTCCTCTCTTTTAATTCTCACCCTCCTTTTTTTTTTTTTAAAAAAAAAGTAAGCACTCCTGAGTCCTGCATGTTGCAAACTGCAGCAAACTTCTTCTTTGTCTGACTCCTTCTCATTAGACAGAGGGGGAGCAGCTGTCATTAACGTAAGTTGAGACACATGTGTTTTGGCTTATTTTACAGCAACAAGTCCGCAAATAAGAGTGAAAAACACTCAAATTTCACTCTGTGGTTAGATTTAGTCGCTATTTTTCACAATAATACTGTTTTTGAACAGGCTTGGTGAAAACACCTGTTGTACCACTCAAAAAAAGTTTAATGTCTTAACTAGAAAAATGACTGTCTTACTTTAATGTTATACTTCCTATCAGCAGACTGTCTGCTACAATTTGGTGTTAGTTGCAGGTTTGTACAATAATTTGGTATCTGACTATTCTGGATCTTAGTATCCAGAATATTGCCAGGATCTGGATCGTACTTTAACATCTGGCAGAAATTATAGTGACCTTGTCTTGTATTGTTTTGTAAAGCAATCTGACCATTTATGGTGGAGTTATATACACACATGGTGAAAACGACCCTTCTCACAATGATAAAGAATCCTTAAAAAGAAAAAAAAAATCATGGATCACCTCCAAAATGTAATCACTTCCAATTTTCCAATTCGCACATTCCAATTTTATCAAGATCAGTTTGTTACTTTTTTGATGTTGTGTTGTTCACAGACAAACTCTCCCAAAACATAACCTCATTAGCGGAAGTAAAAATGTTTTTTAAAACCCTAATTTAACTTTTTCTAAGTGAAATTTGCTCCGTGCGTAAAGAGAAAGTGCTGTCCATGGTGCTGAAAAGCTGAGTCTCCCTGCTGGTAACAATCAGCAGCTGCAGTTGGCGCAACACAAATCACAGGTGATGGTACATGAAGTGCTAAGTGAGATAACTTGCCTTTTTTGAAAAAAATGTGATTGTAAAAGCCATAAAAAAGAAAATAAAAAGGGCTACATGCAGGTCTGAGGTAGCAACACGTGTGGATTGACGCAAGTCCGCTGCGGAAAGGAAAGTTGTTGACAAGTGGACAACTAAAGGCGCCCTAACTCTGAGCTTTGTCTACAACAAACATCCACGAGGGGGGTGCTGTCACGCTCTCCCTCTCCCTCTTCTCTCAATTTGCTTCACGAGCACGACAGGGAATAAACCAGTGTGGCCACAGAGGCAGAACACGCTACACACACGGTAACATCACAGAGACACAGACGAGCAGGGTGAGGGATGATGGTACCCCAAAGTTTCCCCCTCTTGTTACCAGGCATCAGAGCAGAGCAGGCAGCCTGAAGCAGAGGATCCCCAACACGTGAATCCTCCCACGCATTGCTGCAGCCCGCTCTCTTTGAGAGTCTGCAAAATCCCCTCCGATGTCAACAGTTACACAAAAACAAAAAATCCAGGAGCCTGGATTCAGCTCCGCAGCTGTGCGTGAAGCCTGCTCTGATCGGACATAGCAACGCGTGCAACAGCGGCATGCCCTGCGGTGAACATGACAAAAGTCTCCCTGTTAACCACATCAGAAAGAAGAGTCTAAGCTTCACCAAAACGATTAATCCACAAGCTGCACACATTTGCCTCCGAGACCCTCACATAATCTAGATCATTGTGTCAAAATGATGCATTCAGACTGGAAACGGAGGGTAACCTCACTCCCCGTCACTACATTCCTGCTCCTGAGCGTGCTACTGCCCCAGTCTTCGCATCAACCGGTAATCACCGAGACTACAAGTCCCATAATATCTCAGCATGGTCTAACTACAAACTTCACTCACGACTACATCACATTCTAGGTCAGGATGAACACCATCCACCAGGAAAATCACTTACCTTTTCAGTTAGCTTTTTTCTCTCTTTTGAAACTCTTTTTGTAAGAAAGGCTTTGTGCAGGCTGAGACAGAGAGGAGACACAGGGCTGAGAGTGAAAGCAGGGCAGAATACAGTCTGCGCTCCTGCGTCAGGATGGAGAAAGCAGGTCAGTCCGGTGTGCGTCGTCTCTGTTCTCTCGGAGACTCAAATATTTGGTGTTGTAGCCATTCAGGACTCAGGGAGCCAGCTCAGAAGGAAAGGTGGGTTGGTTTGGGTGGTGGTGGTGGTGGTGGTGGTGTTGGGAGGGGTGACGGGGTTGGGGAAGTGGAAAGGTGGCGGTGGTTGGAGAGGAGGGAGGGAGCACACTGAGTTACAAATGTGAGCCAGCTGATAGAAAGAGCCCGCCAAATCAGGGGGACTTTACGCAATTGGGGAGGCGCGCCACACGCTTCACTTCACCGCATACACACACACTCTCTTCATCTCTCTTACTGTGTGTGTGTGTGTATGTGCGTGCGAGTGTGTGTGTGAATGACTGCCAGACAGAGACGGAAAGCATGAATGGGACAGGACAAGCACGACTGAGAGTCCGCGCTATTATCGGCTCAAAGACCCGCTGGGAAGCCAATAAATCGGGCGCAATTAATTCAAGCACGGAAACTAAGCCCAGGAAAAAAGAGCCCGCGCTGGGAATTCATGATCAAAGAAATAAACACAAGTAGAGAACTATTCATGTCACAACACAGGGAATGACTCTGTTAAAGTGTCTCGACGACGAGACCAGCAGCCACCTCTTTTCTCTTCTCTCCATCCGTCTCTCCTCTCCCCCCCCCGATCCTCTTCTCCAGCAGTGTGCTATTGACCTGCATTGACGTCATTGCGTCATTAGGTTTCCCTTAGAAACACTGACTTTCAAAAATAGTATCAAATTAATTCAGCTGGCAAGGAGAGAGGGGTGGGGCTTGTGAGCGTTTGGGGTTGGGGCGTTCGGGGTGAAGGGGGTGCGTGTGGTGGGTTTTGGGTGAGGAGTGGGAAGATAGCATGATTTATTCTGAGATTCTTACCCCCACCCTCATCCAATCCTTAAAATCTCGCCGCACGACCACAATTTCTGAACCGACAGGGGTGGGGGAGCTGGACCAGACACGTCGATATCTGAAGCCTTGACACCCAATGCTCAGTTTGGAGCTAAATATATCTCAAAATTGTTTTTAGATTCACACATTTATATTAGTTATCGCGCCTAAGAAGGTATGAAGCACGGAGGTAGTGAAATAACCTACTCAATCCAAATATTGTGGATTTAAAAAGCGATTGTAATCAGGTCAAAGAGGTTTGTGCTATTTTGTTACTGCCTCCATTCCTCTCCCAGTCTATAAATAACCTTCAGTAGCATTCTGTGGATGTTGACTGCTCAGAACAGGAGTGTTTCAGAGGTGGATGGAGATCCAGAAATGTAGTTTACTGGAACACGGTTAGATGAACCACATGGAGCTGTCCGTGGTGCTGAAATGTCACTCGCAGAAGAAAACAGGCTCCAATTCTCTGTTTTTCTCACCATAAGCATTTCTCTCCTGCCAAGCGCTCTCCACTATCCCTGCCAGCGCTGCTTTAGGTTCAAAAACCGGCTCCTCTGCTCACAGTCGCCATTTTTCTCTGACGTCATGCCCTGCTGTAACGTTGTGAACTGGCTCAGAGACTGCTCTTCATTATCTCATGGATGCAGTATGGGTAAATCTGACTGAACTGATCTTGAAGATGTTCTGTCCGTGTATCATACATTATGCATTGATCCTTCTGGGAAAAACCACATTTCTGTTCTAGAAAACAATGAAACACATTTAGGGATTTCCATGCTCATGACTGTATGCCACTTATTTATCAGCGAGTGATTGTAAAGACAGTTTATCATCAGTGACATAAATCCATATTTTAAAGTTGAGCTGCATTCAAAGCTGCTTTCATAAAAGCATCAAAAAGTGATCAGTGACACTATAGGAGATGTGACACCTAAGTTATGGAATACGATAGTAAAACAATACACAACAGGATGCAGAAAAATGTAGTTTTGTTCAGAGAATTAGCTGCATACTCATTAGGGATGGGTACCGAATCAAGTACTTTTATAGGTACCGACCAAATTCTGTCAAAAGTACCAATCGATTCACATAAACCCAAAAGATACCATGTTAAGGTAAATAAATGCATCCTTGTGACCGTGAGAGAGTGGAAGAGTAGGAGATTTTCCATGCTGGACATAAACACAGCATTGCAAGGTTATACATTGAAAAATAAATGTTAAATTAAATATGTTGCTAGGCGCCTCCCTGCAGCAGCTCTCTTTTCTTTGTCTGTTTCTTGTAATTTTTCGTCTCTTTTTTTGTCATCTTTGTATTTGGAGTGGATCATTACTTTGTATGGTTCATTTGTTGGTCATGGACACCAAACTTTTTGTGGCTTCAGTGATATTTTTACTATTTTTGCTCCTGTGTTTGTCTGGAGATCCTACATGTAACCATGAATGCATTGTTTATATGTGAACTCAGCTGTTAGCAGCCTGTAGCATGTCAATGCTAACTGGTGCAAGGCCGGATGTTCCCCCACAAGGTGAGGAGAAGGAGGTGAGGATGATGTGCTGGTTCTCAGGTGTGAGCTAAAGAGTGACGACATGGACCTGTCTTTCTGTCCATCGTTATTGGGAACGTAAGATTTATCTCCAATAAGATGGACGAGCTAGCTGTGCTAACCCAGCAACAGAGGGAATACCAGAAGGCAGAGTAGCATCACACTATTCACAGACATGGCTAACAGAGCTAACACCAGACACCAACGCCACATTGGAAGAGCTTCACCTGCTGTGAGCAGACAGGATCCAGGAGACAGAGACTGAACAGACTGCTGAAGAAGCTCAGTCCTGGACCCTGTGGAGGTGGAGGCTGGCTGACTGGACAATGATGGACAAGTTGTCATCATCTATTTTCTTATGGACCTTTTTGCACTTTCTATACACTTTCTTACTTTTGTTTTCTTGATTGCTGCTGTGACTTCAATTTTGTTGTACTTGTTACAATGACAATAAAGCTCTATTCTATTCTAAATTGAAACATTTTTATATTTCATCTATAAACAAATTGATATTTTTTACCACATAAACACAAAAAAAGTACAGAAACTTGGTACCATTGAGTACCGGTGTGGATTGCCAGGTCCTGGACATCAGTACCGTATTGTTGTAAATGTAAAAGGTACCCATCCCTTATACACATCGCAACCTAAAGCAACTGGAAAAACAAACAATACAAATACCAAGAAATGGCAGAATCAGATACAATCTGATATCACAGTTATGAAATGTAAAATTATGATGCGAGATGATGAGTACACACAAAAGCCTACCAGACAATAGGATGACGATCATTAATACAAGAGGATATGATCCAGGTTAATAGGACTCAAGACGATAGGGTACGAGACAATAGGATACTAGATGGTAGGATTATAAATGATAAATAGAGTAGGATATGATACCAAAGTTATGATAGAAGACGATATGATATGAGATAAAGTATACAAGATTAGGGCTAGGACAATAGGTTATTCATGCGATTTGTTCGATTACGATTTTTGGTGGGCCAATTCAATTTAAATTGCGATTCTTTAATATTTATGATTTTTAGTTTGCTTTTTTTTAACACCAGACCATGTGAAAAAGATAAATGATGATGATGATGTCTACATACTTTATCAGGAGCCATATTTTCCCATAAAATGCACATCACGTGAGTCAGAGAGAAACATTTCACCCTCTGCTGGAGAAAAGTGGAAACTTTTTCCAATCCAGTTTATAAACAAAGACTGAAATGAAGAATTTGAATCTGAAAAAAACATTTTTTTGACAATGAATTCCAATTTTTAACAACGAAAAAAATCCTATGTATCGTATTTTTTTCCCCCACCCCTATACAATATGGTAGGAAACAAGGCTATAGGAAATAAGACAGTAAGATACAAAATCATTGATATCAAATTAGGGGGGTTTAGGTTTTCCATGTACCTTTTTAAAATCCAGAGGAGATCGAGCATTTTGGGTTGTGGCTGCCACTCTGTGGAACACATTAACTTTGGCAGAGCGGACTGAAAATAGCCTCTCCACTTTTAAAACTCTTCAGTAGACTCACTTATTCACTTGGGCTTTTGGTGTTGGATAGCTACTTTTATTGGGTCTTTTTCATTGACGGTATAAAACATGGACGTAGTCTCCCTGACGTCACCCGTCTGTTCCTGAAACAGTAAATGAAGCAAATCAGTAATATTAGAAGTGGCAAGCTATAGGGTGCCTGTCGGTCACATGACCTGAGCTGTACCTCTGATTGGGCGAGCTCGCAGTCTCAATATCCTCTGAACCGCCCAGTAACAAAAAATTCACACCCTGTACAGTGTGTGCTGATAGTAAACTTAGCGATTCACAAAGGAGACGTTTTTTGAACCAGGCTGTAAATAGGTTAATTTCTGCTTTGAAAACAGCTTTATTTTGGGCTTGTTGTGTGTGTGTGACTTCCTGTACTTCAGGAGCCAGCCTCACAAAAAACAGCAGATTTTAGCACGTCTGCATTGTCTCATATCCCTGGACCAGATGTTGCTGCTTGGTCTTTTTATGTTTATCTATATATTGTTGCTTTATGTTTTTATATGGTTAATACTTTTATTGTTTTAAAGTTTCTGCCTATTTTTAGAGTTAAAGCCTTTTTTAGTCCACTGGCTGTTTTAAATGTGCTGTATAAATAAAGCTGACATTGACATCAATACAAGACAGGATAAAACATGATAGGATACTGGGCAAAAGGAAAGCATATACTAAGAAACCAAGTTTGACAGAAGATGATATGAAACAATACAATGGGATATGAGACAGTGGGATATACAAGTCGATATGAGAAGATATGGGACAGTAAGGTACGAGAGGATAGGATACAAGGTAAGATACAAGATGGTAGGATACAAGAAGGCAGGATGCAAGATGATAAGACTCAAGACCAGTCAATACAGGATAGAATAGGAACCATAGGGTGGAGTAAGAGACAATTAGATGCAAATGATGTAATTCCAGACTGTAACTTAAACTCTTAGTAAGATACTAATCTCTCAGTCTTCTTTCTTATCCTGTTATGTAACCTCTATTAGACACTAATGTAAGCGTTCACTTCCCTTCCTAGCTTACAGTAACTTCATCTGAGCGTACAGTGACTCAACAAAAGCCTTAGTTATCTGACGTCTGACTGAAACAAACAGGTCATTACGCTGTGTTGTTACAATCTGTGAAAATGTGTGACTAATATTAAGTCCCCTCAGCTTCCCTGCCTTCTCCTCTCCCTCCTCATCTAACCCCCTGTATGAAAAGTTGGCTTGTTTATCAGCTTAACCGGTTCTTGAACTTTTGCCTCGCCGTAGACTACGAGCGAATGTGAACGTTTGAACTACCTGCCTGTCTCTGAGTCGTGCGTCTGGGTTCAAGTCTGTGTCTCTGCAGAGCCATTACACTGTGTTGTTAAAGCAATTATTTGAAAAAATGTTCTGAGGAGTGGCCTCTGTAAAGCTCTGTTACTGCTATTATTTTGACAGGCCTCTGACTCATTTGCTGCCCAGGAAAATATCGTGACTGCTAATTGATAATGTGCATGACAGAGCAAAAGTGGCAATGCGTTCGCCAGGAACACTACAAAACTGTAATTTGTGCATCTTTTTCACAAACTGAGGGGGATTGTGTGTGTACATGGTTTTAAGAGACACCATGAATATCTACAGATGAGGTGTTTTGAGGATTTAAAAAGTGAATTGTGCCATCGTCTTCAGCTAAACAAACAGATGTAAGCTGATTTGATTAAAGATACATGATCACAAATGTTAATTTCAAACACATGAAGTTTGGTGTACGGCATGACAACCTCATACTCCATGATGGGAACCAAAGGAGAAAGAATAAAGGAAGGAAACAGCCAAATAGATGACACGTTTAGTGCTCTCTGCACTGTAAACCCGGATAAGTTGAGTTTACTTGAAATATGCTTTTGAACCGGTTACTTAAAAAAAAAGAACTAAGTAATGAAATATGAAACTTAAGTTAATTTAACTCAACATCTTAAGTAGTGATGATTATTATTGAAAATCATTCAAGTGAATTTCTTTAATCAAATAAACCTGATGTTTATGTTTTACAAAGTAAAATATTAAGTAATGTTAAAAAATGTTGCATATCACTGTAAAACATAATAAGTTGACCTTACTCAAAACTGAACACCAATAAGTTTGTCTTATGAATTAAGTAAATATAATAATAAAAAATTGAAGCAGATCAGAACCACTATATTAAATAACATTTTAAAGAACAGCTGGGTCTCATATCCACAGTGTTCCCTCTTCACTCATGGTTACAAAAGCTGTCACAACAAAAATCAGCTCTTATTTCATAACTTTAGTAACCATGAGTGAGGAGGGAGGGCACTAGATATGACACCCTACTGTACATTGAAATATTGATCTTCGGGGGGCACAGGTTGTCTGAGCCCCACAGCACTGACTGGTGGTCTGTGCTCCATAGCGCAGGGTCTTGTACCTATTGACTTTAACAGTGTGCCTAATGGTAAATATATTATAAATGAATTTTTTGACTGGACTTTCATGCTATATAGGCCAATTTTGTAAAAGATACATTTATTTGTGACACAGACAGCCGATCAGTGCCATGAGGAGCACAGACAACCTGTGCCATGAGGAGCACAGACAACCTGTGCCACTGCTGCATGTCTAGAAGTACAGCAGGGTCTCATATCGACTGCGTCCCCTCCTCACTCACGGTTACAAACGCAGTCACATAAACTAATCATTTTAAGTTAAAAAGTCAAATCTACTCAGAAATCATCTGTTTCAACACTGAAAACTCAGACATTTGAGTAAATTGAACTTGCTAACAAATTTTAAGTTTTTAAAGCTTCATCCAACTGAGTAATTTGAACTTTGGGGTTTACAGTGTTAGGATCAAATCAAAACAAATTGAAGTGCATTTTAAGAAATAAAAGCGTAGCACAGTTCTCAGAATACTTGCCTTTCTCTAAAATGTATTTTGGACTTCTGCGTGCAGAAATACAAAACACACGTGCACTGTGGCTTTAGCTCACCTATTTCTGAGACTCCCAACCAGCTGCTTTAAAACCTCCTCCAGTCACCTGTTTGATTATTTATAGGCTCGAAAAGGGAGTACGATTTAGTTTCTTTGTGTAAAATCCATGAAGAGTAGGAAAAACTACCGATAAAGAATAAAAAGAGAAGGAGGGGGAGCAGCAAGCTGAGAGACTGTGGCAAAAATACTTCACCATTAGGACTGAATTAGACCTTATGATTCATCCTCTTGAATTGAGAAACACATTTCAAATGTCGTAGGATGCTCCATCTCACGTCTGGTAGCAATTTAACACTACACCTTTCAAGTTTTTTTGCTGCAAGAATTGTGCATCAAGCAGACACAAAAAAAGGGTGTGAGAGCTGTTATGGAGGAGAGGGTGGAGTGTGTGTGTGTGAGATCAGCAGCAGGGAGTAGAGATGCTTTGAGTGCATGAATGAACGTACACTAACCTGCTCCGGCTTTAGAGATTTAACAGGTGGCAGGTCCAACCATCCTGGGTCTGTGCAAGAACCTGGCCTTGAAGCACCCTTGAGCAGGTCCTGGAAGTTTAAGGAGTCTGTGGTCGACGCTGACCTCTGTGAATGAAGGTAAAAGAAGAGTCACCTCAGAGAAATTGATATGGGAATCACAGCACTCAGGGAAAAAATAGGAATGATAAAAGTCTAGAAGTGTTGTTTCAGGTACGAGCAGTGGGACCCGGAGACGTGTGATAGCAGGAAAAAGGTGGGGGGAACCACATGGGGAGCAATGTATCATAGAGGACGTCATCAGCACCAATGGAAGTCACGCAGCATTCAGGGGTCAGTGCCAAAGCTGACGACAGAGTACGAGCGACAGAGAGAGATCCTGGGTGTGACTAAGACACTCTGACCATGGAAAAACAGTGTGTGTCCTCCTTTCCTCCTCCATAATAACACAAACACGCGAGTCACACGGCCTGTTTGAGCGGAAACGCTCGCCTTGATAACGTTATGTAAATTTCTCCACCACAGTTCAACCAGTTGAGCTTTAACCTCTGGCTTTTTTACGTTTAAAGCATGTCAATACCATAATCCAGCCTCTTAAACATTTGCTCTGCGATGGCCCCCGTCTTTTCCACTTGGATTTCTGCGCCTGTGTGTCTGTGTGTGAGGAGATTGTATACACACAGGTCCTTTTAATTTGTTTGATGTCCCCTCCCATCTGCCTCGTGGGTTTCCATTCCGACTCACAGGCTGCTTCTTTCTAGGAAACAGTGGGTGTTTTGGTCTGATGTTTACCATCGGGCCTCAGTGGAGCGTGCAGACTGAAGACAGAGGGATGACAGTCACCTTTTCCAGGGTGTTTCTGTACGTATGGAGACATTATGACTGCATGTGTCTGACCTTGGGAAGGGGGCAAACTGTGAGCATGAAGGTCAGGATGAAACACAAACCCATTTTTGTGACATAAAAAGTTTGAGTCCTTGTCTCACTGTCTCCAAATGCTATTGTTGTTACATCTTCACAGTGTCAATTTATAGGCCTGTAGTGAAGCATTTTTATAACAACATTGTCTTTTTCTTCTTTCCTTTGAAAGTTGTGGTTTTAATCTATTTTCTTGTGTTTTATTGACTGTGCTTTGTCTTTTTTGGGCTTCCTATCTGCAACTTTGCATCTTTGCTGCTGCCTGTCTTCGCCATGGGACTGACCCGGTTAATTAAAAGTTAAATTTAAAGGTCCCCTATTCTGCTCCTTTTCTGCAGTTTAATATGGATCATTGATGTCTTCATGAAATGGTAGTCATATGTTTTGGTCCAAAAAGCCAATAAATCAAGCACAGCAGCATTGTTTCCAGGCTCTCATCAGCCACCGCTGATACCGCCCCGCTCTTCGCGTCACTGAGAGCGGCGCCACAAGCTCTAAGAGCACAATGTTTAAAAAACAGCGAAGCTCGTTTACCGTAACATTACAGGCTAAAACAACAGGCTAACCGCAGCTAAAGTTAGCATCCTGAAGCTAACACAGTGACAGGGGGACACTGAGGAAAAGCTCTTACATCTGCTCCACAGCACACAGCATTTAAAATACTCACATTTCCAGGGTCCCAGGTTTGTTGGCGGATGGTTGGTAATGCGTCTGGATTCAGGACCAGTCTATTGGCTAGCCCTCTGTTGTACTGTCCAAAGTTGGAAAAGCAGTCGGCCGTGAAGTGACTAGCACACACATGCACAGTTTTACTGAGTGTAGCTGGCACATTTCCTTGATAAATGAACTCTAGCCACTTAGTCTTGTCTTCTTCAGAGATGGGAAGCTTGTGCATGGAACTATGTGGCTGTTAACAGCCAAAAACAGAGCAGTGATGGCCCTTCAACTTTTGCATTTGGGGTTAGGGGTATCTAATCCGGTGGACCAATCAGGTCAGACTTGCTCCTGATTGGTCAAAAAAGGGAATCACTGAAGTCGGCAAATCCCGGAAATTCCAAACAGCTTGTTTTAGGTCAGGAATTTACATTAACAAGCTCTACTAAGTGCAGATTTTGTCATTAAATATCACATTTTGTGGGCTGAGAGGAAAGCCAAAGACCCACAAATTTCACTGAAAGACTTAATGAAGTGATTTTTGCATAATATGGGACCTTTAAAACAAAAATAACACTAAGAGTAAAAGATATAAAAATACCCTTTGTATTTGCACACACAGTCAATAAATCACATTCTGGCTTTAATATCCAAAGCTCTGCTCTAAAGGTTTTGAGTGTTTGGATCCATGTGGGATCATCTGACTTGTCTCAGTCCAGTTCCTCTGACTGATCAGATTTGTTCCTGAAATAAAAATAATCAAAGGGAAGCCTGGATCTAAATCTAGACAGGCCCTCAGGTGTTGTGGGTAAACTGGTTTTTGTTCTGAGTGTGTACAGAAGGATAGTTGGACAGGTTTTGTTTGAATTTCAGGTCCAGATTAAGGAACCCTGCGCGCTCCCTTCCCTCCCCTCCCCCTATTTATTTTTCCATCTCTCCTGCCTAAATGATGTCAATGGAAGCAGAGCTATTGTGCTATTTATAGAAACCCCTCTCCACACACACACACCACTACACACACACACTCTACACTGCCTACCCCACACACAACACCAACCATCCTTAGCATCACATGCCCGGCTGGGAGCTCTGCTGCACACAATAAACCACCTCAAGAGAAGAATCCGCATGAATCGGGCCTGAATATTTATGAACGGCTTTGTCACATGTGCTCCATGAGAGCACGCGCATGCGCACGCACCCCTTGCCCCATCACCCCCCTCCCTCCTCCCTGTTAATATGTGTACTGTATGTGTTTGCTCTCCATGCCTGGTTATTGCGCGCGGAGTCGCACTTCCCTCTGCAGGAGGAGGAGAAGAGAAAAAGCTCAGAGACCCCATTGAGAGGGACAGGAGCTTCTTCATTCACTCACTCAGTGCAGTCATTCATTCATTCATCACTTCTTCCCCCACTCACTCATTCACACAATTCCTCCCACTGAGTTTGTGAATGGAAGACAAACGGGGTGAATGTGGGAAGCCACCTGTGCTGTTTCTGCTCTGTTTGCTGCTGTTTATAGATTGTTTTGCTTTTTGTTTCCTCTTATACAGTTGGAGTCACCAACTTGAGCGCGCGCGCGTGTCTCAGTGGGTGTATGAAACAAGTCTAAGGGGACAGTAGTGTACACAGTGTTCCCTGGGTATGAGTTTTGGGAGCTCTATAGACCAAATAACATCCTCCCCCCTCTCCCTCTTTCCCTTTTCTCCCTCCACGACTCGTTCCGTCTCTTGACATTCACATGCTATATTACGTAACACAGTTGTGGTTGGTGAGGAGGGGGGTTGGAGTTGAAAGCTAGGGGGAGTGGTTGAGGAGGGGGGGGTGTTTTAAGTCTTCTGTCACAAATAAACGCACGGTTTGCTGCACAGGCGCCTTTGATTGAGAAAAACTCACGAGGTCCGTTTTTGAGGCTGTCTTCTATTTCTGAAAGGCGGCTGTGATATAAATAACCCCACCCCCTTCTGAAATCCACATCCACTCTCATCCACACTCTGAGAATCGCGTAAATATCCAACAGGAGACCGGTAGATACATCTGATCATCGTGAATCGATGGTCTGATGCACCACACTAAGGGGATTCTTTGGATCCCCTTCTTTGGACACAGGGTGTCTTTGGTGTTTATGGTGATTTTGTGTACATCCACGGCGGTCACACGTGCAGCAGCCGCTTCCCTGCACTCCTGCTGAAGTTGACATGTTAACACTCACTGGCTGCTATATTTAGCCCAGCCTCACAGTGCTGTTACTATTCCCAGCATCGTACATGAGGGGGCGGATGGTGCAGTTTTTTTTTTTTTTATAATACACGGTAAGTAAAAGTTCTCACATCACGACTGATGTTATATCATGTATCTGCTTTTATTAGCTGCTGATCCAGATGCTCAACCAGCTCAGTAGCTGATAACACTGGATTCATCAGTCCTTGAGTAAAGCAACACTAGTGTAGCTGACCATGACCTTTGACCTCTGAGTGGAGTGTGAGAATAACAGCTTTTATCACATCTGAAATCATATAAAAATATAATATCATTAAAATTCTGAAGATATCCATGCATTAAACTCACACTTCATGCACCAGTTTCTCAAAAGCTACACTACAGCTTCTTAACGTGTTTCCCTGCAATCCCTATGGACTAAAAGAAATGCTGCAGAGTGATGAAATTCATTGTTCTAAAAGTTTTTTTTTGTCAAGAATATCTCTCCTTAGATATGTTTTTGGTAGGTTTTGGAAAACAGGGCTCATGTAAAGATGCCTGTCTGATTCCTGAAGGTTTTCAGCACCGCGGTCAGCTCCACCAACATTTTCCCCCCTCCAGATTCTGTTGATTTGTAAGCTTGATCTTTCCTTACGACTTATTTTTTCAGGGGTGCACCTATCACAATTTTCTTTCCAATCACTGATCTTAAAAAAGTCTGACCTACTGATTCCAATTTGGGCCGATACTGATTTTTATTTTTTATAACTTACCGCACAAACCTTCAATGTTCCAATCTTATTTTATTGAAATTCATTGAAAAATACCTGTGAAACAATAATTCTTTAAGTTTTAACTTTAACAATCAAGTAAGTCCAACAATGGCTGGCCGTCAGACCTAAGGACGGGTACCTTTCACATTTGAAAGGTTATGGTACTGTTCCCCGGTACCTGGCAATTGGTACCAGTACTCAACCAATTTTCAGTACTTTTTTGTGTTTATGTGGTAAAAAATATAAATTTGTTCAATAATCAAATCTCAAATTTTATCAATTTAACACATTTATTCTTCAATATATAACCTTGCAATGCTGTGTTCATGTCCAGCATGGAAAATTGCCTACTCTGCCACTCCCTCACAGTCACAAGGATGCGTTTAGGTACTAAACAAGGTACCTTGTGATTTTACATGAATCAGTACCCGGTACTTTTGACAGAATTTGGTCTGTCCCCATAAAAGTACCTAATTCGGTACCCATCCCTAGTCAGACCTTCCTGGAGGTATAAAAGATCAGTTTCATATGTAAGGATGAGCCGATCACTGATCCCCCAAAATTAAGGGAATGTGCACCGACTGATTGGTGCGTCTACTCATTTTACATTTCCAGATAAAATCCCTCAAGAGGAATCAAGAGGTCAAGGAGAGATGCATAGCACGAGCCACATTTTTGCAAAACCACAACAAAAGTGGTGCAAAGTGAAACTACAGCTGCACTTTCACCTTTCAAACTTTTGGTACTCAAAAAACACAGGCGAACAATTAACTGACAGAAAAATCTCTTTCCACTTTGTAAAACTTGGTTCACACCACTAAAGATTGGATCTTTAAATAGCAAAAGTTGATTTTTGCCACACATGGTGGTGAGTTTGAACATCCCTTCACATGGATACCACCTCTGGATCATCTGTCCGAGTTAAGAGGTTTGTTGCTTTTGTAAACACAGCTGATTGGCAACTTCAAGCCTCCATACTTCTTGTCATTATAAGATCCTGAGAAACCTAAGTGGCTATTTTGGCAGCTATGTAATGGTCAGTGAAGACAGCTCAGCATCCAGAGAAACCATGAGTTGTTAAACTTTGATAAAAAAAAAAATTAGGATTCATTTGTATGGTTAAGACTCAGGTGCTGCTCCAATTTTGTGTACACTGCCAAAAACGTTAGGATAAAATGTTGGAATAAGCTGTAAAATTTGAATTTTGAGGATCACTATCAAGTAATTTCTGTGTTTAATAGGTGCTTTGACATAAACCTTGTATCTGCAATGCTAATGTTTAGATGTTTGAGATAGAGAAGCAAGAAGTCAGTAGTTTGCTGTTAAACCGCTGCAACAATTGTTTTGTGTGTAATCTGCATGTTGTTTAGAAAAAAGTATCATCCTTTTGGGAAATTTTTGGTGGATTTTGGAAAATGGAGCAGTTTTTCCACCAACAGTCAGTAGCAACTTCCAAGTGGACAAACCTCAACAACAAATCACTCATTTTTTTGGCTAAATCAACCCAATATAGACTCAAAAGGCACAAAAATCAGGCTTTAGCTGCTTTAAATGAAGTTAGTTTGCAGAAAAAAAGGCACCCATTCGTGCAGGTGTGGATTTAGCTCCAGGCCTCTTTGGTTGAGTATGAAGGCCTCATTTTCTGGTGAACAGCAGCCCCCTCCACTCTCAGAGGTTGATAATAAAGTGAGGAAAACCCATTGACGTCCACCAAGTGCTTCAGGACTATTGATTTACCTTCTTTACCTTCACTTCTGCTCTCACATGGACTCGTACAGTCGCTCCTTCCTCCTCTTTCTCTCACTAAGGGTCGTCTTCGCTTTCTCTCCCGCTGCTGCCGCCCACTCCTCCTCCACCACTTGATTATTTTCAGCTCCGTGTGTGTGTGTGTGTGTGTGAACGCATGTGCCAGGCATTGGCTGACTGGCTTGTTGGTTGGCTGGCTGGCTGGCGGGCTGGTTTGGGAAATACCTGGTCACGATCAATGACGAGAGGGTTTAGCTCGGGTACATAGCGCCCTCTACTGTCCTGAAACGAGAACTGAGACTTAGACCTTAAACGCATCATGATGTCTGTGCCAAAAAAACATACAGTATCTTTTACAGAAATGCAGGAAATTAGCTTAAATGGATTAAACAGAGACGGTGATATGGATAAATAAGTTTCGCTAACATTAAGTATCACATGATTTTTTAATATTCAGACACAATAAGAAACAAAACTGTGCGAATATTGTACAAAACTGGTGTAAAATTAGGACTACTTCAGCCGCAAACAATCTAAAAAAATTATTCAATGTACAATTTAAACAGTATCTGATAAAACAGACTATGGATTGCTAAATATTGTTATTTAACATCTATTTTTCATTTTTAACATCCAGATTATTTCAAATCTTGGCCGGATCTCAGTGTCCCTCCACTTGCCTTAACCCGTGCAGGAAAACAAAGAGAGACAAAAAGACATCATGAAAGCTTTAAGTGACTCTTTTTGCTTGGGATAAAAATAGATCTGGTTGCTTTGCGAGGAAAACCCTGGTCTCTACTGCCCCCTAGAGGGGAGACACTGTCACAACATGGAGCTTTATATGGATGGAATTCCTTTATCTGCTATTTTCTGCAAGAAAAAAAGCAGATAAAGCAGAAATATTCAACAGCTGACTCCAAAAACTCATCACATCTAAAAGATGATTTCAATTGCACCTTTTTAACTAAAAAAAACAGGTAACCAAATTATTTTTAAGTAAAAACCAGCACCAGGTTATTCTTGAGTAGACTTTTCAAAATAAAAGCGTGACTACATTGCAGTCTGGTACCAAAAGCACTAATTATCTGCTTTTTCAGATGGGTCTCTTTTCTGTCCATGTTAGAGGAGCTTCCGTTTGGCAGTTTGTGCATCGCTGCCACAGTCGATTCAGAAAAATTGAGCCTAAGCGCCCCTCCTCCTCCAGAGCAGCCACCTACACACACCAGCGCACACGTGTCTCCACATGCAGATCTGTAACACCCACTGAGAGCGCCCTTTCCCTCTGTGCTGGTGCGTGTGTGTGTGTGTGTGAATGTCTTCTATCCTTATGAGAGCCGGATATAAACCTTTATGGCTTCGTTTTTTTCAATGCAATATATGAATAGGATGGATTAGATTGGTTTGTGCGAGGATAAAGCTGCAGTTTCCTGCTAGTTACTTCAAGATAGCAACATAAAAACAAGGTTTAGACCAATGCAGGTTTAGTTTGAGACCTATCAGTAACATTCCCCTCTGGTGTTGCAAATAAGAAAGATTTAAAGAGCATATTTTAACATAAGCTTTTCCAGAATAGTAGTTAAGTGTAAAGAAATCGCAAATAGCCAGGGAATGAAAGCTAAGATCTGGTCTAAGTGTAAATTTCACGTGAATTCCTTTAAATGAGTGAAGTCGAGCAAAGTTTTCTCACGAGTATCATCAACAATGTGTGCAGGAAAATGTGAATGACTGAAAAAGAGAGCTCCCACCACCAGCGAGTGTAAATAAAACGTGAACTAAACATGGCAGAGACTATTTCTGGCCGCGTCAATTATTGAGAGCCAGAATCTCCCCCCTCTCTACTTCAAAGCTGGCACACCCACTCAGACGTATACACACACACATACAGGACTGAGAGGAGGGGGGGATGTGGTGTTGATGCAGGCATGCAGACATCAGAGGAGTCATGTTTTTGTATTTGTGTGTATTCTAAATGTAGACGCCAGATTTTGTGCTTAATTTACCCGCTATTCATGCTGCTTTGGAACAGATATAGATGAAGAGGGGGAGAGGGATGACGGTGGAGTGGAAAGGATAAACGGGATGAATGGATGGGTGGGTGAATGAAAGCAGGCAGGGAGGGGGGAGGTGAGTTTAGGAAGGTTTCCAACGTGCAGGATGAACTCTGCAAAGAGAAACACAAACAGGTATAGGAGCGAGATTATCCGTAAGAAAAGTTAAGGACGAAAGTTCATACTTCATACAAGTTTATGATAAAAATCCAATGAAACATCATTGATTCATACAAAGTAGCATAGTCATCCAATTCAACTGAAGCTCTAATAAAAAAGAAAACAAGATTAAATAAAAAGGTAGAAAGAAATGCATTCATCAACATGTTGCAAAACAAAAGGATCTTTATCTTTTCCTACAACAATCTGACAAAAATATTCATCAGTTACAACTTGGCAGTCTTTTGTTCCACAAAAATACACAATATTAAAAAATGAAGGGGGAGAACAAAAACATTTAGATTAATTTGAGCAAGCGCCGTGGTGGCGAGGATCATGGGGGGTAAATGTTAAAAAGTCTGAGGCCTTCAAAAAAAAAGCCAGGTGTCTGAGTGGAAAGATGTGGAGACCAGTTTAAAAAAAAAACAGAAGAGGAGGAGACAAATAGTCCATCTTGGGGAGGAAAAGATCTGGATGTAATGCAGTTCAATGAGCAGTGTGTACTGTGTGTGTCTGTGTTCATGTGTGTGTGAATGAGTGTGTTCTGTCTCAGTAGAGCCGGCCTCGGCTCCTGTTGCCTCTGCCTCCGAAGCCTCGTCCTCGGCCGCCCCTGAACCCGCCGCGCTGCTCTGTAGGCAGGAAAACAAAACATTCATTCAGGACATCCTCTACGAGGGTATCTGCAGGTTTCAGCAAGTCAAATTTAAGACTTTTTAATGCCACCTTGAATGAAATTTAATGTCAAAAATGCTGTGTATTGCAATCCGAACGAACATTGTCCAGTCAACCCTCAATAAATTTGCACTTACCCATAGTCCTGACTAGCTAGCATGCAGATACTTAAAACCACAGGGATCAAAGCAAAAACAAAAAAAGAAATTTTATTTTTTGGGGAATAAAACTGACACGTTTTTCTTTTTTGAAGCTAAAGATCTGGGCTGACAGCTTGCCTCTTTTCCAACAAATCTGACCTACAGTCAGCAGTACTCTCTGGAGAGCCGACTGCACATGCGCAGTACTCCTTTCTTTGAGGGACAAACGTAAACAAAGTCTTTGTCAGTTCAGAGGTCATTACAGCCACACAGCGCTGTCTGGAGTGACACAGACTGCAGCAGAGGACTATCTCGGAGCGGACCATGATGGAATATTGGTGAAAAACACGATTTTTTGGACGATTAATGCAGTTTTAGGAGCAGCGCTGTCTATGCCCTGATGGATCCCATTATATGGACGTCCGCTGCACGATTTTGGATCTAAACATCTCAAGCACTGCTTGGATCAGGAAAGCCTTCTGGGTGAGTATTTTGTTCTATTTCATTCTATAAACAATGTAAAAGCTGTATAAACCAAACTTATCCTTTAAAAGGGGCATTTACAGCAGGAGGGAGCGCAGTGTTGTCAGTGGGGCACAGATTTATATAAGGCAACCAATTTTACTGTGACAGTTCCATCAGCCCTGACCTGGAAGAGATAGCGAGTAGTTGCTCGTATGGCCCTCGTTCAATCTACTGGTGGTAATAAAAAGAACTCCGCTTAAATAGTAATATTTTGGTTGCTCTATTTGCAGTCAATCTAAAAGTAACGATCGTGGCGTTTCATTTGTAACTCTAGTTTAACTACTAATCTAGAAAGAGTAGTGCCGTTACACTACTCGTTCCTATCAAAAGTAATTAAACTACTTGTAACGTTCGTTACTTGTAGTTATGTACCCATCTCTGGTTATACAATGCTAAGTTTCGAAGCCTACAATGGACCTCTTCAAGCTATATGATATAGTTGATTTTTACCATCACATGGATTGACAGTTTTTACAGGAAGAAATATGTCTGATGGATTAATGTGCAATTATTTTTTTAAAGTTTGAACACTCAAAAGTTGAGGACAAATTTCTTCTGACAGCAGCATGTTTGGACTTAAAATGAAAACTACAACAGGGAAGAGTTTCACTCAAGTGGTGACCTCTGGTGTTGAAAAATAAGAGTGCCGAGAAATGTTTTGGTTTTGGAAAGATTTGGTACAACTGTCCCAATAACTGTTTTAAGGGAAACTTAATTCATAGCTCATCTATTTTGATTACATAGGGTTGAATATTGCACACATTTACAACCCTGCTGATCTGTCAATCCTGAAACTAAACCCATGCTGTCGGAGTTTATGGTTTGACCTGATATTAAAAGATGGATCCATTTGGGGTCCCAGAGAACTTCTTTTATCACAAACCTTTATGCTTTCCTCTGTTTTCTACATCAATATGCTGCAGCGAGTTAACCCTTTAAGACTTAGACTGGACCTGGAAGATTTTTTAAAAAGTCTAACTATTTATTCTTTGGTCTGTCAGAGTTAAATAACAAACAGTGCAGAGTGTCTCAAGCAACAGTTAAACATGCATAACAAAACACACTCAAAGTGTCACCAAGTGCTCCTCACCATAGTTAAAATTGCCAATGGTGGCGCTGTACTTGCCGCTGGGGGGGTTGTAGATTTGCCGTGCGTCCCTCCGGTGCTGAGGAGAGATCTGTTTTTTTGTGCTTCCACCTGATCCCATCTCCTCACCTGACGGACGCTTGCTCCTACAAACACAAGACACAGGTGGATGAAGAGGCTGCAGTGTGTTTCTCTGAGCTCGCTAAGCTTCTGTAGACATGATGATGCAGACTTACGCTACTGCCTCAGTCTTCTGGACCGGTTTCCAGGAGAGACTGACTGTGCTTTTGAAGGATGGGGGATTGTGGAAGAGATCCTGGGGAAAACAACACATACTTATTACTAACTCATCAGACAGGACTTTTTGCAGCAAGCAATTCTTCTCCAGTCACTTCCTGTTTACCTTGATGAGTACGTTGATGTTGTTTGTGATCTTGAGGGCCACCACTTTGATCTTGTTCTGGTTGTGAACAAAAGAAAAGTCAGTCTTTTACATCAATAAACTCCAAAACAAGTAATATAGAAACAAATTTTTGTTACTTTAATGTTATTTTAATTTTTAACAGTGACATTACCTCTTCTGTCTTCAGAGCATCTCCCGTCTTGCCTTGCAGAGCTACTCGCAGCTGTCTGATGTAAACTTGGAGGCCTCTGGCAAAGTACTGTAACCTGTTGTGATGAGAAAAGCGAGCAGTTTAGGAAACAAACTAAACTTCAATACAGGCTTATTCATCCAACCACGAGTGCTCCTTTTCTTTTTCTTTTTTTCACCTGATCTTGAAGTCTTTGAGGCGTTCTGCATCCACTTTGTCGATGAGGAAGTCTGGAAGCTTCTTGCCCAGTTGGTGGAAGCCGAAGAGGAGACACTCCACGTAGCTGAACTGCAGTTTGGGCTCCTCGTTTGCTGGGTTTTCTCCGTTTTCCACCTCCTCTGGTGGCAGAGGCATGTACTCCTACACACAGACGCATTATGTGAGCATTTTATCATTTTTCAGTTTTGCTTTGATAGAAATAAACCTTTTAGGAGTAAAAAAATATAACTCATTGCAGTAGTTTTGACGTTAAATATCAGACACCATCAGCCAGTTGGACTAAGGAGAGTAAATAATTCATCCAACAAGCCGCTATTGAAGCGCTTTTAGCCAGGAAATCAATCATTTCACAGGCTAAATGCCCAAAGCTGAAACAATATGAATACAAAGCAAAAAAAAAAAAAAAAAAGCCTGAGAAAATGCTGATTTTAGGGCTCGTTTTTCTCTCCGTCCAACGGGACAACAGGTTCTCTTACCAGCAGCTTGATGAACAGCATGTTGAGATTGGCCTCCAGCTTCTCCATGTCTCCACAGAACGGACTCATCTCAGCCAGCAGCTTCAGCACCTACACACACACACACAGACACACACACGATGCTGAGCAGATCCCCTCACACAGTGTAATGTGTATTGCTAATGAGAAACAGTGTTGCGTGGTGCAGACTAACGACCCATTAACAACGTGCAGTTGGCTGACACCTCTGACAGGTGGCTGCCACGCTGACTTTGTTTACTAAAAGCGGCGCTCACCAAATGTCAGACATCAGGACGATCGACCTCACACCAACAATCATATTGGCCTCCAGGAACGGAGTCTTCAGATCACTAACTCCAACATTTTTACCCCACTTTAATTTAATTATTCCCAAACCATAAGTTTAAAAGATGCTCCAAAAAGTATGACTGGAATATTGAACAATTAGTATGTTTGTGGTGTCGCCTACATTTAAAACTTATGGAACTTGTAGTTAAGAATCACCAGTGGTTTAGTTTGAGAGATGGGTCAAAATACTACAAAAGTCATGAGCAGAGGCCGTCCAAAGAACTGAGTGTTAAAATAAAACCCAAATTCTCAGATTGTCAAGGGAGAATTTTTGCCATCTGATCATTAATTTTTTGCTCTTTGTCAATTAACTGTCTTTGGGGTTTGTTTTGTTAGAAATTGCTGAGAAATAAAGTTATTTTTTAATTCAAATAAGCTCCTAGTCCTTAACCTTGTTGGTATCCATTAGGGCTGGGATGATTTGCTATCCTCGCAATTCAATTCTACCACCATTTTTAAAGTGTTGATTTGATTTAGATTCTTCAAAAGTTACGATTTTTAGTTTGTTTTTAACACCAAACCATGTGAAAAAGTTAAATAATAATGATACTGTCTACAGACTGTATCAGGAGCCTTACTTTTCCATAAAATACACATAGTGTAAGTCAGAGAAATACATGTCACCCTCTGATGGTAACTTTTTTCCAATCCAGTTTATAAACAAAGACTGAAACAAAGAATTTTTGGGGAAAAAAAAAGATTTTTTGACAAGGAATCTTGATTTTGATATTGTCAAACAAAAAAATCTGATCATATCCATCATAGTAGTTCAGAGTAATTCAAGCCGTTCTTATGACTTGCGCTGGAAGTCACTTTTAGATCACCTATGAAAAAACCTGACCTCTTTTACCTGCGGTTTCTCCACATTAACGCTTTTCTGGTCCTTCAATCACTGAAAGTGTTCTAACATTTCAAGTCCCACCAACATTAAAAGGAACACTTACCTCGAGCTGAATGTCGAGTTCAGCCACAGGACTCGTCAGGGCGCTGAGGTTGGGCAGGACATGTTCGCAGAAGTACGTCACAAAACGCGTGGAATGCACATTTTTCTGCAGGAAGGAAAGAAAAAATATGAAAATTCAACATTTATGTGTTACTTGTCATAAACGTTAGCCTTTTACATGATTTTAGCACGACACACTCCTAGGGATGGGTACCAAATTTGGTTCTTTTACAGGTACCGACCGAATTCTGTCAAAAGTACCAAGTACTTATACATGTAGAATCAAAAGGTACCATGTTTAGGTACCTAAATGCATCATGGGACTGTGAGGGAGTTGAAGAGTAGGTGATTTTCCATGCTGGACATGAACGTAGCATTGCAAGGTTATATATTGAAGAGTAAATATGTTTAAATGAAAAAAAAAAGAAAAAAGTTTTTATCTAAAATAAATTTATATTTTTTGCCTCATTAACACATAAAAGTACTAAGTAAAAGTAAAAAGTGGGCATCGATACCGCATCGTTTCAAATGTGAATAGTACCCAACCATACACACTCCTTAGTTTGTCACTCGGTTCATAGCTGAATACTTGTACTCACTGAGAACAGGGGCAAAGCCTGACGCGTGCACTGCAGCAGGCGGTCTACAGTATCAGGGTCAGCTGGGTTGAGAGCCTGCTCCAGGAAAGCTTGCTCCACCACCAGCTCCACCAGCTGCTGCCGTCCGTTTACTGTCTGCAAAACTCGTAGGCCCGACACGAGGCGCATCAACAGCACAAACTCCTCCCCCGTCACATCCTCCAGCACCTGAGGATGCAGCAGAACATTCAGATGGTGCAGAAACATGCGTAGCAGTCAAACATTACAGTTTCACTCCATCTTACCTTACGCACAACATGTCGCAAATTACCTCTGTCACATTTAGCAGTGATCCAAGATCATTCATCAGCTCTAAACTGTTCGCTTACCTTCTTTGTCTCTGCGAACACGTACTCCTCCACCTCCTTTGTCATGACCTCCTCTGGCAGCGTCTTCAGTTTAGTTGACAGAAACTTGATGGCCCTTTCCCTCACGATGTCCTCACCCTGCAGGATCTGAGAGAAGAGGCCTCCCAGCGTACCTGAAGACAAAAGAGAAGGAACAAAACCTTAAGAGACATGAAACAAGCTGGAGTGATTGATCTTAAAAATTGATTCATGATGATGTTTTTTTGTAAAGGCAAGTAAAAGATTTCTGAATATGAACATGAGTGCTGACTTTATGAAAGTTTTTTGTGTTTCTCTTTCTGCACAACTTAAAAAAAAGCTGAAGTCAATTCACACTCACCTTTAGCGTCTATCTTGAAGATAGAAACCAGTGCTGCGTTGACCTGGTTGAACTCTGCTGTGTCATCTGAAAGCAGAAATTAAAACCATTTGAGACGTCATTGTGTTGAATTTTCCGTCATTTCTCATCATAAAACCAAAAATCATGACATCTTTATGAAGTGATTGTCCTGAGGGATCTCATACCTGTCTGCAGGAGCTGAGTGAGAATATCGGCGACTCTGAGGATGTTCTCTCCTGTTGCAAACCGTGGGAGCTCCTTGATCGCCTGTCGTCGAATCTGGAGAAGAATAAGTTGAAAAATCATAAAGACATAAGTGATTAAGATGAAATACTGACATGAAACAATCTGATCAAGAGGAAACTGTATCACTTAAACACAGAGTGATGGCAAGTTCAATCCCAGAGATACACACCGACACATCCTCGTCTTCACAAAGATCAAGCTGAGCATTAATGGCTGCGTCGGCCAGCTCTGGAAAGTTGCTGAAGAACTTGGGGATAAACTGCGCTGCCAGGCGCTTCTCCTTTGGTCCTCCCTTCACGCCATCCAAGATGACTTGGTAAGCATCTTTGTGCTGCAGAGAAACAGTAAGAAAAAACAAAACAAGATAAATTAATAAAAACCTACAGCATAAACAACAGCAGAATTAAGTGGAGTCTCATGGTGGTGATGGTGCAGGGTCCAAATTAAAAGGGAGTTTGGTCCAAAGCTCTCCAATGAAACACTGTGTATAGCTTATGCTTCTAATTATATAAAACCTAGTGCCTTTGAGTTTATAAAGACAACGTCTTGTGGAAGACATGATCAGATTACTAGCGTGTTTGATCACGCTCACTTAATAGATCTGCGCATACAATGAGCACTTTACAAGTCAACTTAATTTAAAGAGTTTAGAAAAGAAACCATCAGAGTGTTAAAATGATATGCTTTATGGTCAGTGTTGCTGTAGAGGAACTTGAAGGTCTTAGGTTACAAAACTAAATGTCATTGTCAGGAAATCTTCTATCCATGTTGCATTCTGTTTCAACTTATGTCGTCAATCTGTCTCTTACAAATCCCAAAACACTACCAAGTATCAAGAAGTACATATTTTTGGTGTCCTTTGATATTTTTAAAAATCTCTTTCTAATGATTACATACTTCACTGTTGAGGATCCATCGTTTGTTTTGACTTATTTGCATTCAATGAGGCTTATTTTTAATGCAACAAACATTTGGTTCTTACGTTATTTTGAATTTCTAGACAACTCTTTATTGAATACACACATATACATGTAAAGCATGATTGGTTAATGCGAGACAATAAATAAAATAAATGAATGAATCTTCCAGACTCACGTTGAACATAGTTTCAAATGCATTCCCATGAGAACAAAACTAAGACTCGGGTTTGATTTGTATCATAGGAAGAACCCACAGAACTAGCTAATCCAGCCAGTTTACTGGCATGTTAGTGTTTATAGGCGTTCCAGACATAATATAACATTTGAGTGTGAGAAAATATGTTTCTTCTCAATTTACTACCCAAATTACTCGATTAAAAAGGACTAAATACAGCAGTGAAACCAATTAAATTTTAGATATGGTGCAAGAATATATAAAGCTATATAATGTGGATTTTTCAGGAAGTCTCCAGGCTCATTGATGTAAACCGTCCACAAATAGCTTGTGTTGTGATTTGGCGCTTAAATATAGCTTGATTTAATTAAACTCTACCAAGGTGGTGTGTTTTCTGCCTCCACGAACGATCACCATGGTGAGGCCATTAACATCAGCCCGGTCACTGGTAGCTAGCGTTAGCTACAGTTAGCTTGACGCTATCCCAACAATATTAAAAAGCCCAAATAAGCAGGAGTGTGAGGAAAACTCAGCTGTTCAAAGGGGGAGTTAAGACTAAGGAGCAAATGCGGTAATATTCTGTCCATATCTACCTGACTGAGGTTGTCCTTTGCATCAGCAAGGATCCCGTAGCTCCGGTAGAGATCCTCGATAGTGACCGCCATCAGCGTGCCCGTCGCTCACAGATAAGACCGCCGATAAAACCACAGAAAGATCCTCTACCGGGTCACTTCCCTCGGTTTCAGGTGACTGCTACACAAACAACGCCGTATTTTCAGGATACTTGCTCTCAAGAGCGAGTATTGAAGATGAATATTCGAGAAGCCCGTGAATGATCCCCCTATGGCGTGTGTGCTAAAATGCTACGGAACAATGAATACGGTTCATGCGCCTGTTCAGCCAATCGCGTGTAGAGACACAACCCATGTGATCAGTAGCCCGCGCTAAAGTGATGCGCAGTAACACCAGTGCGTTGCTGGTGCGTTCAAGAGAGGAAATGAAGTTTCGTTTCGTATATTCACGATCAACTCGCTTTACTTTGGTATATCCAGGGAGGATTTCCGTTTATTTATCACCTTTTCAGTTATAGTTTTTTTCCCCATTCATAAAAGCTTTTTTCCTAATTATTTTTATGAATAAAACGCAATAGCTATCTAGCCTTAGAACATATAATGAATAAAAAAATGCTATTTTTTGAACGTATTGACAAAACCATTGCACAAAAATCAAAAACAACAACAACAAAAAAACAAAAAAAAACAAAACAAACATAAAAAAACAATCAATATCACGGACCATTAAGAACTTTAACAAATTACTCTGGTTTCTTTCACTCATATCTTTGACTGTTTTTTTTTATTTTTTTTAAATCCTGCTTAAGTTATGCACTGTTCTCAAATGCCTGATACACATATTATTTGTATTGCCACACATGGTTGTGAAATTGTATTTCAGCAAAGACAAAAAGTATGTTAAATTTAAAGTTTAAGCTATTTAAGAGTGATTTCTACAACCAATTTCTTACCTCTTTGAGGTCAATAGAAAAACAACCATTATTTTCATTTCTTTTTATGTATCTTATAACAAAAATCTTCAGCACTACAGTGGCCTTAAAACCCTTTTGGATAAACTGCTTTGTAAGAATGTTTCTCTTGGGGAAATTTGTGGATTAGAAAGGTTGTTTAAATAGTTACTTGGGGGGGGGGGGGGGGGGGGGGGGGGGTCTGTTCATCAAAAAACACAGTATTCACTTGTGTTTTTATTGTACATAATGTTAAACAAAAGTTAATCTGCTTGGACATCATTTCTTGATGATTACTTGACGTATTAAATTATATAATTGGCCATGTGACACTGAGTTAAGTGACTGTGTTTGACCTTGAGAGAAAATGAAAAATAACCCATCAGTAATCAGTGTCAATGTAAACACTTTTATTGAACTAGATAGTTGTAACAATAATTCTGTACAAGCAGTTTGCCCTTTGAATAAAATGGTTCTGGCATAAAACAAATTCTTTAAACACAAGGAAGCTCAAAGCTGGAACAAGACAGACAGCTTCACAGAAATCTGATTCCTGCTCCAAACTGGACCCCGTCACATATCCTAAAAGAGAGAAAGAGAAAGAGAATCAGATGAGATCAACACCAATGCAAAGATGTAATCAGATTCTTTCAAGGGTTCTTGAAAGTCACATGGGATTTTATCATGCATGTTAATATGACTACCGAAAACTTTCAGGTCTTGTGAAAGTGTCTGTTCATTAACTTCTTTACCTGTCTCCGCTCTGGACTCCCATGGGAATGCAGTAATTCAGTTCAAGCCTGGCAATGTTTCCCAAACGCAGTACAATGCCCAGTCCATATGACCAACGGATACATTCTGCAAGTTTCTTTAAATGTGCTTGTGGCCCCTCACCTGAGAAAGAGACCCAGCACACAGAAACAAAGTCTTATCCTAACTGTGAAACTCCTTCTAAATTCAAAGTAAGACTCTTTGAAAGTATAAACAGGTAAGAGGTCATCCATTAGGTGTTGCTTATGAAAATAACTCTGAACAGTCATATTTGTATTGTTTCTGTTCTGGACTACTCACCATAGTTGAGGTTACAAAGGTTGCCTGCGTTGAGGAAGAAGTGTGTCCTGAAGAGGTCGCCAAAGCCCCCTCGGCCTGGTCTGAAGGGGAGCGGCGTGTAAAGGTGGAGGCCTCCAGCCCAGTAGGCCTCCCCTCCCAAGTAGTCACCTGCCATACCAGTAATACCAGTACACAACCTTTAAATTAACCAACAAACTCCAGTCTGATCACCCAGCAGCTCAGCCAAGTGAATGTCTCACCTTCACTCTGTGGGCCCATACTGTACATGCTGAATCCCCTGATGCTGGTGGGACCACCCAGATAGAACCTGAGAGGTGTAAGAAAGACAAACACAACAAGAGGATCAGAAAACATGGTGTGGCTGAGAGGATTTTTAATAATACAGAAGATTTGCTGGTGATTGTAAATGTTTTCAAAATGACAGTTTTATGGTGAAAGATCTGACGTTTCCACAATGTGACGCATGCCTCCAACATACATTTACTGAAATGTCATATAATTCATTGTCTTAATGTGAGAGGATTTTTGCCGTCAGGTTGAATGAAACAACAATTTAAAAAACAACTGAAAAATTTATGAGCAGAAATTGAAACTGCATACACCTTGTCCCTTCTGATTGGAAAAACACTACAGTGTCTCCATATTGGCTCCTGTATCCCTTTCTTCTTGCAAAGAAGCCAACATCCTGATATCTACTCCTGATATCTAATTGCTCGTAATCTGGATTAGGTAATCTTGTAAAGGCTGTATCTGTATCAGGGTGATCCAGTCCAATGTTTCTTTGAAAAACAGTATGGAAATAGGATAGATTAGCTCATCCTAGAAGGCAAAAAGTGGGATTTCTTAATCTGCATGAGTCTAATCCAGATTAAATTTCTGGAACATATGGGTCCAGATTCTGTAGGCTGAAGTAGGAGTATACTGTACCTGTCTGCTATGCTTGTTGGTTTGTCACCTAAAGGGAGGAGTAGACCGCCCCACATGGAGGCAGAAAGCACCTGAGGAGTGAGATGGAAAAATGAAGTCAACATCAATTATTGCGCCCTTCAATTCGACTTGAGTGAAGTAAAACTGCATAAAGTTAACCTGGAGTGAGTGTAAATGAGATATATTGGTATAAGGCTGAAATATAAAGAGTTAAAACTCACCGAGTCCCAGAGAAGGGTTTTGTTGAGCTGGATCTCAAAGTCCTCTTTCAGGAAACTTGCGTCACCTCCAGTGTAACCAGCAAGTTCCTGCAAAACCAAAGAATATAAATTTATTCATATTGTTTTTAAATAATACAAAAAGTGCAAAGGCTTAGAGTTGAAGACAAACCTGATGGATCTTCAACAGGCCGCCTTTCTTAGGGAGGATGGAGGAGTTTCTGGTGTCAATGACCATTGAATGCTGGAAAAAAAAAGATCTCTTAGAAGAACATGCTCAGCACAAGTTTATTCCTCCAGCTGACAGACTCTCTTGCTATGCTAATGCCATAAAAAGAGATTTAAATAATTTTTTTGCAGACCGTTTTACAAGACAAATACCGAGAGTGAGGACTTGAGGGAATGGCCGCTCTCCTCCCGCACAGCAAATGAGGCGGTGCGAGCCAGACAGCCCAGCTCTCTCCACACTCCTTCCCATTTTAAGGTCTGGCTGGTCTTCCATACTGGGAACTGTGGTAAAAAGTAACAAGAAGACACCAGTTTCACATCATCTGTATAATTTTATGCAGTGACTGACAAGTAGCATGATAAAGAGTGACCGTTGTCCAGTGGTCCTACAACAGAGAGATGTATTGTTTCTGTGGGAGCATGTGGAAGGCTTCTTCTGTTATCCACTCAGATATGTCAATAACGATGGTCAGCCCGAATACAGAACTTAGCCCCAGAAAACAGACTTTGTACGTCCTAAAAACATATTTAATCACCCATTTTTTTCAGTTTGGGTAATATACATTCTTATTTCTTAGTTCCCTTAACCCAGGGTATCTGCAGATTTCAGCAAGTCAAATTTACGACCTTTTAGTCTTTTTAATACCTCCTTGAATTAAATCTAAGGCTGAAAATGCAATAAATATAAGCAATGATTGAGGGATTTTGCTGTATTGCAATCCAAAACTGACATCATCCAGCCAACCTGGATGAAAGCCTAAATAAATTTGCACTAACCTATAGACCTATAGTCGCAGACTGGCTAACAAGCATGCAGATAATTAAAATCACAGGGGTTAAAGCAAAAAAAAAAAAAAATATATATATATATATAGACTGAAAGCTGTATCTTAAAGAAAGAAAACTACAGAGGTGTTTTTTTTAATTCCAGGAATTGAACTGACACATTTTTTCATTTTTAAAGCTTAAGATCTGGGCTGAAAGATATGAGCTTAACTCTATTTTAATTTAATAAAGATATAAAATATAAATATACAATATAAAAAGTTAAAAATATTTTTTTAAAAACTTTATTTATGTATTTATTTGTATTTTGTCCTTCTTTTCTTTTCTATTCCTACTTTTTCTTTTTTCTTTTGTTTTCCCTTTTTATTTATTTATTTATTTTATTTATTTATTTTACTTATTTATTTATTTATTTTATTGGGTTGGGGGGGGGGGGTGTAGGTTAAAAAGGAAAACTGTACAGGTCAACTCACCACTGTTATTGTATCAGGATAGACATTTCTGTTGTCTTGTATTTTGTTTTATTGGAAAATAAAATTGTTTTTTCCCACAAAAAATAAATAAATAAATAAACAAATAAACTTTACTAGTCCTGCTCCACAAAATTTAAGACCTCTGGCTAATGTATTTAAGACCAGCATTCAACATTTTCAATTAATTTAAGACATTTTGAAGCTTTAATTGTAGATAAATGAATTTAAGACTTTTTAAGTGGGAACAAAAAGATCAGCCACATTTTTTTAGAAACAAAATTTTAAATTGCAGTACATGTGAGAACATATTCAGGGAGACAGAAACGAGTACTTACGCTGACTTCTGCAGAGACGCCTCGATCTGTTTCCCTCAGTGAGCTCCAGGGAAACTGACCGGTGACTTTATACAGGTTGAGGGAAATACTGATGGTGGAAAATGAAAAAGAAAAGTAAACCATCTTTTCTACATAGCAGATAAATTTGAAACAAATTTTAGCTGAAGAGACTGGTATCAATTTTTTAAAGTTGTTTGTATCGTACTTGCGTTCGAAGCATCCTGGCTGGGGTTTGAAGAAAGACAGGCCGTACGATGTTTCTTTGGTGCCGTATGAGAACTGGAAGGTTAATTTCTCTGCCCGACCAAGTACGTTGGGTAACTTCAGGCCCAGTACCTGACATGAAAATGAAAAGGGTGAGAGAAGAAAGGTAACAGATAAAAACCACCTCATATGTGTAAAGAACTTAAAAAACCATTTTGGTCAGGCAGATGATGATAAGCAGCACCAAAGCACTTGCCATGCTTCCTTCATTGTTTCCAACCATGGTGTTGTAGCTGCCTGTGAGTCGTCTGAGCTCCGTGACTTCAAACGTCACATCAAGGCCGTTAGGAAGAGCGCCTTCGCCTGCAGAAAAAACATAGAACACCTCAATGAATACATGTTAAGATATAAACAATGAGGTGATGTCTGTAAAACCCAACCATTACAGACACATGGCTAGAATCTGGGTTTTCAGTTTGAAGATGTGATCATTTAACTTGACTGGGAGTACCTCGTGATGTGTCAATGACAACTTCAACTTTTCTGAAGATGCCAAGACGCAGAAGCTTCTGTCGGGCTTCGTGTGATTTACGCATCACCTGCAGAATGAACGCAAGAGACAGAAGCTCACACACCTTCATCAAACAAGCACACATTGGTGCAGCTGTTTTTAATTGCACTTACATCAATCAAATTCTTTGCCCGGAAAACTTCTGCGATTTCATAAGTCAGCAGGTCCTCTTTGGTTCGACCGAGGCCATCTATGTGTACCCGCTGAACTATGACCTAAAATACAAGAGTGACAACACAAAGAGAACTCAGAGACAAGTTGATGTAAGGTACAGATTTCTGGTCTTTCAGGTTTCGTTCATGTCTTACATCCTTGTTCTCAAGAACTTCTTGCTTTGGCTCCTGCTCAATTTCTGGGACCTCGATATCGTCGGCTTGAACCCCAAGCTCTGGCCCCCGCATGGGCAGAGGGTCCAGGCTCTGCAACAAAAAAGAAAATTAAGAATCATGACAGACTATGGTGCAAGTCATCCTATCCCCTCCTCTTCCTTTTATACTGTCTTATGGGAAAAAAGACAAATAGGGTGCTCTGAAAATTTGTTCAAAAACTAAGAAAGGATAAAGACGAACAAAAAACACTAAATATTAATGGGGACAAAGTTCTGTCAACAGTTCAAAATAAATCTTACACCATCACTTCCCTCATAGTTTACATATTCAGTGTTCTCATGCTTAATCTCATCTGATAGTGTGGCTATTCTTGGAGGAGATTAGCTGCAAGCCAGGCCTTGCAAAAATGTCCTAAATAGTTTCTCAGTTAATCCTTGATTTCAGAAAAAAAAGATGCAGATCACCTCCTCACAGTCCAAAAGGGACGTTTCAAACATCATGCACATTTCTGCACATAAGCAGGGGTGTAGCTACAATTAGGCAAACACAGGCAGTTGCCTGGGGCCCCAAAATTCTCAGGGGCCCCCAAAGCATCTCTTAAAAACTGATTTATGAAGTTCTCTTCAATTGAAAGCATTTCTTTTTTCTAAATCGAACTTCACATGCTTCAAACTACATCAAAAGGCTTAATCTTTAATGATGGTTTTTGGTACTCCCCCTCCCTTCTTATTCAATGGGCTATTCCATGTTACAACACTCCTGGAAATTTGATTCAGGAAGAAAGTGGCAAAAAACACTTTTTTCCCCATTTTTTTTTCTTATTTTCAACCAAGTCGGAAATAAAAACAATGTTGCTCTGAGATCTGAGATAAACATATAAGACTGTTGGGATTTTAAGGACTTTATCTAGCCCAGGAAACAGGATAATTTCCTCAAAAACAAACCTTTTGAGTTGCTGATAAACATTATTGTACAAAGAGGAAGATGAGTTACAAGGACATGGAGGGCCCCATTGACTGGGTTTGCCTTGGGCCCCCAAATACGCCCTTACACATAAGGTAAAGCTCAACCAGGTGATGATAGTGGAGAGGAAAAAAACAACATTTTAATTAACTTTTTGTTTTATTATAAGCCAACCTGTATCTGTCTTCCCAACTTTTAATTTTGTTAAAAAGTGCAGACTTTTTTTTTTTAATCATCTTTATAATAATTGAAAAGTATTGTTTAATTATTATTAATGGATTTTAAAGGAAGTGATTGTAGCTAAGGATAAGTGCTAGTCTGGTATATCCTTTGAGCTTTTACAACTGTATGCATTATTTATTCAACCAGCAACTTCAAAAGCTCTATGTATTTCTACACATATGTTTCTGGTATGTAATGTTATGTGTTCTCTACAATGTATGGATATTTATCTTCTATAGTTCTTATTTGCATTTTCAACCAATCCTGTTATTAATTAGTTTATGATACCTTTATCATAATTGTCTTTCTTCCAGTTTTGACTGTGTCTAGTTTCAATTGCAGGTCCTGCTACAACACCACAATGTCCCAGATAGGAATCATTGAAGCTAGTGTAATTTTCGACATTTCTAAATGATATTCTGGGATTTTATTTTCTAATACAAGGAAATGAATCTTCTTGTCCTATCAAAAAAACAAAAACAAATAATCAATATAGAGCCTTAGCTAATAAAACTGGTGTAACACTACTGAGAACACAGACTGCAGCACGTTATTAATGAGCTGTTGTCAAAGTCTGCTGCATGCTACAGTCAAAGGAAGCACCAAGAGCAGCGTGTTGGTGTCAGCTCGTATGTAAAATACATACTAGGAAGTGTTTTCCGTTTATAATGTGAACTTAAATTAGGGCTACTGTAAAGTAGCTCAGCTTTATTACAGACCTATGAGTCTGAGCCTCTCTACACCTTGTTGAACGAACACTAAGGGCCTTTTCTTTCTAACAGCTCACAGTCAGATATTCCACTGGACACACAGAGAGGTCAAAGTCCGAGTTAAACGGTCATCAGACTTTCTCTTACCCTGGCGTGGACGGTGCCCATGCTGAGCTCTGCAGGGCGCTGTCCCGGTGAATATGGAGGAAACTTGTGTGGAAAAAGAAAAACTAATTTAACCTCCAAGTAACCGGAGAAAGACGACGAGGCTCCCTATAAGGAGGCGGCCATGTCATTTCCGGACCACGCCCACTGCTGGTGCGCATTCAAGAGCTGAACGCTGGGAGATGGTAACACACGGTTTATATTAAAATAAAATAATTCTTCTGCTATTTATACCTTTCTTTTAGATTGAAGGTAGTCAAAGAACATTATTATTTAACTAGAAAGTCATTATAAATTAAAAATTACATATTTAGTATTAAATTCAATTTCTTTCACAAATATTTCATGTAATTAAGAAAGATCTCAGAGCTTTAATCTTCATAAATAATCTTAATGTTTATATTAAGCAAGAAAGAAAAGAAAAGAAAGAAAGAAAGAAAGAAAGAAAGAAAGAAAGAAAGAAAGAAAGAAAGAAAGAAAGAAAGAAAGAAAGAATATTAGTGTATGAAAAGCTGGACACAAGTTACTGATTGATCTAACCAGGCTGTTTAATGCATTTTGTTTCCCTCTTAACTCAACAAAAAGTTGTTTTTCCATAGAACAAAATCAACATCTGCATTTTGCCAACAGCAACAACAAAAAGAATTACATTGTAGGTAAGGGAAGAAAACATCAGACATCACTTTTTATGTAAGTTGATGAGCATCTCTGCAGGCCTTCTATCCTGTAACAAAAAGAAAGAGTCACATGTTATCTTAAATTTTGAAAAGTTAGTAGTTCAACTAGTTTTGAGCTTGTTAATTTGTCATTACTACAAGCTGCTCTTACGCTTCTGATTTGAAGGTCTCATGAGATATTTTGTCTTCATGTACACCTTCAGGACTTTCATTGATGTCCTTTATGCCCAGTGTGGTTAAAGCTGTGGAGAAAAGACACTCAGTATTTGTTTTTTGTCCACAGTGTCCACCTCGAAAATAAGAAAACCTGTGTAACATTAGTTCCATTGCTACAATATTGGTTATATATTGCAAATAATAAGATAATAACACTGCTGAGTATTTATTTTACTGATAATTAGTCATGTCGTTCTGTGCTCACCGTGCTTGTATTGGGCATAAGTGATGTAACTCTGGTTGGCTGGATCCAAGATCCTGATGACTGCATCCAGGTTGGAGTTGTTAAATAGATTTTGCTGATTCACACCAGTCTGCTTGGAGAGTTTCAGCTGTTTTAGCTGCTCAACCAGAAACTCTCTGGGATTATCTAAAATACACAATCAATCACAATAAATAACTGCATTGAAATATGCAAAGAAAAGTGTTTGGTCATAAAGTTGTATATGCAAGTTCAAAGCCTAACAGGAAGGTTGCAACATGAGACATCAAGATAGATAAAGCTATAAACCTGAATAATAACATTATGAATCAATTACATTCATGATGACGTCAAAAAAAATCAGAATGAAACTAAATGGGTGTTGTACAGATTAGCAGGACCTCTGATTACGTAATCAGTCATATATGTGAAACAGGCATAGTGTGAAGAGTTTTTGTAGTGTAAAAAATAGTAATGAAGAATCAGGATGGATTAGAAGGTAGAAAATGTAATGAAAAGATACAAATTGATCAACAAAGTTAAAGGTGTGAATGGGAGACGTTAAAGCAAATACAAGTACAAACTGCACTACAGGATGAAAAGCATATCTTTAGTGTTTAACTTGCTTGATTGAAAAGCTAACGTTAGCCATACTTTGCCAACTCGTGCCACAAAATAACAACATTTTATCTGATGTTTTTGTCAGTTATTAACAATTGATGGTTCCAACCCGGTCTGTAAAAGAAGAGCATGCTCGTCAGGTTATCAAACAGCTCCATGATTTGATGTTTCTGAAGATAATCAGCGGCGTCTTTCTCTCTCTGCGTAGCCATCTTTACGCAGCACTGTGTTTCCACTTGTTGCTATGATACAGTTCAGGCGCGTGAACGTGCTTGTAGGCTAGAAACCTATAAATGCTAATAATATGCTAATGTGGACATTAACACGCTGAGTTGAAGTAGTTAAAGTGTAAAATATCCTATAGAAAACTGAAAATCATCAATACTAAAAACTTACGATACATTCTTCCACAGTGATGGCCTCAGCAATTAGTTTCAGTATTGGAATGATTGTTTCATCATGGCTTTCTACATCTGTATGAGCTTAAAATTGACTTAAAAAGAAATCCAGCTACAATCTTTCTTAACAGATAAGCATTTATAATTTACAGTTAATCAGATAGAAAAGTAAATCTTCATACAGCATGCTGCATATATTTTATGTCACTTTTGCACACCAAAATACCTTAAACTGGATCATTTACTCAAATTTCCCACAAAATAAAACAAAAAATGTTTAGTTCTGCATTTTTTATTTTACACTTTTTTTTTAAACAAAATCAGTGGAAACAGTAAAAATCAACTGTTGAATGAATAATGAATAATAGCATTATAATATCTAACAAAGACGTTAGCTCATAAAGCATCATTTCTTTCATATTTTATTATTTGGTCTAAAAATCTAGGCGCTTTCAAACAATGCTGAGGTGAATCATAAACAAGACAGATACAGATGGATAAATAAACCTCATGATTTTTTACAAATAAGATCTGTATGTAAAGGCAGCAGGGCACCAACAGTGTAGCATTTTATTCCTCTTCACTTTCCTGAATGAGATGAAAACACCAAGCAGGGAAGACATATTTGCTGATGTCCGAGATCCCCCTCCCAGGGGCCTGGATGATAGAAGTTCCTCATAAAATGAACATAGTCTCATTGGTTGTGTCCATCACATTGAGGATAAATAGTTCCATTAGTCCACTTTTTGTTCTGCTTTCATCTTTTCCATCATGGCAGCTGCTTCTTCTCTGGCTTTGTAGCCCAGAAGTTCTGTTTTAAGTTCCCCTGGTTTAGGTGGGACCTCTGGTATAGTCTGAAAAACACAAGACAGGTCAACTTAAAAAAATGGCACATTTCAAAACAACACGTTTATCAAAGTGTTTTATACATTAATTTCATTCGGTTCATTTCATGCAAAGATAAAGGTCCCTTACCAGATCAGGTAGGTAGTACTGATGGACAACCTGTGCTCCTGCAAACATGGCCAGCATACTAGCACCAACCATCCTCAGGTACCTAGGCCAAGACACACCAGCTGGCATCTTCAAAGAAGTCCTATTTGAAAAGAAATTAATACAAATAAATAGATAAATAAATAAATAAATAAATAAATACAAGACCTACCGTTCTTCCATGAAAAAAGAATCAAGAATGTCCAGAAAAAGCAATTAGGGGTAAGAAAATTGCTAAATTTGTCTCACTTGTATCACCAAAAGTTGATACTTCAAGAGGAGTTTGTGAGTAAAAATACAGAGTTTACTTTAAGTTAAATCAAATGATCTGGTTCAACACTAATCCAAAATCTCCATCACCATCGTTAAGTATCGCTACACTGCTTTAGTAGATAAAAAGTGAGATACTTATTCACTTTTAGCATGCACTATGATTTATCACATTGATTGAAGGAATCCTGATATCACTACACACAGGCTTTTTCTTTAGATTTCACATTTTAACCAATTCAAAATCACTGTTTTGATTCAGTTGCTTTAAAATGCACATTATCTTGCTATTTAACACATGTACAGTACTTTTGATACTGTCTGTTGGTCATGCTTGGTCTAAAAGCTTGAATATCAAGCACTTTAAAAAGACTACATGAAATAAACTAGCACAAATTAACGCAAGAAATACCTTACCTTGTTTAATATATTGTTAGTGTAAAAAAGACCCCAAAGAAAAGCTCATTTTCAGCATTTTATAACAAACTGTCTGTCATTAGGACACACTGGCAGGTCATGCTGTTTGCTAACACAAAGATCGTTTATTATTAGACAGAGAACCCACTCTCATACTATTTACAGGTTCATGCTATCCGTAGCCTCTTTCAGCATCAGTATCTGATAGCACCTACATTTCTCTGAGTTTGGGAATTGTGTCCGTACATGTTCTGCTTTTGATTCATTTTGGTTGACCAGAGTGTTAATTCAGACTGTATATATTTTCAAACATGGCTGAGTTTTCAATCAAGAGTGATGGTCTTAATAAAATATGCTATCTTCGGCCATTGTGTTCTTCTATTGAATAAATTCATGTAGGTACTGTCGTACATACAAGACCTGTCGCCGTCTGGTGGTGATTTGTAAAAATTAATACAGAGAGGTTTAAATGATGTCAAATAAGAATTTTATTTTTTATTTTACACTGCATGAGCTTTTTTTTGAAAATTGACTCCCTTTTAAAGTTTATGTTTCACGTTTGCAAAAAACAGTAAATAAAACATGATGTACTCACCTTCAAAGCTCATATTTTGTAGAAATTGACATAACTCACACTGTTTAGGGTTACTTCTGATATTGGAATCTATGACGATAACCCTGTTTATTTTTCCTTTTTTTTGAGGGGTCAAGCTTAAGTGTCAGACCCCATCGCACAAATGTATGCTTGAAGAAAAAAATGTATTAGCTATTAAATTATTTTTAAACGATCAAGTACTAAAATCAAATGTGTCAGAAAGAAAAGCACTGCGATAGGGGGATGACAGGGTCCAACAAGATAGTTTAATTAAACATTTAGTGAGAAACATGCATTTCAAACACGTTATATTAAATAATAATTTCATAAAAAGGCTAGACTCTATAATTTTCATATTCTTTATAATCATTACGGTTTGATTTTCTTTTTTCACTTAAGAAAGAAGTTTCTCCGTTTATTTATTTATTTATTTATTTATTTATTTATTTATTTATTTATTTATTTAATAGGAGAAGTTTAGATCAGGGACAAAAAACAATCCTGATTTAGGAAATTGTGCTTTTCTTACAGTTTAAAATTCCCTGCACAAGATTAAATGTTAAGATATAAAAATAACCCAACATATTCACAGTGAAAATGTACGTTTCTGGTAGAGTGACCCATAAATACACTGTTTGAATTCACACCGGAAACCAAGCAGTTTAGATTTTTATTTTCTGAGCCTTGCAGTACACCTCCTAGCCAATGGGTGGCAGTATGTATTCATTCAACCATTGGAAACGTTGTACTAGTGTTTAAATGGTCTTTGTTTTGGGAGGATTCCAGGCTCCCCGTCTTCATATTTGAAAACTAAAGAACAGAATGTATGACAGGTATGTTAGTTTCCTCGTATGTATTTATATTCCTCAACCGTAAACGTCTCTTGTGGTTTGAAGGCTGCTCTGGTTTAATTGTTGGTAGCTCACTGTCTGCTAAACCTTCCGTCTTCTCAAAGCAGCGTCCGTCAGTTCCCTTTGTGCACCGAATGTCCATCAAGAAACACTCAATTAATGTTTGTAACATCTATTGATGCATTTGTCAGTACAATGAATGATGATTTATTGAAATAAGTCAACAGTTGAGATGGAAGAAAACCAGTTTACTTCATTGACGGTTCCTTCGGATTATTTTCAGCAATGGTGAGTTGGTGCTGGGGGAAGCAGGTCCTAAGAAAACTTCTCATTTTATCTCCTCGGCGTCTACATTTCATGCATGGGATGGAAAAAAGTCACATTTGACACATCACTCATAATTATACATATATTTAGATGTCTAGTATTGTGGTAGGGCTATGTTTATTATGAAGGATGTTAACCTGAAAACAGCAGAACAAACAGCTGAAGCTCAAAGGAACATTTTAGAAAATGTTGACATGCCACTTAAACATTTCTTTACATGGGGACCAGAAACCTGCAGAGACAGTCAGACAACAATCCAGGCAAATGGAAAGATTACATCCCATTCAGATACTCTACACCTTTACTGTTTTATACAAGCCTTTTAAAATGTTTGTCTTCAGTGGCTTTATAATTGTCAAAGGATAAGAGCATGAAAACACTGATGCTTGAAGCCGTGTTTGTAAATGGAGAGTGATTCTGAGCTATTAAGACAGTGTGAATGAACCTCTCATGCACCAGATAAGATTCAAAGAATACAAACAGGTGTCTGTCAGTGCATCTGTCTTTGTAAGCATTGTCTTGTTAAGTCTACCTCACCCACTTCTCCATGCACCCAACTGGACACCAGCATGATCCGTCGTTACTCGCTGTCCCCAGGTCTTCATTTTTACCCCTGCATCTGTCTCTCCCTCCTCTTTCTAACCATCTTTGTCCTCCCTCACATCCCTTTCTCTTCCAGGTACCAGTCCAGCCAGCAGCACCCTGAGGCGCAGCATGGGATGCCCTATCAAAACACGGGCTATTACACAGAAGGCCCCGGAGATGAGCTCGTCATGGCTGAGCTGTCTGTCCACCGTGAGCCGTCTCTTCATCAGGAACCTGTTAATCAGAATTGTTATCCCCACTTCCAAAACCATTATCAGGAGCAGGTCTACCCACAGCAGCAGCAACACCAGCAGCAGCAGCAGCAGCAGCAGCAGCAGCATCCTGCACAGCTGCATTATCATCAGCAGCAACATGTAACACAGCAACAAGAGCCACAGATTCAGCAACAACCTCAGCCTGCTGCTACACCTCAAGGTAAGGACATTTCTGCTCTTATAACCAAGACAAGCTGTTTTGTGGAGATCTGTATGCAAACACTTTACCAATCAGATCCAATCCAATCCAACTTTATTTGTTAAGCACTTTAAAAAACAACCATAGTGGACGTGGACGTAACATTGCCCGACATATTTTTCACTCATTACCTTTCTTTTCTTGTGTCTCCAAAAGTTGTTTTCTCAGTAACTGACAACATATTCCCTCCTCTCTGTCTTAGCTGCTGTCGCGCCTGTGAAGAAGAAAAGAGGCCGGCCTCCGAAACAGCAGACAGAGGTGGGAAAGGCGCGGGAGGTAGAAGATGAAGTAGAAGCTGCTAAAAAGGCAAAGAGGGTGCTGAACCGCTTTAACGGCATGTCAGTGGCTGAGGTGATGGCCAAAACCCTACCAGACGTCATAACCTACAACCTGGACATCCTCATAGTGAGTTATTTCAGAATTTTTTCCATCTTCAAATCGCTAACTGTGGCTCTTTGGGTTTACTCAGTCTTTGTGTACCTGTTGTATGGTTTCAGACGCAGAGCAATGTCTGCTGCCATGATAACACCTCCATGTTTCTCCTCAGATTGGGATTAACCCAGGACTTTTGTCAGCCTACAAAGGACACCATTACCCTAACCCAGGAAACCATTTCTGTATGTTGAAATTCAGTTTCATTTGTGATGATGGGGAACCAACACCAGCTGTCACTTTTAACTGCTCAGATTTAACCAAACTTTAAAAGATACAGAAGGAAGCAAAGAAATGCCAAGAGTTGTTAAGAAATTATTTAGGCACATTTTGTAGTGTCATCTTATTTATGTTGTCACAAAAATGGGAGTCTCCGGCAAGTTAATAGATTGAGAGGTTGTTGGACAAGTGGACGATCTTTACGCCAACATCAGGACATTTACAAATACAGAAGTCAAAGTCAGTAACATATAATCAAAAAAATAAGGATCCCCATTTCCTTTTCTTTTTTTTATTGTGGCATCAGAAGCTTTCTAAAGTTTAAAATTTAATCGCTGCCTCTTTTTCCAGGGAAATGTCTGTTTCTCTCCGGTTTTACTGAACAGCAGCTTAACTACATGCATGACCAGAGTCTGCCGGAGAAATACAGCATCGGCTTCACCAACATGGTGGAGAGGACCACACCAGGCAGCAAGGATCTCTCCAGGTGAGAAACAAGTATCTAATGAAAAATGTGCAGTCCTCCAGTCATTTAAAGTAACGCCCTGAGTGTGCAATGAATCAAAGATGAAGCAGTAACAGACTAAGATTTAGATTACCAACAGTGACAGGCTTCAGAAAAACAGTCACCCTATGTAATCTGATGAATCTGTATTCATATTTTTCGCTTTTTTTTTTGTTTTGTTTTTGTCTCAGTAAGGAGATCCGTGAAGGGGGAAAACAGTTGCTGGAAAAACTGCAGAAATACAGGCCACTAATAGCAGCGTTTAATGGAAAAGGTACAACAAATGACCTTTCTTTTAAGTTTCCATTTGCCTCTGGAAGAGTTAAACAGTGTGTTCATATTTGTTCTCTCTGCAGGTATTTATGAAATCTTCTGTAAGGAAACGTTTGGTGTGAAAGCGAAGAATCTGGAGTTTGGTCTGCAGCCCTACAGAATCCCAGAAACTGAAACAGTATGTTAAAGCTACCATAAATCTGCAACACTACACAAACAACAATTCTCACGACATAATTTCTCTCATGTAGGTGTGCTACTTGATGCCTTCATCCAGCCCGCGCTGCGCTCAGTTTCCTCGTGCACAGGACAAAGTCCACTTCTACATCAAGCTAAAGGAGCTGAGGGACCAAATGAAAGGCATCACGACCCGCTGTGAGATTGAAGAGACTAAGTACTCATTCGATCTACAGCTAGCCAAAGGTAAACTGTTACATTCTTGCTTTTTAGGACTTTTCAGGAAGACTTTGTCAATATTTTTAAGTGAGAAAGTGAAGAACGAACCTGCTAATGTTGAGCTTTTTCTGCAGAGGATGCAAAGAGGATGGCAATCAAAGAAGAGCAGGTGGATCCAGAGTATGAAAGCTGTGGTCAGCTGCTCAATGATGCAAGTCAAAGCAGCAACTCCTATGACTAACAGGGAAGCAGGAGAGGTGGAAACACAAGTCTGTCCACTGGAACACGCAGGTAGTCAGATTATAACGGGTATTTAAAAAAAAAAAATCTTAACTACTACCATAAATATTAAAACCAAACCACTTTGAGTGATGACTTAAATCCTGATCTAAATCATCTCTAAATCATCTTTTGGGTTGTTCTCATTTGTTTTCTGTGATCATTCAGGAACAGATGTAGCGGTTAACGTGACCTGGAGCCCTGGCAGCTGGATATCTTTGCTCTGCAGATTTCAGATATCATCTGCAATAGAAAAAAAATCATCACTGAGGGGAAGAAATCCTCTGACACCACAAAAAAAGAAGAGTCACAGTTTTTCCTGAAGTATCAGGATGTGACGCACAAGGGAGGAAGTCCCCACATCAGTTACATTTTCTAACTCTCAAACAGACTGTGCTTGTGTTTTGGTGTTATTTTTTATGATTATTTAATGCATTTTGTATGGCATGTGTGTCCAGTGACTTATTTTTGTATTTTTTAAAGAATGATTGTATGATTTAATAGCTGTAAAAAAAAGAAAAGGTAATTGTACTCTGGAATTTCTAATTCATAATTACAGAGTTATTATTAAATCTCTTCTTAAAAGGATGTGTTGTCTTTGTTGTAAGTTTATATCACAGTTGAATGAACATTTTTGGCTATTGATCATATTTTCAGAAACCAAAGATAGTTAACCCTTAATATACTTTACCCAGGAAAACTGGAGGTATTTATCAGGCTATGTAAATCTGTTTTGTGTCTCACCACTTTTGTATTATTGCAATAGTTCACATAGAAATAAACAACTGGCCCCAGCAGAACCTTAAAACTGTGTTTAAATCAAAGCATTCAATGGGGCTCATATTTTCATTTTAATCCAGTGTTTCAAATATCTGTAAATAATAGTCGTAAGCAATATATATATATATATATATATATATATATATATATATATATATATATATATATATATATATATATATATATATATATAAGACCTATAAAACCATACTAAGAAAATGATAAAACAGCCCTTTAAATGTGCCGGACGATCAGCCAATAAGAACCGGTTTTACGGCGTTTTAAAATGCAAGTGGGTCATACCAACAAAAAATAGGGGTGTACGAGTTCTCTTCATAGACTCTTTCGTTTTGATTAATTTCGTTTTTTTTCTTTTAAACATTAAATCCGTAGGATTAACACTAAAATAAATACCATAGTACAAAGTTTTCCCAATCTGGACCTTTAAAATGCTTTCAGGTCTTTTTTTGAGGAATATGGCTTTACTCTTTCACCATTCCGACTTAGGATGTTCCGGTGTCAGAGTTGACTGGCACTGCTGTCATGTCTTTGTTACCTCGGTAGAGGCTACTATGTTGTGAATAGAAGAGCGAAATATATGGGAGAAAATCGTGTTCTGTACAGAAGATAATAACTAAAACGGGCTAAATAACAGGTTTGTTTACGTTTATGTATTGTAGTGAACTGTGTACATTATCTATAGCGGTTTATCACGGGGGATGCGGAACCATTCATCCATGCTAAGTTAGCCTAGCTGTTAGCTGGGGGCTAACATTAGCTGCACTTGTGGCACTACCTCAGGGTTGTACGCGATCCTTATCGTGTTATTACGTTAAAATAAAATATTTCTGATTCACTTGCATCTTTACCCATCGTTGAATTATTATGAATTAATGTTAGAATAGGAAAAAAGCTGGGTTTGACCTGCTTTTGGCTAATCAGAGAGCATATCGTGGAGAAGTTGTAACAGTTGTAGATGTGTAATAGTGGTTTAGTTTGGTGTTTAAATATATTGTTTTACGTTTCTAAAATAGGATTTCGGTATCCTATTTTGATGTATATTCTCCTCTTAGTTCACCGTTGTTGATATTGTTTGTGTTATTGTTTGCCTTTTGTCACCAACTCCTCAGTTTGTCAACAATGCCCTGGCACATGCGTTCAGTTTCACACACTACCAGACTCCTTGTTTGCAAAAATAACGTGTACATAATCTGGCTATGTTTCCTCATCCTGCATATGAATTTATTTATAAAGTCAAACCAACCAAAAGATGGAGGAAAAGCTGAATGGATCATTCCCTGTTGTCTCCCCGGAGTATCTTCATCAGTGGTGAGTCTTCATCCTCACCATAATGTGGCCTTAGAGGAGTCAGGTTGTAACAGCAGACCTCTGAATGCCAAAGTGTGATGAAAATGAAATGAAAGCATGTGCGCCCAGTTTCCCTTTTTACTTTTCTTTTACCATTGTGTATAAAACATATTTTTTTTGCAACTGAAATTGTGATTTAGAGTGCTGTGCACATATTTGTGTTTTGTTGACTTGAGTGTAAATGCGTATAGAACTAAACTTGTCTTTACTAACTATTGTTTTTGATGCTAACAATCTGTGTTTCTCATGTGGATTGAAAGGCTGTTGTAGTGATTTGCATCCAAACTCCTATTAATCTGTCAATGTTTATTTATATATCACCAATTCATAAAAATGCTATTGTAAGATTCTTTAAAAACAGCAGTTTGAGACAGTTCAAATAGATTTATGTTAGATAGACACCTGAGACTGTGTTTGGGTTGGAGACCAGGATACAGAAAGAAAGTAAGTAAGAAAGAAAGAAAGAAAGAAACAAACAAACAAAGAGACACCAAAAACAGAAAAAAAGGAAAGAAAGGAAGAAAAAATACAACACCAGCAATAATGGGGAAGTATGTATACAAATAATGCAAGCACCAGTGTTGTGGATGTAGTCCAAATTAGATTTAAGACTTGCATTACAAATTAGCATATGCCCAACTGGGATAATGCATAGAAAGAAATACTGACAGTGAAACTCTAGAATTACAGGCTCCTTTTAAAGGTTTTGTGAAGACACGTATAGAGAAAATTAAACAAGTTAAATGAAAGCCTGGTACAAATATCCAATAGTACCAGAGTGTTGTAATGACACACGTGACAGAAGCTGATAGTAGATTTAGAAATTTATGAAAAAAGGTTACAAAAAGAAGAAAGAGACGGAACGTAGTAGTAGCTGTGGGTTATATTAGATGTTATTAATGCATATATGCCATATGATAAAATGGTTGAGCAACAAAGTGAGCCTTCAGTTTTTGATCATAATTGAAAAGCATTATTCCAAGAAATGTCTGTAGTAATAAGATGACTGAACTTGATGTAAAATTTCACCAAAAACTGAAGAAATGTTTTCAGCTCAGTCAGCTTGCTCAATACAGTTTAAGATTATTAAGTAGAGCCAAAATTCTGCTAATCTAAAAAAAAAACAGGGTCAAAACTCAGATCAGAAAGTTGTAGTAAAGGAGTTTAGTTTGGTTTAGTTTTATGAAAAAAAAAAAAATACACCACATGACTTCACACCTCATCAAATACAGAAATTAAACATATGAAGTACATCTTCAAGACTGTAACTTTGTACACCGGCTGCCTGATGTCTTGTTGTCTTTTTTATTACTTTTTCTTTTCTTTGTATGTTATTTGTCCACCACAGGGTTCAGTCTGCACAGCAGTTTCAGGCTCTCCAGGCCCAATATTCAGGCTTCAACCCCAACAATCAGTATCCCTACCCAGAGGGGAAGCCGGAGGAGGGAGCCTGGGAACACATGGCTAATCCAGAACCCATGATGGATCAGCAGGAGCCTGCTAACCTGGCTAAACGTACAAAAATCCATATACGACAAACATATTTAGTATTTTTAGTAGTAGAACACATAGTTTCAAGTCCTTTTGTGGTTTGCATAGAGGTTTGATTAGAAGCTTCAACATGGTATGAAAGTGATAGAGTGCATTTAGGGCTCAGCCAGTTCTTCCTGCTGAAATCTCCTCTCCAAACTTGTCTCCTAGCGCCTCCCAAAAAAAGAGGCAGACAAGCACAGCCTAAAGAACCCAAGGCACCCAAACCTCCTAAGGTCCCCAAGGCCCCAAAGCCACCAAAACCACCTAAGGACCCAAATGCACCCAAAGCCAAACCAGGCCCAAAGCCCAAAAAGGCTGCAGAGGGTCCAACAGACGGGAAGCAGGAAAAGATCGATGAGAGCTTCAAGAAGGTGAAGAGGAAAATCGACCGTTTCAAGGGAATGTCTGAAGAGGAAGTCATGAAAAAGACTCTGCCTGACCTGCTGGATTACAACCTGGACTATGTCATTGTAAGACTCCTATTTACACTGTAATCTCAGAGCTATACATTTGAGTTTGAATGCTTCTAAAAGATGCTCTGTTATTTTACAGATTGGCATCAACCCAGGACTGATGGCAGCTTTCATTGGACGGTGGTTTCCAGGTCCTGGAAATCATTTCTGTGAGTTATGGGACAAGAACAATCTTGTGGCGTTTAGAGTGAAAACAAAACAAAAAAAAATCTAGTTTGAAAAATTACTTTAGGGATCACAACTACATCAATTTTCAAATGTTTTTAAAGTTGCATGCTTATTTGATTTCGTCTTTGACGTTTTGAAGAAGTTCAGAAATTGTGATAACCACAGAGAAACCATTAAGTTAAGAAAAGTTATTGTTTTGATTTCCAGGGAAGTGCCTGTTTCTGTCTGGATTCACTGAGGAGCAGCTAAACCACATGCACGACACCACCCTGCCTGTCAAATACAAAATGGGCTTCACCAACATGGTTGCAAGGGCGACACCTGGAAGCAAAGACCTCTCAAGGTAGAAAAAAAAGCACAAGTTGTGCTAAAGTTACTTAAAAAAAAAGAATCCTACCAACAGACAACTGTAAGCTTCGAGGTTTTGGGAATGTTTCTTTGAAAATGTTAACCTTTTGTCTCTTCAGTAAAGAGCTGCGAGAAGGAGGCAAAATTCTTGTAGAGAAGTTGAAGAAGTACAAACCTCTGATAGCTGTTTTCAATGGAAAATGTAACAGCTCTTTAACATTTTACATCACACTTTTTACAAGTTTAATTGAAAGTAACAGTGACACTAACTAAACTTTTCTTTTCTCTTTCTCTTAAAAGGCATCTATGAAATGTTTTGCAGAGAGATGTTTGGTAAAAAACCAACAAAGCTTGAATTTGGTTTGCAGCCTCACAGGGTCCCAGACTGTGATGTGGTGAGCACGATCATTTTGGATTCCTTTGCTATTGATCAAATTCATCCTCATTTTCCAGATTGGCTTCTTTAAATTACTGCATTTACGTTCAGGTTTGTTAATATTTTGTACTGAGCTGATCATGATAACATACTTATAATCATTATGAGATAAAACTGCAAGGCTGTCTGGCACAAATTCTGTTGTAGGAGCCATAAATTTATTGTTTGTTTTTGTTTTTCTGGGGCGAGCATGTTAATTGGTGTGTGGTTAATTGTTGGTAGGGGGTGGAGATAAAAGGTCATTTCCTTTATTAGGAAGTCACCTGTCATGGTTAGGGTGGAATGGATGAGAGAGTAGGATCCCACCGTTAAAATCCTTTTTTTTTTCCACGTTACTGTCAGTTTGTTATAATTTTAATATCTTCCGCAATAAAAGGTCAAGCGTTTGTCGAGTCGGACGTTTTATCAGGCCCAAACTCAGCCTCTCACTGATTTTTTTGTTTCTTGAAAGTCACTACATCTGCTGACATATAAAGAACGTAAACAAGCAAAATCTCAAAATCAGGTCTGTCCAGTAACCTTTGATCTTACTCCTTCGAGAAAATGGAAGCAGTTCACCAGATCCGGCTTCTAATAATTTAAACACAGGTGTGAACAGAAAAGGCGACACCTGAGCTTGGGGTCATGACGTCTCAGCTGTGTCCGCCTTCCACCTAAAGAGGGTGTACAGGAAGAATAATTAACTGCAAATTTAATTAAAATGCAGAAAAATTGAATACAGCTCCTACAGTATTTGTTTCATTTCTAAACATTTTCGTCTGCAAATATTTCCTGTAAATATCTGTAAACCTGTCTGACACGCTTGAGCAAAAAATCTGATCCTGAGAGTAAGAGTAAACTAGAAAAGCACTTAAAGAGTGCAGACCTGCGCCAAACAAACTGTGATTGTCACCAACACTTTAGTCCTACTTTAATTTTATACTCCCTTTCAGCAGACTGTCTGCTACAGTTTGGTGTTAGTTGCAGGTTTGTACAATAATTTGTTACCTGACATAGTTGAAAATTATGATGACCCAGTTCATATTTCATATTCTGGATCTTAGTATCCAGAATATTGCCAGGATCTGGAAATTATGGTGACCTTGTCTTGTATTGTTTTGCAAAGCAATCCAAACATTTATTGTGGAGTTGTATACACATATGGTGAACACAGCCCCATCTCACAATGGTAAAGAATCCTTAAAAAAAATACTGGATCCACACGGTGATCCAGATCACCTCCAAAATTTAGTCACTTCTTCCTTATCCTATTTTGAACATTTCCTGAAAATTTCATCAAGATCCGTTCATTAGTTTTTCAGTTATGTTGTTCAAACAAACAGACAAACCCTCCCAAAATCATAATCTCCTTGGTGGGGGTTTTAAATAAATGGACAATCACAACAATAAACCTTAAATAAAAGTTTTTCAGGGCCCGGGCTTGTGTTTAATGCATGTTTCACACTCTCTTTTCCATGTTTTCCCTCTTACTTGTCAGTCTTATAAGTAGATCCAAAGGCCAAAAAAGTCAATCTAGGTGTTTTTCCCCCACAGGCTCTGTACCTAATGCCTTCCTCCAGCGCTCGCTGCGCTCAGTTCCCTCGTGCTCAGGACAAAGTTCACTTCTACATCAAACTGAGGGAGCTCAGAGATCAGCTGAAGGGCGTCCAGAAAACCACAGAAGTCCAGGAGGTGGAGTACACGTTTGACCTGGTGAAGGCCAAGGGTGAGTACAGGATCTCATGACCTGAGTATGATCTCCCATCCAGGTCTGATCATGTTTCACGTTCACTTCTCTTTTTACACCAATAGAGGACGCCAAGAGGATGGCCATCAAGGAGGAGCAGTATGATCCTGGTTATGAAGATGCCTACGGAGGAGCGTACGCAGAGGGAGGAGCTACAGAGGCTCAAGGCCAGACCAATGGTCACTGTACATTCTCATCAGGGGAAAACAGAGGTATCATTAACATCTTTCACATTACATTCTGATTTTTTGTGTACGTGGTAAAAAGATCAGAATTAGCACAAGAAAACCTCAGTTGTGCCACGTCTTTCCCAACAAAGTCCTTCAGTTTGTGTTGTCTGTGTTCAGAAGGAGCACAGGAGGCCAGCACGTCACAGCTAGCAGAGGGCCAGCTGCCAGACGGGCAGTGGATGACTCAATCCTTCGCAGACCAGATCCCAGACATCAGCGGCGGACCGAAGGAGGACGCTGTATGAGAAGAGCGACTGCACTGAAGAGCAGAGAGCTGTCAGTTTTTAGGCTTTTAACCTTTTTCTTAGTGTAGATGGACTTGTTAGAGATTTTGCAGATATTCTTTCTGCACTTTTTATTTGTTTTTTTTCTCGGTCTTGTGTACATGTACGATCACCTTCACAGCAGTCCTTTTAAAAATGTGAAATCAGGGACTTGACAATGACGATGCTGGGCTGCTCTCAGAGGAGATCATGTATTTAAACCTTTGTACTGTAACATACTGCACTGTGATGCAGTACGTTTAAACATTCACGCCTACTGTTTTGACAGTAGACACACTCTGGATGATTCTTTTTCAGCTCGACAGATCCATGTGGGTCTGTTTGATCCGGTGTGGTTTGAGGATTCAGCATTAATACTCGTCTATTTTATTTTATGGTGCTATGAACTGACCTCGGTGCAAAGATCACTCTATAAAACCAATCTCATTGTTTATGTCAGAAGAAACTTCTGGCAAGCCTTTTCACAATGATGTTACAAAACTCAAACAGGTTTTATTTTGAAATGTTTTTATCACTTGACTGTTTTATGATGTTTAGCATTATGTTTTGTATGTTTATGAAAATGTCATTCTTGAGGAATTTTATGAAACACATGCCCATTAAAATATCCTGATAATGCTTTTTCTAAATTATTGGATTCAGTCTTTTGAGGTTTGAGAGCCTGATGTGGAGAGCAAAGAAGCGTGTTTTCTCTGCTGCACTGTAAACCCCAAAGTTCAAACTACTCAGTTGGATTAAGCTATGAAAACTTGAAATCAGTGTTAAAACTGATGATTTCTGAGTAGATTTAACTTTTGTTACTGTTTGAGTAAGCACAACTTGAAATCATTAGTTTCTGTGACTGCGTTTTGTAACCGTGAGTGAAGAGGGGACCAAGGTTGTAATGGTTAACTAAAACGAAACTAAAAAGGAAAACTAAAATATAAAATACATTGCAGTTAACTCAAACTAATAAAAACTAGAAAAGAAAACAAAAACGATAAGTAAACTAAAACTGTATCTTGTGTTCACAAAACTAACTGAAACTAACCAAAATTAAAGAAAAAATGTCCTTAGTTTTAGTTTCTGACAATACTAATAGCTTTTAGGATTTAAATTAATCCGACACATTTTCCCAACCAATTTTACAACAGTTTTCAGCAGTTGTCAGTGCTGTACGGCACCATCACAGCGACGTACTGGGACGTGCTTGTTTACTGCACTGACTGGCTGTGCGCTGCACTGCGACCAAACGTAGAGGAGCAATGAATCAGAGCATCTGTAATAGTTTAATTGTTACAGAGTCCAAGTTTTTATTTATTGAAGCTCAAATTATATTGTTTTTTTATAATTTCTGTTAATATTATTTTTATGTAATTTATGTATATTTTTTTATACTAGATTTATATTATTTTCTTGTGTTTAAGGCAGCAGCCAACAGTTCAGTATCAGCATTGACTGAGCAGTGAGCACTATGTTGGACTTGAAAATAAACAGTATTACAAAATATTTACTCTGACCTTTTTCAATCCTGCACCTGGTTAATAAGGTATGAAAAAAACTAAAACTAAACTAAAACTAAGCCTTGTTGCAAAAATCAAAACTAAATAAAAACTAGAATGGCCGCTCTAAAACTAATTAAAACTAAACTGTAATGGGAAAAAAAATGTCAAAAGTAACTTAAACTAAACTATTATGACAAATCTAAAACTATTATAACCTTGGAAGGGACGCAGTCTATATGAGACCCTGCTGTACTTCTGGTTGTGCGGAAGCGGCACAGGTTGGCTGTGCTCCTTATGGCACAGACGGTTTGTCTGTGCGTCACAGCACGGACCAGCTGTCTGTGCTCAAGGGGGTGTGGACTGGCTGTGTCAAAAATAAATAAATTAATATATCTTTTTATATTTTCAAAATTGGCCTAAATAGCATGATAGTCCGGTAAGGCATACTGCAAAAGTCAATAGGTACAAGACCCTGTGCCATGGAGCACAGACCACCAGTCAGCGCCATGGGGCTCAGACAACCTGTGCCCCCTGAAGAACAATATTTCAATGTACAGCAGGGCTTCATATCTACTGCCTTCCCTCCTCACTCACGGTTACTAAAGTTATGAAATGAAAGCTAATTTTTGTTGTGACAGCGTTTGTAACCATGAGTGAGGAGGGAACGCTGTGGATATGAGACCCAGCTGTTCTTTAAAATGTTATTTAATCGAGTTGTTCCAATCTGCTTCAATTTTTTTAATCATTACTGTTATTTAATTCATGAGCCAAATTTATTGATATCACATCGTTCAGTTTTGAGTAAGGTCAACTTATGTTTTACAGTGATATGCAACATTTTTTAACATTACTTTATATTTTGACTTGTAACAAATAAGCATCAGGTTTATTTGATTGAAGACTTTTAGTAGAAAGATTTTCCACAATATTCGTAACTGCTTTAGATGTTGAGTTAAACTAACTTAAGTTTCATATTTCATTACTTAGTTACTCAACTTATCCGGGTTTACAGTGTGGTCTGACCGCCTGTTTCAGACGAGGAACTCGTCGATCTACATGGTTAGGCCTCTGCTTTGGATCAGGGCTACACAGATCTACTACTGTGTTTGCTGTGAACTCGTCTCTTAAAGATTGCATCGACTCAAAAGAAGGTCAGGGTATTTTACTTTAAAAAATACAATCAGTGATTTAACATGAGCATTGGTCAGCACTCTGGTGAAAATAACTACTACATGACATATTCACAACAAACACAAAGTTTAGAGATTCTGAAAGAAACAAGTTTAGCTGCTCTGTTGCAGACTTAGGAAAAAAACACCAACACATATGCAACTTTTATAAAAGTGTAACATCCCTCCTCCTGGTGTGTGGCTGTTAACTTCTGTGCTTTAAAGTCACCCCGCCGTTTGCAGAAGTGTTTGTTGTCAGGAGGTTAAACGGACCCCCAGAGGTAGAGTTGAGGTAGAACTGGTCCATGTGACTGTTGTTTTCCATGTGAGGAAATTTGTAGGAGTTTGAGGGGATTGTTGAGGTCAAAGGTCCCGGTCTCGTCTCAGTCCTGAGGAGAAAACAGTGAAGAAAACATGTTAGAGATTAAGAAACTACTTTATAATGTTGAGGTTTGTTTTTAAGGGTGCACACACCTGACAGAGGCTTCACCTTTTTGGCTCCATGTCGTCCTGCACAGACCTTCATTCAGCATCAGCAGCCTGCAAACCACAGTGCAGCCCGATAACATCAGTCTGTCAGGATAAGATCCAAGAAAAATAAAAACAGTTTAGAGCAAATAATTTTAGACTGTTACTGTTTTCTTTGTGATTTTATCTTCACCTTCTGATGAGTAAGAGGAGCAGCTCAAAGGGAAGCAGCAGCAGCATCAATAGACTCAGAAACACTCTCACAGGAAGGAATTCAGAGAGCTGAGACCACCGAGAGTCACTGGTATGGCTCTCCCTGCACGCCGCACACAGCACTAACAACAAAGATACACAAACACAGAGAAAAACTTTAAGAAAAAGTTTTTTTTTTAACTATGTTTTTGCTTATACTTAAACTAATATTGCACAGAACAGAGGTGGAGATTATATCATACATTAGATAACTCTGAAACAATAAGAATACTAAGAACAAAAATGTATTAGATCACAGAGGGTTATGACGTCTTAAAAGTTCAATTTTACAGTGAAATATGTCCAGTCATCCTTGCACAGTCTTCACAAAGAAGATCCTGTAAAGTCAGACTTTGCACATTAATCAGACTTGGATTGAAGCCCAGATCTGCAATGTTACAAAATCATTAGAGCCTCCAGTCCTGTGCATCATATCAGAGGAATGCCATGTGAGTTATGTGAGTCACTTCTCTTATCCAGATGTTTATACAATTTATTTACTCTGTTTTTCTTTCATTTTCATGCAGATTTGGACCTATGGGTCTCAAATAAAGTATTAAGTAAATAATGTAAAGTTCACCCATCATCTGGGAATTTAAACCTTTTCTGAAGGAGATTTGCCTCCAAGTTTGACATGTCTGAAGTCCAGGTGCCCATCACAGGCTTTCGTTCATTTTCTAAGAACTATTATTGGGATGCACTGATTCAACTTTTTTTGTTGCGATACCAATACCAATACCAACACCGATACTGATACTGATCCAATATCAGTGTTAGATAACAACCTGCATGCCCTGCTGTGGGATAAGTCTGGTAATGTTTTGGGTAAAAGGCAAAAATAGGGATGCACAAAATATCGGTTTCAGTATCAGCACCGGCCGATATGTGAAAACGGGCTGATATTAACTAATTGGCTGCCAAACATTTTCAGAGCATCTTAAATGATCTTTAAAGACCTAAATGATATTGTTTTCTATGAATACATAAACACCAAAACTATCTAAGAAGAGTGGAACCTCTTCTTTTATGTCTCTCTTCCTGTTTTTGATCTAAAAAACAGACAAAACGTTCATTTTTATCGCATCTCGGGCGCTCTATCCTTTGACTCTTTCCATGACCTCCGTCATCTTTTCTCACAATCGCGCCGCTCTTTCTCTCTGAACTACCTCCACACATCATCTGTGTCGAGATTTTTTTTGTCTTTTTCTCAACAATACTGATATCTGCAAATGTCGGCTATCGGCCATAACACCAATATTAATCTCGGATATCAAATTTTTCAAATCGGTGCATCCCTAGGCAAAAATGAGAATGAAAATGGAATTACTGATGTTAATATTCATTTAAACTATAAAAAAGATGAATGTTTACCATCAAAACAATTCTTCAGAACGTACACAATTTCTTTTCAAATGTAAACTTTGATATCCTGTTAACTGGTAATGCAGCAAAAAACAAAGCAAATACATCAGAGGCAACACTTTGAATCAAGTAGCAGACAGCGCTGGTTAAAATAATTAAAAAAAAAAAACGGCTGTGAGCTGTTTGCCTGGATCAGCATCATGGATCTCTTCCCACTGACACCGATCGAGCCTTGATACCACCAATCGGTATCGATGCATTCCTAAACTGTATCCCTAACTAGCTTCCATCTTCAAATGTGTAATTTATCTATGGCACAGTAATTAATCATAGTCAAAAATCTGGGAAAATCCACTTTCAAGTGCACAAAGTAAAATAATTGATGTCAAAAATACATCTGGACAGTATGTATGGAAATTTATGATACCTTTATACAATTCTCCAGAGCTAAATAAAAGCAAAAACAAAAGAATTCTGATAGTTGATGTTTTTCAAAATAATATATGTGCTTGAAAAAAGTTAAGATGACAGAAAAAAGGACATAAAGCATGAACAAAGTTACAAAATGGTGCAGAAAAAAAGCCAAAAATTAATGCGTGAAATTCATTCCTAACGCAGGAGAAAAAAATGTCACAAAAAAATCAATTAACGGTAGAAAAAAGTCCTAAAAAGATCAAGATAAACAATCAATTGTGATCCTGTCACAAAAAAATGTGTCATGAGATATCTACCTTTGTGCCTCTATCATAACACTGTGGTGCAGAAAACTGAAGACACACACAGTATCATTGGGTATCGTGAGATATTTTTGGGAACTTGTTACAGATTGTTTTTCTTTAAGAAATCATGAAGAATACATTTTTTGAAAAAGGAGAATTTTTGCCTGGTTGTATTGTTCAAAATTTCAGCAGGGGTCAAAATGAAATGTGGCCCCGAGAAAAAATTAGGACATTTTGGCTATTGATTCTTCTAACACCTAAAATTCCCACTTATTGTTTTAAATGGTTAAAAACCTGTGATATTCTGAAGTCCATCCTTGTTTTCTTCCTCACCTTTCTTGAAGCCAACAGGTAGATTCTCTATGACTTTCAGGTCCAGCCACCCGTGATCTCCCTGATGGGGATTTTGTCCGTTCATTTCCATCTTCTTTGACTCCACCAGCTCACAACAAGCGGGTCCGAATCCTTCCGTCTCTGCCTCCAAACTGGGCTGAGGATGCTGTGATCCAAGCAGATCTGTCACAGGTGGTTGACTAAAAGATCACATGGAAAATTTAAAAACTGTGGAGGAGGATGAAGGTGGAGGAGCTCACCTCTTTCTCTCAGGAAACGAAGAGCATCCAGGTAACCGTTGTGGCAGATCTCAGCCAACTTCTGCAGAAACAAAACATCAGTTCAGTGATGAGGAATGAAGAATAAACTATTTCCACTGCTTTGTCAAATAAAAGATACACTAACTTCAGGTTTAGGAGGTAGGAAGGACGTGCAGACCCGGTGTATGTTGCCAACGTTGACCTGGATGCTGACGTTGCCAAAAGTGGCCTCAAGAAAGTTGAATGTCCCCTCTTTGGGACAGATGTCGCTCTCGCCTGAGAATGGAGCCATGATGATGGTGTTTCTGTGCTCGAACAGAGGCATGTTGTTGCTCAGAGCTCCATCCATGTAGTACTGCAGAAATTCATGAGTCAGTCATTTAAAGATTTATTATTCATGATGGATAAAATGAAGGAAGCAGAATGTAAGGATGTCTGCTCACCACTCCACGGTATGAAGGAGGGATTAAACCACTGTAAAAAGGGAAAAAGCAGCTGCACACGAGCACCTGCAAAGAATGAACAAAACTTCAAATATTCAACTCTGTGTGCACTTTGTTGACTCAGTATCCCAGTTTCATCTTACCTGAATGAGCTCCTCTCTGCTGTCAAATTCTGTCACCAACACATTCTCACAGTCAGACATCCTGGTGAGAGACACACAGAGCCTTCCTGACGCCTTTATGTGAGCGTCTTCTGGAAGTTTCTGCAACAGGAAGTCTTTCGCTGTCCGGAGGAGGCTGAAGGTCGGGTGGAAAACACCCAGAGTGTGTTGTCTGGCTTCTCTGGCTGTGCTCAAAACATCAGCGCAGAACTCTTCTGTGGAGGACACATGTCGCAGACACAGTCATGATAGCATGCAGTACATACTGCAAAAAGATGTTTGACCAGATATTCATCTAACTAAATTTAAACAGTGTTTAGTGATCATTTACTCCACTTGCTGAGAAAGAGGGAGAAGTTTATATAGCAGGGGTCTGCTACCTTTACTTAAATAGGAGCCGTTTTGCCTCAGCTCACCTGGATTTAAGTTATCCCAGAGCCACAAAATCTAATTTATCTTCACAGTAAAAATTATAAGGTGTATAAAATTGTGATAAAGTTAAAATCTACTGAATTATTAGGTAAGCCAGAAGTGTTTTTTTTTTTTTTTTTTTTTTTTTTTTTTAAATAAATGATAGTGTACATGTGATGTCCTAGTTTTTGGATGTTTCATTAATTTTGTAAAAAATGTTTTTTGAAAAATTGAAATTTCAAAAATCTGCAATAAGTGCAATACATTTTGATTTTTTTTTTAAAAGTTGCAAAATTTTCCCCCAATAATTAAAATTTCAAAAAATTTGCAAAAAACTTGAAAATATTTGTAGTTTAAAAAAATTTCAAAACATTAAGTAAAAAATTGCAAAAAAAATTTTTTTTTTGACAAAATTTACAAAACATTTTGACTTTTTAAAAAATTCAAAAAAGTTGAAGCAATTTTTGAATTTTCAAAAGTTTCCAAAAGTTATCAAAAAGTTCAGAAACGTCCAAAATAGTTGAAATAAAAAAAAAGTAAGAGTTTAAAAATTTCAAAAAAATTGCAAATATTAAAAATAAGGAAATGTAAAAAATCTGCAAAAATGTCCAAAGTTTTTGAAAGTATACTTGAATTTGAAAACATATTGATAATGTTCCTCAAATTATTGTTTTTTTGTTGTTGGTGAGGCCGATTAAATTCAACAAAATGTTAATGTATGATTTTATTTAGTGCCAGTGTCTTAAATTATCAATACTCTCTGTAAGAGAAATAAAAAAATCTTTATTTCAAAAATATTTTTCTAAAGCTAAAAGGAGCCACTGCAAAGGAGTCAAAGAGCTGCAGATTTTAGACCTCTGATATACAGTAAGTTATAATAGTGTCATCTTCATAAACAGATACCGGGGTTTCAATGTAGGGTAATGCGATCTAAATTTGGATACAATTCACAATTTAAAAAGGCCCAGGTAAAGAGCCCTGTGGGACACCTCATACTGGGAAAAAGGCTAAAACTGATGTTAATTGTCAGTATTCTTTCGTTCCTGTTTTTCTTGCCACCTTTGGACACTTATCTTGGACACACCTCTCCTGAAAGGAACATGAAAGCTTGTAGCTTGTTTTGCAAAGTTCCTTGTGAGGGCTCTATAATGTCATAAAAGTTGAACTAAAAAATTCTTACTCAGATCTTACTTTTTCCCTGAGGTAACAGTTTTATTTACCTTTTGCATTGCTTCCCTGAGCTGGCTAACTCTCCTCTCTGAGTGATTGAGAGAAAACAGAGAGGGATTGGGTGAGAGGTGTTTCCCCTCATTTGGCCCCACTCTGCTTTGACTCCATGTGACCTCTGGAATTTGCTCCCAATATTACATGGACTGTTAGTGTCAGTGAACCTGTTGGCTAAAGATTACTTGAAGTATCATTGACAAATAATTTTTCTGAGATAACTTATCTCTGACCTCTCTAAAAAACAATAGAGCTGTTATGAATGTAAATTTGCAGTAAACATGTCGGACATAAGAGGAGCTACAGTAACAAATATGTAGGGCTATGTAAGGGTTTTACATTTTATTGAATCAGAATATTTACTTTCATATCTAAACTGATTTTAATTTATTGGAGTGAGTGCAGCTATCCAAAAACAAACAAACAAAAAAAAAACAAAGAGTATCAAACAGTCTGTTTTTTTCTTTTTCTTTTTTTTTTCTATATTTAAAGCTACTGTCAGGAAATGTACTGTTGTGATCTGTGTGATTGCTGTGGATCAATGGTGCTGATTTAGTTTCAGTGTTGTCTTTAAAATAATCAAATCCTGCTATAACTGAACACGCAAACTTTCCATTTTACCAGGAAATGTAAACAAAGCTCCTGTCAGGAACTTTTGGTTTTTGTTGCTCTTGGCGCCACGATTCTGGACGATCTGTGCTGATTTCTTCCCTGTAACTTGTATCTTTTAATTTTAAACCTAACCTTGCTTCATTTTAACAGCGAGGTGTAAGGCTCTTTTAAAATCTTTGCTGTTTCGTCATGTGGTGGTAATCACTGCAGCTGACACCTACCCCCTGCCAGCAGTTTTAAATGTTAAAAATTAGGGTGAAGAAGTTATTTATGTTTATGCTGATGGTTTCTTAAGTACAGAAGGCGAAAAAAAGCCACAAAAAAAAAAGGCCACAAAAAAAACCCTACTATTTTTACTGATAAGAAAGTCACACATTTTCCTCTGAAAAATAGGAATAAAAAAATCCAGACAATTTTTTTCCAGTGGCCCCAATCTTCTTCTGTATTTAAAACTTTGAGGGTTTTATTGAGGTATGACTCAAGTTTTATCTGGTGTTTAACCAAATTAAAACTTTTCAAAGAAGCTTTAAAAAATATAATTCAGTAGGGAGTTTTGTCGTTTTGAATAACAGCATGGTTTTAAGATGATTTAAACAATCAATGCCATGAAGATACTCATAAACCTTAGGAGATACAATATTCTAAGCAATGGTTAACAACTAAGTAGAAAATAATTATCAGAAAATACAGATTTAGTCTATCAGCTTCATCATTGCCACCCAGTTGCTTTCATAGTTAAGGTCATATTCTCAGTTTTTTACAAACCCAAAAGAGGTTTAATTAATTTAATTTAATTTAATTTAATTTAATTTAATTTAATTTAATTTAATTTAATTTAATTTAATTTAATTATTTAATTAAAGGGACAATGCATATTAATTGACATTACAGTAGATATGCCAGAGTTAGCCAAAAGGCTGGTTTTCATCTGTAGTCCCCGGCCAGATGTTTAAGTGGGCGACCTAAAAAGTACAAGAAGGCTCTCAGAATAAAAACAAGGATTTTACTTTAAGGAGCTGCAAGAACTCTAACAGTTTCATTTAGCATGTTTGAGAGTAAATACAACAAAAGAAAGGGTCTAGACAGAAAGGAATAGGGTCAGTTAGTGCCACAAACTTCTTTTCATGCGCTGTAAACTCACCAATGGGAATCCCAACAACCAGAGCTGCGGCCACGAGGCAACCAGAGGAAGCCCCTCCAACCTTTGAGGCTCCATGAACCAGCCGTGGGGCCCTCTCCAGGATACAGCTCAGAGCTCCCAGGTAGTAAACACTCCTGAATCCACATCCTGCAAAAGAGATGTTCCACTCCTCGTCCCAGTCAAACATCTTCCCATCAGCTCAAATCCACATCTCTGTATCTGAAGTCTTTAAATTCACCTGTCAGAGCTCAGCTGGGGTATTTGAATTCCTTCCAGTATTTCCTCAATGAGCTCACTGGCTCCATTCACAGTGAGGTGGGGAGTACCTCTGCTGGCTGTGGTGTAGTGTGGTATTGCGTAACTCACTGGGCTCTGACGTCACTTGTTTCAAAACAGAAAACACTCAGGGGTCTCTTACAAGAGCAATTAGGGCAGCTGTGAGTCATGTGATACAGTTTTCATAACAGTATGGAGAGGAGGCAAAAAAGGGGGTGGGGATGGGGGTGGGTGGGTGAGAAAAACAACTTATAGCTGGTTTTTAATCACTCAGTAGTTATCACATTTTTTAGATCTGGTGTTAAAATTTTGGGGGACAACTTATAAGAACAACATATGAATACAAGTCTGTGCTTCTTCCCACTCCTTTTCAGATGTGTAAATCTGCGAAACTGCGACTTAACAGGGTTTGTTTACAACCTTAATTCCTAGAAAGTTAGAGTGCTGTCTTAAACAGATTTAATATCTTAAATAAACATCTAAAAGTTTCTGGAGTTTGGAAAGTGAAATTTCCAGCAGGCTGGTTTAGCAGCTGGACTCTTCTATTACAGAGCCACGCTGTTGTAATACCAGTAGAAGTTGTTTTGACATTAACAGCATTAAACTCCCATGCCATGGACACTTATGATCCCCATACCAACAAGGACGCTGTCTCTGATCTGTGAGCTGATAAACCAGGTCTTTCTGCTCTTTTTAAGGACACAGCTTCCAGGATTTTGATTCATCCGACCACAGGACAGTTTTATCAGATCTAAAGAATTATCATGCGGAAAAGTATTGCACAGCACTCTCTTAGTAAGATATCAGTGTTTTAGCTCCATTGTTTGAACAGTTGTTTCCTAGAACTGGATTTTAATCCATTATCTTGTGTTTTACTGACTGAGCGCTGTCTCTTTTTGTGATTTCTGTCTGTAACTTTGTGTTATTGCTGCTGCCTGTCTCCCTTGAAAAACAAGTTTTTAAACTCAATGGGACCAACCTGGTTAAATAAAGGTTGAATCAAAAATAATAATAATATAAAGAAGTCTCTGGAGACTATGGGTCTACTTGTATATGGTTTCCTCTTCAAATGCTACCTTTTTTTTTTTTAATTTGTGGATGCATCAACAAACAGCACTCACAGAAAATCAGTTTGAGGATTTTAAGTCCATGCAGTGATTTACACTTCAGAGTCAAGGTTAGAGCCTACGGATGGGTACCTTTCACATTTGAAACGATATGGTACTGATGCCCGGTACCTGGCAATTGGTACCAGTACTCAACGGTACCAATTTTTGTGTTTATGTGGTAAAAAACATCAATTTGTTTGATAATAAAATATATATATTTTTCCAATTTAACATATTTCTTCTTCAATACATAACCTTGCAATGCTATGTTCATGTCCAGCATGGAAAATTGCCTTCTCTTCACTACCTCACAGTCAAAAGGATGCATTCAGGTACCTAAACATGGTACTTTTTGATTTTACATGAATTGGTACCTGGTACTTTGGACAGAATTGTTCAGTACCTATAATATAACCTAATTCGGTACCCATCCCTAATGGAGCCCAAACAAGAGTTTGTTTCATCAAGAGTTTGTTTGGGGCCTTGGCCCTCTGTACAGAGATTTTCTGAATCTTTCGAGGATATTATGAATTATAAATTACAAACTTTGATTTAAAGTCTAAGCTGAGGAAACAATCATTCCTAAATTTCCTTAAGTGGTAAGAAACTTTTTTTTTCTAGGACTGTACAACGATTTCATTGATCTTTAGCGCCTGTCCCAGCTTCATTCTCTCATATCGCTAAAATCAGAATTTGAACAAAAGTTTATTTTCAGTTTTAACTTTCAAAATGTTGTCTTTGCATTTTTTTCCAGCTGAATTAAGACTGAATATTTTTTTCAAATCATGAATACCTGTTATAATAAAGACTTACACCACCTCCCAACTCTTATGAAACTGAGGGTGTATTATTGCCACACTGTGAGAGGACACATGCTAGCTAAGCTTCAGAAATACTGTCACACAGGAGTTGTGGTTTAATGCATCAAAACAAATTAGACAAATTAGATAAATTTTGCATATATGTATATTCTGCACATAATCACACCAAAAAGAGAAAGCAGCACATTTTGCATGACTTTATTTATCATCTGTTTACATTTTTTTTTAAATCCACTTTAATAAATTACTTGAACGTAGCAGCAGAGGAAGGTGAATTGTCAGTTTTCTTGAGGTAGGAAGTTTGCTCAGCTGCAATATTTCTGATCCAGCCCACAGCTCTGCCCAGACCCCAGCCTCTGCCTGAGCTGTTTGCCGATTCTGAGGCGACTTCATCAAACCCAGAGGGGAGGCTGCAGGTGGGTGTTGGGGGCGGTGTCAAGGACATGAGGTCCTCCTCGTTCTGTTTGTTCCAGGTGAAGGTGAGGTCAGAGGTGGGCGTGGCTTCTGGAGTTGTTGGGTTAGCGCTGATGTCTTCTTGGTTCAGATTTGGCAGATTCAGGTCTGATGGAAGGCTTTTACATCTGCGCAGTGGAGTCTCACTGGAAAAAGAAAATCATGAAAAGAAGAGTTAATCTTACAGCGTGTCCCTTAATATCAGATTTTACGCTGGTTATCTCCCCATTTCGCTTTAAAACCTATCGTAAAATCTGGAATATGTCATACTTGTGCAGAAGACACAGCCTGCTTTCAGGATTATCTGAGAGGGAGAAAGCATTCAACTGTTTTCCTGCGTAACGATTCGTCTGCAACCAATTCGCCTTGAGTTACGCATGTCTCCAGTGAAAATCTGTTTTGAATCATTGTGCAGGACTTAGAGACTCGTTTTTATGACAAAATGAAGGAATTAAATGTCATGGAAGCACCTCCAGTTTGATTCACCTGGCTGTGCATCTCAGCATGCTTTGTGCAGCAAAGTAGGTGTTTACATTATGCAGAAAGTCTTCAAGTTTTACGGTAAATATTAATGCTTTTCTGTGGTTGTTTTTAACATCACAGGCCACTTAACATTTCTGTTTCTAAATTTCTAACACAGCAGTTGCGTGTATAATTTATTCACTAATTAAGTATTTAGTCATTTTTTTCTATTTTTTTCTCTATTCTGTTTTTTTTAAATTAATTAATTAATTTGTTTTAATTTTTTTTATCCTTTCAACATTAATTATGTTTTTTATATGAAAATTATTATGCATCTTGAAAATCTAAAAAAACTCTCTTTTCTGATGCTTTTCTCCTGCACACAGCCGACAGCACGATGAAGCTAAAGTGTTTGATGGATGCCGTGTGACCAGTGAATATCAGTTTCTGTGTGATGTCAGACGATACCTGATGCTTACATGCTGTAAGGACATGAAATAGAGGTCAGGTCAAACTAGCATCTGCTAACATCATCGCTAAATTTAACTGGACAAAAGACATCAGAGGATCTCAGTGTGACTCTTACTAAGGGCAAATAGTTCTTGGTCTTTTGGGTAGACCTTGTAGCCCTAAAAAAACTGACATGTAGAGTAGGGTTGGACGATTGATTGAATTTTAATCTTGATTTTGATTTTGGTTACTCATGATCATAAAAATGTTATTACCAAAGAAAAACTATTGATGTGCAGGAAATAACATGCACAGGGCAGCGTGTATGTAATTTCCTGTGCTGCCAAAGCACCATGAATGCACCTGTGTTATTTGCGCAGCTGCAGCAAGCGTTTGTCGATCAGCAGCACATGAAGAAAGCAGTTCACAAACACGGGAGAAAGGTCCTTCAGTTGACAAGAAAGGTAGGACTATTTCAGTCATCTGGAAGCATTTTGGCCTCAAGTCGTCGGACATCCAGCAGAAGGACATTAGGCCTACTTGCAAAATTTGTCATGCTGTCATGTCTGCTACCCAAGGCAACACGACCAATTTATTTAACCACTTAAAGTTCAGCCACAAAGTGGTTTATGACTAAGTTTTAAAGGACCAAAAGGAGCCGAAAAAGTGCTAGCTCCTCAGCTTCAGCCTGCACCATAACGACAACACAGTCCTCCATTAAGGACACTCTTTACAGTGCCACTCCATATCCCACCAGCTCCCGGAGACATCAAGAGATAACAGAGGCTGTTTTTATGCAAAGGACATGTGCACTATCAGTACCATAAGCAACCCAGGATTCCAGAAACTGATTAATTTTTGAATTTTCTTTCAAGTTGTACTTCAATAAATACTCAAGTTTTGAAATTATGAATAATTGTGTTTATTAATCCTGATTTCACTATCTATCAAAATAATTGTGATAATTATTTTTGCCATAATTGTCCAGCCCAGGTCTTGCTTTGACTCATCTACTTTTGATGGAAAATGCTGTTTTTGTTTGTCAGTGACCACTTTGCTCTTGAGTCTAGTTAATGGCTGTAATATCTGATCCAAACTGACCAAATTTGAAATTTGTAAAACTCTGAATCTTGGCTTTTTTAGCTCGTGGGAAACTATCTTTTAGGGGCAGCAACACCTGATAGTTTCAGGGAATTGTAATCAGTCACATACCTGTCATAGTCCTCGTCCTGGCCTTTCCAGGCCTGGTTGTAAATGTTACCAGCCACACCGTAGAGCCAGCCCATGTCTTTTGGCACATCAGGGATCCAGTTCATGAGCCTAAAAACACGATCACAGCCCAAGAGGGGTTAGATGAGTTCACATTACATAACAGTATGTAAAAAAAACACTTCAGATCCTCTTTCTTGAAGGAAATCAGCACGTCATAGTGATATTTAACTTGAGTTTGAGCAAAAACTGCTGATACAAATGACTAATAAATTTGGTTGGAATGCTGGGAATTTTAAGGATTTTAATGGTTTTTGCAGAAAGTATGAGAGAATTTACTGAACCTCTGAGCCAGCGAGCGGGCTGAGTCCACAGGCAGAATATTTGGGATCTTTGGCAGATACTCAGTCACGTGGGACAAAAGCCCACCAGCCGTGTGTGTCTCCTTGCAGGCCTCACACAGCGCTGATACAAAGACACAAAGTAGGCGTTTATTTCCTCTTTGAACACATCACAGTCCTACCTATACCACACAGTACATCTTACCCTTCCTAATGTTGAGAGGAAGTTTCTCTACGAGCTGCAGATCCAGCCACCAGTGCCCCTCCTGAGCTGGTTTCAGGCCGCTCTGTCGGGGAACTTCTCCGGACTCTTCAGCTTCAGGCGGCTCCTCCTTCAGCTCGCAGCAGGGTGGTGAAGGCACGTCTGTTTCCAGGCTCTTCATTGGAGACTCGCTGCTGATCAGGTCTGTGAAGGGGTTCGAAATGAAGAAGCTAACCAACCTTCATGAGTCACTTACGTTTGCAAAATTATCATAAATAAAACTTCACTTTTTCCAACCTTTCATTGGTTACAGAGAGAAGATTTCCTTACTGTGCTCCTGCAGGAAGCGGAAAGCGTCTGTGTAGCCGTTTTGACAGATTTCAGCCATTGCCTGCAAAATGCAAACAATAACAGCTGAGGGATGAACATTAATGGACACATCTCGTTCAAAATGCAGCAGCTAGGCTTTTTACTGGTTTTAGCAGACGGCATCACATCACTAGTTTTAGCCTCCCTACACTGGCTTCCTGCGAGTTTTAGAGTTGATTTAAGATTTTATTGATTACTTTTAAAGCTCTCACGCGACCTTTCTGAGCTTCTGGTGATGTATGAGCCGGCTCGCAGCCTCAGATTCTCTGGAGAAGAGGGGATGGCAGGCAGTGTCTGTTGCTTCTTTTAAACCACTTTTAAAAACTCACTTTTACAGACTCGCTTTTACGTGATACCGTCTTTCGTCTTTCATTTCTATCTTTGTCTTAATTTTGCTTTACTTTCTTTCTAGTCTTTCTCTTATCTTTTATTTCCCACTACCCCTTTTATTAGCTTCTTTTATGTTATGTTAACATATTAATGATATTTTTAAAAGGCAGCTTAAGACTCACCTTTTTAATTTAGCTTTTAACTGATTTCTTTTACTATCTCATTTTTCTTATTTTACTTTTCTTATGTATTTATTTATTTATTTATTTTTATTCTTATTATTTTAAGTCTTGTGCATTTAATTACTTTAACATTATCCAAAGCCTTACATTTCCAGACATTTTATCATTACTGCCTGTCTTAATCTTTTAGTTTTGGGCTCCAGTGTTTCCTCATGGGGGCCCCCCACACTGTCAGTTGTGTCTGGTCTGCCCACGGGGATGTCGTCCTGGAGATCCCTCAGACCTGGAGGATTTTGGGAGGCCCTGCACCTCGTGGGGAGTCTGCTCTGGTCTGTTCTGGCAGTGGGGAGAGGTCTCTGTGTCGGCGCCCCCTGTGGTTGCAGACTACAGTGCCTCTCGGTGTGGATGGCCATTAACTTTTTATTGTTTTATGTTTTGTTATTTTATTTTATCTTGTGAAGCACTTTAAGTTGTATTTCAACATTTATAAAAACGTATAAATAAAGTTTGATTTGATTAATGTAGTAACTTACTTTTATTCAGATTTGGTCTAATCTGTGACTCGCCTTTGTTTCACTTATAATCCCTTCACTGGCACCCTTTAAGGCCTTACTTGTTTTATCCTTTGCTCATGTGTGTTATTCTAATTTATATTTGCTTTAATATTATTATTATTTTATTATTATTTATTATTTTATCATCATTATAATTTCATCTTTTTATATTCGCTGTCCTGCTTTTTGTTTTTATCTGCCTTCATTGCCTTCTTTCTTTTTCTTAATGAGTTTATGTTTTTAGCCTTTATTTCAGTCCTCATGGTCTCATTTTATGTTGTATGGTTCTCGGATTGTCTGGGTTCCTATGACTTGTGCTTTTCGCTCGGGTCTTGTTTTTGTGTCCTGTTTTTGATTTGTTTCCCTGTGCTTTGTTGTTTTCTGTCTATTGTCAAAGCATTTTGTAAACTGCTGTTTTTAAAGGTGCCATATAAGTAAAGTTATTATTATTATTATCAGGGGTATCCAAACTTTTTCAAAGAGAGACTGTTTGATTTGAATTGACCAAGGGCGAGTGGCCCTGACTGGAAACATCAGTCACTAAGTGTGGTCTGTGGAGGAAATTTCATTCTGTCTTCTGTTTCTTTTCAGTGAAGAGCAAGTGAAATTCCTTAGAGAGGCTTAAGGCTAACATTACCGCCATGAATTGCCTCCGTGTGTGTGTCAATTATAGTCTCAAACCTGTGCTTGGCCTTAGTGTTATCTGTTTAGTGGAACAGTGTGGCTTCAGTCTGAACTGGATCCAGATCCACACGTTCCTGCCTCCATGAACAGGTGAGACTGTCTGTCTCTCTGCAGTATAAGGGGTCTGCTTACTAAGCTGAACTTATTGGCCTCTCAGTTAGACACACCAACCTCAGAAATGATAAAGACTGAGCGCACGGAGTGGTCTGTCAGAACTGACTTGCATTACACTACGCATCCAAGTCACTTCTCCTGGTCCAGCTGCATTTACCATTTCAAGGTAAGCCATCTGAGTCTCCTGAGTTTTCTTCTTCAAGTGGTCAAGCTTCTTAAGATTTCCTAAACAAATTGGCGTCACAAACAGAATCTCAACACAACAACGACTGGTAAGTGCAAATTTGTTTTTGCAACTACCATGTCTGAGTTTGATTAGATCAGAAAGCTATTGGTTGAAGCTTGACAAAATTCCCTTGTTAATGTGTTGATATAAATCTCTCAACTGGGATTTTGAAACTACATTGAAAACTTTAACATTTTGAACCAAAAATAATAATAAATTGAGAGTTTGACTGAAATTGGCGAAGTGTTGTGGATATAGAGATTGTGTGTGGGTGATGACATTTCAGCCCAAACAGCAGAGTTGTATCCTTTAATCTGAGCCTGCACTATATTCAAGGACAAAGTGCTAATAATCTACTCAGATTCCCACTCTGCATTTGGAGCAGCCTATGATTTTGCTCAGATATGGATAATGAAAAGTTTCCTGATGTCATTAGCTTGATGCTATCATGCTTCCAAAACAGTTTGCTAATGTTAAATGTCAGGCTGACACCTCAGGATCTGATTCTGTTTCATGTGGCAATGGATGGATTAACTATACAGCCAAACAAGTAGCCATTTCCACCCCCTACAATCAACCAGTCTGACTATTTTGCCTTTCTTTAATTATGTTACAGACTTGCAAAACCATGCTTATGATTGGGAGAAGTATGTCTGAGTGTGTAAAGGTTTTATTCAAAACATGGACTCTGGCTTGTGGCTCCATCCTGATAAACATCCTGTTTGTTTCCATTCCCTCCTCCACGTGTAGGAAAAAGGGGACGAAAATGAGATTATTCCGTCTCAATGGTTTGCACCAGGCATTACACAGGTTTCATAGTTACTGATAGACAGATGCTTAACATGTCAGGAAACCAGGGAGAAGGACAGCTCCATTAGACATGACCATCTACCGCCACCATCAGGCCTTTTTGTAAAGATGCAAATCGAATTTGTACATATACCAAGCTGCCAAGCTTACAACCACTTTTTTTTTCATAACGGGTGTTTTCCAAATAGGCAGAAGCAAATCTAACAAGAAAATCAGGTTCAGAAACAGTTGACAAATATTTGATAAAAGAAACCAGTACAATTTGGGGAAGCCTTTAGTGACTGATAGTGATGGAGGACTGGCATTTGCAGCAAAGATAACACAGAGTTTAGCAGGAGTGCTGGGGTTTCAGTGGCAGTTGCATGTTCACTATCATCCACAGAGCTCTGGTCAGGTGGAAATAATGAACTGACAACAGCTTCAGAATGGTCTGATGCTCTACTGTATTCAGAACACACTAGCCAGGTCATGGCTTCAGGCTTTTGAAAAGCAGTTAAATGTTTCCAGTTACAGTAAATATTGTGGGGATGGCCCTTCACAATGAAAACATAACCAGCTATGACAGTGTGAGGAGCAAATGATCAGAAAACCAATTGGTGAGGGAGACTTTTTCTGATTGAGGAAAGCATACATTTTGTGTTAACATTTTGAAAACTAATTTGGTGACCCATAAAAAATTTGACCTTTGGGTCAAGACCCAGATTTCGGGGATGATTGCTCTATAGGACTGCACAAGATCCTGGCCCAGTAACTCTTGACTTTTCGTCTAACAGATGTGAAATGGGTTACTGTATTCTGGGATTCCCTGAACATTTTGACAAAACTGACTCTTTGTTGTAGGGATGCACGATATTGGAATTTTGCTGATATCCGATATGCCAATATATCAAAACCCCTTTTGGCCGATACCGATACCGATAATCACAAGTTTGTTTGTTTTTTCACTGTAAAGAAAGCTAAGTCTATCCTGTACTGGAATTTATATGTTACTCTTATTGTTATGGTCTTATTTGTTTAAGAAACACACATAAAACCAGACAAAAACATTTGATTTTACCATAAATAAGAAATGTATTATTTTTTCAAACTCAAGACATTCAGTATTGAAATACAGAAAAATAATTTCTTTAGATCACATGAACTTTAAATGTACAATGCATTTTTAAACATAACCAAGTTGCATTTGATTATTTTAGAGCTACTGTAACAACCTGGTGACAGACACAGAGCTCTGCAGTGCAAATAAATGAAGTGCTACATTTTATTTAAGGAGCTTATTTTTCAGATGGAAAATGATAATAATCCAAACTGAATTGCACCTTATCGGCTGTGCATATCGGCAGAAATTTTCATATCTGCCCTTACCGATAAACGTGTTTTTAAGCTTTTATCAGCCGCATACCGATACTGTGCAGATAATATCGTGCATCCCTACTTTGTTGTTTATTGAAGACACTGTAAGAGTATGAAGGTGTAAATGAAGGATGGATACCCCCAGGTAATCCAGTAATCTAGTCTATTGATATATAATAAAGATAATTATGATGGGTTGAAGTTGAAATGGACTGTGGCATTCGAAGAATATGGAAGAGAAACACCATCTGGACAACATATCCACCTGAAAGCTACCTTGTCAACATATGTGCTAGTAACCTCTCCAAGGTAGCGCCCTCTACTGTGCGTAAAGTACAAAAGGGTGAAGAAACGTCTCCAGAAAATCCACATCAAATGATTTTTTAATGATTTTGTTGACTCTTATTTTTGATTTTAAAAAACAATCTTGTAGTAAATGACATATTAGATTTAATTCCTTGATGATTAAAAAAAGCATTTATCCTGAGCTGTTTTGACTGATGAGAAGTTAATAATTAATAATTGATTGCTTTGCTTGTTATAATCATTGCCAAGTTGTTGACTTGTTGAATTGATTGGTGTATTTCATTTCTTAATAATGTACAAAATCATTGTATCACCCATGTAACAGTTAGGATGGAAAGCAGGGAGCATTAGGGGTTCCCCTCCTTCGCCAGTGGAGGTTACCCTTTGTTTTCCTGTAGAGTAGACAGTGCAAGAGGTCTTTTTGGTCCATCCTTCAAGTCTGTTTCCACAAAGGAGGGTGGTTTTTAGCCCTCTTGTAGGCAGTATGTGACCTACGATCTCTGGGATAACTCTTTTCACACTGTTGGTGGATAATTAGATGAGTCAGGAGATAAACTAATCTAGAGTTATCTTGCTGAGGCGCTCCTTCTCTTAGGAGCAGGGCTCATGGGCCACATACTGGTAGAGGAGTTCTGGGTGAAGGAAGAAATTAATCTGAAACTGATTTATGTATTTCATGATTGATTCTGAACTGTGATCAACTGTAATCCAAACAACTGATGTCTGCACAACTGCTTTTCATGTATTTTGATTTGCATCATATCTGTACAATGAATGTAACTGTAAAATAAACAATTTCAACTCAAGCCATTTAAGTCTCCTGAGTTTTTGTCCACAAGTGGTCAAGCTTCCTGAAATTTCCTCAACATGCTCAAACATCCTTGAGCCATCTTTACAGAGGCATGAAATCGAACCTCACCCATCTCTAAGTCATTTCCTGATACCACATGATTGGTGTGTGGTCAGTTTTCTGCAGTGTTATGCGTTCTCCTTTAGGGGGGGATATGGAGAAAATATGTCAGGATTGTTTTTATGTGAGGATCAGGATCTAGATTTTATCAGGATTGCTTTTTATGTAAGGACTATTCTGACCTGAAAACAACATTTTTAGCCCTAAATATTTCTTATCCCAAACTCTTAACTATCTATATGCACCATTTTATATCTTTAACCTCATCTTGTGCCCTCTGATGTGTGTTTTTTTACATTTTCACATCCTGATAAATCCATTCTTTTAAAGACATCAGCTGTAAGAGTTGTTGAGTTTCTGCAGAATGTACAGAGCTTCAGCTTCATACAGGAAGCCTCTGCACAGCACAAATGTAGTTTAGTATGATGTTACAAGATATTTTTTGGTTTGAGCACTTGACAGGAAATGTAAATTCACACATGAACTTCTAACAAAACATCTCACCAACAGAGGGCGCCGATCCCTAACTTTCCAAATAAATTGCTGAATGTTTGAGCCATTTCTGCAACCACAGAGCAGAAGTGCGCAACTCTTTTGTAGACACTTTTTTATCATCAGCATAATTTCTGTGTAACTCATTTCAACAGCTGTCTGTGTTTTAGAGTGTCTGCAAGTTACATGAACCAAAATGAAGAAACCTGTTCAGTCATACACACACTCTGATAACACACTGCTTATGTAAGCTGTTCATGGCTCCGTATCTTGTCCAAGGACACTTCAGTATGTGGACTGGAGAGATCAAGGATTAAACTCATGACTGGACTTTATCTTACATTTACAGGCGTTATTTTAATATGACTTGTTATGCTCTCACAGCAGGGCGACATTTAGATGGGAGAGTAAAAAGTAAGGGTTGGTATGATGTCTAAATAAAAAAATATGTGTCAAACTTGTTAAAACAACATTTGAGATGTTTGATTAAATGAGTAGTATGCTTTTATGTTGGTGTCATAGTATTTTATATGACATTTGAACCATTTTGAACCAACTAAAGAATCAGTTCCATTGAAATGTCAAATGGTGTAACCACTAAAAGCACGAGAAATATTAAATAATTCACCTTCCTTGAAGTTATGCAAGTTTACTGATGAAATTAGATATTTGTTATGAAATATAATCTCAAAGTATATTTCTGATATTTAATTTCTACTGAGAAAGTCAGTATGCTTTAGACAGCAAAGTCTTCTCTCTAATTTTGGGTCAGTTGGTTTAAAATAATTTAGTAAAATTTAATTTTTTACTGTGTGGTAGACTGATAAAATAACATTTACAGTGACTTTTTTTGAATAATATCAGATTTTTTTAAAAAACACTGACTACACCAATTGGTGCATAATCCTGTAACAAGTTCTTGACTAAAACAAAAAACATCCATGACCCTGAAAACATGATCTAATGAATAAGGTTAAAAGGTTTTCTGAGGGTCTCACCTCAGCCTGTGGGGGGAAGAAGGTGCTGGTCACTCTGTACACGTTCTCCGAGTTCACCTGGATGCTCATGTTCTTGAAGCGCACCTCGTGGAAGTTGAGCGAGCTCGCACGGGGACAGAGATCGCTCTCCCCGGCGTACGCAGAGAACGTAACCGTATTTTTCACGTGACATTGAGGTTGATTGTCACTGGCAGCACCATCCACATAATGCTGAGAGAAAAAAAGAAAAAAAGTGAGATTGATGATTGTTTTCAAAAATGATGTGCTTCCTCTGCTTGAGAGGTTTTCAGAACTCTGTGATTAAAAAAAACAGAGAGTTCAGTCTGAGACATGTTTAAAAATAGCTTCTTTTTGTGATTTGGGACAACTGTTTTTTTTTTTTTGATAATCAGTAATTCTATTAAGTTTTTCATTTTTTCCCACCAAAAAAATATAAAACAACAACAACAAAAAAAAAACCCACAGACAAAAATTGCACATGAATTTTGACATTATTAAATCACACAAGTAAAAAAAAAGAAGGCTGCCAGGATGTGCTGGGCTTTTTACTTTTACATTGGCACTTTTATCATCAGGACAGTATTGTATATTTTTCATAGGTTTACATTACCTTATAAATCTTATGGAACCATAAAAAATTCATGATTAAATAAATAAAAACAACATTTTGAAATAAATACCATTTTGATAAATATCAGACAAATATAAAATTGTAAAATAAGGCAATATAATTATGAAATATATTATTTTCATTATTCTTTAATATTGAATTATTTTAATTAGATATTTCATCATGAATATTATATCAGTTTCATACTTTTCAAAATAATGATTATTTCTTATTTTCCAAGCTATTCTAAAAAAAAAAAAAAACTTTTTTACAAAGTCAATTTTTATTTCATAATATCCTTTTCCACAATGGCCTTTTTATTTCTCAATGCCGTTTTTTATCAGAATTACTTATTTTTTATTTATTTATTTTTTTAAGTCAAAATAGTTAAGAAAATTAATAAAAAGTCAGCATTTTAAAAAGTATGAAATTGTTACAATAATCATTATGAAATATTTAATTATAATAAATTGACATTGAAGAATATTTAAAAAAAATCATTACAATATTGCCTTATTTTACAATTTAATGGCCATATTATATTTTTGTCTGTTATTTATCAAAATAGTTCATATTTCAAAATGTTGTTTTTTATTTATTTAAATATGAATCTCTTGGGGTTTCATAAGATGAGTGGGTGCAGGTTAAACTCAAACTTTAGCCACTCTTCTAAAGGACTTTGGTCTCTGTTCATAGGGTGTGCACAGTAACCACAAGCCTGAACTGGTGACCCTTGTCTTTGAATATTTCAACACACAATGTTTTAGGGCGGCCTGCAGGCTCACTCACCACTCCTCTGTAAGTTGGTGGAATGACACCGCAGTAAAGAGGGACAAAACAGCTGCAAAGAAGAGCCTGGGACAGGAGAATACAATGTTTCATTGGTCACAGAAACTCTCTGATATTGCTCAAACAGAGAGTTGAGTAATCGGTCATGTTATATGAGATCAGACAGGTTTTCTCGTTAAAGATGCTTCGAAACTGGAAAACAAAAGATTCAGCATCACATTTTTGCCAGTGTGGGGTAAAAGATAACCAAGACCTTGAGTAGGAGCAGGGTGTTCTCTGGAGCTAGATATCTGAGCACTCCCTTCACTCCCTTTCTCCTGTTTTTAGCTGTGTTTGCAGATTAAAGTACCAAAACCACACAAACCCACAAAAGTATGAGAGCATCTTGCCCTTCCAGCAACACAGACCTGAACTACAGCAGCACCAATGGTCACTACAGAATCTATGGTTCTACAGTTTCAAGGGAAACTGTTTAATTTATTGCTCATTTCTTAGACATTAAGTGGTCTAAATACACTTTCGGTGTCAAAGAGGAAGCACCTGAAGTCTTTTTTTCCGGTTGAGGAAACAGATAAAGAAAAGTTGTTAGATTCAGTTGAACTGTTTTGCACAATCCAGTCAGGAAATCAGAGTCACTCCTCCAGGTCTGTTCAGAGTTCAGCCGAGTTCCACATTCTTCAGAACATTCGTCTGTCGCTTCCCTTAAAAACCAGAGTTATCTGCTAAGTCAGCATCAAAAGTCTCAAACCCATCAAAAGTATTTCTGCGGTATCACACATGGATTCTGCCTTCTTCTTTTTACTGCCGATGTAAAGTCAACCCCGGCCCCTGATTGGTCAAAGGGCACAGCTGGCAGCCAGCTGGATTGTTTTATTTCACGCCATGAAGCTATAGAAGCACACTGATCTTTGACCAAGTTTTACATATTTAGGAGGTTTGTCAAAGAAGCTTTCTCAAAGCTTGGTGTTCTCCTCTGTCTCCATCAACAGAAACAAAGAACAAAGAATCTGTTTAAAAAAATTACGGGAAATTTACAAAATTAAGAAAAATATACAAAAATATATAGTGATCATAATATTCTTACCCTGCTTTCCAAGCAGACTGTCCAACTGCAAAGCAAACTGATCACTTACACAGGATATAAATATCAACTAGACCAAGAGTCCTCAACCTGCGGCTCTGTAGCCTCATGCATCTCTTTGACTCCTTCGCAGTGGATCTTGTAGCTTAAAAAAATATTACTAAAATAAATAAATAAATATATTTTTCCTACAAAAGGTTTTGATGACTGTAAACATTGACACTAAATATAATCGTGCTAACATTTTGTTGAACTTATTATGCATCACCTCTTGCAATAAAGCTTTCAATTTTCTTTCTTTTTTTCAAATGAAGAAAAATAATACAAATTTTTCTTTTAGGTTTTGCAAACTTTTTGCCAACTTAGTTTTATTTTGAATTTCTGCTAATTTTGGCAAATAATTCATATTCAAGTTTTTTTTGTAAAACTTTGCTAATTTTTAACATTTATTTATTTATTTTTTAAATTTCTAATTGTATGAAATCTTTGCACATTATTGGGAATAAATTTGCAAATTTTTACATTTCAGAAAAAAATTGCAACTTATTAAAATTTCATAAACCTAAGCAAATTTATGAAATATATGACTTTTTTTTAACATTTGCAAAATTATTTTAGGTAAAAAAAACTAAGACATCACTTCTCATTCAGATAAGTATTTAAAAGACTTTCACTATATCAAGATTTTTATACACTTCTTTGTCGTCTTTGTGAGGATAAAGAAGATTTTGTGGCTCTCAAATGACTTTAATCCAGGTGAGCTGAGGTAAATTGGCTCCTATGAAAGGAAAGGTTGCAGACCCCTGATTTAGACCTTCAAGGAGTTCACCGTTATACCTGAATGAGCTCCTCTCTGCTGTCAAACTGAGACACCAGCACATTTTTCTGATCAGACACTCGTGTCAGAGACACGCAGAGCTTCCCGGAGGCGAGGATGTGAGCGTCTTCAGGGAGACACCTCACCAGAGAGTCCTTGACAATCTGCAGCAGGTTGTACGCCGGGTGCAGGGGACCCAGTTTGTGCTTCCTCGCCTCTTTGGCCATGAACATCAGATCAGCACAGCATTTTTCTGCAAAGAGAAAAACATAAAATCAAACTTAAACTACAGCAAGAATATCGTGGATATTAAGTTGGGCAGTCCTACCTCACCATAAAGACCTATAGAGCCCAGGACAGCAAAAACAAACCAAGCAGTATTCTCAAAATTAGGGTTTTTCATTAAATGCTGATATATACTGATGGCTGATAAATGTTTTACTAATGTATTTGGTTGCATCCAGTTTATTGCATAGAGTCTGGATTCGCTTGCTTTCAGGTGCACTTAATATTGTAAGACACCACACACTGTGTTTTGTATCTGTGGGTTACAAGTTTTTATCATGCTTCAAAAACAAATCTCCCTCTTTGACAACAGAGTCTAGATCTAATCTAATCTAGATCTCACAGACAGTGATACCTACAAACGCAGAGCTTGTTGGAACATCTTATCTGACTTCAGACTAAAGTCTCATCACCTTTTGCAGTAAAGACTATAAAGTACTATCAAATATGTGTTGTTTGGGTTTTTTTTCCACTAAGAGCTGTTTTTTTCTTTCTTTTTTAATTAGTGTTTGCTGTCTCCTAGGAGCTTTTACCTGTATAGTAAAAACAAAAAAAATAAACTAACAAACAACAACAACAAACAACAACAACAACAACAACAAAAAAAAAAAAAAAAAAAAAAAAAAAAAAAAAAACCAGAAAGGCAAATGAGGAAAAACACACCACTCCATAACATCATTTTACAACCCATAATAGCTTTACAAATATAAATTTAACGTTCTGTTAAGTCAAAAAAAGTTTATGAAAATAATCAGTTAAAAGAATAACAAAAGGACATCTTATGCAAAGAAAATCCTTGCAGTGCACAAACTTGTTGTCTTAGGCTTAGCGTACTTTTTAATTGTATTGTTTTGTCTTTTATTTTCAACAGCAAAGCAGCTTTGTGCATAGGATCGAGGCCGAATTATACGTTAAAATAAATTAATTTAAATTGCGTTGCGTTAAACTTCGTCTGTGATGTTATCTATTAGGATGATGGTAAAATAGCACAATTTGAGGAAGATTTGGTTTGTGGAAACTTACCAAGAGGGATTCCCAGACTGAGGACAGCAGCCATGAGAGCACCCGCAGACGCCCCGCAAATTTTCGAGGCGTCTCGTATGAATCGAGGGGATCTTTCGAGGATACAGCTACAAGCACCGACATAATAAATCCCCATAAAACCGCATCCCGCAAAGGAGATGCTCCACTCTTTTCTCAAATCCAACATTTTATCTCCTCACGGAGAGGATACGGACCGTATGAACATCCACAAAAAGAAACAAGTGATATCTTATCGTGTAGTGTTAAAAAATGAAGTGTTTGGGGTACACAACTTTGCAAACTTCCACCTGCATGTCACCTGCAAGCACTTTGCCCACGGTGACAATGGTGAAGTGGCTTTCGCGAACAATCTCATCCCAAGAGCCGGCTCTTTGAAGTGAAGGAGTCATTTTCGTGTCCGTCTCCAGTGTATGGCTTGCAATGTTAGTAGCTATTCCTTTTGGACTAATTTTATAAGCTTTAAGAATCCCATTAATGACAGTCTTCGCGAAAGACATGTTAAAACTGTCACCAAGATTTGTTTGATTGGCTAAACTTACCTTTACTGTAAATATTTGCGTGAAAAAACAAAGCCTTACTTTAAATCAGCACATATAGTTTTATATTATTTTGGGTAATAAATTATTTTAGCTAATACAAATTCTGAAAAGGTAGACTCTTTTAGTGAGCCGAGCCAAAAGAACCGCTTCTCGAACAAGAGTCGTACATCCCATGACGGACAGTTAATTCCAAACTGCGTCACGCACATTGGTCCCATTGCGTTCACGTGACAGCCATGTTGGTTATGGCGTTGCAATGAAGGCAAACGAGAGATATAAAGTATGAACAGACCCTTCTCTGTGTTTGTATCATTATTTAGCTCAACTCAGAGACTCTCACACAGAAAAATGCGTACTCGATCTTCGAAAATGGCGATCCCCGTACTGGATTTCACCTCGTACAGCTTGGATAAGAAAGACCTTTCTGACGAACAGTTAAAGGTTTTAAGTGAGGATATGAAAAAAGCTTTTACTGAAGTTGGATTTGTTGTATTAACTGGGACTGGAATCACTCATGAAGAGGTGAGAATAGTGTAAATGATACCTATTTTGTGTTTAAGCTGGCTGTGTTTAAAAAGGGTGTGTGCATTTCCCCTCTTTGGACAGGTATCACACGTTATGGACACATCGAAGAAATTCTTCCTGCTACCAGAAAAACAAAAACTACCGTTCAGCAGAGGGAACTTTTCTCAAAACACCAACCACGGCTGGGTGTCTCTGGAGACTGAAAAGTGAGGACTAAAGTGAAGTGAACTGGACTGCTTGGTCTGAATGATCTGGATCCTCGCTGGTCTATTTATAACCCAGATCTCTGATTTCAGGTTGAATCCACGTCGACCTGGAGACCTAAAGGAGGCTTTCAACGTCGTTTTACTCGAGTCCGACATTGTGAGATATTCACATGACCCACTTTTAAAATCTGGCTTGACTTTATTGTTTTATAGAACAATTTGAACCAGATTTGTCCTGCTTCCTCAGCGTTTTGATCAAAGTACAATTAGATAGGTAGAACTTTATTTGTCATTGCAAAGTACAACGAAATTGCAGATCCACTTGCTATGGTTGTGACATTTTTTTTCCTTACCCTCAGCTTCTTAGAAACCGTTTGCATTGGATTAACCAAATTTCATTCCCTAAACAACCAAATTTTTTTTATAATTTCTTTAAATAATAACATGCAAGTATGTGTTTTCATTGGTAAATTAGCATCATGTGACATCAATTTTCATATCATTAGGTTTTTTTAAATTCCTTTTAAATTTCAGTGTATTTCCTTTTTTTCAACATAAAATTACTTTAAAAACAATTTTTTCTATAAGTTGATTAAAATCTTTCCCAGGTCAGAAATGTTTACAAAACAGGGATTCAAGCCACGAAAGTGCCAATTATCAGATAAAAAGGTTTTAGACAGTATCAGTAAGCACACTTAATTACAGGTACATTCAATGTTTTTTTTTACATTGAGAACATGGATGTAAAAACAGTTATCAAAAAAAAAAAGAAGTAAAAATCTTCCAGAGAAGCAGAAATGAGCAAACCACATGAATCATCATATGTACACGCTCAAACTGTAACTATTTGCATAGTTTGAAGAGTAAATAAGTTTGAGTTTAGTTTTAGAAGTTGAGATGTATCTTAACTTTGCTTGTATTAATTCAGGGAAACCTGTGGCTTTTATTCCACTACATGTCTCCTCTCTCCACTTTTACTCTGAAATCAGCTGAGGACTTTTGTTTTCTCTACTAAAATCTGACCCAGGAGGTAGTAAACCGTGTTTGTTCTGCATGTTGTTTGTCCCAGTGGTGGAATGTGGAGCAAATGCAGATCAGGCAGTTCATTTAGTAGAAGTAAAAAATAGCAAAACAGAGAGGGATGAGTTTTCACCTGAGCCTTCATAGCCACAACTTTAGCCCGTTTTTGAATTTTTTTGAAATGAGGAATGATTTGTAGTGTTTAGACTGTTCACTCTGTGCACTAGATTTTCAGTAAGAAAGCATGTAGAGGTCTGAGGCTAAAAATGTGTTTGACTTTAACTCAAGTAATCATCTCACTGAGCAGCTTTCTTCCCTGCTGAAGTGATGTTTAACCAGAAGTTTCTATTTTTTGACTGAAGTAGGTGTAAACTTTGTCAACCACTGCTTATTTTTGGTGTGTGTTAGCCACAGAGTCTATGTCAGCTTAGTTTCTTTGCTGGTTCAGCAGCCAGAAAAGTGGAACAGAAACTAGGCTGCAGATAGCGTCACGTTGACCTCATGATTTAACTAAACACTGTTTGCCAAAACAAACAGTGTTGTCAGTGTAAGCATACTTTTTTCTGTATTTATGTTTTTTTTTTTTAATCTTTTCACTTGACTGCCATTTTGCTTTATTATAGGATGTGAGATGTGTTTAGTTGGTTGAACGTTTCCTTCTTCTTTTTTTTAGTGAATTAAGCTACATGAACGAGTCAAATATGTCTGCAAGAGTTGATTACTTCTTATCTATTCTGGCTCTCAAGCTGGTGAAAAGGTGATAAACTATCTTCTCTGCCCTACTTTAACGATAACTCTTCTCTCACGCTGCAGAGTTGGCCCTCAGTGAAGTCACAGGAAGATTCCTTCCAGGAAATCCATAAATCCTTTTTCCTGCGCTGCAAGGAACTCAGTCTGCGGGTTCTCAGGGTGATGGCCCACTGTCTGGATCTGGACCCAGAGGTGTTCGTTGCCCCACACCGTAATATAGGAAGTAAGGAAAAAATAGACTCAAATAGACTCATGGATGATTTTTGACAGAAAAACAAGAAAAGAGTCGAGAAACCAGGAAATATTTACATTTATCACATAGAATCAAAGAAAAATGACAATTCCTGAAAAAATATCACAGACTTCTGATAGATTCCCACAGAGTTACAAAATGTTAAATAAAAATAAGTTTTAATGATTAAAATATGAAAATATCAGAATTTAACAGCCAGGATAACAACGTGGTTTTGTAAACCAGGGTTTTGTCTCTACACTCCATGTTTTCGTTAATTCAGATCAGCTGATATATGGTCACATTGTGCCTCCTTCCTTTGTTTAACTGAATGAAGTCTTGTGTGAGTGCGGATGTTTTCAGTCTACCCTCTTTTTTTATACTGAAATCACCCAAATATTTGAAGTTATTGTTTATTTTGATGTGAGTAATCATTACTTGTATTAACTACATCTCAGGGGCAAGGGCGTTTATTTTCTCAACTCTTTATTTGTGAGCCAGCTTCCTAGTCGCCTGTAACAACTCACCTCCAGTCAAAACATGTCTGTATTTTGATGACTTCACATTTTTTACTTCTGAGAAAATCAATTAAAAACATGTGGCGCTGATTCTGAAACTGCTTTACAGCAGGATGGGAAAGTTCTGCAGGCTGTCATGGTTGTGAAAAGGAATTTTTGGGCAATTGTGACCTCAAGTGAACACTCAAGGAACTACAGTTTATCAATCCTATATATACACTGTTTGTCATTTACCCCCCTAAGATTTGTTAGAAATACAGACATGTGTTAACAGTGATATTGTTGCTCTTCCAGCGGATAAGAACAGCACCGCCCTGCGCTCCCTGTACTACCCCCCAGTAAAGAGTGAGGATGCCAAAGAGGGGCAGCTACGGTGTGGAGAGCATTCAGACTACGGCAGCATCACCTTGCTGTTCCAGAGCTCTGAAGGACTAGAGGTAATACTGTCTACCAGTGGTGATTGCTCTAAGACTGCAAGGGAAGCTCAGCTTCCCCTAAAATGTCCCCAAAAAATTGGTAATATGTACTGCTGTGTGTACATTTCATTGACAAAATCTGCGCTAGAATTCCTCCATCTTTTGTTCAGAATCAGCTCCTATCACGGGTAACTGGCTCCACCTCCTTCTTGTTCATCCCCGCAGCGTCTCAGCGCTGTAACACAGTCGGATGCTGAGCGTCTTCTGACTTCAGCGGAGAAGCGTAGAGTGGGTTGTTCCACTGTGGAAACTGGACGGTCATTGGATAAACGCTGGGCTTTGTCCCGCCCATCGGACGCTCAGCGTCTCTGGGGGTCTATGAGGCAGTGGGCTGGCCTGGACGCTTGGCTTCTGCATGATGATTGGATGATCTGTCTGAAGCCGAATCCCTTTTTGATTGACAGTGAAATGAGCCAGTCATTGATCTTGAAGTATAACCCTCCACCAGAGCATCTTCTCAGTTGTTCTTTTATTTTTTTTGGATTGATACGGAGGCTTTATCGATCCCCAATGAGTTTACCTTTCTTAAAAACGACGAGCGTTGTGTTTAAAGATTCTCTCTCTTTTCACCAATAAGCAGCTACAGCTGCAGAGCTTCTCCCCCTGTTACTCACACTTACAGCCTGCAGGTGTAGAGAGGAGCTTCTCCTGTTTAAAGCGGCTCAAGTCTTATGCCTGCAACACAAAGGGCCAAGGCCGTTTAAGCTGCCTAGCTCTGCTGGCCATTGAGAGAACACTGGTAAAATCCCTGGAAAAAACACCTGGTTGGTACGACAGGGTCACACATTTCCTTGAAAAAGGACGGAGGGTAGGATTTACGTTTAAGTAAATAAACAAATTTATAATGTAGGCCGGAAAAAAATGAGCTTCCCCTCCTTGACTGACCAGCAGCCGCCACTGCCGTCTACCGAAGTCTGTCTAGTAACATCTCTCTAAACTCCATCTGGACAGTGCTTGTATAAAGCTAAAGCTCTGCACAGAAACTCAACAGCTCTTACAGCTGACATCTTTAAAGGACTGTGTTTATCAGGATGTGAAAATGTGAGAGTTTAAAAAACACAGGGGACAAAAGACAGGGTCAAAGTTATAGAATGGAGCAGAAAAATTGTTCAGAATGCAGGTTAAGGAATATGTGGGCCAAAAAATGTTGTTGAAATAGTTAAATACTGATCCTGCCATAAAAACTTCCTGGCATATTTTCCTCATATCACCCCCTAATGGAGAACATTCTCCTTGAGAAGAAGCAGAGTTTGCAGATTGTCACAGAGAAAGCTGAAATATCTGTTTCTTTTCATCTTTCAGGTACGTAGTCGCTCAGGTGAGTACATCGCTGCTCCGTGTATTCCTGGAGGAGTTCTCGTCAACATTGCTGACCTGATGCAGCGCTGGACCAGTGATCAGTTCGTATCTGTGGTGAGTTAAAGGCGTGTTTCTGCAGATTTTGTGTGGGGAAAAAAAAGATGTCTTTTACTCAAGGAGAAATACATTTTCCAGATTAGCTGGAGCTGAAACTTGGACAGCAACTCCTGATTCATGAGCACTTATTTTGCTTCATTTTAAGAAACTCCAAGCCACACAGTTAGATCAGAGTCAGTGTATGCATCATTTGGAAAATTTAAAGTTTTACTTTGTAGTCAGAAACTCATTTTGTATGGAAATATTCAGTGGACACAACAAATATACCTCCATCCAAAGTTCCATGATGTGTGAGTCAAACTGATTTTAGAAAATGTAGAAATGCTATATACCTGAGTCGATCGAGGTCAAACTAAACATAAAAGTAACTCCTGAAATATAAAAAAATTAAATAAAGTTCAAGTAATTTGTGAGGTGTTGGTTGTAAAAGCTGATCATTGCTGTTTTCTTCCTCCCTTAGCTTCATAGAGTTTTGCTGCCCCCTCCTGACGACTCCAGCACTCGTCAGGCCATGGCTTTCTTTGTCCACCCAGATGACGACTCCATGATCACCTGCTGCGATGGCTCTGACAAATACCCCCCTGTGTCAGCTGGTGATTACCTCATCGAGCGCTTCAAAAACTCCTATGGGCATAAATAAATTTCCACAGTTTCTGATTTCATGTTTTTTATAAAACTGCAGATTTTTAATGATTTGGTGTAATTACCCCTCTGACTTTTTGAGACATGTTTTAAAAGTATTTTACGCAGCGGCGCTGGTTAGCCTGCGGGTTTTGGTGCTTGCCGTGTTCTGAGGTGTGGCTTTGATTGCAGATGGCTTTCCATGTGGCCCTTTTGCTGCACAGCAACTCAATCAAAAACTAAATTGATCTGTTTTTAATAAAGTGCACAATCACAACACATTTTTATCTCAAAGAACAAGTCCAGACAATGCTCTGGTTGTCTTATTAACTTGGACCCAACATCAAAACAGCTGAGATGAGATCCAATTTCATGTCACAGGATGAGATTCAGTCTTATCTCATCTTCATCCACCGTGAGTGGAACACTTTGTAGCAACAAGCGTTTTACAGTGGCAAGGAAACTCTTCCTTTAACGAACTAAAACCTCTCACTGAACCAGACTCAGGGTAATAGTTCTTGCAGCTGCAGTCTGACAGAAACAGTCGCTGGTACGTCTGTAGCGTTGATCTATGGAGCTCAGTCTAAGCCTATAGCAGCACAAATATAAGCTAGTCCAAACTTGAGCCAGCCCAAACTACAACTAGGAAGAAAAAGCACATCTCACTTCTTTTTAACCCTCAAAGCTCTGAATGATGAGACCCCAGCAAATCTTAAAGAGCACAGTCACCTTATTTTCTACCCTGCATTCTCAGTATTCAGGTCTTGCAGTTTTAAGTAGTATGGGAGGTTGAGTTATAAGCCCCCCTCCGAATGTGATCACGTCAGAAATCGACTTAATCTTTGGGTAACTCAGTCAAAAGTCTAGGAATGTCAAATCACATCTTGTTTGTACTTTTTTAGGTGATTTTAAAAACCTTTTACAGCAGTTTCTTGATGTTAGACCAGCACATACATTTCCTGCATTTGTTTTTAAATCAGTCTTTTAGACAGAACAATGGAAGTAGATTTTGAGTTAATGTTTTAAAGTTCCATTCATTATTTTTCTCTTTAGATCGAAGGCTGTATAAGAGTTCATACTTGTACTTCCTTTATTTGGTTTACCATAGATGCGTTTACCTTTTAAAAGTACAAAAACAAATGACTTTTGTGAAGCTTTTCTCTTTTCTGGAGCCACTGATTCTGAAATAAAGCCTGACTCATTAAAACTGACTAACGATCCCTGTGTCCTTATGTTATTTAGCGATTGCACAGTGGGGAAAGTATTGAAAAGCGTCAACTTTTTTCTCATCACATTTATTTCCAAAGCTGCAATTCAAATGAAATTTCTCCCAGACATTATTAACTCTAATAATCCACACATGAAAAGAAATCACAACATTCAGGTCCATAAATAATGATTTTGGTGAATTAAGTACGATAACACAGGAAAAAAGTATTGAACACACTGTGGAAAGGCTGTATACTTTGGCAAGGAAATGCAATATACCACCTGAAATCTGTCAGTGATTATTACTTGAACTTCAATTAGTGCAAACCAACATCAGCTGGGCTAGAGCAAATTGATGGTCCTATAAAAAAGGTTGTTTTTCACCAAGCAGTTAAATACCACACACCTTATGATGGGTAAAGGCAAAGAGCTCTCTGAAGACATTCACAACCTGATTGTTGCTCAGCATCAGAATGGAACTGGTTACAGACTTATATCAAAGCACCTGAATATTCCAGTCAGCACCGTTGGGGCCATTATTCACAAGTGGAAGAAGCACCACCTTACCATCAACAGGCCACACACAGGGGCTCCTTGAAGATTTCTGACCAGGGAGTCAGAAAGATAGTCAGAAGAGTACTCAACAAGCCAAGGACCACCCTGAGAGTGCTCCAGAAAGACTTGGAGGCAGCAGGTACAATTGTTACAGAGAAAACAATAGGCAATGCACTCCACCGCCATGGCCTCTATGGACGCTCAGCCCACAAGACTCCATTCCTCAAGAAAAGGCATGTTGAAGCTGGTTTAAAGTTTGCTAAACAGCATCTTGACAAGCCTGTAGAATACTGGGAGGATGTTGTCTGGTCAGATGAGACCAAAACTGAACTTTTGGGCTGTCATACTACAGACCATGTTTGGAGGAGAAATGGCTCTGCACATCAGCCAAAAAACACTACACCAACAGTGAAGTTTGGAGGTGGAAGCATCATGGCATGGGGTTTTTCTCATCTCATGGTGTTGGCAAACTTCATTTAACTGACGGAGCAATGAATGGAGCCATGTATGGGGAAATTCTTGATCTGAATCTGCTGCCATCCACCAGGATGATGAAGATGAGACGTGGCTGGACCTTCCAGCAGGACAACGATCCAAAGCACACAGCAAAGTTGACTCTCAAATGGTTTCAAAAAAAGAAAATCAATCTGTTAGAACGGCCTAGTCAATCACCTGAATTAAATCCAATTGAACATTTGTGGAAAGAACTAAAGAAAATGGTTCACCAGAGGGCAAACCTTGTGATTTCTTTTCATGTTTGGATTATTTGAGTTAATACCAATGTTTAAAATGTGATGTGATGTGTGTGATGTGAAAGTTGACGCATTCAATACTTATTTTCCACGCTGTAACTTAAACAAGTGACAGTTTGACATGACAGCCCAACAGGTGTGTCCTTTAACAACACCCTCTTCCTGTAAGTGTTTGTGAAATCAGGACTCCAGGTTCTGAGGTTCAAAGTTTGATAAATATTGGCTATTCCAAGAAACACAGTAACAGATGAGCATTAGTCTGGGTGTTTCCCAAAAGTGATACCATGACCTCCTTTACAGAGAGGAGGAGCAACACTGCAGGAAGTGAAGCCTCAGCATCATTTTAGGTGATGCTGCCTTTAAAGGAGAAAACCAGAGGGACTTAACTCCAGAAGTCTCTGTGTTTCTCTCTGAAGACGAGTTAGGATAAACCTGCTAAGTTTTTCTCAGTTGGACAGCAGAGTCTTCCAGAAACAGGCGAGTACACTGATCTCTACTAAAATCTCTGATTACAAACAATTTAAAGCCAAATTCTGACTTTCCTTGCATTTGTCTCAGTATAAAATTTCATTTTACAAACATTCTGATGTGCTATTTTAACAGAATTTTAAACCAATGACCAATTCGACGCTTCACCGTCCTAATTGGTTTGTGTGTCGAACCACGTTTTGACATAAAGCGTTTTAACCACACATGACTAAGCAAAAAAGAACAACACTTTTATGGAGACATAAAAAGTGGCCTAGTTTTGACACTCCCTTTGAACTCTCCAAAGTCGTGATCTGAGAATTCAGTTTTACATAATTTTTTTATGACTCATAAAAGTGTAAAAGTTTACAACTCATATTAATTTGTCATTGGGTTTCTCTGTTCACCTTTGTACAAGTACATTCAATCCACTTGCACTTTATTTATATAGCACATTTTAAAAACAATCAAATTTCCCAAAGTGCTGCACAATAAGAAATAAAATAAGAAAATAAATTTAACAAATGAAATGAATTAAATAACACATAGAGACGGATAACAGCCATAAGAAAAAAAGGGGTTAAGACCATAAAAGACATAAAAGGACAGAGATCACACAACTCTCTAAAAGCCAAAGAATAAAATAAGTTTGAAGCCGGGATTTAAAAGTTGGGAGCCACCACAGAGAAGACTGAATACTCGGGTCTTTAAACAGGTTTTTGGGACCACGATGTGAAGGTGATCAGCAGACCTCAGGGACTGCGAGGGAGTGTCGACATTTAAAGGTTGGAGATGTACTGAAGCGCTGATCCATTCAAAGATTTAAAAACAAGCAATAAATTTTTAGAATGAGTTCTGAAATGAACGGGGGGCCAATGGGGGGACGCCAGGATCAGGTTGATGTGTTCATGCTTTTGTGTACCTGTAGAAGATCACATTTACTGTTTTGACATGTTATAGCCTGATAGCTCAAGGTCAAAGATAGGAAGATAGGTCAAAGTTTTTTTTTAAAAAAAAGTATCATTGGTCTGAGAGGCAGAAATGTAATGCCCACATATTTACACACAGGGTCTTAAGAGGTTAGACTGGCTGAAAAGATCACAAAGGACCCCTCTCATGGCCTCCTTGAGGAGTATCAGCTTTTGCCAACAGTTAGAAAAATAATTACAGGCTCTTCTTTATTAAACAAACAGTCGGATGTAGATGGGACAGCTCCATACACACACCCCTGACACTGATTTAGGACATTCTTATTTAGATTGAATTTGTATTCAGACTGTTGTCTGATAGTTGGACTTTTGAACCTTGTGTTACTTTTTTTATGAGATGCTCTCATCATAAATGTGAGCGTTCATGGATGACCTGGATGATGCAAGACAAATTTCTGAATAATCAGATTATATAAGTATCATCCTATCTTATCTCTACTTGTCAAGATTTTTTCCTTGACTTTTTAGAATAGGACACATACAACGTTGAAATAATTGTGAAATTATTTCGTTCCAGAAGGCAGTAGTATCATAAAGTACAGCAACCCCTGACTGTGCAGGCAATTCTTGCAAGAATATCTAAGTGGAATATGCAAAAGTAATGTAGTCTTTCAACATTTCTGTTATCTGTTTGTTAACACTGTAAAACAAAGAACCTGAGTGTACACTTGGCACAAAGAGGCTTTGCATGATGCAACATTTCGTAACTAGTGTAGTCCTCATTTTTCCATAAACTTGCAACATTGGCATACTGCCCTCAAAATGAGGTGTGGAGAGAAAGTGGCGTATTGCCATCTTGGTGACTTGGAAAAGATCTACATCTTAAACCTGGTCTGGAGTGAATTGGTTTGTGTAAACACAGCTTGAAGCATCAGTATCTTTTTCATTTGTCCTCTTACATCATAGTACTGGTCTCAGTATAGGTCCGATCTCGGGATCCCCATAGAAAACAACACTGTAATGACTATATCACCTCTCACACCTGGAAGAGGATGTTAGTTTTCATCAGATCCTGCCTGATACTGGCCGTTATTCCAGACTCTCAAATAATTAAAGCTGCAAGAAGCGTTAGAAGGGTCCTCGGGTCCTTTCTGCCTGATTGTCATACCTGTTTCCCCTCCACTGGTAAGGTATTACCTCCATGGTCAGGGTTTCATCCCTTTCTGGCCCTCTTAGTGCTATAACAGTTGATACCATGTATTATTTTCTCTGCTGAGTCACATGACCAGCTGCACGGAACTCCTAATCAGTGTGTGACATCATCATAGAACTGCAGAGGGAGGATTCTAATTCAGAAAAGGTTACAAAGAACTCGTTATATAGGCCAGAATCTTTGCATAATCTGTATAATAACGTGACATTTTTGTAGAAAATTTTGTCGGGAATCCAGTCTGGTCATTTTTAAATCTGTACAACTTTAACTTTTTTGTCTAGAGGCCAAAATCTACAGCCTTCATGGTCAGGACTGAAAAATCCCATCTGTTTACATGGCGGGAGCTGAGAGCGTTAACCAACTTTGAGGGCTTGCCATTTGAAAACCGGGTCCAAAATAACAACTTCCCACACAATTTTTGTGGAGCAGAGTCTAGTCTGTCATGTGAGCTAATTTCAAGCTGATACCACTTATGGTTTTGGAGGAGATCATTTTGGCAGAAATGGTAAAAATGCAGCAAAGTCTTATTTTAAAAGGCAAATTTCCAGCTTCCTGTACGAGAAAGGTGAGAAAGACTTGTCCCTTTTTTGCGTCTCAATGAGACAAACATTTTGGCGTTGGTTTCATCTCTCTACAACATTCCTAGCCCCTGTTAGAGCCATTCTAGTGTGTTTTTGAGTGCCTTTCTGGAGCTAGACAGCTTATTATGGGATGTTGGGGGTCAAGTTTGGTATTTTATCAAATTTTTCCTGAAGTGAGTGCCAATTTTAGTGAGTTTTTGAGCATGTTTAGGGGGTCAAATTAGAGTTCATTGACGATGTGGACTAATGAGAAAGAAACGGACGAAAAACAATAAAAACCTCTTCCTCAGGCCGAGGACCCTAATAATGCAGTCACATGGCCATGCCTTAAGCATAAATGTCCACTTGTTTGCAAATTTGAAAAGTCCCTGATCATTTCCTCCATTTAGAGAGGTTGTTTCAACCTCAATGAACACTTAAAAATAACTTTTAGAATTGCCTATGTATTTCCTGTGCACAATGGGAAGACAGAAGTTCAGTGTTAAAACAAGAAAGATTGAAATCTACCTGCAATAGCACCTGGCTCTGAAAAGGAACTAGAGTGGACACTTTATTTGGTTTGATTTATACAGCATCAAAATCCCATCAATGAATACCAACCTATCTGTTCCTCACCACTCTTTAAGTTCAAGGTTGTACATTACTCAATTTGCAAAATCTGGTCCCAATATATTGTGCTTTAAACTGTGTATCTAGGATTATTTATACAGGGCTATAAGTCTGTAACACCATGACACCATGAAAGTCCAATCAGCACAATGAAAAAACTCTGTTAATGAAGAAAGAAATTCTATTAATGACATTTTTTGCTGTTTATCCTCAGGTTGTAGAAATGTCTACTACAAGCTATCTGCTGACTGAGGATCAGTTCCTCTGCTCCATCTGCCTGGATGTGTTCACTCATCCTGTCACCATACCATGTGGACACAACTTCTGTAGAAAATGCATCACCACACACTGGGAAATCAATCCCCCATGCCAGTGTCCAAACTGCAAAAAGGTTTTCAACACAAAACCAGAGCTACACATCAACACTTTGCTCTCTGAGATGGTTGTTCAATTCAGAAAGTCGTCTCAGAACAAGACGAAGACGTTTGAGCAGATGATCCAGAAGAGACGACTGAGGATTGAAGAGATCAAACAGTCAGTGGAGCTCAATAACAACAAAGTAGAAAGAGAGATGGCAGAAGGTGTTCAGGTCTTAAACACTTTTATAGAGACTGCAGAAAAATGTCTCAATAACTACATTAACACAGTCAAAGAGAAGCAGAGAGAGACACAGAAACAGGCTGAAGGCTTCATCAAAGAGCTGCAACAGGAAATCTCTGAGCTGGAGAAGAGAAGCTCTGAGGTGGAGCAGCTCTCACGCTCTGAAGACCACCTCCTTATATCTCAACCCATCAAGGTCTGGAGTCCTGGAGTCCATCCACCTTCATATGTGGGGACTTTGATGAGAGCTGTGAAGCAGCTGGAGGAGACGCTCAGGGAACGGATGAAGACGCTGATTGAGGCTGATCTGAAGAGAGTCCAGCAGTATGAGGTGGATTTGATTCTCGATCCTGAAACAGCAAATCTAAAACTCATCCTGTCTGATGATGGGAAACGAGTTCATCACAGTGATTTTAAGAGAGACCTTCCAGACAATCCAGAGAGATTTGATTCTGCTTCTTGTGTGTTAGCAATGCAGAGTTTCTCTTCAGGCAGATTTTACTATGAGGTTTATGTTGGAGGGAAGACTAAGTGGGATTTAGGAGTGGCCAAAGAGTCGATCACCAGGAAGGGAAACATCACACTGTCTCCTCAGAATGGTTACTGGACGATATGTTTGAGAAATGCACATGAGTACACAGCGTGTGCTGGACCTGGAGTTCGTCTCTTTCTTCAGTCTGGTCCTGAGAAGGTGGGGGTGTTTGTGGATTATGAGGAGGGTCTGGTCTCCTTTTACGACGCTAAAGCTGCAGCTCTGCTCTACTCCTTCACTGGCTGCTCCTTCACTAAGAAAATCTACCCTTACTTTAGTCCTGGTCCAAATACTAGTGGTAAAAACTCAGCTCCTCTGGTGATCTCTTCTTGTCATAGAATGTGAGGGGATCAATTATTGATGTTCAACTGAAAAATTTGTTATAACAAATCTTTACCAGAAAAGGCAGAAATATAACTTTTTGTGGAGAGATCTTTATGATCTTCTTGGTTATGAACTGGCTTGGGGTCTCAGGCGAAATGATGGCTAAATGTGATCCACATCAGTTAATTCACAAACACACTGTCCTTAAGTTTGTGGGTTACAAGCGCCATCCTGTGGTTTCAAGGGCTTACTACAGGATCACAATTTCAGAAAGACTGTGCAACTGTTGAGCACATGAGACTGATAATTCAGAAATTCACGGCAAAACTCATCTGTTTTTTTTTTCTTTTTTTTGTAAAAGTTATTAATTTTTGTCTTTAACTTTTACTCAGTTTCTCTTTCTTAAATTAGTATTAATTATTTAAAGTGTTGAATTCAGAAACTGATGACTGTTAAAAAGTGTGCATGGAAAAAAATTGTATGCTTTTCTTGAGTTTTAAAAATAAACTAACTTAAAGTTTTGATTTAATCTGGTTTGGTTATTTTGTTCTTAACTGATATTAAATGTATAGTCAATGCTTATAGTAAGTGAAGACTCTTTACCACAGTTAAAGCCTCAAAGTGTTGCTTGTGTTGAGTGAAATACCAAAAGAAAAGGAGGAACATTGAAAGAAAAGAAAGGTTTAACGACACATGACCTAAAATGAAAGTGAAAGTTTGTCTGATGCAGAGCTGGAGTCTGTTGATCTGGGAAGACAACTGGAATCGCACAGACCTTCCTAAAGCAACATTGGAGTCTATCACCGGTGGGTAAACTGACCGACAAAAACAAAATGTACTGTCGAAATATTTTTCATCGGTTAAAAACTGGAACCTGTTGTTTATGGTTTCGTTATTTCAGTGTCATAGAAATGTGTCCTTTGAAAGGAAAGAAAACTTTAACCGATGTGTTGCCTTAGCTTCAAAGAGATGCTAACTCTATAAGCACGTATATGTGCTTATAGAGTTAGCATCCACCAGGGTAGTGACCATGACTCACCAGTCTCTTTCTGAATCCCATCGTCATAGGGCTCCACATTGGAAAATCAAAACTTAAAGTTAACTATGTTCGAGTTTGGATGTGCTAAAGAGACAGGACTTGGTCAGACTTGGTGTAGACACGGTGCCACACCTGTCAGTAAAGTCAATCACCTTTATGTGGACAAAACTTGTACGTTAATTATGTTTGAAAAGAATAATTAATGTAATTATTCACCCACCATACAGTGTGCGGGTAGAGAGATGGGGTATTCAGAACTAAGCCGTTTTTTTCAATCAAGGTGTGCTTTTTCCAAGGCTGTTAAAGTAGCCTTTTTTGGCTAGGTGTGTTTGTGGTTTAGTCTCAGGAATCTTGAAGAACTGCATTTGTAGCATTTTCATAAGGGCTGCACACTAAGACCGGTTGTTGTTGCTTGTAGAACAAACCTGACCTCACTCCAGGAAATAACTGTTTGACTGAAGGGAGGCTCATAAACAGTGGGGAAAATAAGTATTGAACTCGTCAACTTTTTTCTCATCACATGTATTTCCAAAGATGCAATTCAAACAAAATTTCTACCAGACATTGGTATCAACTCAAATAATCCACACATTAGAAGAAATCACAACATTCAGGTCCATAAATAATGATTATGGTGAATTAAGTGCGATAACACAGGAAAAAAGTATTGAACACGCTAACTGAGACTCATCTAATACTTAGTGGAGAAGCCTTTGTTTGCAATGACAGCTTCCAGAAACTTCTTGTATGTTTGAACTAATGGCCCACACTGCTCAGGTGTGATTTTGGCCCATTCCTCTGCACAGATTGTCTTTAAATCTGGAATATTCTTTGGTGCCCTCTGGTGAACCCTTTTCTTTACTTCTTTCCACAAATGTTCAGTTGGATTGAAGTCAGGTGATTGACTAGGCCATTCTAACAGATTGATTTTCTTTTTTTGAAACCATTTGAGAGTCAACTTTGCCGTGTGCTTTGGATCGTTGTCCTGCTGGAAGGTCCAGCCACGTCTCATCTTCATCATCCTGGTGGATGGCAGCAGATTCAGATCAAGAATTTCCCCATACATGGCTCCATTCATTGCTCCTTCAGTTATATGAAGTTTGCCAACACCATGAGATGAGAAACAACCCCATGCCATGATGCTTCCACCTCCAAACTTCACTGCTGGTGTAGTGTTTTTTAGCTGATGTGCAGTGCCACTTCTCCTCCAAGCAATTCGATTCTGTCACGATTTTTGGATTGCCGTTTTGATTTAAATTGTGATTCTTCGATATTTATGACTTTTGTGATTTTTAGTTTGCTTTTTTTCACCACACCATGTGAAAAAGAAGACAATTGATTATAATGTCTACAGACTATATCAGGAGCCATATTTACCCATAACATGCACATCATGTGAGGCAGAGAGAAATATTTCTCCCTCTGCTGGAGAAAAGTGGTAACTTTTTTCCAATCCAGTTTATGAACAAAGAATAAAAATAAGAATTTGATAAAAAAAAACAAAAAAACAAAGAGAAAACAAAACAACAGCTACAACAAAAAAGAATTTCTGACAAAAAATTCAGATTTTGATATTGTCAAACAAAAAATCCTGAGATATCGATTCTCAATTTTTTCTCCAATCCCTACCATCAAATGGCAATAATTCAACAAAATTTAAGAAGAAGTCAGTATACAATGGTTCAGACAAGTATTCAGTTTATTTGAGTCGTCATGAACAAGGATGTGATTGTAGTCAGGATAACGCTTGGCCTTGTCTTTTAGAATAGTAAATTTGCTGCTGAATCTGGTGCTTGATCTGTTTCTGCCTCTTCTCTGTGTCTTTTTCCATAAACACAAGTTAGTTCAGACTGGGCGATGTATTAATATAGGTTTAGCCTTCAGGTAAAAGATCTGTTCTGTGGAAAATTGACATGGGCCAAATGACAAAGTTGCATTATGTTGTTTTCTTTGTATGTTACATCATCATCAATATAGCTGATTATAAACTTTTGCTTTACTTATCATGATACATCCTGACCTTATGCATGATCCATAAATAACTGTATTTAAAAAGTTTAAAATTTTCACACTTTTTGTCTTCAGGTTGTAGAAATGTCTGCTGCCAGCTGTCTGCTGACTGTGGATCAGTTCCTCTGCTCCATCTGTCTGGATGTGTTCACTGATCCTGTCACCATACCATGTGGACACAACTTCTGTAGAAAATGCATCACCACACACTGGGCTGTCAATCCCCTATGTCAGTGCCCAAACTGCAAAAAGGTTTTCAAAACAAAACCTGATCTAGAAGTGAACACTTTCATCTCTGAGATGGCTGCTCAGTTCAGACAGTCAGCTCAACAGGAAGCCAGCAGCAGCAGCAGCTCAGAGCAACAAATTTCCAAACCAGGAGAAGTTCCCTGTGACGTCTGCACTGGAACCAAACTGAAGGCCCTGAAGTCCTGCCTGGTGTGTCTGGTTTCTTACTGTCACACTCACCTGGAGCCTCACCTTACAACTTCAGGACTGAAGAGACATCAGCTGATAGACCCTGTGGAGAACCTGGAGAGCTGGACGTGTGAGAAGCACAACAAACTGCTGGAGCTGTTCTGTAAGAACGACCAGATGTGTGTCTGCATGCTGTGCAGTGTGACCGACCACAGGACTCATGATGTTGTTCCTCTGAAAAAAGAATACGAGAGAAAGAAGGCCGAGCTGGGGAAGACAGAGGCTGACATTCAGCAGATGATCCAGAAGAGACGACTGAAGATTGAAGAGATCAAACAGTCAGTGGAGCTCAGTAGTAAGAACGCAGACAGAGAGATGGCAGAAGGTGTTCAGGTCTTCAGCGCTCTGAAAGAACGTGTTGAGAGAAGCCAGGCCCAGCTCATCCACACGCTCAAAGAGAAGCAGAGAGAGACGCAGAAACAGGCTGAAGGCTTCATCAAAGAGCTGCAACAGGAAATCTCTGAGCTGGAGAAGAGAAGCTCTGAGGTGGAGCAGCTCTCACGCTCTGAAGACCACCTCCACCTCCTCCAAAACTTCACCTCTGTAAACGCTGCTCCACCCACCAAGGACTGGACTGGAGTCAGAGTTCATCCACCTTCATATGAGGGGACTGTGGTGAGAGCTGTGAAGCAGCTGGAGGAGACGCTCAGGAAACGGATGAAGAAGCTGTTTGAAGCTGATCTGAAGAGAGTCCAGCAGTATGAGGTGGATGTGACTCTTGATCCTGATACAGCAAATCCAAAACTCGTTATCTCTAAAGATTGGAAACAAGTTCATCAAAGTATTTTAAAGTAGAATCTCCCAGACAATCAAGAGAGATTTAATACTGGGTCCTGTGTTTTAGCAAAGCAGAGTTTCTCTTCATGCAGATTTTACTATGAGGTTCAGGTTAAAGGGAAGACTAAGTGGTATTTAGGAGTAGCCAAAGAGTCGATCAACAGGAAGGGAAAAATCACACTGTCTCCTCAGAATGGTTACTGGACGATATGCTTGAGGATTAAAAGTGTGTACACAGTGTGCACTGATCCCCCAGTCCGTCTCTCTCTACAGTCTGGTCCTGAGAAGGTGGGGGTGTTTGTGGATTATGAGGAGGGTCTGGTCTCTTTTTATGACGTAAATGCTGCAGCTCTGATCTACTCCTTCACTGGCTGCTCCTTCAATGAGAAACTCTACCCTTACTTTAGCCCATCTCTAAACTTTGGTGGTACAAACTCAGCTCCTCTTGTCATCTCCCCTGTCAGTCACACTGAGTAGAACCAGAAGTTGATATTTTACTCAAAGGTTTCAGATATCATTTAATGTGATCAGTATGGACTTCTTATGATGTTGATACATTTATTCTGGTTTAAATCAACATGGGCCATTTTTTTCATGCTCTCATCACTTCTTTGCTTTCCTTAAAGACTTTGAAACCAGCTGAAAACATACTCATAAATATCCCTATTCACTAAAAAACTACACATTCTTCAGTCCTTTTCTGAGTAAAAATGGTGCAACCCCCCCTCTTATCATCTCACACATCCATTGAAAAGAAAAAGCACATTTTCAATTTGAAAGAAATAAGTGATAGTTTATACATGATAGTGATACTGCTGATCAAAGACGTCCTGTGATCCGTTTGGTTTGGCAATTTAGTGCCCGTAAAGCTGTTTGCAGAGACGCAGTGTAAAGAGATGAGGCAGTGTTTGTTTTTATTTTTTATTTTTTGAAGTGAAAGGATTAGAGTTTGGGGAAAAATATGTTGGAATAGTTTTACTTTGACATGTTTCTGGGTAATGAAATGAGAATCAGGATAGAAATTCAACAGATATTGCTCTTTGTGCTGTGTCACACACTTGTCATTTGTGTGGTTGTTCTTATCCATTGTTTTATAACTTGTTTTGGTGTCTGCGTTACAAGAGGAGTTTAGACTAGGGATCGGTACTGAATCAGGTACTTTTGTAGATACCGACTGAATCAGGTACTTTTGTAGATATCGACTGAATTCTGTCAAAAGTACCAAGTACCAATTCACATGAAATCAATCTGTTGTTGTTGTTGTTTAGGTACCTAAACACATCCTTGTGACTGTGACGGAGTGGAAGAGTAGGTGATTTTCCATGCTGGACATGAACACAGCATCACAAGGTTATATATTTCACAAATAAATATGTTAAAGTAAAAAAAAAAAATTAAATAAATTGTTATTTTTTACGACATATACACAAAAAGGGTACCAAAAAGTGGTTCTGTTGAGTACCAATACAGATTGCCAGGTATCGGGCATCGGTACCGTATCGTTTCAAATGTGGAAGATACCCATCCCTTGTCAAGACTCAGCACAAAGTGCAGACAAAAATCAAATAAAAATGTCTTTTGTTGTCTCTACTTTTTGACAAATAAATATCATAAAGTTCATGTTGTGTCTGGTTCAGTTATTTTTGTTTATCATGAAGATTTTAAAGACAGCGTACACCACCAAGTTATGTGATTTCAAACACCACCAAAAGTTCGCAGCTTTATTCAAGCCCCAAATATTCAGTACCTGATCACAGATTTAAACAAAGGAAGAATAAAAGAGGACCACACTTTGAGATTTTTAAGGTTAATCCAATGCAGAATAACGTGTGGGAAAAAGTGAGAAACCATTGCTTGTTTACATGAATTAAATTGGAGTCAATGAATGGGTGATTGTGTGAAACAGATTCCTGTCAGGGTCAGCAGAGTGCAGAGGGGTCTTTGTCTCGCTCTGAAGGGACTCTAATTTACACAACCTCCTGCTCTCTGTGCATAATCCCACTAGTTACCCTCATTACAGCCCAAAAAAAGTAGAAAAGTTGAAGCACAAGTTTCAAACTTCAGCTGCAACTCGTCACTTTCATGCTCTGTACTGTACTATCCTATCCTGAGTCATAAATTTAGTAGATTAGCTTTACTGTTGTTGTACAGCTCTGTCTCCTCTGTGTGAGAGTATGTGCCAATGAATCAGGTGCTGATACATGTGTTGCCTCTGATTGGCCAGTTCGAAAAGGATTGCTGCTTCCTGATTGGTGGAAGATGGACATCAAAGGATTAAAACCTCAGCTGCTGCAGTTTGCATGGTCGCTTACAATTTCCACCTGAACAACTTCAGACTGTGACTCTTGATCTTGAATCATTTGGATTTTGATGAATTGATCTTAGATAAAAGGTAAAATAATTTACTAACAGCAGAGTAGGAGTGAGTAGCTTTTCCCCACTCGTGTTTTCGCCTCTTGTTTAGAAGTTTATCAGTCATTTGTTTACGGTTGGTTTTCTGTTTTTGGGATCCCCATGGATCATGACCTCATTCATCAAAACATTCAAACTAAAATCAGGGGAGACCAAATGAAACTTGTGACTGAAGCAGCCATTGAGACCTTCTTTTTAAGCTTTGTGTGTAGTTTCAGTGTTTGTCCGCTAGGTGGCATCCTGCTTCCATCTCTGCTCCGTTCACTCTCTCCAGTTCCTCTCTTTCTAATGAAGCTCATTAACTTCAGCCGTTCCCACACGCGCCGCACACGCGCGCTTTCTCCGCGGTTTCATGTGTTTGTGTTTGTCTGCGCAGACTTTTTTTCCCTCTCTTCTCCAGGACATGGATCATGCCAGCTCTGCTAGGATCTAAGACCTGGGGAACTTGATGAGACCCCCAGTGTCCCCTCAGTGTGGACTCTACTGGTGTGATGAGCCCGGGAACCTCCCGTGCAGCCTGTGACGCAGAACAGCCGCGTCGCGCTTTACCGCACCGCACCGCGCACTCCTGCGAGAAGCGGGGAAAACGCGCGTTAGTGACTTCTGTGGTTTGAAACCACTCACCCCTGACGTGAACATGCCATCACTGTGGTGACCAGTCCCACACACTCATCCCTGAGCGACCAGTGTGGGAAGAGAAGGACCCGAGCTCTGGGGCGACGCGGAGTTAAACCTGCTGCTCTTGAGAGGAATTTACCGCTTCTCTGTGAGGACCAAGAGCAGCTCAAATCTGTGACTGCAGGGACAGAAAAAGTGGATTTATTGCTTTTTGTTCATGGATGCTAATGGGGAGCAGGGTCGAGACCCAGCGGAGGAATTTAGCAGGACATATTTGTGAAACGCAACAAACAGCTGGAGACAGAAAACATCTGTTTGACCTGTGACACCAGAGAGGAAACACCTGCTCCAGCTGCAGAGGAAAAAAGGTACCTAAACGCACCACAGCTTTTCCTGTTTGTATTTAACAGCTTTAAAATCGGGATAATCAATGAGAGAGCTGATTGGATGTCATTATCTTTAACTCATCATTAGTTTTCTTGTTGCCTTAACGAGACGTGAGCTCTCACTTTCTTATCCCCCTGTGAGCAAAACCACCAGTGAAATCAATCAACTAATTATTGTATCGATCTGTGGGCTGTCAGTCAATATTAAGACGGACAGAGAGCTGGAGGGATGAGTTCTGGTGGTGCGTCTCAGTTGGTTTCAGATAAGAGAGAAGATTTCAGCTGAATCTGCTGGAATCCAGCCTCGTTCACGTGCACGGATGTGTGTTTAAAGGTGTGTTTAACAAGGTGTGTGACTGCAGACACGAGTACACGCATGTTCTGTGTGTGTGGTTGTGTATGTGTGTGCGTAATTCTTGGTTATGCCCACGTATGCCAAAGTGGGTGTGTGCGCGCTGCGCGCAAAGGCATTGATAACAGTTGTTTTTGCCTGAGGAGGTGTGTGTGTGTGTGCATCTGTGTGTGTGTGTTTGAGGAATTATTTTCATTAAGAGAGCTGGAAAGAGAGAGGGAGGGGTCCATAAAAAGAAATAGCGCAGAAGAAGAAGAGCTGGCACAGGCACAGTCAGTGGAAAGAGGAGAGAATATTAGGAGGCAGAGACGGAGTGTGCTGTGAAAGTTGCGTTTCTGTTCACCTGCTTTGCGCGCATTTTAAAGTAAACCACAAACACTGCAAGAAAGGTGAACCATTGGGACTACTTTTGAGCATTTGATTAATTAAAACAGTCTGTATCAAGAGTTTTTTAAATCTAGAAATCCAAACAAACACTGGAAGTATAAAGATGATCACGCAGCATGTTGGGTAAAGCTCAAGAGGATGCAAAGAAAAAAGCCAGTGGAGCATGCAACAAACACATTTCATCTTATATCACTTTTTTTTTTCTCATGGTGCTCATTTTGTTGCAAGATGCAACATTTTTTTTTTCTGGATACAGCTTAATGTATCAGCCCAACTGCATCATTCTTCAACCGTTATCTTATCTACTGTAACAGCGCTCAACTGGAAAAATGTTCCCACCATCTGATAAAGTTGATTCGTGAAATGAAAACTGCTTAAAACTGCATTTTGTATGCCCATCATCAGAAAAATGACAGAAACTAGGGCACACAACTAGACTAGACCAGACTAGACACACAGAGACTCTGAGTTTCAACCATAATTGCTCAATTACATCAAAGGTGTCCCAACTGGAGGTAGGTTTTAAACAAGTAGTCTAGAGGTAAGAAAACATCCAGAAAAATGGTCAAAAGTGAGCAAAACTTGTCTCACCTGGCTTAACACATGATGGGCTAGCACCAGCAGCCTTAAATCCTCCTTGTGGATAAATGTCCACATCGACCTGGGGGTACACCAATCCAAATTGTTCAAGTTTCAATGCTGATACCTGGACTTTGGGTATTCACTGATACCGATCCGAAACCAGTGTTAATAATAGCCTGCATGCCCTACTGTGGGATAAAACTGGTAATGTTTTTTGGTAAAAGCCAAAAAATAAGTATATGGAATAGGGATGTCTGGATATTACATTTTCACTTCCGATACGATACCGATACTGCAGCATTGAGTATTGGCCGATACCGATGTTGATCCAATAAGATATCAGCATTAAACATGCATACTTTTATTACTTATTTTGTAGTTTGTCTGTCATGTTAGAAAAGGCTTGATTAAGTGATATTATTCAAACAGAGAACAGTAATCAGCAACAGTAGGTATGAGGAAAAACCGACCCATTTATTATTAACCACTGGGTAGCAGAAATGTTAACATTAAACATAAAAGATACTAGTAATTGAATAAAATGAATAATTAATTTGAAGACCCAGAAAATAACCTAAATAAATCAAATAAAAACAGCAGGAGCAGAGTCTGGAATGGACTGCTTATATCGGAGATTTTAGATGCATTCCGATACAATACCGATATTTGTTTTTTTGCTGATATTGGACCGCTATCCGATATTAATATTGGACTGGGACACCTCTAATATGGAATCACTGAAGTAAACATTTATGCCCTGTTCACATGACAACGTTTCATCCGCAAACACTAAAAATTCAGTGACAAAAATCTGCATTTACACGGAAATGCTGATGGACTGAAAACGCTGTAGTAAGCATGCCAGGCTTGTAGGTGACGCTATAACTGTCTTGTCCAGAAGCCGCTTTTGGGAGACCTCCACCGAAGTAGAGTTGAGCTGATCATCTGGAGTATTGGTGAATACTAAGTGCAAAAGTGGAGCAACAGATGCTTATTTTGTTGAAAGACAGTCAGCAGATACAACAGATTGAGCAGCACAGTAGCCCAGTGTATGCGCTTGCACGAAGCAGAGCGTGACATCAGCATTTCCACTGAAAACGCTGGCTTACTGAAAACGCCGGCAACTGAGTCGGCAGCGTTTCAGAAAAATTTCAATCCTTTGCGCTTTAGGTTGGCTGACACAGCGTTTCTTTGTAAACAGAAAGCAATTCAGAGCTCATTTTTGTCTTTAAATAACTTGAAACAAGACACTTTTCTGGACTAGTCAGGTAAATGTGGCTCACGTTGCATATAACAAGACAGTTTTTACTTAAAGTAAGACAAAAACACTTGATAAGATTTCATTTTTTTTGCAGTTTGGTGCCCATCCCCATGGCCAGTGACATCAAATGGCCCAACAGAGCTGCAAAAAGTTTTGCAGTCACAGTTTTTTCAAGCTAAATAATTTGCCAAAAAGAGACATATCAGAAGCATAAACCGGGAAATAACTAACTTAACTCACCTAAATGGGAAAACTAGCCTGTGAGAAAGAGTTGACTGTTAAATGCTAAAACCTTGTGTGCAGACAGAAGAGCTAAAGATTCACCACATCCAACATCTTTTCCTCTACAAAACAAGTATTTGAATTTGTCCCTCAAAAAATGAAACAAGCAGACTCTGGTGCTCACTGTGAATGCCTCTGAGCTGCACACTGCATCATTTTTCTTTTTGGAAGGAAAAATTGATCTAATGGGGCAGAAATGATCCAGGTAACTCAGTAAGGTATGAAGTATATCTTTTTTTTAGGTAACAGAGTCTTTTTTATGAACTATGTAGCTGTCTTGGTAGATTCAGAACTTGTATATTGAGTTAAAGTTGTGTTTCTTTGCTCAAGCCTCCAGATCTGTGTTGCATTCAACATGTTTTAGTATTTTCCTCTCTCTGGTTTTCCTGCAGGTTTCTGGGACGATGTGAAGCTGCTGACACCCTGAAGCTCGGCCTCCTCTTTGCCTCAGTCATGTCTGACACAGGAACCTGTGCTGTGGGAAAACCCAGGGGTCAGTGTCCTGGTTAAATCGACCTCCTTACCGCGGTTTTCCGAGGCCCTTGTTGACGGCATACTCCATGATCCGGCTCACCATCTCCTCGCCACACCAACCACGACCACCGCTGCAGCCAACTGCGTGTTGATCGAATTGCTTCTCCTTTTCCCTGGTCCCTGCCGCTACAAAACATGGCGTGGGGTTTGGAGCCCCTGAGGGTCACCAGCCGTTGCCTTCTCTCTCTGTTGATGCTCAAGAGCTGCTGGCTGCTGGGCTCTGACTCACAAAAGCCCACCATCTTAGCTGACTCCCAGCAGCCCCAGCAGGAGTACGCTCACTCCATCAGGTTGGATGGTGACATTATCCTGGGCGGCTTGTTCCCTGTGCATGCCCGTGGAGAGAGGGGTGTTCCCTGCGGGGAGCTTAAGAAGGAGAAGGGAATCCACCGGCTGGAGGCCATGCTGTTCGCCATTGACCTCATCAACAAGGACCCAGAGCTTCTGCCGAACGTAACGCTTGGGGCTCGCATTCTGGACACGTGCTCACGAGACACCTACGCTCTGGAGCAGTCGCTCACATTTGTCCAGGCTCTCATTGAGAGAGACGGCTCTGATGTTCGCTGTGCTAATGGAGACCCGCCCATTTTCGCCAAGCCGGATAAAGTGGTGGGCGTCATCGGGGCGTCGGCCAGCTCGGTCTCCATCATGGTTGCAAACATCCTTCGACTCTTCAAGGTAAGAAAACCCTGACAGAAAATATACCTGACGCTCATTTCCAGAATCCTTACAAGTGACTTGGGAAATAGTTTTTCGAGAATTGGTTTTTATCTTGAAAGCTGTGAAATTTGACAAGCTATTTGTCTCTTTTTTGTTGTTTACTTGACTTAGTATGTCTAAAGGTATCACCGCTTGTAGTTGAAAGGTAGGGAATTATGAATTGAGGCCAAAGTAGAGTGGTATAAATGGGACAAGGACCGGGCTTTCATGAATGGGAAGTCAAGGAGGGTTGATCTAAATGAAGTCAAGCTGGAGCAGATTAATAGTATTTTTGTAAGGTGGAAAAATGATTCAAGGTTGAGGAAAGGTGGGATCAATGTTGGTTAAGGTGAGGTACAATGATTTGGAATTGAAGTAGGTTTTAGGATCAAAGTAGGGCATGATGATTTGGGGGAATAGGGTATGATGATTGGTGAGGTTGGGTAGGGTTAGATGAATGAGGGACAAGGTAGGGTGTGCTGTGGGGGTCAAGGTGGAGATAACTGAGATAGAAGTAGGGTTAGACGAAAGGTGGAATAGGATCAAGGAAGTGTTGGAGGAAATTAGGTCCTGATTGGGTTAGACACATGAGATTGAGGTAGGTTGGTTAGAATGAGGGTTAAGGTTATATGGGATAAACTGGGGTACAGCTGGAATGGGATGAATACGGATGACGGTAGTGTGAGATGAATAAGGGTCAAGGTTTCATGGGATGAGAAAAAGTTGAAGTCAAGTTGGATGAATAAGATTTAAGGCAGTGTGAGATAGAAACAGAAGTGGTTTGGGATTTGAGGTAGGGTGAGAAACAGGGTTGGAGATTGCTTGAGTTGGTTGAGTTGTGAGAATTTCCCTTACTTTACAATGGGGCCGGGACGATATGCTTTTCTCCCGACAATTTTAAGAAAGAAACAATTTTTAAGGTGCTTTAATTTTTGGTTCTTCAAAAGTTCTGATTTTTGTGATGTTAAGCTTGCTTTTTTAACACCAGACCATGTAAAACAGCTGGATGGTGATGATGTTTACAGACTTTCAGGAGCCATATTGCCCCCCAAAAATGCACATCACATCTGGGTCACATTTTAAGATTTATCCAGGAGATCTGATATCTTAACTTTTTCCAACCCAGCTTATTAACAAAGACTAAGGGTGTATTCCCACCTGTGGCTTGTTTCTTTTGTTCCGATTCAGGGGCAAAAATGATACAATTATAGTGGTTGTCACTTGGTTTGTTTGTGTTCAAAGGGCAAAAGTTTGTTGTGGTCCAAAGTTGTAAACAAAAGCCATTTTTTTCTCTCATTGGTCAAAAATCATACCCAGAAGGTGGGGAGTTTCCTTATCTTCATGGAGCATCAACAACGTGTGTGGCTAATTAGCGTTATAGTGTTTGTGGCTCATGTAACAGTGTGCGCTAAATGATCAACATATGTAGTTTTTTTAGAGTCCCGACTGCATGAAGGCACTTCGAAAAGGCACTTTATTTCTTTACCGCTCCATGTAAGCCCAAAACTCATTTTCCTCAGTTTTTCAGTCTTCTCTTCTTCTGCTGCTGTGGTTGATTCTTCTACTCCTTCTTCTTCTACTGTTTTGACTACTACTGCTCTCATCACTACAGTGTGAGCCACAGTTATAAGTCAGTTGTGCCGGTTGCTGGGGCGTTCGTGTTCTCACTACACAAGAACCACTACAGGGCTCAAAGGGGAGCGATCCGAGACCACTCATTTTTGGCTCGTTTTGTCCAACATCCAAGCACGATTGCTGTGTTCTCATATGCCCAACCGAACAAGGGTTTCAGGGGGAGGGCTGCTCACTGTTTCAGAACAACTGCCCCAAACTATCCAGGTGTGAATACACCCTTAAATGAAGGACTTAAAAATAAATAAATGACCATAACTAGAAGTGTTAAACCAGGTATTAAAAAATACTTTTTGGCTGATGTAGGTGTGACCTAGGCTGACAAGGTTGAACCCTAGATTTCCAGATACTTCATACCATCAGACCATTGGCATGAAAAGAATTGCTGAAAATGACAAATCTGAGGCTCCACAAGCAAATTGATGATGCCGATGGGGCTACATTGGCTTTCTGACTTTGCAGTGTCGTAGTTTCACTCCATAGACTGTATATAGAGTGGACAGCGTGGCTTTGCCATTAACCATTGTACAATTTTGAATCCAAAATACCCCCGTCACAGGTACAGGTAGAGGGTATGAGCAACTCAGAGATAATCTGAGTGGAGCCGGGTGACAAAAATAATGACATTTTTTTTTCCTTTCGAGAGTCTAATCTCTTCTTGGCTCTCCCTTTTGACATATTTTACTATCCCCGGGAAAAATACACAAGAACGGCAGCTGTCAATCATCGTTAAATGTGATTTAAAGTTTGTTTTAACCTCCTATAACTAATGAAAAAAATACTTTTTGGAATTAAAGAGGACTTGAATACAAGGCAGCCAAACGATATCTTCAAATCACCACAACAATCAGATGTGAGAAACATTTCTACAAGGTGTATTCGTTTTTGAAAGTTTGACCACAGCCCATCTGGAATGACTGGGGAGATGGATTTCTTGACCTATACTGCAGCCAGCCACCAGGGGGAGCAGTTTATGTGGTGACCTCACTTTAAGCTGAGCAAGATGGCGTCCATTCTTTCTCTATAGTCAATTTTTCATTCAGTCGACGGATAGATTAGATCATCATTGACCAACATTGCTTTGTTGAAGCAGTTTTGAGGCTTGAGCTGTTTTTCTTTCCTCTTGGTGTTTTATAAGATTCTCACATTTGGTGATGGTAAACTCTTGTCTTCGCTCTTTGATTCCCCCTCTGATGACCCCCTGCAGAAGATGCTGAGGTGATCAGAAAACTTTGCACCTGAGACGACACAGATCTGATGAGAAAACACAGGCTGTCTCCTGTTAAACATTCCCGTGGCTGCTTCAGAGAAAACAGAGGAGGAAGGTGAAGAGCTTTTCTGCAGAGGTGATGCTCTGACGGGCTGGGTGAATGGGAGCTGTCAGTCTGTGATTCTTCGGAATAAAACGCCGTGACCTTCTGAGGGTTGACTCGCTCCTTTAGAAAGTGTTGTCTTTGAGATTCTGCACATTACGGTAGTTCAAGCTAGGGCAAATTTAACGATGATTTGAATACAAGTGTTTGCATATTGGGAACAAAAGGATGTGATGGGAGTTTAAAGTGCCTCTCTTGTGTCAAAATGTAATTCTGCCTTGTAATGCATCAATGTTGGAGCCTCAATGAGCAAAATAATTACTAAAGAGATAAAGTTTCTTGCATTAAAATGAAGGGAAATGCTAAATCTTCTGGATGAAAACAATCCTGATTTTTTGTGAGATTAACTTTTGACAGACATGACCGTTTTCCTGTAAAACTTCAAAACCTTGTGACTTTGTGCTGCTGAAAACATGTTCCATCTTCGTTTCTCCATTAGCGTCATCCTCCCCCAAGCAGGGTGCAGCACGGGTAACATTTTCAGACAAATGTTTCTCTTGCTGCGTTGACATAAAGAGTTGATCCCAGCTGTTCTCTCGGCTTCTTCTTCTGTGGTGCGTGCAGACAGACTGTATCTGGAGGCGGCGTGTTAGTGTGCAGAGCAGCAAACAAATTCCTCTGTGTTAAATTAGTGATGAGCTGTATGATTCATGTGTATGTGTCGGAGCCCGGCTGGCTTAATGAGGACAGAAAGACCCAACAACATCACTTATCTAAAATTAGCCGGAGACGCCCCTGGGAGGGGGGCGATGTTGGAGGAGGAGGGTGGTGGTGGTGGGGTTAGACTTGGTGATGCAGATGTTTCCTCACCCTGCCGCCACTCACCAGCTCTGTCAACACCTTCAGCTGCTGTCAGGACTCTGACAGTTGTTTGCAGCGGTTTGTCCGAGGGCAGCGTTTTCTAGGAGAGATGTTTGATGCTTTCTTTCAGTCTAAGTGACTGTCGGTAGAAAACTTTCTGATGGTTCCAGCAGATTGAGATGGGCTGTTTTAGCTTTTGTTTCTGGAAACCAGGTGGAAGCATATCCACTAAAAGCATCATTATTTAAAGGCCCCTGTGAGGGCTTTGTAAGTGATCTTGAAGTAGTCTCTCTTTTATATATAAGCTTGTTCATAATCCATGATTTAAAATGAGATTATCAGCACCAAAATGTGTTATTTCTAAATGCTATTTCTTAGTATCCCAGTTTTCCTTTCCCTGGAGAAAACCCTACCGGCTGTCTTTTCTCTTGGAGAAAGAGATTTCTGGGATTCATTTTGTAGTGATTGTGGACACTGGGGCTGGACTGTTATGCAGAAAAAGTACAGAAGAGCAGAAGAAAGATAAACAGGAGAGTGATATAGCACCCGCTGAAACATGGGTTAAACTGTTGCAGCAGTTATTCTGCAGTGGTCTATTCAAACTTGAGAGTCTATCAATAAAATGAAGAGTGAGGTTACGTTAGCTCTGCTGGCAGGACATAACCACGATTTACTAATGTTACACACTACGGACTTGTCTTAGAGCACCGGACTGTGAGGAACACCAAACAGATAGTCTGCTCACCTTCTGGAGACCAAAGTTCAAACTGAGTTTAAATATACTCATATATGAATAAAATAAATACATTACCTTGCTGCTTTGCATCTTGGAGAAAAGTTATTTCGAACAAAGAAAAGAAACGTTTACAAGACCTGTTCTCCAAAACAAACACAGGCCTTGGCAAGAGTCACGTCTTCACGACAGTTGGTGATGGTGTTCATGGGAAATAGAGTCTTCAGCGCATAAAAAACCAAGTGGCAAGTGGTATAAGAATACGAGACAATGCAGAAGTGCTAAAATCTGCTGTTTTTAGAGTGTCCGCTTGAGGCTGGCTCTGGAAGCACGTGAAGTCACATACACACCAAGCCAAAAAAAAGTCTTTTCGAAGCAGAAATTAACCTATTTACAGCCTGGTTCAAAAAACATCTCCTCTCTGAGTCGCTAATTTTATGATCAGCACACACTGTTTGGGGGTACTTTTTTTTCTAACTCCGCAGAATAGAGGATATTAAGATCGCGGGCTCGCCCAATCAGAGGCATGTGATTGACAGGTGCCCTATCGCCCTTGCCACTTTCAATATGGCCGCGATTCCAGATTTGCTTCATTTTCCGTTTCAGAAACAGATGGCTGATGTTGGGGAGACTACCTCTATGTTTTTTACAGTCTATAGCCACGTTTTCACAAAGCAGACCGGTTCAGTTCGTCTCAATACTGCTCGCATTTTGTGATGTTTCCACGGACTTATCTCGGGACAGATCCCCAAATAACTGAGATGAGCCGTCCCAATTTTTGGGATCCTTTTGTATGGGTGCCAGACTGAACCGATCCGCTCTCGGAAGGTGGAGAAACACACTGTAGACCGTTGATTGGTCAAATGAATCGTCACTTAGCCCGTAACAGTGGCTGCATTTCTCCTGGCGGCACACAGACTTCTCTGAAACAAAGCTTGATTGTACTTTGTACTTTATTAGCGGGGTAAACTGTGTCACGCTGCTATGGCGTCACGCTATCATTTAACAGCTGTGGCTTTTGGCATCCAGCTTACACGCTGCCTACCACGAGAGGGCACAGTTCTGCTGTGGAAACGCAAATGAGATCAGCCTTAGCCATACCAAACCGTGCCAAACCGTAATGGGCCAAACTGGACTGCTTGGTTACAGATAAAAAACGAAGCATGTTTCAGCTCTAGTTTCAGTCATTTTCACCGAGTCACAGTACAACGAGGGCAAAAGTAATCAAAAGCAGAGTGGAGTTTAGATTTGAAAGAGGACACAGTTTGAAAAGGTCTGAGATAAAAATCACATTAAAAGTTCTACATGAAAATGTCACCGAGGTAAAAGTAACCACTAATGGATAACTGTAGTCAGAAATATTCAAATCATATCACAGAAAACTGCTTTTAAAATGATCTTTTCAGACACCACATGACAAAATGATTCCTGGTCATCCTCAGTTACAAATTGTTCACGCTGATTTACAAATATCCTTTAAGTTTGGATGACGTAAAGAAGAAGGGGAGCATCGTCGAATGAGCTGTGAAATATGGTTTTCACACAGTGTTACTGTGCAGGAAGATACAATATGACATGAAAAGATAAAATTAATAAGATTTGATCCAATATGATACAAGAAAGCTCAACTGCACAATAAAAAATGAGTTTTTAAATCATTAAATTTGCGCACAGGGACTCTGTATCCTCTGCCAGGCACAGCTCTTCATATGTTTCACACATTTTTCTGTTTGTTTTGTAAATTCATTTGATTTAAATCTGTAATATGTATCATCAAAGGCTTCAGCAGCTTTGTGTTAAAGCAAAATATGAGCCTGACAAACTTGTTTTTATGTGATTTACAATATTTACTCCAAATCTTGTTTAATATTTGTTTTTAAAAATAAAATGAGTTTGCATAAATATAGAAAGAAAAACCCCTCCAACACGATTAAACCTAAATCCTTCTCTGTGACCTCCTACATGGAGTGAATCTGCAGTATTCTCTGGGACGAACACAAACTGCAGCTTCACTTTCAATCATTGGTCTGAGATGAAGAAACAACAAGTGACTCTGGCGCTGACGCTGTGGGGAATTAAAAAATTTATCAGTCAGGTTTCTCCCACTGTGTGACACCTCGCCTGAAAATAAACACCACCCACACTCGCGTCACAACGTGTTAATGCTTTTTCATGAGCAGTCAACCTGCGGGGGGAAGAAAAAACATCAAGGCCAATATTTAAATGAGGTAATAGTTACGATGTCTTTAAGTGGCTGCGGCGAGGACGGCGTGAGATGTGTCAGGATGTGTGTAATTTTCACATTATATCACATTGTTCATTTGCATGCTGGAGTTCAATCAATTAGAGTGGTGTGACAAGGTTGGAAAAACAGGATTTTTCAAAGCTGGGATTTGTTAATTGGAAGCAGGAAAGCAGGCATTAGGCATTAAAAATGTTAATAGACTTCATTTAAAGGAAGCCAATGTTTGATGAATGATTCTGAAGCTTCCACTTTGCATTTTTTTTGTTGTTGTCTTGCTTTATGGAAACCTAGTACTCACTAAAATCGGATGAGTGACTAGCAGCTTCTACCTTCTTTAAAAAAAAAAGTGGATCCATATTGAAAATTGTGTAAAACATGAACCTTGTCTCATTGGTACAATCTGTTAGACTCATAGGAAGCCCAAAGAAGGCTGTTTCCACACCCACTGGATTTGTCTGTCATGTTTAACCCTTGTTTAGTTAACTAACCAGTGTGCTATCCTTTGTCATTTCCTCTTTTATTTTGTAGCTCTGAAAGTGTTTTTTTTTATGGTACTTATGAAAGTCAGGCCAATGATGCATTGTGAAAAAAAAGGTAATTGCAGTTCATCTCCAGACCAGTAGAGGGCAGTACAAGGATGGCAAAGGTCAGCCAGCAAAAATGGCACCAAAGAGGATGAAGATAGGCTGCCAACTGTGGAGGATCAAAACTGCCAAAATAAAAAATAAATAAAAATGAAAATAAAAATAAATTCATAAATAATTTTTTGTAAAATAATTATTAATAATATTACAAATTAAAGCAATTTTATTAACTTATTTATTAACTTATCTATTTCTACTTTTATTTTTGCATTTATTTTAATTTTATTTATTTATTTATTTTAACTTTTATTTATTTATTTATTTATTTACCTACTTACTTACTTACTTACTTACTTACTTACCTACTCATAAGCATATCTTTTATTCTAGATTTTATTTTCACTTTTATTTATTTTTGGTCCTCCATAGCCAATTGTCAGTTTGTTTTAAAAAGTGAGGGGGGCAGTAACTGTTGGAAAAAGTGACTTTTTTTTTAGAAGTGCAGTGAATGATGACTATAACTGTCACTTTTGGTAAGGCCACTATGAATGAATCTGCAGTGTGAACTTATTCCATGTTTTAAATGATTGTCATGTATTTTAAGTTTTCTGACTCACCAGAGGTTTTATCAGAGAAAGAGGAACCCAGTCCTAGCTCTCTTTAAAGTTGGCAGAGATACAAATCGTCAGCTGCAGCACGGCTTGTTTTATTAGCCTCAGGGTGGTCTGCTGCATCTCATTGCAACTCTCTTTGACATGTGGATGGTGTGTTCAGGAGTGTCGGAATTTTCTATCCTACTGAAAACAATCAGGGTTACGATGGCTTTCACATAAACAGGTTGCGTGTGGTGGGGACAAAATGACCTCTGACCCCTAAATTAGGGCTGGGCATTTCAGCAAAAGAGCTATTTGATATTTGCTCGCAACTATTTGGTGATTATTCACCACAAGCCGCTTCCGCCGCCCACCCACATACACGTACCTGCAAACGTTTCACTTTGACAAAGATGCCAAAATGGAGAGGGCTGCTCTGCAAGTTGGTCATCAAACTTACTTTTTCGGGTGACAAAGCCAACCACTGATCTACGGACTAACCTTGCAGAGTTTGCACTGTACCTTATTTTCATTCAATTTTTCAAAGAAGTTCCCATACTCCCCAATCTATTTTTGAATGTCTCCTCATTCTTGTTTTGGCTGTAAATCCTCCAGCCTGTTCATTTCTGGTCTGGCTACGTTCATTCATGTCAGGTTGTTGTCATGGTCAAGTTAAAGGTGATTTGGTTTGGACATGGTTTGTTTTATTTTGAGAGATTGGGCATTTCAGATGGTTTCCGTGCATAACTTCCTGTCCCGCTTGACCTATTTTTTTTTGTGTGAAACAGCTTTGGCGTCCTGCATAAAACTGCGATCTGCTGCAGACAAGACAAAGCGACTGTCACACCAACTATTCAATTTTTTATATTAATGACTATTTGAGTATTCAAAGTATTGAATACTGAATATAGTATTGAGTATTATTTTTACTACTTTTCTCCTGTGTTTGTCTGGAGATCCTACATGTAACCATGGCTGCATTGTTTACATGCGAAATTAGCTGTTAGCAGCCTGTAGCATGTCAATGCTAACTAGTGTAGGGCTTGATGATTTCCCTCGAGCTGAGGAGGAGGCGGTGAGGACGACGTGCTGGTTCTCGGATGTGAGCTGGGAGGTGACGACGTGGACCTGTCCTTCCATCCATCGTTGTTGGGAACGTGGGATCTCGCTCCGGGGGATGGATGAGCTAACTGTGCTAATCCAGCGGCATCATGCTGTTCACGGACGTGGCTGACGGAGCAGACATCGGACGCCGCGACACATCGGAGGAGCTTCGCCTGCTGTGAGCAGACAGGATCCAGGAGACAGAGACTGAACAGACTGCTGGGGAGGCTCAGTCCTGGACCCTGTGAAGGTGGAGGCTGGCTGGGCTGGAGAGTGGTGGACGAGTGGTGGACGGGATGTCGTCATCTAATTTCTTATGGACATTTTTGCACTTTCTATACCCTTTCTTACTTTTGTTTTCTTAAATGCTGCGGTGACTCCTGAATTTCCCCTCGGGGATAAATAAAGTATTTTCTATTCTATTCTATTCTATTCTATTCTATTCTATTCTATTCTATTCTATTCTATTCGAAAACATTGCCGATCCCTGGCCTATACTGAAGCCTGTTAGCATCAGTCTTTGCTGGTTTTAATCGTGATTTGTTGCACTGCTGATGGGTTTGTTGACCCTTGAAAGTAGACAAGAACTTGTGGCAGAGCTGTTACTGGTCGAAATTGTTTCAAAAAGGCCGGTCAGCAAAACATTGAACCTAAATTGTCATTGAATACTTTTCTAATGAGGAGATTTTGACACATGTATAAAACTAAACTGGGATGCATTCCTGAAGACTTCCCCTGTGTTTTAACAATTCTTGTAAAGTGGATATCCATCGACATATTTAGCTAAGGATGGGTACCTTTCACATTTGAAACGATACCATACCCCGTACATGCCCGGTACCTGGCAATATGTATTTGTACTCAACGTTACCAATTTTTGGTACTTTTTTGTGCTTATGTGGTAAAAAAAGAAATAACAATTTGTTTAGAAATGCAATCTTATTTTTTTCATTTTCAGTTTAAATTCTTCAATATATAACCTTGCAATGCTGTGTTCATGTCCAGCATGGAAAATCCCCTACTCTTCCAGTACCTTACAGTCACAAGGACCCAAACATGGTACCTTTTGATTTTATGTGAATTGCTGAAGGTCTCCAGTTTACAGGGTCGCTTTTTGACCTTTACCACCAGGAGCTGGCACAGACACATTCACACTATCAGGCCTAAAAAAGACCATTACTTAGGAGTTATTAAACTACCTCAATAACAGCTGGGTGCCATCTTATTGTGGTCGGAGGGGGTTGTTGTGATCCATCTATTAGAGATCCATGTTTTCCAGTTTTCTTTTGTTGTTTATTCCAGTAGTGTCATGTTTAGTTTGACTTCCTGTCTTTTGATAGCCATCATTGTGGAACCTACACCATGACTCTTGTTCTGGATTATTTCTGTCTCTTTCCATCATTCATTCTTGTGTTACCATCGTTGAGAGTGCGGGCATGTCATGAGGGCTACGTTCCCTTTACAGATAAGAGGCGCCATCCACTGATGTGAACAAGTGCTGGCTTTTAAAAGTCAAGGAAAACCACCACATGGTATTTCCAGGAGTGTAAGATATCTGAACTTCCTCCCTGACAGGTCTCACCCCTCTGCCTCTATGAATATATAAATCATCAGTTTCTCTCCAGGCTTAAGTTCTGCTGATAACAAACTCTCTCCATAATCCTCGGATTCTTCACAGAGTGTCAGAGGTGAGATCCTCCGTCTGAAACTGTGATGTTTCAGCACATTTGCATAACATTTTCACATTCATCTCGCTCACAGTATCACCCAGTCTGAGGCCAGCCCCGGTCTTCAGGAGGACGCTCCGCTGTGACAGTCGCTCGAGCTGCTGCGTTATATTTCCATCTCTGCGTGGGAGAGACCGAGCCGCAGAGTCTGTGTTTATGAGCTCGCTGCAGGCTCGGCCAAAAACACAGAACCGAAAAAAATGAAAGAGGCGAGAAAACAGCAGAGGGAGGGATGAAAACAGAGCGAACCTTCCTAAATCATTCTATATAAACTGTCAGAGAGACAAGGGAGACTGAGCCTGAAACCAAAGAAGAAGAAAAGTATCGCTTCCTGTCAGGATCGTCTGTGACATTGTCTGGAACTTCATGCTCCCAGCAAACAACCATCATCAATAAATGTGCCTGAAAACAAAAGACAACCTCTGTTCCTGTTATATAATTAGTTGTAGGATTGGTTGCTAATTAAAAGTTATTTATAACAGCGGTTTTAGCCGAGCTTAACTGGTGTTTGACATGATAAAAACAGACTTTGATGACATTTTGTTTCAAATACAAGACTGTCAGACTCATCGAGTCGACACAACTTCTGCTCCTTTAGAAACAACACCGCTGGCCTACATTAGCTACCTCTAATTTTAAGAATTAATCTGTTTTTATTGTTTTCAAAGCCTTATGGCCATGATTCAGCTTACTTCTGTGAATATCTTTTCCTTATTCCTCCCTGCAGAGCCTTAGTTGTAGTCTTTCAGTCCCAGCTGGTGACCAAGCCGTCGCAGTTTCGGCCTCACATCTGAGGAATCAAGATCTCAAGCAAGTAAACTCTGGGTTAGTTTCACCCAGGGTGAAGTCCTGCAAAGATTTAGGCATCAGTTGCTCTTGGTATATACCCAACTCAGGATCCAAATCAGTGGCGACCAGCAGTAGTAAGACTAACTGCAGTTCCTTGAATGACCACTAGAGGCTGGCTCCAGAAGCACTGGAGACCATATACACACTCATTCAAATAGGCTGATCTTTACAGCAAAAATAAACACATTTACAGCCTGATTCTAAATGATATTTCAGTGTGTGTAGCTTCCTTCTCTATCTGCAAACATTGTACAGAGGGTGAACTTTTTTTTAAAGGTCAGTAGTTTAGTCCTGGGGCCGGCAAACTCATGATTGCAAAGCTGTGAAGGCATCTAAACAAAGATTTAATGTTAGTACCGCAAAGTAAAATAAATAAAAAATTAAGGAATAAATTTTATATTAAAACAGCGAACTATGGGTTAAAACAACTTTAATTTCCATATCCTTGTTCAGTAATTTCAGTTTAAGACACAACAGGAAGTGCCTGGTGTTTAGGCTAAACCTGTCAGAACTTTTGACCTCTCGTTTAATTTTCTCCTCTTCTATTTTTTTTTCTGCTTTAATCTCATTTACCATCTTAAGTAAAAGTGTGGAATAAGCTAACACATTTAACAAGTAAAGAGTCAAAATAAACTGAGTTCTTCTTTGGATTTATTCACTTGTGCTTTTGAAGTGGAACCCAAAGGCACAAAGCATTGATCTGTCAGCCTCAAAAACACAAATCTACAATTATTGGAAAAAAAAAACACAAAAATATGTGCTAAATTTTATATAAGTCCATGCAAACAGGAAATGTTTGTGATATCTTCATGTAGGTTGTCTTATTTCTTAGAGATCAGCTGTATCTTAGTCCCTTTTTTGTTCATGTTGAAATGTTTTTCTATAACATGGGGTTTCTAGTCTCTGGCTCACTGCAAAAAAACTGAAATCTAATCAAGTGTTTTTGTCTTATTTTCAGTAGAAAATGTCTTTTTAGACTTCAGATGAGCTACATTCACCTGGCAAGTCCTGAAAAATGTCTCATTTCAAGTTATTTAAAGACAAAAATGAGGTCTGAATTGCTTTTAACAAGTAAAAAAAACTGGCACTGGCAGATTTTTTTATTTGTTACAAGCAATTCAGACCTCATTTTGTCTTTAAATAACTTGAAACAAGACATTTTTCTGGACTGATAAGCGGAACGTGGCCCATATAAAGAATAATTAGACAATTCATACTTTACATAAGACAAAAACACTTGATAAGATTTCAGTTTTTTGCAGTGGCTCTATTTTAGGGGTCAAAAAGCTTGGGACATCTGATTAAAAAGATATTAAGATGAACAGTTTTGCATAGTTGCTGACTTGACTGCTGTTAGCAAAGAGGCTGAAGGCCCACCACTTCACCTCACACTACGTTGATAGAAGCTAGTTTGAGTTTAGCATTCAGATAAGGAACAGATGGATGTTCAAAACCCCAATGCATGCTTGGCTCATGATACTAGCAAACATAAAGTTTTGAATCGCTGTGGAGGTGAGCTGTCAGCATCTCAGCTCTGCAGGGTGACCCACTCTACATCTAAAGGCTGACACACATCACAGGATTCTTCAAACCTTCACAGATTAAGAGAGCACATGCTTGATGAAAACAAAAGACAGATTGCACTAGATCTGTCTTCTGATCTTCAAGTGTGTGGTGTGTTCTCCAGAGAAAACCACAATAACCAAATTTTCAGCAGAGTATCAGCTTCTTCACGCTCAATACTCCAAATCTTGCATAGTAAAACGTGACTTCATTGTACACAAACATGACTGACGAATGGGAAAAAACAATGATGGTTGTTTTTGGCCTCTTAAGTTTTGAAAAAAAACATGAAAAAAGAAAAATGATTATGGAAAAAGTTGTGGGATGGCACGGATATGGGCTGTATATCTCTTCCTTCCTCTTCGATCAGTCAGCTGAGTCAGCTCGTGTCTTGATTGGCTTTGCTCTGGTACGCGTTACATTACCTGCTGTACCTGCTCGGCTCCTCTCAGAGCGCCTCACACACTACAGGATTTCTAGTTGCAAATATTAAACATGTTCATTGTCTTCAGAACGACTCTGACCTAGCTAGCTTTGACCGTAAGGGGGAGATCAGGTCAAAAACCAGGCCAATTATCCTGTAGTTTGTACCCACCTTAAAACAGGTGTTTTCATACATAGATTTTTCAACAATGCTGCAACAAAACCTGAAATAATTGCTCTTCTATATCCAACAAGAATAAATAACCAGGTGGTTGATGTGGCATGAAACACAACTGCTTTACTTCCAACATGAAACATGACTGTTTTTGTCCTTTCCTTGAAGTGTGTCTTTGCATTTTGTCCATTTTCAGCTGTCGTGCTTCCTCTTGTATCACACCTATCTGGTTCTGTAGACTCAATCTTTCCCACAGATTTGATTTGCCACAGAAACACCCGCTCTAATCTTGCTTTGTACCTTTGATACAGAGCATCAAGGTGAAATAGCACGACAGTATTTCAGTAAGCCCAGTTAAAGTGGCTTCTGATTCCCTCGCGTCCTTGTTTCATTCCTCTGCCCTTCTGATTTGTTTCACTGCAGACTGAATCTTTCTCCTCTGTGATAGATTATTGATCAAGAAGATCTCAGTTCGTCGTCACAGACGGAGCGCGGGGATAAAGATCAGCAGAGAGCAGACAGACAGACAGACGGGGGGTGTATAGGTTGGAAAAGAGAAAATACAGCGTGAGCCTGCGAGGCTTCAGGGGGCTCCAGAAATCTCTGCAGAGTTTCTCAGGCTGCTGATCTCTGCTGTCTGACAACGTGTGAATGTCGTCACCGTTTCACTCTCTGGAGTGTTGCCTCCTCATATAACACCAGTGTGTGTGAACTCCTGACAAACAGGCAGCAGATGGTTCACATGAGAGAACAAACAGATCATAAGGGGGACAGCAGGAGGACAGGAGGTCTAGGAGCTCCATAACTTCATAAAGCAACAGATATTTTCTTAATCAAATATTAAACGTCTTACATCCTGCTTTGTTTGTGTTTTTTGTCTTTAAAGAAAGCAGAAAATCACACTCAGAGTCCACTTTATCAGACTGGATCTCTTTTGCCTTAACTTGACTCAGACTCGTCTCAAATGACCTGAGAGCAGCGGTAATATCAGAAATTATTAATCCTGCTTTCTTGTCACACAGCGTCCTTCATCTGCTTCTCTGATTTTAGAAATTACACCTGCTCAAGCTGTAACCTGGATAACATTTCAATCAATTCTTCAGTCCTGTCTTGACCTGCGTACTTCAATCTGAGCAGAAACATCACATCCAATCAGCTTCCTCATCTCACACCAGCATCCAAAATGAACATGAAGGAGAGACCGCTCCATCTTTTTCAAATTTATTGTAAGCTCAGGATGTCCGCGGGCTTATCCGTCTCGATTACCTGATTGCTCCATTGTTGGCTAACAAATGCAATATCTCTACAAATGAAAGGAAAAGGGAGGATAAGGGAATTTAATCGAGGAGAATTTGCACATCGTAGCAGCAATTCATTAGCAGAGCGCGTACAGTCAGCTCGTTAAGCCGTCTGAAGCTGTCACCCTCATTGTTTTGTCGTCGGTGTTAATAAAGCTTTTCAGAGCTTTATGCCCGTTTTCATGGCCTCGTGTTGTAATCCAGCCCGGTTTCAATAATGAGTCCTCTTTTCAAGACCAGACAGATGAGTGTGTCAGGAAAGGTAACACATTCAAGCTGTCTGCTGGAAGACACCGTCATATTATTGGATCAGTGAAAAGTCTCCAAATGTCTCATTTTTACTGGTGACTTAACATGGCACATTGATGTTGTAATTCTTTTTCGTTATCTTTATATTTGGAGTGGGTCATTACTTTGTATGATTCATTTGTTGGTCATGGACACCAAACTGGTTTTGTCTTGTGATATTTTTACTGTTTTTGCTCCTGTGTTTGTCTGGAGATCCTACATGTAACCATGGCTGCATTGTTTACATGTGAAATCAGCTGTTAGCAGCCTGTAGCATGTCAATGCTAACTGGTGCAAGGCCTGATGTTTCCCCACAAGGTGAGGAGAAGGAGGTGAGGACGACGTGCTGGTTCTCAGGTGTGAGCTAAGAAGTGATGACATCGACCTGTCCTTCCATCCATTATTATTGGGAACGTAAGATCTATCTTTGATAAGATGGACAAGCTAGCTGTGCTAACCCAGCAACAGAGGGAATACCAGAGGGCAGAGTAGCATCATGCTATTCACAGACATGGCTAACAGAGCTAACACCAGACACTAACTCCACATTGGAAGAACTTAACCTGCTGTGAGCAGACAGCATCCAGGAGACAGAGACTGAACAGACTGCTGAAGAAGCTCAGTCCTGGACCCTGTGGAGGTGGAGGCTGGCTGACTGGACAATGATGGACAAACTGTCATCGTCTGTTATTTTAACACAATGCACCCCCAATAATATGAGCATAAAAATTTTAAGTTTGACCACAGCCGAACTTGAATGACTGGGGAGGCAGACTTTTTCACCTATACTGCTGCCAGTCACCAGGGGGAGCAGTTTTTATGGTGACCTTGCTTTGAACCAAGCTAAGTGACATTCATTTTTTTTACAGTCTATGGTCTGAGTATTTTAAAGTCTCTTATTGAAGATTGTAGAGACTTTACGTCACCATAGGTCCTGGATACCCCTCAGATTCAACTTTATCCCACCTTACATGCCTTCAGAATAGTTTTGGCCTAACCTCAAAACCTTGAGGATGAGTGTCAGTAAGTCTTTAGCTTGTAACTCAATTCAAAGGGTTATAAAAACTTGATCTAGGGCTAAACTTTGTCTTGTCTCTGATATTAGATTCATCTTTAGTAACACACAATGTGATTGGGATATGACTACGGACTTGATCCAGAGATGAGTCTCCATGTTTTCAGATATCAGCTTTTAAAGTGGGTGTGAGGAGTTTGAAAGTGATCTTGAAAAAGTCTCCCTTCAAGATATATGCCCGACAATGATCCACTCTTTAAAGTGAGATTATCAGCACCAATATTGATGATTACAGGTTATCTTAAATCACAATTTCTTAGCTTCCTGATCAGGTCAAGCAGGACTGGGTTGATTTACGGTACATCTATGTCTTCATGACAACACCACTACCAAAGTTTGGTAGTGAAAAGAGATATCTGTGTTTTTCTCTTCTGAAAACAATTTCTGTGATTAATTTTGTAGTGATGATGGAAACTGGAGCCTAACTGTCAGACAGAAAAAAGGACCGAAGAGCATAAGAAAGAAAAACAGGAGAGAGATACCCGACCCCCCAGCCCGAGCTAAAGGCTAACACAGGGGCTAAGCTGTTTGTGTTAATGTTAATTCCAACCCACAGTCAGCAGTTATTCTGCAGTGGTCTGTTCAAACTTGAGAGTCTATCAATAAAATGAAGAGTGAGGTTACGTTAGCTCTGATTGGTAGATGACTGACAGGATATAACCAGGATTTACTAACGTTACACATTACAGACATGTCTTACAGCACCGGGCTGCTAGCTGCGCTAAATATAAACGGCTACTAAACTACTTACAAACTGACAGTGTTTACTTGTTGTCACGTTAGCCAACAGATACATCAGAGCACTGGGCTGCCGATAGCACTACATATGACCTGCTGCTACAACATTTGCTTGATGTCAGGTTTCAAACCATCACTATGTAACTGTACTGATAAATACCTTACCTCTGCGCGTTGTAACCAGTAAAAAGTTGTCTTGAAAGATAGAAAATTCTTTTGATCCGATCTCCATTTAATTCCAAACAAACACGCCTCGCTGAAAGTAATTTACGGCAGTGTGCAAAGACTCCGGGCCACAAGGTGGCGAGGGAGTGCAATCCAGACGGATCCCCCTCATAGCATCCTTAACCATCATGTTTGAGTTTTTCCAGAATTTTGAAACTAGCAAAGATCAAACAATCAATGAGCTTATGGCGTGCCTAAAGCTGCTGTTTTTGGTTATGCATGTATTATATTGAAGCTATAAGTTGTGGTCATGTGTCAAATGTTCCCAAGTATTTTCTGTTGTTTGTGATGCACCTGTTGCTGGCGCCCTCCAGAGGTCAGACTTGTTTTTTGAAGTCATTTAGCTGCAGATTATTCTGTCATTTAGAAATAAGGGAGTGTTGATTCAGACCTTTAAAGCGCAGCATCAGTTTCACCTCTCGCTCTGTTGTGACTGAAACATTACCATTCTTCTAACAGACCAGAAACCAGAGCCGTGCACAAATCAGAGTCTAGACTGGAGAATTTATTTCTGTGTAATTTCAGACGGCTGTGGAGCCAGTGGGTGGTCAGTGTGACCTCTGCAGATTATCATCAGCTGCAGAGATAAAGGTCAGAAATCAGCTGGTCTCATTACAGACTGTTGATCACAGGGAAATGAGGATCCACATTCACTCAGTGATATAATTTAATTACACTCTCTAGAAATTACTTCGTTTTTTATTCAGCGCTGCCTGCTCTGAATAACACCTCAGGGCAGTGAGAAATAAATCTGCATGAAGAGGAAATGTTCATGTGTCATTCATCTCTTTAGAAAGACAGTCATCGATCGTATCTTCATGATTAGGACCAAATTAAAGACCCTCAGTTCAGCCTTTCCTCTCGTTTCCACATGTCAGTTAGTTCCTGAAGTCAGCATGTTCAGTCTGCTGCTCTATTTCTGTTTCCAAAACCTCTGACAGGGCAGAATCTGAGTGTTAGGATACAGAACTATACCCGCTGTATTCCTCTCATTTCTGATTGGCTCAGAGAAGGTGTCATAATGATATCCTTTCCTGAACTGACAGCTCATCATACCTGAGCCAAACACGTCCTCTGTCAGTTTGTCTTCCAGAAATGATTTTTTGAGACTGCTTCCTGATCTATCTCCGTGTGGTTCAGCTCAGGCTCAGGTTTGAAAAAGAAGGTGGTCACAGGGTGTGAGACAGGATGTGACAGGATCTTAACACCTGGTCCCACAGTGGCGGCCTGGCCTGGACGTCCACAGAGGTCTGTGATAACACAGAGGAGCCACAGACTATCAAAAGGTCAACTGTCAAATGAGTTTAAGGTTCTTGCACTTTATCTTAGTCCTCTTCATCTTCTTTGTCTGTAACTCTTGTCTTTGTCTTTAACGTCTTTTGTTTTTGTCTTTTTCTCTTTCCTTTCTTTGTTGTCTTTGGACTTAATTTGCGTTTTCCGTTTTCTTCCACTTTGTCTTCCTCATTTTCTTCTTCGTCTCTTTTTTATGCTCATTACCTTGTTTGATTGTTTCTCTGTGTACCTTTAGTCTTGAGTGTCACCTTTTCCACCCATTCTTCTTCTTTTTTTGTCTGCATGTTTCTTTGCCTCTTTTCATTAACTTCACTGTGTCTGTTTTTGTCTTTGTCTTCTTTCCTCTTGCCTTTTTTTTCTTTGTCTTTACATCATCTGTTTTAACCCTTTGACTCCTGGTGTGTTCCTCATCTCCTTTTTTGTCTTTCTGCTCTTATCCTTTTCATTTTCATCCTTTTTGTCTTCTGTCTGCTCTCTGTCTTTTTTGTCCTTTTTTTTTTTCCTTTTTTTTGGCTCCATGTTCTTCGTCTCCTCCTTCTTTGACCTCATCATCTGTTCCCCCTTTTCTTTGTCTTCCTTTGTCCTCTTTTTGTAAATTCTCTGTTATTTCTATCTTTGTCATCTTTTAAGTATTTTTGCTTTCTATACTTCTTTGTCTCTTGTAGGTCTTTTGTCTTGAACAGCTTTAGTCGTCTCCATTTTTTTCTTTCCATTTTCCGTTGCTTCGTTTTCAGTTGTCTTCTTTATTTATCCTCTCGCTGTCTTTTTTCCCCCTTCTATACTTCCTTCTCCTTTTTATTTCCATTTTCCTTGAACCTTGGCTTCCTCTTTTGTCTTTTTGCTCTTGTCTTTCTCATCTTTTTCTCTCTGTCTGTTTTCCTCCCATTCTGCTCTTTATCTTTTTGCTCTTCATATTTACCATCACCATCTCCTCTGTTGTCTTCTTCATTTTCTTTGTCTTTCTTATTCTCCTCTGATTTTTGTTCATCTTGTCTTCATCTTCTTCTGGATTCTCTTCTTCTCTTATTTATTTTTTAATCTTAGTATTTGTTTTGTTGTTTAGCAAGTTGATTTTGAAATAAAATCCTCCTTATACACTTTGTCAAAAGTGAATTTCACACACTTTCTGCTAACATTTCGAGCATTAGAAAAAGAAAAATCATACCCTGCTCAGGCTTTACATCATTCTGCATTTTAAGATTGTGAACAGTTGGGGTTGGATCATTAAAACTTTGGTGGAAAAGTTCAGATCTTGGCTGAGGTGCAGTTCAAAAGTAACCAAATTCTTGATAAATTGCACGAAAGTAAAGCTTATGGCTGCAAAAAATGCTCACATAGTGTCTAGTGTGAACATACACTCAGTTGTGATACTACATTTGACACACGTATTGTGACAGAGTAAAACCTTTAAAGGAGCTGGACTGTAGCCAGAGTGTTTGAACTTTTCTCCATTAGACCGGTCAGGTCATCGTCTCCGCTGCTGGCCGCTCTGACTCACAGCTGAGGGTTTCTCCTCCTTGAGCGTGTCCTGAACCACATCCAAAATAACACAGAGGAGCCTGAGCCGGGTCACAAAATAATCATGGTTACGTAAGCCAACGCCTGTGGGGCCACCGTCCACCAATCCATGAACCTGAGAAGTCCTCGGTCTGTCTGCAAAAAGGCACCAACACCTCAGACTCTGCTGCTGCAGGTGGAGGATCAAATAATTCAAAGATGGATACTAAAAACAGACTTTGTAATTCAAGTTGCAAGACGTAGGGTTAAAGGCGCGTGTGACTTTTAGGAATCCATTTGTTTTTCAGTCTATTATTGGTGGTACCTAGAAATCCTCTCCCCCTCTTCTCCTCCTCTTCTCCTCTCCCCTCGTCGCCTCCTTAATTTAGGAGCAGAATCTTAATGAACTTAACTTCCTCTGCTCTCCAGAGAATTGATCACGCTTTCGTTCCTGTCCTTGTGAATGTCGAAGCTACAACAGCTCATTCATCACCTCCGGTCGATCCATCTCCACCCTTCCCTCTCCGTCTTATAGATCTGTGCTGTGTGTGTGTGTGTGTGTGTGTGTGAGTGTGTGTTTACAGTCAGCGGACATGGTTGTGTTGTGTTTTCTGTCGCTCACTGGATGTCTGTGCTGCAGGATAAAGAGATTATAAAAACAAAGCAGATTTGTCTCAGTTTGATGTGTTTAAAGACAGCTCCAAGGTGTTTCTTATCTGCGGTCAGTTTGTTTTTCTTCTGATTTTAGTTAGTCCTCAAAACTACTATGTCAAACTCTGCAGACAAACAGGAACAAAGAGGAGAAGTTCACAGGTTTCAGTTGTTACATAATGTTGGTTTTTTGTTTTTTTCTTGGGTTAAGTTTAGATCATTTGAATGTGATTTTGTTTACAAACTCATGATCCCCAGAGCAGGCATTCTGATATCTTTAGTGGTTAAATTATTGTTTTGAACACCATAATGTAAATTTTTATGTTTTCAGTGAAAGCTGGCAAAATTTGACAGATTCTTTACAATTTTTCATCCAAGTTCTTGGTCCCCAGAGGATGGATTCTGATGACACTGGTGATCAAATGAATTTTATGTCACTTTGATGTGGCCGATCACCAATTTTTAATAAGCCTCACCTGCCGATACCAATTTGTATTTCTTATTTTTTATAACTGAAAGCATATACCTTAAAAGTTCCAATCTTATTTTATTAAAAATCGTTGAAAAATACCTGTGAAACAATAAAATCTTTATGTTTTAGCTTTAACAACCAATAAAGTGTCCTGAGTTTTAGGTCTCAGAGCAAAAAGCAACAATGGCTGGCTGTCAGACCTTCCTGGAGGTATATAAGATCAGTTTCATATGTAAGGGTGTAAGGTTCGACAGCCACCTTACCTTCCACACTCACATAAAACACATCCATAAGACCTCCTTTCACTTCCTCAGAAACATTGCAAAACTCCGTCCACTACTCAGTCTTACAGATGCTGAAAAACTGGTCCACGCCTTTGTCTCCTCAAGGCTTGACTACTGCAACGCACTCCTCATCGGGCCTACAAAAACTCCAGTACATCCAAAACAGCGCCGCTAGGATCCTGATGAGGGTGCGGAAGTATGACCACATAACACCCATCCTTCACTCCCTCCACTGGCTTCCGGTCTCATTCAGGATTCAATACAAACTCTCCCTCCTAACCCACCACTGCATCCATGGAAACGCCCCCCCATACCTAAAAGAACTTCTCAAACCACAAACCTCATCACGCCTCCGCTCTGGTAACAACTACCTCCTTCTGCCCCCCAGGACTAAACTGTGTACAATGGGTGATCAGGCCTTTAGCTCAGCCGCTCCTCGCTTGTGGAATGCCCTCCCTGAACACCTGAGGGCTCCACAAACAACAGACTCTTTTAAGAAGGGCCTAAAAACCTTTCTTTTTAAAAAAGCTTTCACTGAAGGCATTTAACCTCTTTGTAATCTTGTTGTTTTTAACCTTGTTTTATTGTCGCACTTTGAGATCGCTTTGATGAAAAGTGCTCTACAAATAAAATGTATTATTATTATTATTATTATAAGGATGGGCCGATCACCAAACCCCTAAAATTAAGGAAATCAGCTAGTTTAAAGTAGGACTATCAATTGGCTAAAATATTTAATCGCAATTAATCATGTGATTAGTCATAGTTTACCGGCGGTTAATCTCAAATTGATGGCACACTTTTTCATTTTTTCCAAATGTACTTTATGATTGTAATTGTCAAGTTATCAAACTAAGCCTGTTTTTTTTAGGCAGCTAAACACAAACTGATAGAGCTCATGCATCACAACAACAGACACATTGTCCAACAAGTACTTTTGAGTGGAAAAGAAAGATAATTCCCTGGACACTGCACACTTAAAAAATGATCTCATACAATGTTTCTCTCCTCAGCCCCTGTGTGCTTGGCCAGCAAGTGGTATTTGAAGACGTGGTCACACATGCAAACCGTACTGTGTTTAAGCTTCAACCCTAAAGCATGATTCACGTCTCCGCTTTGGTGTGCTTCAGAGAGGTGGGCTTCAGCACGGTTTACTTCATGCACAAGCACGCGGACAGCACAAAAAGAAAAAAAAAGACTCCAAACAAAAACAATGAGCAGATGATCAAAATCAAAGCGAATGATTGAGTGAGTGTGTATTTCAATGTATGTTCTCTAACGCTGAATTCTTTGAAAGATAGCTTTAACACTAATCAATGTTGCTTTTATTGTTATTATTAGCTGACAAGGTCAGTGCAAGTTGCAGCCAGTGTCAGGAGAAAGAGACAGATGTGGAGGGACAGGAGGAGAAGGAGGAGAAGGAGGAGGAGTAGATAGAGAAAAGACCAGAAGTGTCAGGTACAGGTGCACTGCACAGGACTTGGTTGTAAATTGGTCTTTGCATGGAAAAGGAATAGGGGTAAGACGTTATATGTAGATTTTACAACTCCAGTCATTTCTGTTCTGAAACAGATATGTTTTCTCTCCAGTATAAATTAATTATATCTAATTTTTATTATCACCTAGTCAAAAACGTAAAAACCACACAGTAGTTTTAATTGTAATAAAGTATTTTTATACTTTAATTAAGGTACTTGTGTTAAAATCACGGTTCCACTTGCATCAATCTTGCGGTTGGATAAAAGGCCTCTTGACATCAAGCTCCCAGGCTGAATTTAAACCCCAGTCCGCCCCTGGCCATAGACCACATCAATGATCACATTTCTCTTGATATTAGAGAAATGTGATTTTCTCTACATCCTGTGTTCTACAAAAAAACTGATGGAAACTGCAGAACATGCTATTGGCCGTGATATTTTTGTTTTGCAGCATGCTTTATTTTTACATTTCATTTAAGATCAGGAATCATATCCGTCCTTGGCACGCTGTAAAACTCATATCCTATGAACACCCACATACAGTGGGGTAATGTGTTTTTCTGTCCTGAGAGCACGCATCAAACTGCGGTGTGTGCGTCTTCCTCCTTAGTTACACTTTTCTGTGCCTCAAAACTTTGAGAAAACAGAATTATTCTGATTTCCTTCCAGCCACACCGGCAGCGTGACTCCGGGGACCATCATGCTTTGAGTTGCATCTCTTATTCTTAGTTATAATTCAACAACAGGAACTGTTTGAGTCACACTGAGTATTTGAATACAGTGTTTTACCTGAAGCATCGCAGGATGTTTCTGTAAACACCCTGAAGTGCAAAACAACCAGAATTATTCAGAAATGTAGTTTCCGATGATGTAAGACAAAATACCTGAAGTTTTCCAGCTCTGAGGGGTAGACGCAAGGTTAAGATTCATGGTTTTGTTTAGGAGAGTTCACCCTAATGTGCAGAGATGTTATGAATGTGTTTTTCTGTTACAACGATCAGGAAAAACAGTCTTGAACAGTTCATTCAAATTCAGACCATAACTTCTGAGACGCCGTGCTCTGAGGCTCCCTCGCAGCAGTTTTTGGTCAGCTGTTCCACATCCTCCCTCATTATTCAGTCCAGCCCGAGGCCTGGTTCTTGTCCCTCCCTCCCTGGCTTCTCCTCTTCTCCTGAAATGGGTCGGGGATGTTGCGGTGCGTTGAGTCACAGCGTGGAGCGACACTGAACGGTGCAGACGGGAACCTGACATTTACAGAGCTGCAGATGGAAATCGTTTTTGCATGAATGAGTCGTCAGGAGAGGAGGAGCTGTCGTCTCGGGAGGCTCGCTCATGAGCAGAGGAGCCATTTTTCCTTCTTCTCCTCCTTGTTGTCAGTGAAGCACGCTTCATGCTTCATTTGTGTTTCCGGCACACTCCCACACCCGTCTCTGCCTCTCTGCTGCGGGGTCGTCACTTTTCAGAGCGTGTCAGAGTGCTGCGGGAGAGGGATGGATCCCTCACTGGTCTCTGTTCAGGAAGAAGAGAGCCAGATGCACTACTTAAGACATGTTGCATTATGGGTATATGCGTGCCAGATCTAGTGAAGGGATGTCTTGTAAAATTGTTATACAAGCCAAACATTTTGTACTACCTCTTAGCGTGATGAGATGTGTGTGAGGATGAGATAATGAAGTGATGGAGGAAAGAGGCTGAACTGAAGTGACAGTTTAAAAGAGCAAGAAACTCAGGTGCTGCTGATGTTTTCACATTTTAAGGATTAACCCTTTACAAGGAGGAACTAAAGACCTTTTTTGGATTAAAAGTTTTACTTTTAAATTACAAATCCAGTCTGTCCCCTCTCCATCCCGTAAACCACAATCAGTATACAAACCTTTGCTAACCACTTTAAGGGGTAAAATCTAACCCAAGGGTCTGAAGCTTCGTGTGGCTCTTTGACTTCTTTGTAGTGGCTCCTTGCAGATGAAAAGTTTTTTTAGGGGAGAAATGAAGAATTTTTATTTTTATTATGAAGGGCATTGATGAGCAAAAACATTGACACTAAATAATGACATGATTTGACATTTTGTTGAGCTACATATGCATCATCTCTTGAAATAAAGCTTCATTTTTTTTTGAGTTTTCCACTTTTTTGGATTTTGAAAATTTTCCATTTTGTTTAAATTCCATTTTTTTGAAGACTTGGCAAAGCTTTGGAATTTTTGCAAATTACAACATTTTCAAACTTCTGAAAAGTTTTGCAAATAATTTGGATTCCACTTTCTTATATAATTTTGCATTTTACATTTTATTTTCTAATTTCATTAAAAATTTGGTAAAAAAAAAATTATACCAATTTTTCTGTTTCCTTTTGCAAATTTATGAAATTGTCAAATATTTAAAATTTTTGCACATTTTTTTTTTTACATTTTATTTATTTGAATTCAATTTTGGGGAATTTTAGAGTTTTTTAAACATTTGGAAACTTATTGAAATTTCTTAAATTCAGCAAATTCATGAAATTTATGCGAATTTATTCAACCAAGTTTAGACCTTTAAACACTTTTTTAATCTTTATTTCAAAGTTAAAGTAGATTTTTCAGTTTCTGAATGACTTAAATCCAGGTGAGCTCAGGCGAAATGGCTCCAATGAAAGTAAAGGTTGCAGACCCCTGATCTACCTGCTAGGCCAGTCCAAAGTCCAGTCCAGGGGCCATCTGTGTCCCAAGGTCCATTTTCACACAGCCTCAGCTTTTGTCTTACAATGTTTTAATCATGGCACTAAAATGAACCATGCTGTAAATCATGTTTACATTAAAGTTCTTGTCAATATCACAAACAAAACCAAAGTGTATCCAGTAAGGTCTCACTAAACTCCATTTGGACTGTGCATAGCCTGCTTGTGTAAAGCTAAAGCTCTGTAAGTTCAGCAGAAACTCAACAACTCTTACAGCTGACGTCTGATAAATGGATTCATCAGGATGTGAAAATGTGAGAGTTTAAAAAACCTTATTAGAGGACACAATACCAGATTAAAGCTGAAATGAAGCAGAAAAATTGTTCAGAATGCAGAATCAGAAATGTTTGGGGCTAAAAATGTTGTTAATATGAAAAACAATCCAGTTAAAGTCCAGATCCTGATCCTGACGTATATAAATCTAGACACATTTTCCCCACATCGCCCCTTGATGGAGAACATTTTTTTTGCTCAGAAGCAGAGTTTGCCGATGTTTATGTAGCATGTAACACTACAGAAAACTGACCATTTATCATCTGGTATCAAGAGACATCTGACGGAAAGGCGAGCTTTGATTTCATCAGTCTGTTTGGACATTCCTGTGCTTGCCCAGACTGGTGCCCCGTGTTTGTGCTCACCTTAGCTAAATAAGGTGCAGGCAGATGCTCAGGTGTCTTGAAGAGGCCGAAATTATCTGTGCTTCAGAAACAATCTTGGATTAGATAGCTAGATGGATTTATCAATCTTTATTGTCGTTAACATCAAACTTTTTTGCCACTGTCTGTACAGAAAAAAAGAAAGACTACACACACACACACACACACATGCCAACAAGTTAACCTCCATATCCATACACTCACAGAGTGATGGCAGAGGGGGCAAAGCTCCTGCTGAAACGTGCTCTCTTCCAGGCTATGGTCCTGTATCTGCGTCCAGATGGGAGGAGTGTGAAAAATGAGTGGAGCGGATGGCTGGGGTCGAGTGCTATGGTGTGTGCTCTGTGTGTGATAGCTGTGTTTTTGAGTTCGGGTAGATCTTCGTATTTAAGTTATTTTGTTAATCATATCACAGCAGGAACATCAGATTTGATTTTAATCTTACACCAAAACTTATACTGTGTCTTGAAAAGAAATCTGGAAGGGGTTTTTATTTGTACAGGTGAGGAAAAAACGCTTCCACATAATCCACAATGATTTAAAAAAAGGAAATTATTGGTTTAAATGGGCTTTAATGATTTTGTAGACGTAAACACCTCTTTTATAACAGGAAGTAAGAAGATTTACTTGTGTTTCTTTCTCATCACTTCAGTTCTATCTCAGACTGTCTAACATTAGTGTTGTTGTATTGTAGTTGTAACGTCGACTCATTCCAGTAGATGGCGGTAATTCACCAAAACGTGCCATGCAGATAGACAAAACGACGTTAGTGCCGTGTATTGTGGGAAACAGTATGCCAGGTAGACTGGTCCATTACATACTGAGCAATTTTCCTGGATCAGTAGGACATCTGGGGATTTTGGGACTACTGCAAGTTTTGCGAGTTTCCTCATACTGACTACTACAGACTGAATTTAGGCCAAAATAGTAGGCACTACTAGCGTAGTAGACGGTTTGGAAAAGAGGCAGTCTTTTTTGGCAGTGTTTATGGATGTTCTGTGTGTGCTGGTCAAAATTAAGTTTGTTGTCCAGGTGGAGTCCAAGATCATTACTAATGTAGATAGAGTTAGGGATGGGTACCGAATTAGGTTCTTTTATAGGTACCGACCAAATTCTGCCAAAAGTTCAGAGTACCAGTTCACAAAATCCAAAGGTGCCATGCTTAAGTATTTAAATGCATCCTTGTGACTGTGAGGGAGTGAAAGAGTAGGTGACTTTCCATGCTAGACATGAGCACAGTATTGCAAGGTTATATATAGAAGTAAAAATATGTTAAAGTGATAAAATTTGAGATGGTATTATTAAACAAATTTCGATTTTTTACCACATAAACACAAAAAAAGTACTGAAAATTGGTACTGTTGGGTACCGATACCAATTGCCAGGTACCAGGCATCGGTACCGTACCATTCCAAATGTGAAATGTACCCATCCCTAGATAGAATGCACATAGGATTGAGTGCTCGGTTGTTAATGCCAGAGGAGATGATGACCAGATCTTTTGTTTGTGTTGAATTCAACTGGAGGAAATTGTCCTTACACCATTGTGTGAAATAGGAGATGGAGTCAAAATAACTGGAAACTGAGTTTCTGTCAGTCAAGAGTGCAAGTATGGCAGTGTCATCTGAGTTTTTGAAATATGTGGTGCAGGTCAAAGTTAGCTGTGCAGGGACTTATTTTAGTTACCAAGCTCTCATCAAGTGCAGAACACCCCCCACACAACTAGGGGTCTTTTTTTTTTTTTTTTTTTTTTACAGCCCTCAAACATTGATCTGGGGGCAGCTCTGAGCCTAACACCTCTGCACAATGACTAACACGCTGAAATGACCCAAACACAGGCAGGTAATAAAAACCAAAAGTAAAGACAGAGGGCAGATTACCTCTTCAATCCCCCGCTTCAGTTTCAGGAAGCTGTGACTTACCAAAAACTTTTGTTGCTGTTGAATCAAAACAGGTATGAATATCTTTAATTTCACAGTTTTAAACCAAAGCTTGAAGTTTTCTCTCTGTGACAACTTGTACTCATCAGTGAGAGTGAAAACTTCAAAAACTTACGGGCTGTTTCCACTTTTAAACTTTTGAGTTTTCATCACACAAAGTTCAGAAAACTCTTTTTACCATGAGGCACATGTGACAGAAATATAAGGATGTACCTTGAGGTCGTTGCTGTTCTCTCTTGTTTACCTGCAGCTGACACCGTCTGACAGTTTAATGCAGACCATTCGCTGGTTTGAGCCGTGTTTCTAAAAGAAAAAAAACCGCCTCCTGTGGTTTGTGTCTTTAGGAAACGCTCCTGACTGAGGGAAAATGAGTATTGACACAGTCTGTCAGCCGCTGATTAATATTTTAAAGCTCCTTCAGATGTCAATCTCTCCGCAGGACGTCAGGATCTCCTCCTCCGCTGGTAAACCTGGACTGCATTTTCCTCCCCCGGTCCTCGCTGTCTGCTTCTTGACAGACACACGCTTGAAACACTTTTTCAGAATCTATTTTACGTTTCAGATGCTTTGGGGGAAAAAAAAGACAAAGTAATTCAACAACACAGACAAAACCTTTTAGCAGCGTTTTACCGAGCAGCCAAACAAATCACAGCTCGCCCTGCCGAGCCCGCGGCTCTCCGCTCTCCGACGCTTGTCTCCCTGCGCGGAGGAGACTATTACCTGGACGGGCCCTCAGTGATGCTTTAATCACTGTGTTTCCTCTGTTTTTTCACCCTCATAAATCAAACACCTCCTTTTTTCTTCACCTAGAGTCCTTAAACTAATGAATCAAGTGTTAGCTGCGGGAACAGAAATCTTTTGCTGATTGGTTTAATTTATTTCTGTGTGAATACGACTTTTAATCAGCTATTCAAAGATTTCTAAAGTTCATTTTGGATCTCGTGTGGGCTCTTTTCATTCAGTTTAAACCCTTAAAGGTAAAATATAAATGGCAGGGTCGTCAAAATGTCAGCAGGTAATGTTTTTCTTCTGGATTTCTCAGGTATAAGACTTTAAATATGACGAGTGGTGTTTTGAGGATAATTTGTTATCTCATTAAAGATTCAGCAAACTTTTCTGATCAATCCTAGACTTTCATATCTATTTAGATGACGGCTTGACAGACTTCTCATTAAGAAAAGTAGCTATAAGAGAGACAAAAAGTGAGTAAAATACACTGTAAATATGTTTATCACTACAATAAACTTGGTACCAGCTAAAGTGACCAAAAAGAGACGTGTCCATTTATCTGCATGCAGTGCTCCGGCTCCAGCTGGGAGGGGCTGCTGCACCACTGAGGAGGACTTGTCTGCTTGTGAGAAGAGTAAGATCGATGCGTGCTTTCATGTCACCAAACTCCAGAGAAAGTCAATTTGTTTCTAGTTGATTTTTTTGAAAAAGAGTTGCTGGAAGGGTCTGAAAAGTTGCTAAATATAGCAACAGAGTTGCTAAGTTGGCTTCACTGCCAGCAGCTGTTACAGAGAAGACTACAGAGGAGATCTTGGAGAAGATGTGGGAGGAATGTTTAGCTGATGTGCAGTGATTCTTGAAATGTTGTAACTATGGGAAATATGATCCTGCTCTGCGGACCAATCACAGGGCTTAAATGTTTCAATACGTTGTTTGACAGGAGGTGTAAGTCAGGCCTCTGGAAAGATACAAGAATCTCATGGACCCACAGAATCAATTTCAGACATAAGTATAAACCAGGCTTTGAGCATCAAAATCTGAGGAAGAAAATTACATTTTAACATGTGACCTTAAAGGGACCGTGAGGAATTTCTAAGTGATCTTGAAAAAGTGTCACAAATGTAGGTTATTCCTCAATGCTATTTCCCAGCTTCTTGTTTGTGTTGATTGATTTACAGCACATCATGACAACACCACGCCGGCTGACAAAGTTTAGAGAGATCTGTGTTTTTCTCTTTCTTGGGTTAATTTTGTAGTGATGGTGCACACTGGAGCCTAACTGTCGGACAGAAAAAAGGACAGAAGAGCAGAAGAAAACTGAACAGGGTGATAGAGCACGAGCTAAAGGCTAAAACACAGGTTAAACTGTTTATGCTAACGTTCCTTCCAACCCACATGCAGCAGTTATTCTGCAGTGGTCTGTTCAAACTTGAGAGTCTATCAATAAAAATGAAGAGTGAGGTTACGTTAGCTCTGATTGGTAGATGACTGGCAGGACATGACCAGGATTCACATGTCTTAAAGTGATACTCCGGGATGGAACAAGTTGGGTGCTATCACAAGGTTTAGGGCAGAAATTACCCCTACAGCAGTGTTTTTGTGCAGCAGAAGCCCAGAGCGCTCGCACCAAACACCCCCTCCCTGCTCCTCAACCGGTTTTTCTCTGCACTCAGACGGGGCCATATTTTACTTGACCAAAAACACAAATAAACGGACTCCCACGTAAAAATCTGATGTAGGTCTGCATTCACGCTTTATTTAGAGAATTTTCAGCGCATTACTTTCACACAAAAACACCGCTAAATAAGGCTCGAGTTCTCATCGTGTCGTAAAACGGCGCTACCTCCGCTGCAGAGCCACAGCTGGCTACAAGGCGCTCGCAGCTTAGTGTATCAGTCTGCGCGCGCGGTGTGCCAGATATAAACAAACACAGGTAGTCTGCCAGGACGAAGAGACAACATGAGAACTAGAGCCTTATTTAGCGGTGTTTTTCTGTGAAAGTAACATGCTGAAAATCAAAGCCATGAAAAAGTTTTTAAAAAATCCTTAAAAGAAAAAAACATAACTTTATTATCTATGCCAACTAATCCTTAAGTCCACAAAACTGCCGTTTTCCAACTGTCCACTAGACGCAAGCTCCCCTAGTTGCACCCTCAGGCCATCTGTATCAGTTGTGGCACTATGAGCCTAAGAAAAATCTAAGAAAGATCTGTCTTTCTGAAGATTTTGAGTTAATACTTCTCCATGGCATCTTTCTTTTGCACCAAAATGTGATTTTAACGCATTACATGCCAAAAATACAGTGATAATGTGAAAAAAAACAGGTCTTTAACAACCTTTAACATTTTCTCCTGTCAGGTTTTTAATAACCCCGACTCGCAGTTCTGCCGCTGACTCCTCAGACTTGCTCTCCTTTTCTCATTTCTGACCCTCAGGTTCATTCTGGACTTAATTACTGTGCACCAAAAAAAGAGAAGACTGAGCTCCGTCTCCACAGTCTGAGATTTCAGTTCATCATTTTCTCTTTTATTCAGGAGAAAATATTTGAGATTGAAATATTAAAGTTCTTTCTCTGACAGCGTCTTGCTTTTCAGAGGTTGCATCACTTTTTTAGATGCATTTATTTGTGGATTGTTTTTGAAAGAGCTGAATCCCTCACTCACACACACACACACACACACACACACACACACACACACACACACACACACACACACACGGATCAATCAAGAAGACCCAGTTTCCAGTCTCCACCAGTTTCTCCTTCCTCTCTGTCGTCGTTTCTCGACCAGCAGAACAGAATAAATTCATCTTCTCACCCATAACGCTGCGACACGTGTGAACCGCTCTGATCCTGATTCTTCCCGCTGCTGCAGGCGCCGGATGCTCGCAGTACGCGGGGTCAACATTAAAACATGTTGCGTCGTTTCTCTCAGAGCCCCGGGCCGGTGATGTCACAGCCTATCGTCACTAACGTTGCTCGTCCAGATTACCGTCAAGCCGCTGCTCAGATCGTCTCCTCGCGTCTCTTTGCGGCAGCTGGAGCGTTGGCGTGACATTTTGGGGTTAAGCTGTGGGAGGGCCGTGTTCCTTTCTGGTCGCAGGACGTGATGAACGCTGACAAGAGCCTGCCGCTACGACCCATCGTTCATCCATCAAGTTGAGGTCAGCAAACGCTCGTAAAGTGGAGCGCCCGGTGGACGGAGACTCGGTTCCTGCTGATGATTGAAGAGTGTCAGGAAAAGGGGACAGTTTTAAGTCCTAGACTTTCTTGTCTCCTACGCTTGTCTGAAACACTTTTTAAGCATTTTATGCTTCTGTCATATTTTTACTCACTGTGGTCTCATTTTTTCTCCATATAGTGAAGTGCAGCACCTCTTTGGACTCAGGACTACTATGGCTATAGGCTGATGTAACTCAATTATGTCTTTAGTTTAACAAAATTTGAAAGCTGTTCTTCATTAGAAAAAAGAAAAATGAAGATTGAATTTTTCTGATTTTAATTTATTTTTAAATAAGGTGGGAGTATATACAACACACTTTTATGTACCCTGAGGCATAAATAACACAGGAAAAAAGTGTTGTGGTTCTGTCTTTACAGAATCTACCCATTCCTGCACCTAAGATAAGCTGATTTGAATTTTAGGCTGTTTTTTTTTTTTTTGCTTCTGTCACATTTTTACTCACTATGGACTCATTTTTCACTGCAATATGAAGTTCTACACTTATATGAGGACAGGGGAACTAGGGCTAAAGACAGGTATAACTCAACAATTTCTCAGCAATACAACAGAACCAGAATACAAGAAACTATTCAAAAAAAGAAAGGCGAATTGAATATCAGGTTCAGATTCAGGTTACTTTATTTATGCCCATAGGTAGATTTGTTTCGCAGTACGTGAGATCAACATCACACAATTATAAAACACCAAAGACAAGATAAGAACAAATTAAAAAAATAATAATAATAATATGGAATATGTACTCTAAAACAATGAAAACTCTGAATAACTAAGTACAAAACACTTTTTTCAAGTCTCTCTATTGGTGCAGAGCAGCCCCAAGCTGAAACATGACACCAGGAAGATAGAAGGCAATTTTAAATTAATTCTTTAGATTTAAATACAGGACATATATCAATAATTCAGGACTTGTATACAGCAGTAAAGAGTGCAGAATTATTTGTCTTTTACAGAACTGAGCTAGAACAAATGGTTTATTTTCTACAAATTTCCAAAAAGGACGAGTTAATAAACTTGATGATGACGGGAGTCTCCCAAAATCATCCTTCTTTCTTATAAATGTGGCACCATTGAGAAGTGAAAGACACAGGCTTTACAACTATATAAGATTCATTACCAAGAACCATAGCTACAACAAAGAAATTGAGTGTCTAATATTCTGCCAACTAAGTCTTGTGACAAGTAGTCTTGGGTTGTTTTTGTGGTTGTGTGAATTTTAGTTTGCGTGTTTCCTTTTCTTCTCATTTTGATTCTGATTGATGGTAGGATCTGTAGGAATCTTCCAAAAAGAATAAAATGTCGACTTTTACAGTAATAGTCCTGCTTCATCTGTTCCTATAGTCTTCTTTACATGTGTCAGTGTCTGTGTCTGCCTCGAACCCTCTCCTCTGCCTGTATGTTGATGTTTTGGTTGTTTTAGGATGTTTCTGGATGGGGAGTAAGTGTGGTTACATCAGCCAATCACAAACTGCCCAGTTAGCTAGTGACTTTGTGTGTTGATGACATGAAGTGGAAGGCGCTGCCCTGAGTGGCTATGATAGTAGATGTAACAAGAAAACCTACGTGAAATGAAAAGCCAAACAGATAAAGCTTTTTTCTCAATATGGGTGAAGCTTGGCTTGACTTTCACTCACTTTTGGACACTTGGGGAACAGCAAACGATGAAGAGCAATGTGAGTTAGCTTTCTGCTAACCAGGTATGTGTCAAATACCTGTGATTAGCTTGTGCTAACATGCTAAATCAGGCACACAGCTCTCAAGTCTCTCAGGCATAGAAACACGATGCCACAGGTGGTTGCTGGGCTAGTGAGTGTGTTCACGTAGCTTTGATCAGAGGTAGTGGGTGTGTGCTGCTGCTGGCCCTGAGCCAAGGAGGAGGAGCCCAGTTTGAATGCTGTGTTTACTAACAAGTAAGAGAAATTCCTGCAGACCCTACCTTTAACTTTTCTATCAGGAACAGGTTTTGTGACAGATCATTTGCACAGTTTTCATCAGGATTGACAAAGTTGTTTTTTTTTCTTATTTTTTTGATTTTTTTTTTTTTATATTGTTGACTTCAGAGTCTTCATAATGAAAGTATGTAAGATTATTTGTTTGCAGGCTTATCAGTTCCTTTTCTCACTAGAATGTTGTTTTGTGGTTTTTAAGCTGGTGCTACTCACTTACACTGCAAAAACAACAACAACATAAAAAATCTTATTGAGTTTTTTTCCCCCTCGCCTTTTGTTAAAATGTCTTTTTAGACTTGATATAAGCCCTTTTCACCTGACCAGTCCAGAAAAATGTCTTGTTTCAAGTTATTTAGAGACAAAAATGTGGTCAAAATTAGAGGTAGACCGATATATCAGCCGGCCGATATATCGGGCCGATGTTTGGACATTTGTCTCTATCGGCCATCGGCCGTATTTTCTTTTAAAAAGCCGATTTTTGATCCGTTGTATAAAATGATGCAATTTTTGATCAGGCACAAAAAAGATGAGCACCTCAAACTTGTGGAACCACTTGGATACATTACATACTTTTGTTCAAATTATATTAATAAGTTTAAATTTCTATTTTGACATTTTAAGAAGAGTGTGAATGTTTACCTCTGCTTGTTACATTGTGTGTTTACTCAGACAAAATATTTCATTGTTTTGAAAGCTGAATAAATGTTCAGAGGACTGGACACGACTCGTTGTAATAGATTTCTTTTAGTTGCTCAGAAATTGCTGCATTTCACAAAAATGTGATAATGTATATTTATTTAACAATCGGCCTGAATATCAAATTGGAAAAATCGGCTATGCATATTGGCATCAGCTGCCCAAATTTGGAAAGCATCGGCATCGGCATGGGCCCCTAAAAAACCCATATCGGTCGACCTCTAGTCAAAATTGCCTGTAACACGTAAAAAAAAAAATGTAACAATATCTGCCTACAACTTGAAACAAGACAGTTTTCTGGACTGGTCAGCTGAATGTGGCTCATATAAAGTCTAAAAAGACATTTTACTGAAAATAAGACAAAAACACTTGTAAGTTTTTCTTTTTTTTTCAGTGTATAAATGGGGGAAACGTTGGTGAAATGTGTTTGTTTCTAAAAGCTGCTGTCAGTCAATCTCTGACAGTAAGTGTTCTGAACTTTTCTACAAGTGCTGACATTTCTTTGCTTGTATTGTCGACTTTGGGTCAGAATCAAAGGGTTTTAAGTACTTCTGAGTTGAGCACAATGACCTCCATTCTTACAAAGGCTGCGACTGCATCAAAGGTCTGACATGTAGAGACAAACAACCATACGTGCACACACTCACACCTACAGGGGGCTTTAGGGTGATCAGTCAACCTGAGGAGCACTTTTTGGAGCTGTAGGAGAAAGCTAGAGTGGCTGGAGAACATGAAAACTCTGCACAGAAAGGCAAGAGGACATGAAATGTGTGAATGCAGAGTCCTGAAACTTGAAGATTCAGTCACAGAAGAATGACAGATTTCCACTCCTCAGTGATCGTTAATCCTGATTTTTAAAATCCACAAAAAGGATGATCAGGAGATAAAATGTGCAGCTGTTGGAGAAGGATCCATAAATTCTAAAAGCTAATCATGTCTTACAGTCTGAAATCTTCTGGACGTCTGACAGTAAATCCATAACTTCCTTGTTTTCCAGTTTTTAACGCTGACAGGTTTTCATTTTTCACTTGACATTTCGCTAAAGCTCACTTGGTTCAGTTTCCAGACTTGTCCAAACGATGACGACCGTTAGCTGGTCCCAGGTCTGATCCGTCCACTGTCCCATCATCCCTCTGCTCTGACGCTCATTGGTGCTGACAGCTCCCTGCTGCTGATTGGTCCACTAACCCTGACCCCCCCTCTCCCCTCCTCTGCCTCCCTCCTCCTGGAGGCGATCATCCCGCCTGACTGCAGATGAGCTGGAAACCTGCTGCCTGTCATCACACTGTCGCTGTCACACAGAGAGAAAGAGAGACGCAGCGTTATCAATCAGCGGCTGCAGCTGGGCAGTAAAATGAAGATTAATGTCGCAGCAGCCGAGAAATCGACGCGCAAAGAGGAGAAACAGCAAACAATCACATGCTCCAGATTTATCTGCTGTCTGCAGCTTTTGTTGTTTGAGCAGATTGTTTAAATCCTCTTCTGTGGGTTTGTGGCTTTAAACTTTTCGTGCTGGCCATGTTTATCAGGGTAATGGACAGTTGGGCGTCATCTGTGACATGCATTAACTTTAGCTTTGAGAAGAAGGAGGTCAAACAAGTGGGGGGTGCATGCCAACAGCCTCCTTCCTTCATGAGTCCAGATCAGCTAAAGTGACATTACCTTTCCTCTCCCCTCTCTTAATGCCTCTGCTCCTGGGAGGATGCAGCATCACTTTGGAAACATCTGCTCAAAGCTCGGTTTGGTGACTTTCCCGCCCGCAGAGCAGAATACATGTGGCTGATAGGGGCCAGGACACCCCCACCTCTTTAGCCTCCTCCTGCTCAGAGAGATGAGCCGTTCACACTCTGCTGACTGGACCAGGATTCAGAAATGTCCCACTTTGGGCTTCAGTCCTCACTCCTCTCCTGCAGGAGTCGAACATTGAATCCTGCTTGGCTGAGACACAGTTTCTGTGCATGCTTTTGTTCTTTTTTGGCGTCTTTTTCCTTAGAGTAGCAGCAGGTAAATGTAAAGAGTTTGCAGTCAAGCAAACTTCAATGAAAAGACACTTTTGAGGTCTCTCCAGGCCTTGAGATCATTTTGAATCAAGATTTTGCCACTGAGATCCTCCGGTAAGATGTTACTGTTACCCTCCACTAGAACCAGGTTTAAAACCAACTGTGACCCAGCTTTTGTGACGACTGCCCCTCAGCTTTGTAACAACCTGTCCTGGCATATCTGCTCTGTAGGATTAACTGAGCTTTTCAAATGTCCTCTTAAGACACACCTTATCTGTCTGCTTCTAATCAAAGTTGAATGGACATCTGGCATTATCTTAATAAATTTTTTATGTTTCTTTTATTTTGTTTTATTTTTGCACTGTTTTTAGTATTGCATCTTGGCATTTGTGCTGCTTTTGATCTGTGCAGCTCTTTGGTTGTTTTAAATGTGAGTTATAAAGTTTGAGTTGAGTTGATCTTTTAGAGGTGAGTTGTCTGTTTCCAAATGTCTTCCTGTCGGTGGAAGGTTACCCAACATGCCAACATTAGACTTTGACAAAGTGGATGAGAAACCCCCCACCTCAGCTTTGTACTGTTAACGTACCCCATGTTCTGTGTTGAAATCTGACCTGTAAACCTTACACAATGTGTGTTCACTCTCCTGATGGGTCATAACAACAAAAGGAAATTACTCACATCAAGTTAGGTTGAATTGTATTTGGAGGAGTTGCCCGAAGGGCAAATTCCCAGGTCTAATAACACACTACTACACATCGCTAATAAACAGGCCTTTAATTGTATTAATGAGATAAATGGAGAGATAGTTTGGAGAAATAACAAACTGGGAGTTCAGTAGAACGGGTTAAGAGTGCTAGTCTCCTGCAGAGATAGTGAGGTTTATGTTGACATGGTACTTGCTCTGTATTTACAGGCCTTGTACACACGTAGCAGGGTGTTTTAAAAAAGAATACCCCCTCATTTGATTTTAGAAATACTTTGTCCACACATGGCAGAAAAATCAGCTGGTGAGTGTAGCTTAAAGAATACCACACCTATATTTGTCAGTGTTTTTCAGACGTGAAACCTGTGCCAGCAACTCAGAATGAACCTCCGTTGATCAGCTGTGACGTTTGAGAACCAAAAACTCAGTTTTTCCTGGCCTCTACACAAAACCATGAAACCAGAGTTTTTCAAAACCTTCACTGTGGCCAGAGTTTTCAAAAAAACAATGTTTTCAGTGATGCAAAACTGCAGTTTCGTGTGGACAACAGGCCTAAATGTACAAAAATGAATGTGGTTTCCTGGCTTCAGTTAAAAATTCCTACAAATGAAATGAAATAGTTTATTTGGAAAGTTGTTTTTTATTTTGAAAGAGTTTTTGGATGGATTACGTTCACAACTTCCTGTCCTGGGTAGAAATCCATCTGATCCAGTGCTGCGACGTAATGGAGCCGGACAAAAGACAGATCTGGTGTATTTTGGTAAACAGAGCTCCACAATCAAGCAAACTGATTCTCTGTTTGGTAGAGTTTTCTTCTTTTCACCTTTGCATTGGTCTCCATGAATTTGCTCCCTTAGGCCGCTTTCAGGCAGCCAATCAGGGTCTCAATATCATTGTAGCCCCGCCCACTAATATCACTGCTTGGTAATGAGGTGAGACAGAGGCTGAATTGTGATATTTTCTGGAGAGTAAGGTGTGTTGTTAACAGCTTAGAATATCACTTTAGGATCTTTAAATCCTTCTACTGTAGAGAAATGTGAGTTGTTATCTTCTTTCCTCTGGTCAAGGAAGGCCCACTGGTTCCTACACTAAAGGAGACAAGAAAGGAAGCATCAAAGCTCCTTCCTTAAGAAGTAAGGAGACACAAACATCCAGTGTGAAGCACTTCTGGATCATCTCACTCCATCAGGAAGTAAAAACAACTTTTCTGCTCTGATCATCACTCACATCATTAAGCTGTTAAGTCACACTTCACCTCCTCATGATGTCACTTCCTGCATCAGCGCGTCCATCACACTAACAGCCTGCAGAGATCAAGCAGCTTTTCCTCTTCCTCCAAACTGACCCCTGACCCGTGCTCCGCCGCCGCCGCTCATTTACAACACATCATTAAGACGAGAAGGCGAGACGAGGACGAGCGCCGCTTTCCTTCGGCGAGCCAAATTAAGAGACAGATACAGAGAGCAGAGCGCTGGCATTTCGCTGGCATTTCAATTTGTTCTCTGGATAGAAAGACTTTCATACCCCTCAGCGAAAAACCTGCAGACGGACTCCGGTCAGGTTTATTTATCAGGTACGCTGATGTCTCACTTCGTCTGACAAATGACTTTCAGGCCGGATGAACAAACTGCAAAACAAAAGTTCCAGTCGCCGATAACAGGATGTGATCAAAACGATTCGTTGTATAGTTATGAAACCATGAATTTATAAACAGCCAAAGGATGGAAAGCATCAGCAGAGTTTGTTCGTACGATCTTTACTCTGCATTCACCCAGCTGATAGTAATAAGCTGAAAACTTGATTTATAAAAACCTGTTTTTTTTCAGTGGCCTGACCACACGCTGCCGCAGCCCCCTCAGCACTCGTACTTCCTGCGTGGCTGCCCTAAAAAACCTCCTCGTGTATCATTTTCCACTTCAGCTTTGTTGTGTTTGCTCTTCAGCAAGGGTCAAGCTGTGAGTCGTGTTCAACTCCAGCATCCTTTCAAAATAATAGATTAAGAGGTCACGCAGGTGGGATGAGTGGGAATAGAAAAAAAAAAGAAGTGGGACACAACAAAATAAAGTGCTCACAGGGCAGGAAATGCAGCATTAAGAAAATCGAAGGTTTGAAGTTCAGAGGAATCCTCAGAGTTCAGTCGTTCTTTATGAATTAGTTTCAGTTTGAAAAAGGATCGAGGAGTTTTCAGTCATCCAGGCTTTCACAAAGTTATTCAAGAATATTTAGAATCAAAACAAACAGGGCAGTCTTAGTTTTGAAGTTGGATGTTGCCTCAGCACATGGGGCGCGTCTTAACCACAAGGTCAGGGATCTGAAACTTAAATTACCTGAGGACAGCTGAGCATCCAGTCTTGTCACAACTGTTCAAACACCTGCACTTCTCAACATGAATTCTTTAACAGTTATATTTGTCTTTTCTTGCCAAATTCTTACTGCCAGACACTTGAGAACTCTTCTTCTCAGACAGCTGGGCCACATTTGCTCTGAGGGAGGTGGCAGATGATTCCCTCAGAATTGAAGATGGATGTCACTAAGTCTGGACCATAGACTGTGAAAAAAAACAAAAACAAAAAAATGGAAGTCATCTTGCTCAGCTTGAAGCGAAGTCACCACAAAAACTGCTCCCCCTGGTGGCTGGCTGCAGTATAGGTAAAAAAAAATCCATCTCCCCGGTCATTCCAGATGGGCTGTGGTCAAACTATAAAAAATTAATACACCTTGTAGAAATGTTTCTCACGTCCGATTGATATGGTGATTTGAAGATATTATTTGGCTGTCTTGTATTCAAGTCCTCTTTTTGTCTGAGAATTTTAGTTTTCAGTAGTTATAAGCGGTTAAGAACGAGGTTTACGTCACGTTTAACATTGATTGACAGCTGCTGTTCTTGTGTATTTTTTTCTGAGATTGTAAAGTATGTCGGGAAGGAGAGCCAAGAAGTGATAAGACTCCCGAAAGAAGAAAATGATAATTCAGATTCTCTCATAGCCTTGGCTGCATAGACTGGCTGCACAATGGCTGCCAATGGTGGCACCTGTGACGGGGGAATTTTGGCTTCAAAACCGTACGATGGTAAATGGAGGAGCCACGCTGTCCACTCTATGTACAGTCTATGGTTTGGACCTCTTCTTTGATTTTCCCTCTTTTTTTTTTTTTCTCTCTTGAACTCATTTTGTTGCCTTTGCACATCCTTGTGTCTCTAATCTCTCCAGTACTTTGCAAACTGCTCCACGTGTTTAGTTGAATAACAAGGTGATAGACCTTGAGGACAGAAACCTTTTCTGTGCAGATGAGACAGGTGTAATTCCTCTCCCACTTCTTCTGAAACACTCTGTGCCTGACATCAGCCTTTCTTTTGAGTCATGCATACACTGTATGGCCGTCGGCTCGTTTTGAGCTGATTTGCCAATCAAGCAACCATTTTTGGACCATTTTTGTGATCGGGACAAATTTCAGCTCAATTGTGTGTGGTGCTTCGTGTAGTATATGTGGGGTCACGACAAGAGATTGATGTCTCACAACGTGCTCCCGATCACAAATCAGTTATCGCAAGAAAATCAAACTTGTTTGAAATCCTGGTCGCTCCTCGTGAAGGTATCGCACAGTAGAAGCAGTGCTACGAGCCGACTTGCCTCAACCTCTCACACAGAGCATGTGCAATGCTTAGATGAAGAAGGAGGGAGTGTAAAAAGTTATGTGTAGGTGGTATTGGTCTAAAGTGCTATGTAGTTGTCGCTGCTTACCTCTAGTTCCCACTGAAGAATTGACAGACCGTACTGCCCACGTCTGCCCAGCCCTTTTTTTTTACAATTTCTCCTCTTTTTTTTTTTTTTTGTGGTCGTCTCTGCGCACAGAATGACACAAATTGCCACAAATTGTTTGTTTTGTCGCACATCTTCTAGAGGTGTCCCAGTCCGATATTAATATCGGATATCGGTCTGATATCAGCAAAAAAACATATATCGGTATCGTATCAGAATGCATCTAAAATCTCTGATATAAGCACTCCGATATAAGCAGTCTATTCCAGACTCTGCTCCTGCTGTATTTATTTGATTTATTTAGGTTATTTTCTGGGTCTTCTAATTTATTCTTTATTTTATTCAATTACTAGTAGTTTTTATGTTTAATGTTAAAATTTCTGTCACCCATTGCTTTGTAATAAATGGGTCAGTTTTTCCTCATACATACTGTTGCTGATTACTGTTCTTTGATGGAATAATATCACTTAATCAAGCCTTTTCTAACATGACAGACATACTATAAAATAAGTCATAAAAGTATGCATGTTTAATGCTGATATCGTATCGGATTAATATCAGTATCGGCCAATACTCAATGCTGCAGTATCGGTATCGTATCTGAAGTGAAAATGTAATATCGGGACATCCCTAACATCTTCCATATGCGTCTCCCACTTCCGGGTACGTCTTCTTCTTCTCCTGTCTATATTTGACGTTGTGGTCAAAACACCATAGAAGAAGAAGAATGATACGGAGTCCGACGTGGTATATGGACATATTGTGTGAGCAGTGAAGTCGCATCAGAGCATCTGGTCGTGTAGTGTGAGAACATGATTCATGGGCTGCAAACTTTTGAACTTTGCGATCTAGTCGTGCTGTTTGAGATGGAGCTGTGTCAAACGATTTAAAATATCGCACAGTGTCTGCCCGGCTTTAGCCTTTGAGAGAAACATCTTGATTTAAAAACAGTTTATGGATGCTGCATTCAGGGTCAACTCAAAAATCAGATCTTTCTTCCCTTGCTCCACCAGCAGACTGGGCTGGATTTCACTCTTTCTTTCTTTAAGAGTGTATTTTTATGCTCTGTGCTGGTTTTTTGTACTCTACAGTCTTGTTTTCCATTTGAAGGCACGTCTGCCAGCCCTTGTTTCCTGGTTTAAAAGTGTTGCTTTGTTCTCCTTGAATATTTAATTTCCGCTGGGCAGCAGTGATGTGGTTTCCCCTTTGTTCTAAGAAATAGTTAGTGAAAGGAGCTTTTTTGTTTGGCTCATTGCCGTGAAGTTATTTTACACCTCTACCATGGCATTGCTTGCAACTTTTGTGATGTGTGCCTCTCCCCTGAGCTCTGACAGGAGGCTAGCTCCTCTGGATGCCACAGAAAAAGGAGAGTCTCTGACAAACGGGAGTAAATGGTGAATGATTTAATATGAATAGGACTTTGTCAACACAAAGTTTAGCTTGTTATGAAAAAAAAGTGTTGCTACCATGAAGAAATGTTGAAGAAAACGTGAAAAAAACAACAAAGAAAACAAAGACAAAATCTATTTTAACATTTTAATTTAACTGTTCAAGCACCAAGTACAACAGAAGCAAGAAAGTCTTTCTTATATTCCTATATTTGAAGATTTATTTAAAGTTTCTTCATGTCAAAAAAAGGTTTTAAAGATTCTGATGTTTAGAAGACAGACCTCAAACATGGTCGTCATATTATATTTAATTACTTAAAATACCTGTAAATGTGAAAGAACAGACTACCTAAGAGTGCTGTTGACGGACTGATTGAAGTTAATGAAAAAGGCTGAACAACAAAATAAATCAGCCTTATATTAAAGTCTGAATGTGTCAGGGGAAGTTTTCCTAAAGCACGTCTTTACTTTAAAATGAGAAAAAGCTAAAAGCTACATTTAAACCTCCTTGTCTCTTCCCTAAAGGTGCTAATTTCCTTCCTCTATAATTCCTCCCAACCTGCAGAAATCCAGCGCTCACCCACACATAATGATGAGACGCTGTGTCGCCTCACAGCAGCCCCCAAAAACCCAACAATTAATGTGCCTGCAGTCGCAGCCTTTTGTCGTTTAAAGAATAGTCGGCAATCAGCTGCATTGAGCCGAGCTTTAAGGGGAACTGTGTGTTTTCTCCAGAGGCCGAGCGTACATCACTGCTGAAGACGACGAGCTGAACATGAAAGTAAAATTCCCATCTTCACTCAGCAGTGGGGGAGCTGGAGAAAGAGGTTTTATGAGACGCAAAACATAAATGACGACTGAAATGAGTCATTGCTTTAGCACAAATTATTTCCTGATTGGATGATTATTCCTCTGGGTTGAACAATGAAGTTATATAAAAGAGAAATTATCCCACAGCCTGCTCCCAAAGCTTTATGTAAATGTTCACCAAGTTTTTTGAGTTGAGTCTACTTGAAAAATTCTTGTAAACTGGTTACCTTCAAAAAACTAAGTAATAAAATATGAAACTTAAGTTAATTAAACTCCACATCTTAGGTAGTTATGATTATTATGGAAAATCATTCTACTGAATGTCTTAAATCAAATAAACCTGATGCTTATTTTTACAAATTAAAATATTAAGTTTTTTTTAAAAAAATGTTGCATATCACTGTAAAACATATAAGCTGACCTTACTCAAAACTGAGGGATGAGACATCAATAAATTTGCCTTATGACTTATATAAATGTAAAAATAAAAAATTGAAGCAGATCGGAACAACTAAATCAAATAACATTTTAAAGTACAGCTGGGTCTCATATCCACCGCGTTCCCCTCTTCACTCATGGTTACAAACACCGTCACAACAAAAATCAGCTCTAATTTCATAACTTTAGTAACCGTGAGTGAGGAGGGAAGGCAGTAGATATGAGACCCTGCTGTACATTGAAATATTGTTCTTCAGGGGGCACAGGTTGTTTGAGCCCCATGGCACTGACTGGTGGTCTGTGCTCCATGGCACGGGGTCTTATACCTACTGACTTTTGTGTGCCTAACTGGTTAATATGCTAATAAATGACATTTTTGATTGGACTATCATGCTATTTAAGCTGATTTTGAAAAATGTAAAAAGATATATTAATTTGTTTTTGATGCAGACGGACAGTCCACACCACCAAGAGCATGGACAGCTGAGCAAGTTTTTAGAATTTTTCCACGAAATTAATGCTTTCCTTAACCAGAAGAATTTTCACCTAGCCGATTTATTTACTGATGATTGGTTCTTCACACTGCCATAGCTTGTTATGTTTTCATCATGCAGGGGTCATCGCCACATTGTTAAGTGCTACTGGAAATGTGTAAACATATTTTTTGCTTTCTATGAACAACACAACTCAAAAAGTAACAAACAGATCTGGATGACATTTTCAGGAAGTGTTCAAAATAGGATAAGGAAAAAGTGATTAGATTTTTGAGGTGATCCAGATCACTGTCTGGCTCCAGGTTTTTTTTTTAAAGGATTTTCTTAAAGATATGGCCGTTTTCACCATGTGTGTATATAACTCCATAATAAATGGTTGGATTGCTTTGCAAAACAATACAAGACAAGGTCACCACAATTTCTGACAGATGTAAAAGTCGATGCTGTCAGGAAACAAATTATCGTACAAGACTACAACAGACACCAAATTGTAGCAGACAGTCTGCTGAAAGGGAGTATAACATTAAAGTAGGACTAAAGTGTTGGTGACAATCACAATATGCTTGGAGGAGGTCTGCGCTCTCACTGGAAAACGCTGTCACTGTGTCACCATCACACAAATGAAAGAGCTGACCCATTGATTTCTTTGATCATTAGTTTCCAAAAAAAAAGAAAAATAAGATTTGAAGTCAGATTCAAAACCTCTTTGAGTTTGAAAGTCTTAAGTCACTGCTGGATCTTCGACAGGCACCAGCTGCAGAAATGGGGCTGTTACAGCTTGTTACAGCTGTGCAGTGACATCAGGCTGAAAAAGAGGCATGGACGGATGCTGTTACCTTTGCTGACTAGGATACAACTCTGAAAAGCAAGCAGGCTAACCTGTATAGTAAAAAATAGAGCCCGACCAATATGGAATTTTTGGGGCCGATGCCGATACTGGGAGCAAAAAAAAAGCTGATGTCCAATATATCAGCCGATATCCGATATGTTGGCAGATATACATAATAAATTCATTGATATACACAGGATATATAGGCCAACTGTATATAATCACAAATCATTATAATACCCATATGGTTCAAGACAGAAACAGAACACTGTTAAATTAAAACAAGGAACTTAAATTATAAAACTGTTAACATAAGAACTGTAGTTTAAACCAATGATAAATAAGAACAAGCTGTAAACACAATAATAAATAAATAAGTCAAACTTTAAACAGTAAGTATAAATAAAAATGAAAACTGTAAACACACAATGAGCAACTTACAAGACTTTAACCGCCGTATTATAGTCTTACATTAGATAATGGTGGAGGTGTGAATTAACAGTAGCATTTATCTCTGTTCATCTCACAAAAAAGAAACTAACACGACTATAAAACGCTGTTCTATAGTCTTACATTAGGCATGTTATATGTTAGGCCTGTTAGCTGGTACAAAAGATGTAAGATGATGCAGAAACATGATTAAAGAACCTTTTTTTTAATCTTTGCACAGCTATTCTTGATTGATTTACAGATAACATATTTTGGATTGGGTCGCCGTGGCTTGGTCCTCCAAAAAAGTGGGTCACCTGAAAAAAAGTTGGGGCTTTACTAATGTAGAGCAGAGACAACCTGTGCCACTGCTGCATGTCTAGAAGTACAGCAGGGTCTCATATCCACTGCGTCCCCTCCTCACTTACTCAGGATCAGCAAAAACACTGATGCTTCTTCATATGTGTGGGAGCAAAGCTGTACCTGTCTGTAACAAGCAGAGTGATGTGTGATGTGAGCTCCTACATCCCTCTAACTCTCTGACTAACTAGGCTTCAGACCAGGTTATGAGTTTGTGTAAGCTGTAGTCACTTTTTGTGTCCTCAACACAGCAACATGTCACCTGACTGTGTCTTATTTTAAGACCAAAACACCTGTGTTCACTCAACATTTTGATGATGTGCTCGATATATGGTGTAAAAATGATAGCTGCTCCAGGTGGGAGATTACAGAGACACTAAAACTACACGCCAAGACTCTGAGCCAGGTGTATGACAGAGAGAGCAAAGGAGGAAGACACAAAGACGTAGAGAAAGACAGAGAGGCTGTCTCGTGGTCATGTTAGTTTTGCCAACCCTGAAGCGTGAGCCCTGATGATGAATGACGTGAATTATCGTGTCTCTATCAGGGCGATCTTATTTAAACATCTCATTCAGAGCTGATCCTCTCATATGCTAATGTGTTCGAGCTGCAGCATGTTTCCAGACAAACCTGCTGACGGTTTCTGCATCCAACAAAGAAAAAGCCGAATCACAAATCTGTGGCTTCACTCCTGTGTAAACAGTCTCTCTGATAAACCGTCTCACTCTCTAATAAAGCCAGACGTGCGTTGTGAACTCTCATGCCCAGCTGAGAAGTTGCTCCTCCTCAAAGAGAAACTGAGGCTAATTATTCAGTGCAGAACTTCAGTGTTTGTTTTTCTCCCTTTGAATCCCGTCGGCTCCTCTCTGCTGACTCAGCTGGGATGTAATCCTGCCAGATACTTTTGACTTCAGACGGTTACTTTCCAACACAGCTTTGGTCCATCTGCTCAAACTGAGAGCACAAATCAAAAGTTTGAGGGAAAAATCAAATCTGTCAGAGCTTCTCAGAGTAGTTTTGTGTTACTCGGACTTCATGAGTCAGAGACTAGAGACATTGACTGTATATAAAGTGGACAGCGTGGCTCCACCATTTACCATTGTACGGTTTTGAAGCCAAAATACCCCCGTCACAGGCACCGCCATTGGTAGCAGTTGTGTAGCCAGAGTCTGTGCAGTAGAGGCTGTGAGGGATTCTGGGAGAATCTGAGTGGAGCTGGGTGACAAAAATAATCTATATTTAATTTCTTTCGAGAGTCTAATCACTTCTTGACTCTACCTCCCGACATATTTTACAATCCCCGAAAAAATGCACAAGAACGGCAGCTGTCAATTATCATCAAATGTGACGTAAAACGTTTTTAACCTCTCATAACTAATGAAAATGTAACTTGTCCGAAAAAAAAGGACTTGAATACAAGGCAGCCAAATGACATCTTCAAATCAGACGTAAGAAACATTTCTACGAGGTGTATTAATTTTTTAAAGTTTGACCACAGCCCACCTGGAATGACTGGGGAGATGGATTTTTTTTTTTACCTATACTGCAGCCAGCCACCAGGGGGAGCAGTTTTTGTGGCGACCTCTCTTTGAGCCGAGCAAGATGACATCCATTTTTTTACAGTCTATGGTTTGGACTCAGAGCCTGAAACACAAAGCTTGTTAGACCTTAAAAATCCATAATTTAGCTGCACCATTGTTAAAGCTGCTGGTTTTAAAGCATGTGAAAAATGTAGCTGCTTACAGTTCGTAAACTACTTTGCTTTACTTTACTTGCTTCATAAGTTTTATTTTGATGCCATTACTCTGGTCAAAAATTGGTTGTATTACATTTTAGTTTTTTTATTCATTTTATTTTAGTTTTTTTCATGGAGAAAAAAAAGAAAAAAAAGAAGAGAATAATGAGAAAAAGGTTAAAAAAGGAATTAAAAAAAACAAAAAAACATTTTAGGTTTTTAGATTTGACCATAGATAGTTCTCTGTCTGGTTTGGTAACTTTGCTCATGGACTGCTGTCACAGGCCTCTCTTAGCGCTGTTTTAGCTCGCTGTTTTGTTTTCTAAACATCAGTAAATGTTTACTTCCTCTAGTAAGCCATGGCACTAACTTGGTGCTTCTGGCCTTAAAGGTGTATGTACATTTATTTTTTAGAAAGGCTGTGGCTAAATAGTGACCCCTCACTACGTCGAGAGAAACAAATCTCCCACATAGCCTAACCATTACTTGGACTTATTTTATTATTATTTTTTAATTGATAATTCAATTAAATTAATTACATTATTAAAATTATAATAATTACATTTATCAAATTAATCAATTAACTTTAATTAGTTAATTTATCAAAAATAATTTAAAGTATTTTTCTTTTTTTCTCCATTTCTATTTTTCTTTAAATTTCTAATTTCTTATTCGTATTATCATTATTTTATTTTTTATTGTTATTGCATTATTGCACCTTTTTGTGAGCTGCTGTGAATATTCTCTCCTGCTGTAAATTATGTGTAAGATTGCTTTTTCGCGATAATTGCATAATTGCTTAATTGCAAAATTCATTTCGTGGCAACAAAATGACGGTAATGAAACTGGTATACCCCATACCATCCGAATTTTCAAGTCCTCCCATGGCATGATATCTTACGAGATCCCTCAGGGTGCTGTTCTGGGTCCTCTGTATGTGCACTTTAAGCTGCAGATATAAAGACAACACACATTTTTATGCAGATGACACTCAACTTAACCTCCCCATCCGAGCTGGTGACCATCCAACCACGACAGAGCAATAAAATCATGGATGGATGAAGGCCTCCTACATCTCAGTGACACAAACCTGAATCATTCTGGCTCCTCGACACTTTCTCTCAGGTTGGATTCCTCAGCAGCAAACATCACTTCAGCTTTTCTTTGATCATCAGATTCATCTGAATGAGTGTCTGAGGCTCCGCAACAGCAACTGGGTCATCAAGTGTTTTCCGCCTGGCTGTTAAAGTGGGACAGCCCAGATAAATAACATGTAAAAATATACTTACTATGCAGAAAAAGCTGCTGGAGCCTTGTTCTGCTGTCAGCTGCTGACAAAGAGAGATTTCTGTGTTGGTTATTCCCCGTCGGCCCAACGCTGAGAGAAAAACTGACTGGAAGAGAAGAACAGCCTCGACTTCACAGAGATAACGCAACAAAGAAATGTCTATCAAGACCTTTTCTTCTCTGGTTCTTCACAGTTTCTCATTAATGTATTAAAGATGTTCCCGATTTCATTATGCAATACAACTTTGATTTTAGTAACCAGTTACAGTGTGTTTATGTGATCAAACCCATGCAGTGGACTGATGTTTGCTTCATCTAAAGGTAAAGCAGTTATGACTCTGACATTAAATCTACAGCTTCAGCTTCTTACCTGTGGTTAAATGTGGCAGTCAAAGGTGTGACCAGAAAGAGTGACGGGAATTTAAGGTCTTTTTAGGGAGTTGGTTCTTTTGGCTCGGCTCAATAGAAAGATTTGTCTCTTTTGGCCCACAAGTGACTCCTCAATTTTTTTAATTACTTAAATTAAGGTTATGTTTTTGGGAGAGTTTTTCTGACTGTCTGTCTGATTGTTTGTTTGTTTGTGAACAACATGGCTCAAAAAGTGACGACTGGATCTTGATGAAATTTTTAGGAAATGTTAAAAATGGGATAAGGAAGAAGTGATCAAATTCTGGAGGTGATCTGGATCACCATCTGGATCCAGGATTTTTTTTTTTATGGATTCTTTATCATTGTGAGATAGGGCCGTTTTCACCATATCTGTATATAACTCCACCATAAATGGTCGGATTGCTTTGCAAAACAATACAAGACAAGTCAGTTTCTGACAGATGTAAAAGTACGATCCAGATCCTGGCAATATTCTGGATGCTAAGATCCAGAATATGAAATATGTACTGGGTCATCATAATTTTTAACACTGTCAGGAAACAAATTATCGTACAAACCTGCATCTAACACCAAATTGTAGCAGACAGTCTGCTGAAAGGGAGTATAACATTAAAGTAGGACTAAAGTGTCGGTGACAATCAAAAAATGCTTGGTGAAGGTCTGTGCTCTCTGAGTGCTTTCCTAGTTTATCATGTAATGAAATGAAAAAAAAGGGTGAAAAGTGACTTACTTGTTTAAAAAAATACAAAATATCACATTTTCGTTGACTATGGCTTCATTTATTAACTCAACAAAATATAAATCATGAAGTACCAAATCACAGAGATCTATCTTATTCAGACATAAATGTTTATCATCCATACATTTAAACTACTTACAGTTAAACAACATAGACAAGCTTAGTGTAGAAACAAAATCATGGCAAGAGTTGTAGCTCGTCTGTAGTGGAGATTGGAAAGACAGACTGGGGATCAGGTGGAGTAGAAGTCATGTGTTGTAGGTTTTTTTTTTTTTTTTTTAAAGTCAGGAGTTGATTTTTGAAATGAGTGAAGTGAGTCAGATTTGTGGGTGTTTGAGGGAGTTCCAGTAAGAAAGGATGGAGATGGCAAAAGCTCGGTCCCCCAAGGTTTGGTGCTTGGTCTTGGTGATGGAGGCCAGGAAGTTGATGAGATTGAGAGTGGCATGTGATCGAGAGGGGGAAGGTTTTTGGAGGCTTTGCAGATGATGAGGAGGATCTTGGAGTGGATTTGGTGCTGAAGGATGTGTGTGATGTGAGTTGTGACTTAACTGTGAACATTTCTAGTTTATGGACATCCGTGTCTGTGAGGTTTGCGCTGCTTTGTTTAGAAAAATGACGTCATTAAAGCAGCCAGTCATGTGGTCCTTTTTAAGCTCAAAATTTCTGCGTTGCGCACCTCTGAAAATTTCTAACTTTTTGCGCAGAGAAGTGCAGACAAACCAAAGCTCCTAGCATCAGAGGTACAAAATATAATGGCATTTATTTAAATCATCACACAGAGATCCCCATAATAGCTGTGCCACACAATTCTTGGCATAAAATTGTAGTAAAACTCAACAGAGAAGAGAGCAGTTAAAAAATGTTGTTCCTCTAGTCTAGTTTAGTACTGCAGTGGGCATGCATTTGCGATACACTGCCTCCTGCAATGTGGAGTGGCTGCACGTAAAGTGTTAAAGGTCCCATATTCTGCTCCTTTTCTGCAGTTTAACATGGATCATTGATGCCTTCATGAAATGGTAGTAACATGTTTTGGTCCAACAATCAAGTACTCTGATTTAGTGGGCGTGGCCTTCATATGTAAATGAGCCACCGCTGATACCGCCCCGCTCTTCAGCATCACTGAGAGCGGTGCCACGAGCTCCGAGTGCACAATGTTTAGAAAACAGCGAAGCTCGTTTACCGTAGCACTACAGGCTAAAACAACAGGCTAACCGCAGCTAAAGTTAGTATCCTGAAGCTAACACAGAGACAGGGGGGACACTGAGGAAAAGCTCTTCCATCTGCTCCACAGCACACAGCATTTAAAATACTCACATTTCCAGGGTCCCAGGTTTGTTGGTGGATGGTTGGTAATGCTCCTGGATTCAGGACCAGTCTATTGGCTAGCCCTCTGTTGGACTGTCCAAAGTTGGAAAAGCAGTCGGCCGTGAAGTGACTAGCACACACATGCACAGTTTCACTGAGTGTAGCTGGCGCATTTCCTTGATAAATAAACTCTTGTCTTGTCTTCTTCTGAGATGGGAAGCTTGTGCATGGAACTATGTGGCTGTTTACATCCAAAAACAGAGCAGTGGTGGCTCTTCAACTCTGGCATTCTCCTCCCCGCTGCTGGAGAGATTTCTCCTGATTGGTCAAAAAAGGGAATCGCTGACGTCAGCAAATCTCCAAAATTAATACAGCTTGTTTCTGCTCAGGATTTTACATTCACAAGCACTACTAAGTACAGGTTTTGTCATTAAATATCACATTTTGTGGGCTGGGAGGAAAACCAAAGACCCACAAATTTCACCAAAAGACTTAATGAAGTGATGTTTGCATTATATGGGACCTTTAAAAAGTATGAAAGCCACACATGTTCTCTTGTGCTGATCTTGTGCATCTCACTTTGTTGCCTCATGGTTGTGTGCAAAGCAGGAAATGGGGAATTCAGGGGATGCAGTTGTAGTTGTCCAACAGCTGTCGTTTGCTCTGCTGGATTTTGTGATGCAGCTCTGCACCTGTATGCTTAACTCACAGGTGGTACCTCAAAGCTGAAGCTCTTCTGCTTTATTTTCAATTCATCTGACATAATGTGCATGTTTTATTTTATTCTAAAAAGGCCCATTTAACAGTGCAGTCGTGTTGTTAGTCTCATCACAGCAGCAGAAAGGGTGAAGGCTTGGTGAGGGTGTGTAAAATTAAGGTGTACATTTCAGATTTTATGCATCCAATTAGTATTTTACAAACTTTTTGTTTTAGAAAGTTTTCCAGATTGGTTCTTTAAACAAAAACTTTACTCTGGATCTGCAGCCTGAGTAACTCCAGAGACCTGAATGTCTCCTCTGTGGGACTCAAACAGATTGAAACCTCCAAACAGCTGTTCACATACGCAATAAACACAGTCTATTCACTTCCTCCTCCAACATCCCTCCACTCTACGCTGTCTGAGGGCGACAAACACCCACAGAGGTACTTCCATTTCTGACTGTATTATATTCATAATGCAGCAGCTCCTCTCCACACTCCACTGAGCTGATGGCTGAACACGAGTGGAGAGAAATGTTTCTGAACTGAAGGAGCGTCCTTAAGGCTGAGCACTTTATGTAATCCTGGGGGGCGGGATGAGATGAACGTGAGGCAGGAACAGAATGGGTAAACTTCCAGCTCTAAAGGATGGTTTGTTTGTTTGTTTGTTGTGAGCTCTGCGGTTGGCTGGATGCTGACCGGCCTGCTGAGAGGGGGCATCATGTGCTGTGTGTCCTGGCTCCAGCTCCTCTTTGCTGACACCAGGTGAACGCTGGCCTCTGCTGGATTTCGGGGGGCCAAAGAGCCAGCTGGCTGCGTCAGGACCAGCTGGCTGTGAAGCCTGAGCCAGCATCAGGACAAACACATTTTCGACTGTGTCCTCGGGCTCGGACAGGTCTCAGACAGGACTGGAAGTCAGCAGGAGGACAGCTCAGTGTATTGATTTCTGGCCGTGGGCTGGTTTGTTTCTCGGATGAATAATGTTGGCAGCGAGCAGCGTCCGTCTCAGGACAGGTCTGAGTTATTTTTAGGGGGAAATAATAGCGGTGCATTTGTCCTGGTATTCATTTCAGAGTCTGAGAATCAGGGGAAAGAGACGATAAAAGCAATTTTTAGCAGGTGGAGGGCAGCTGTGCAAGCACACACCCAAACACATGACGGTGAATCCTTTTAATCCTGCTCAGCTTCTCTTCAAACTCAGTGTTTGTCAAAAACTTTCAGAGGAATATCTCAAAATCAAGAGATCTCGAGTTTTTAAAAATCAATCTGTTTTGCTCACTTCTGCTGAAAATGATGCCAAAGTCTTTCTCAACATTTCTTCTTTATTCTGAAATCTTCCACAGATTTTAAGCAGCTGATGTTCACCTCATTACATCCGCTGAGAGAGAAGCGAATGCAGTAAATATTTCTCTCTCGATGTTTCTCATATCCTACATCAGTACATGTAATCAGACTCTTCCAGGGGACGCAGCTCTTCTGTTTATATCTGAACTCCAGATCTAATTAATCTCTGTGTTCCAGCTGATAGCGCTCAGGAAACTCCACTCTTGTAATTCTAAGTGTCTCCTTTAAAGATAAAATCCAAATGAGATCTCAGACACTTTCATTTACTCTCAGCCACAAACGTGTGTCTTCATTAGCCCGATCACAAACCTGATTAGATCTGTTTCCTCGGCTACATGCAGATCAGCGCTGCAGCGGTCCACGGGGAGGAGGTGATGGGATTAGAAAAGATTAGATTTTACTTTGTTGTAAAAGTAACAAGATAACAGTTTGGTATCTGAGGAGAAGTGCATAAGCAGTGTAGTGCTGGGTAGTCTGCTTACATTTATAGTGCAGAGAGTCGGGTCTTAAACTGTATAAACATCCCAGTTAGTCTCTGTTTACAAGTTACAAGTCCTCTGTTGTGAAGTCTCCAGATCAGTCTCAGGTGTGTTTTATGAGGAGCGGCATCAACAGAAAGCTGAAGTTTGGAGACAGAGGTCAGAAGTAGAGGTCGACTGATATGGGTTTTTTGGGGGCCGATGCCGATGCTTTCCAAATTTGGGCAGCCAATGCCGATATGCATAGCCAATTTTTTCAATTTGATATTCAGGCCGATTGTTAAACAAATATATATTTATCACATTTTTGTGAAACGCAGCAATTTCTGAGCAACTAAAAGAAATCTATTACAACAAGTCGTGTCCAGTCCTCTGAACATTTATTCAGCTTTCAAAACAATGACATATTTTGTCTGAGTAAACACACAATGTAACAAGCAGTAGTAAACATTCACACTCTTCTTAAAATGTCAAAAAAGAAATTTAAACTAATTAATATAATTTGAACAAAAGTATGTAATGTATCCAAGTGGTTCCACAAGTTTGAGGTGCTCATCTTTTTTGTGCCTGATCAAAAATTGCGTCATTTTATACAACGGATCAAAAATCGGCTTTTTAAAAGAAAATACGGCAGATGGCCGATAGAAATATCAGCCCGATATATCGGCCGGCCGATATATCGGTCTACCTCTAGTCACAAGTACAATATAAACAGTTCTTCACCTCCTTGATGAGCCTCTCCTCACCCGTTGGATTTTATCATTGGACTCGGAAATTTACTTTTGTATCAGGCCCGGTTTACACGACAACGTTTCGTCCAAAAATGCTAAAACACAGTGAAAAAAATCTGCGTTTACACGGAAACGCAGAGGGACGGAAAACGCTGTAGTAAGCATGCCAGGCATGTAGTTGGTGCTAGAACTGTCTTGTCCAGAAGCAGCTTTTGGGAGATCTCCACCCTAGAGTTGGGCCAATCATCTGGTGTATTGGTGAATGCTATGTGCAAAAGTGGAGCAACAGATGCTCATTTTGTTGAAGGACAGTCAGCAGATTCAGCAGCACAAGCACAACATGGTAGTCCACGGCGATCGTAACAACGGTACTGTTGGACTGTTGTATGCACTTGTGCAAAGCGGAGCATGACATCAGCATTTCCACTAAAAACGCCGGCTTACTGTTTACATGGCAACGGTGCCGGCAGCGTTTCAGAAAAATCCCGCTCTGGAGATAGTTTTCAAAAATTTGCGTTTAAGGTCAGCTGAAACGTTGTTTCCGTATAACGCGAGGCTGAAACACAACAAAACTTTTGCGTTTCACCCAAAAAACATTGTCCCTTAAGCCTGTTGACTCCTGGCCTGGCTGCACTCAGTATGTCGGTTTAGATCCCCGTTTTGTTATTTGATGTGCCAGAGCTCCAGTATCCTGGAAAAAAGGAGTCTTGCATATCTGATGCTGAGGGCTTTGACTTGCTCAAGTTGAGATGCAACGGTTTGGAGATAGTGTGAGTTAAAACATAAATTTGAATAGAAACCTATCAGATCTTCAGCTGTGACACAGCGGAGTTGGACCAGAAACAGATTGTCATATTGGAAATGTTGACTCAAACTGACTTTTGGTTGAACGAACAATGACAAAAAGAGGTTGCTGAGGCTGGTGTTTAACCTGTGTGCTAATAGATTTACTGTACCCATGTGACTGTTTGTTTGGGCCATGTCCACACATAGCCAGGTAACCTGGAAACCTCATGTATTTTTGTACGAATAAAAAAAATGCAGCTTTACGTCACTAGAAACTATGTTTTCTGAAAACTTCGGCCAAAGTGAAGACTTTGAAAAACTGGTGTCATGGTTTTGTGTAGAGTTTTCAGCTCTTAAACGTCACAGCTGAATGATGGGGGCTTATTCTTTTTTTTTCTTCTTTTCTTCCCCTTGTCTGCATTACCTTATCTGCTGAGCACTGTGTCATATGACAGCGTTGAAAAGACCAATGCATTTTTTTTCTAGCAGTCCGAGAGATGTGAACATGATTAACTGCTATAGTGACCATCACCAGCCCTCCCTGTAGGCTACTGATGGGGGCTTATTCTGATTGGCTCGCGCGGGTTTGATGTCAGGAAAACACTGCCAAATATGGCAATACGAAAGGGGGGTGGGGGAATTAATATTTGAAAATGCCCGGCTACATGTGTACAAGGCCTTAGTCATACCCTTAATTTGCCTGGTTATTCGAAACCACAATATCCTAAACACAAATTTGAAAAAAAAAAAAAATCATCTCACTGCACTTTTTAGCTTTAGTGTTTAAGGGGTCTTTTGGAATGAGCCCCAAGTGGACACTTGAGGAATTACAGTTTTTACAGTTCTACAGTTCTACAGTTTCATTTAGCAGATGCTTTGGTCCAAAGCGACGTACAACACAAGCAAAAATCTAGACAGAAGGAAAAACCCTAGTAAATGCGACGAATTGCCATTAAGTGCACAATAATCTAGCTAACTAACCACTTTCAATTGCTGCAACAGTATACTTCAACTTTGAACAGCATTCAGTAATTAGTGCTGAAAATTCACCGAGAGCTGAGTCTGAGACCTACTGACTCATTCTACTCCTGAGGACAAAGAGGAGAAGTCTCAGAGAGTCTTCAGACATCTCTTAAGGTAGAAAGGGACTCTGTGGATCGTATAGAGTTAGGTAATTCATTCCACCATTTTGGAACAACAGAGGAGAAGAGTCTGGCTAGAGATTTGGAGCCGCGCTGGGCTGGGAGCACCAGGCGTCTTTCACAAGTAGAGTGTAGTGGGCGAGAAGGAGTGTAGACCTGGATGAGGGACCCCAGGTAGGCAGGAGCTGTTCTTGTCAGTGTTTCTTAAACCAGAAGAAGAGCTCTGAATTTGGTTGGAGCTGCCACTGGAAGCCAGTGAAGAAAGATTAACAGCAGGGTGACGTGTGCTGTTTTGGGCTGGTTTTTATGTCCCTGATGTAAGTTAGTGAAGCAAATGCAGAGGTTGCTACTCGTTTACTGGATTTCACATATTCAGTGTCATATATAAAGAATTAGGAGTCTGTATCATGCAGGTAAACATATTAAATCACAAACTGTAATAAAGTACTTGGAAAAGTTGCCAGCTGAACCAAACTTTCATAACTTTAATCTATTCAGACTGCATGCATCGTCTAGACATATTTAAGGCCAAAAGTGACGTGTCGGTCATTTCAGGTGTCATCATCATGATATTTTGATAATTAAAAGCCTAGTTTCTAAACGAGTGAATGGTTCCTGTTTCAATCTGCTCCACAGGCTGAGATATGAAGGTTTTAGTGAACTCTGACAACAATTGATGCCCACATTTTTACAGGTGTGTCTAACAGGTGTTTTAGGTCTAAGTGGGTTAACCCAGTGTCCCACTTTTGTGCTCATGTGGGTCAGATGTCCTGTTGGATCCAGGTTTTCCTGAGCTTGTGTTTGGATTGTAGATTTCTCCACACTTGAGATTCTCTGTCGTCTAAAGTGGTTAAAACTCTCTGAAGTTTCTCCGTTCATGGTGACTCACTTCAAAAGAAAAATAACAAACAGATCTTTTGAAAGTCAGAGTGGAAAAGGTGAATCTGAGTTCAGTGTGTTACGAGAAGAGAAAAAGTTTCTTTTCTTTCCGTGAAGCCGGCGGTGGATCACTTCTTGTTTCATCTACGACATGTGACCCGGGTTCATGTCGGGCTCTGCGTTACACAGGAGTGTGTTTGCTCTCTTTCTGCTGCTGTTTCATGAAAGGTTTTTATGTCACTGAGGATCTGAACCGCTTTAAAGAGTTTCACACATTTCTATTTCAGAATCAGACACTGAGCACTCAGCTGCTGAATGAGAAATGTCAACCAATCAGAGGAGATTTCAGCGTCAGGTGCAGGTTTTGATTGAGTGTACCTGTGAAATCAAGGTCACATGTCACACATCACTGGTTTAAAGGTTAAACTTTTAACTGTGCACAACTTGTGGAGCCCTGAGAGCATGCAGCATGTCGTCTTTCATTGGAGGTATCAAAGCGTTTAATTACAGGAAGCGTAGCTGTCTGTCTGGTTGTTGAGTTTCTTTGCTGTACAGCAGAGTCTGAGAGTGGCAGTGAGTCAATGCGCCTTCACCCTGAATTTAATTTGCTCACAGAAACATTCAGCGAAAGCGAGCGGTGACAGCAGGAGTCATGGAGGATTTTACCCAAGGGTGAAGCCGTTTATTGTCCAGGAAGGAGGGACATGACAGTAAATAGAGGTTTACTTTAAAGAAGACAATCAGAGCGCAGGCTGAGCGATGATGGACGTGTGCTGTCACCGCAGATGGATTTCATTTTTCATCGTTCAGTCGGGCAGAAAGCTGGAGGCTGTCTCAGCATGACGAGCATCAGTCACTGTCACAGGAAACACCCTGAGACGGCAGAAAACAGACAGACGTGTCGTTCTGATGTAAAGACGCGTTAGCACGTCCTCTCTGAAACCCGTCCGCGGTGTGAGGGCGGGTGTGCTGCAGCTGGCCGGGGCGCAGCAGGCTAAGGTAAAGGGTGCTGTTGAGGGTAATGAGCGCTGTCAGGGTGCCATCTATCAGCCGCTCGCCCACGGAGAGTCCATCAGCTGCTGCTGTCGCCTCACAGCGGGTCCACAATCAGGTCCAGATCACTTCAGCTATTTGTCCAACTGAGACCTTCCCTTTTTTATTCTGACACTGCAGCGTACACAGGCACCTCCACACTGCAGAAAAAGTTTAAACTGCTGACGCATTAAGATTATTTTAAGTCTAGATTCAAAAGTTGTTGCAAAGACATACAGAGTGTATGACATTTGAAATGTAAGATGTCTCCAGATTAGACAAAACCCTTTTGCTCCATGCTGCATGTTGGAACTGAACTCCTACTGGAGAAAAACAGCCTCATGATGCTCACACTGTGATGCATTGTGTGCTCTGACACCTGTATGAGCTCCAGTAGCTGCCACTCAGACCAGAGTCTACCCTGGTGATGTGGCTCCAGTGAGTCAGAGCCCTCCTAATGGGATGCTGGAGCTGGGAAGCATCAACATTCAAAAAGCAGATCAAGCAAAATCAAACAGGAAGTCATTCATGGGAACACCAATAAAACGTATATTGACTTTCAAAATAAAACAAACCAGATTGTATGTATCTTGAGTACAACAACAAAACAGCATAATGAGCACAGCCAGTCTATGGCTCGTATAGCGTGACTCCACCATTTACCATCGTACAGTTTTGAAGCCAAAATTCCCCCGTCACTTCACAGTCGCAGCCATTGACAGCAGTTGTGCAGCCAGAGTCTGCACAATAGAGGCTGTGAGGGATTCTGGGAGAAACTGAGTGGAGCCTGGTGACAAAAATAATAATATTTTTTTTTCTTTTGAGAGTCTTATCTCTTCTTGACTCTACCTCCCAACATACTCTACAATCACAAGAACGGCCGCCGTCAATCATCGTTGAACGTGACATAAAACCTAATTTTTAACCTCTTATAACTAATGAAAACAAAACTTTTCAGAAAAAGAGGACTTGAAAACAAGGCAAGCAAATGATATCTTCAAATTACCACAACAATCAGACGTGAGAAACATTTCTACGAGGTGTATTAATTTTTTAAAGTTTGACCACAGCCCCATCTGGAATGACCGGAGAGATGGATTTTTTTTTACCTTCACTGCACCCAGCCACCAGGGGGAGCAGTTTTTGTGGCGACCTCACTTCAAGCGGAGCAAGATGATCATTTATATTTACAGTCTGACTGCAAATAATCATCCAGTTAACTAATTACACCATGAAAGAGACACAGGTGCAGAATACATCATAATTCGGGGGAATCTCCTGGAAAACCCCATCAAACAAACTCAAACTCAAGACCTTAGAGACCTTTAAATCACGTCTTATGACACCTTTTTGCATTGGCTTTTGATACAGGTTAGGCGAGACATCCAAAGTTTTATTTGCTTTTATTTATTGTCGCTCCTTTTTATTATTCTACTGTTTATTGTGTTTTTAGAGCTACCTGCTGTTTTAAGTTATTTTTATTAAAATTATCTTTAATTGGTTATGTTTTTTATTGAACTTGATTTTAAGCCTGTACAGCACTTTGGCCAACTGCGGCTGTTTTAAAATGTGCTATATAAATAAAGTTTGACTTGACTTGACTGCAATTTCGTTGCACTTGTTGCAATGACAAATAAAGTTCTATTCTTTTGGACTTGAACTGTGTGCGTCTACCATTCATTAACAGTGATAAACCTGGTGAGGGGTATCGGTGTGACTCAAAGAAGATCAAGAAAAACATTTTTTAGAGGAAGAAATGGAGATTTTATTACATGAAAACACAAACAGCTGTTATCAGTGATTTAATCAGGTAAACAAAGAGAAAGAGAAAGTTTGGTGATCTTGAACAGAGTAAATGTGTGTGGTGTTTCTGAGCTCACAGTAGAAAACCTCAATTAGAAAACCAGTAATATGAAAGCTGCTTTGAGGAACAATGCCCCAGTACCTTGATGATTAACTCTTAAAGCAGTTTATGAACTCTAACACCTCACCACACACATCTTGAAGGACCCAGACCCAGAAAAGCAAACAGTGAATCAAAGTTTGAGACTTCGATTGTCTCCCTTATCTCATCTGTTCACTGAAAAAATGTCATGTCTCCTAAATTTAAATTTGCTGAATTTTTACTCCGGCTGTTTGATGATCCTGCAATGTGCCGGACTGAACAACCAAAAGAGCAGAGTCTGAAAGGACACAGATCTTGTGCGTTGACCCCTGCAGACTAGAAACACCCCACAAGAGTTTTAGTCCTCTGTGAAGTTCTAACGTCCTTACACTCACCCTTTTCTTCCTGGAGATAAACTTCAAGTACAAGATGTTCACTTTCAGTCTGACACATCACACCCACTGACAGGTGCTGTAGCAGAGAGGAAACCAAAGTGTTTCACCTGTCAGTGTTCATGGTGCTGTAGCTAATCTCTGAATTCACAAAGGATACTTTGTCTGTTTCTCTGATTTGATTTTTCCTCGAGCTTCAAAAAGAAGCATGAGAGAGAACATTTACATTCCCTGAAATCATCCCTAAAAATAAAGATAAGAATTTTATGGATGGTGTCTGTTGTTTTTTTACAAAGGCGAGCTCTTCATGAAGCATCGCCGGCCTAATTAAAAGCCCACGTTGGGGGGCTTTTTGGATAAAATCTTCCACTTAAAAAAGACTTCAGTGTTTCCTCTAATTGATGTTTTCTAGCTGTTGATTGCACCGTTGTGAGGATGGAGATATGCCTGTGTGTGCGTGCGTGTGTGGCGAGCTGATCAGCGGGGTGTCCAATTAAGCCGCTAATTAAAATTACCGTCCTCCAGCGGAGGCAGGGACTCCTTCAGAAGCCACCAGCAGGGCACAAGTTTGATTTCTCTCTGAGAGTCTCTCTGCAATTTATTTCACAGCACATCAGGAGCTCGGCGTGAATACAGCGAGCTGCTCTTTTCACAAAGCCCATCACAGTCATTATCCGTATTATGATTAGGATAAGCGCTTTAATTAAATGTCGACAGTTTTTCTTACACCACAGTCTACAGAGAGGGAAGTGAGAAGAACGTAAAAGATTTACATTCTCAAATTTCAGATTTATATTTCTTCTTTTCACTGTATTTTGACGCCCCAGAATGTTTTTAAGGTAAAACTTGTAAAAATTGTCCTCAACTGATGCACAGATTTAAAAAGTGACTTTTGATTAGATGTTATCTTTTAATAAATAAAGATTAAAACAAAACTGAGATAACACAAAGGTCTCTGGGAGATTTTTTTTCTCACCTGCCTCTGCTCAGGTCTAATGATTTTTTTATGTGGTGTGATTTTTCTCTTCTCATTGGTCGGCTCCTGAGAAGTCGTCCCCAGGTGTTGAACCCTCAGGTGACCAGCAGCAGATGTAAAGATGGATAGCTCAATATCTGTGACATCAGGGAAGAGCATGCTGGGATTTAATTAATGTCAAAAAGTGACACATGATCTACACCTCAGGGGTTAAAATATTGAAAAACTGCAGAACTGCCCTTTAAAAACAGAAGCTGTGAGTGTGTGTGTGTGTGTGTGTGTGAGTGTGTGTGTATATTAACGAGGTAAGAGAGTGTGTTTTAATGGAGCTGCCGCTGACTGAGCATCAATAACTGATGCTGCTCTGTTCCCCGGCCCACAATGCATCATTAATGCTAATGGAGGGTCCCCATTATATGTCCACGCAGGAGCCATTATGACAGCCTTTACAGTACTGTATGTGTGTGTGTGTGTGTGTGTGTGTGTGTGTGAACCAATCATGGGTCTGACAGACTCTTTAAAAGCTTTTAAACACTTTGGTCTTTGAACAGAGAAGTTATTTTAACCATTTTTAGATAGGTAAGGGGTGATGTATAGTGAGCGGGTTGTTAATCTAAGTAGAACTCTGATAAGGTGAGTCTGAGCCTTAATCCTGTTGACAAACCTAATGACTTCCTGGCCTGGCTCGGCTCATTATGTTGGTTTGTTGTTGTAGTCAAGCTAAAAACAATCTAGTTTTGACACGGTTAGTTTGAATTTCAAAGTCACAGGGTGTTATTTGGTGGTTTCCTTGCACTGTCCTGCTTTATTGACGCGTCACAGTTTTAGCATCTGGCAAAAACAGGAGCCTTGTGCTTCCGATGCAGAGGGCTCAGATTGCAGGAGAAAGGATGCAATGGAGCAGAGCTTCAAGAATGGGCTGAAAAGTTTTTAACTTGACTAGGAAGGAGTTGTGCCATAGTGATGAATCTTGACATTCATTAAATTCTACATTTTCTGACACTTACAGCATGGTTTATTTTTTAACATGGTAGATGTTTTCTTGGGTTGTTGCTGTGGCAGGATGTATGGATCTTGGATCATCTTCAAGGCTCCCCCTACGCCTCTTAAATTCAGCTGCCCACTTTTTCACAGCTGATAAAGCTGGAGTATCAACGCCTGATGTAGAAACCATGTTGGCATGAAGTCCTTAGGGGTTAACCCCTTTTTTCTACAGATATTTGATAAAACCATGGTGCCAAATTTGATCCATATTCACAAAACTTCTGCGTCAGTCAATCTGAAAATAAACCATGCCCTCAGTGTCAGAAAATGTTGATTTATTGCATGTTCATTTTCATCAGTATGACATAGGGATGGGTACCAAATTGGGTACTTTTATAGGTAATGATGGAGTTCTGTCAAAGTACCCGGGTACCAATTCATGTAAAATCAGAAGGTACCATGTTTAGGTATCTGAATGTATACTTGTAACTATGGGGAAGTGGAAGGGTAGGCGATTTTCCATGCTGGACATGAACACAGCATTGCAAGGTAATATAATGAAGAATGTTAATTAAAAAAAAAAAAAAAAAAAATATATATATATATATATATATATATATATATATATATATATATATATATATATATATATATATATATATATATATATATATATATATATATATAATTTATTATTATTGTTATTATCATTATTATTATTAAACAAATTGATATTTTTTACCACATAAACACAAAAAAGTACAGAAAAATGGTACTGCTGAGTACTGATACCCATTGCCAGGTACCAGGCATCAGTACCGTATTGTTTCAAATGTGAAAGGTATCCATCCCTAAGCATGGTCATACACTTTATAATCCACTCAAAACATCCCACTTTCAAAATGAGTGTTTTACATACCATCATGCATTACAGTTCAAACAGAAGAAATGGCTGATTACATGATTACTAATCACTGATAACATAAAACAACATCACATCCTGTCAGAGAATAACACTGAGCTCTCCATTGAATCTCCGAGTAGAGAGTTGCTGAATATATGGTTTATATATTTATTTCAGAAAACGTATAATAAATATTTTTTATTATATTTGATTGTTGCGTAAAATGCGCTAAGTATAATATTAGCTATCTTTGAAATCAATGCCTTTTTGCAGTGTTTGAGAAAAATTATAACTGTGAATCCCCAGCCGTCTGTAAGCGACTCAGAACTATTATGTCACTGTCAGTGGCTGGTGAGTGAGTGAGTAGTGTCCGAAATGTTGTTTTAATTTAGCTGATTTAGTGGGGGGCTGCATGGTGGCGCAACGGGTAGCCCTGCAGCCTCATAGTAAGAAGGTCACCGGTCTGATTCCCAGCTTCACCTGTGGATCGAGCAGATCGAGTGCAACAGGAAGTTGGGCACTAGATCCACATTACAACCTCCAGTTTACTCTCAAATTAAACAAAAAAAACATGAAGACACCAGATTATATTTAACTTTAACAACAAACTGATATAATGAGCAGAGCCAGGCCAGGAGTCAACAGGTTTGAGGTTTTACAGCCCGACATGAATGAAGAGGGGATCGTTATTGACGTGGGAAGTGGGAACCCCTTGACCTCATGACTCAAGCTGCCTGGTGGTCTTGTTTAATTTCCTTTAGGGGGTGATCCTGCACCAAGGAGTGTGAGCCATAAGCACTTAAAAATAGTTAACAGAGTTCACAATTAATCATTTCACCTTTCTCCTCTGCATGTGACACAAATCCGCTCTCTGACACGCTCCTTGTCCTTGACTGCAGCCCACCGCAGAGCAGGAGCTTTGCCTCTGCATGCTTTCAGCAGCATAATGAAAAGCAGAGGCCTGGGTTTATAATCCTACGGTCAAGGTACGGACATCTCATAACATGGCTCTGTCCATTCATCATGTGGATTTTAGTGGGATATTTTTTACTGCATGTTTTTATCACATCATAAGTCTGTTATTACCCAGTTCTCTCTGCGGTTCATGCACCACCGCAGCTCTGTCTCCAATGCATACCTGAGTTTTCCTCCTTTGTTTGTTTAAAGCCACAGAAAGTGATTTTTTTCTGTGCGTGTGAATCAGGAAAGTGAGATCCAATCAGATTTTCAATAGGAGGTCCAGGAAGTCTTCAGGTGTCTTTCTGCAGAACATTTTGTCGTCCTGTTTTAATGATGTTATTTCTTGTGAAACAGAACTTTCCCACTCCAAAGTAATCGCTCATGCAGCCTTCAGGCAGAGAGGAAACATTTAAAGTCTCTGAAATGTTAAAAGAGCCGGTACAGCCTCGCAGCCCCGGCCGTGCTGTTTGTGTTCAGTCGTGTAGAAAACAACTTCAGCTCCTCTCTGATGGTTGAACCTGCAGCGCTCCGATAGCGTCGGCTCTCAGACAGGTTTGTTTTTACAGTACGGGCCTTTAATTTGCAGCCTGTCGCTGAGCCGCTCCGTCTGAGTGACATTTGTATTGCCATCAGGCCCTCGGCCGTCCGTCTTCCTCCCTCCTCCTCCTCCTCTTTGAATCCTGATGAGGCGTCCGGCGGCGTTCAGCCTGACATGCTGGCCTCTGACTGAAGTGAAATCAATCAGCCCTTCAATCTGTCCCTAAAGGACCATTATCCAGCTCCGCCGGGCCTGTCGGGCTGTCTGCTGTGGGATCTATGACCCGATCCGCCTCTCTAATTCACACAGCCGAGATCGCTAACTCAAGTCTGACAACAAACCGAACAACAGGAGGCAGAGGAAGGGCAGGATTTAGGCTCAAACTCGATTGCTTTAAATCTCAACAAATACACATCCACGTGTTTGATCTTGAATCTACTGCACACAACGGCTGCTGGGGAAGTTTTCCAGCCATCAGCTTTGGTAATACCACTTTCAATCCCTTGAAAAGGCAAAAAAACCCTAAACTTTGCAAAGAAAGTGGGCGTTGAATCAGTCTTTCTTCTGTAGCTTCTTTTTCTTTTCTTAGAGACCATACAGACGGAAAAGGTTAAAGCGCTATAATTAAGAAGCGTCTTCTAAAATCAAATGTTTTAACATTTAATTTCTCTCCATCTCCACAGATTCCTCAGATCAGCTACGCCTCAACAGCCCCAGAGCTCAGCGACAACACCCGCTACGACTTCTTCTCCCGCGTAGTTCCTCCAGACTCCTACCAGGCTCAAGCCATGCTGGACATCGTCACGGCGATGGGCTGGAACTACGTGTCCACGCTCGCCTCTGAGGGGAACTACGGCGAGAGCGGCGTTGAGGCTTTCATCCAGATTTCCAGGGAGTCAGGTAGGAAACCTCAGAAGGATAACAACCTTAGAGTAAGTCCTGGTAAAGTTCGTAGCATCACATACGCAGATGGTTTTAAGCTGCTGGTTGTTAAAGCGGCCGTCGCCGTGTTCACCGCGTGTTGATGAGTGAACAGGACGACAGGTCGTGTAATTGACTCTGGGTGTAATTAAAGCAGAAAGTCGACGCTGGTTTCTCCTCAGCCGGTCACTGTGAAGCAATCAGTCCTTGCTCCGGCTGATTAAAATGTTATCGCTCCCAGACGAGCTCCGACATTAATTAGATTGTAAGAGTCGTGTTGAAATTCATCAGCGGTAATAGATCCATACGTCACGGAGAGCAGCGTGTGTGTCGGTTGAGTTCAGGTCGGGGCCTCTCCTCTTATCTCAGAGCACTCGTAACATGATGCATTCTGCCTGAGGAACAATAGACGATATCAGACCGCTGAGGGGTATAAAAACACAAGAGAGAGCAACTTTGATATTTAAATCATACGAACACAAATACTTCAAACTTTGCTCACGCTCTTGGCGGCTACACTGAAAGAGCTGTGGTTCAAGACTTGTGAGATGAAACCAAAGTTGAAGAGGGTGGTTATGTTCATATTTCACAGAACGAGGCAATCATAGAAAAGAGAGAAGCCTGATAGAAACATTTGGTGTAAACACCTCAGTCAGATGAGACTCGTGATCGGCCCGTTCAGAGAGACGTTTCAGTCCCATAAGGAGGAGTGATTTATGCGTCAGACTCCTGTAAACACTCACCCCGATCACTTCTCTTTGTTTGGGGTGATATTATTCTTACACAGCATTCACACTGACGAGCATCCAATCTGACGACCACTTCTGCTGCTCCACTCGTCCTGAATGCAGGACTCCTCTCAAACAAGCCAGCGCCTCATATGGTTTGTTTTTTCCACGCATGGTTTTGACATCAGCAGCTCGTCTTGTCTCGTTAGATATCCCAGAATTCCATGTGCAGGGGAGTAAAAGGATGGAGATTAGATTTTTGGCAATGCAGCAAGTAGCGGATCTACGCTTTTACTGTTTTAAAGTAGTAAAATGTGAAGGTCAGAGCCACAGTCCAAAACTTGCGCTTGTCATGCTTTGTTGCTCATCTTGAATTTTGTTTCTGTGAGGACTTAGAGGAAGGGTCTGTAGGAATTTTTGTGACTTGTTAGTTAACACAACATTCAAACTGGGCTCCTCCTCCTTGGCTCAGTGCCAGCATCAGTGCACACCCACAACCTCCGACTGTGACTACGTGAACACACTCACTAGTCGAGCAACTACCAGTAGCATCACCTTTCTACAAGAGAAAAACTCTAGAGTCGTGCACCTAGCATGTTAGCACAAGCTAATCACAAGTGTTTGACACATATCTGGTTAGCTAAAGGCTAACTTGCTTAATCTGTTTGGTGTTTTGTTTCACTTCAGTTATGTTTTTCTTCCTCTGTGCCACGTCCACTATGGTAGCCGCTCAGGATAGCTTAGTCAACTTGCTATCATTAACACGGACAGTCATCTTTGCACTGGGCAAGCTGTGACTGGCTTATGTAACTGCATCTACTCTCCACCCAGAAATGCCCAATCCAACCTAAACATCAACATACAGGCAGAGGAGGGGGTTGAGGCAGATACAGACACTGACACACATGTATAGAGGCCACAACGTGACGATTGAGCAGGATTATTCCTAAAGCTGACATTTTATTTTTTTATTTCTAAATCCTGCAGACTTTACCTTTAATAAGTGATCTTGAGATAGTCTCTTTTATATATTTTCCACAACCTAAAATAAAAAATACCAGAGCCAATTGCTCTTTATTCTTAATGCCATTTCCCAGATTTTCTAGGAGAGCATGAATCCATTTACGGCATATATACTAGAAGTCCTTTTTGATGACACTACGCCAACTGATAAAGTTAAACAGTGGGATGCAAGATCTGACCTTTTTCCTGAAGAAAAGGATTTCTTAGATTTATTTCGTTGTAAAGGTGGACACTGGAGTTCGACTGTCTGACAACTCAGGGGAAAAACTGAAATCTTAACAAGTGTTTTTATCATATTTTCAGTAGAAAATACCTTTTTAGACTTAATATGAGCCACATTTATCTGACCACTCCAGAAAAATGTTTTGTTTCAAGTTATTTAAAGACAAAAACGAGGTCTGAATACTTGTAACAAGTAAAAACATTATTTTTACTTGTAACAAGCAGTTCAGACTTCTTTTTTGTCTTTAAATAACTTAAAACAAGACGTTTTTTGGACTGACCAGATGAATGTGGCTCATATCAAGTATCACAAGACATTTTTCACTTTAAATAAGACAAAAAAACACTTGATATGATTTCATTTTTTTGCAGTGAGCAAAAAGAAGGTGAAGCAGAAGAAAGCTAAAAAGAAGAGAAATAAAGCACATAACCAGGATACACTAACTTTACAGACACATCCCCTGACTGTGAGGAACACTAAACAGATAGTCTGCTTATTTTCTGGACACTAAACTACAAAGTGAGTTTACAAAGTTTGATTGTTGACCCCTTTCAAACAATACCGCAACGTAACTACAAATAAGTACGTAACCTTGTCACTTTGCATCCAGGGAAAAGTTGTCTTTAAGAAAATTAGTCCAAATGCACGTCTTGGTAAGAGTTGCATCTTGACGTCAGTTGGTGATGGTGATCATGGGAAATTGAGTCATTATCCTGGAAAAACACCACCAATGCTGGCCAAAGGTGTCACTGCGATCTGCACCAAACAAATAGTCCTCAAAAAGTCTTTTAAAGGGATCTGAGGATGCTCATAACCCTGATACTTATAATTACATTTAATGGTCTTATCTCTTGTCCCTGCTGGCTTTCCCTTGAAAACTATAGCTTCCTTCAGGTCATTAATATGTGTTTACATTGGTTGTTTTCACAGGGAGGGACTTTAAAATCCAGGAAGCTGATCAGTTGAGATATCTTGTGTTGTTTTCTCTGGGATGTTTCCCTGTGTTGGTGTAAAATCTGAGCTCTAATGAGCAGCATTCTGCAGCTTGTGTTTCCTCATCCAAACAACAGCCCTTCTGATTTTATTTTCTGGGAATAAACATAAATCTCTCTGCAGTTTCTGTAACTGAATGTAAAAAAAAAATAGCTCCCTGCAGAAACATTACAAAATATGTAAAATCTTACATTCCTCTTCCCACCCTGCACACACACGGCCACTCTCTGTCACTGTCACAGGGTTTTAAAGCTGTGCTGATGTAATTTCTACATATTTACCTGTGTGTGTGACACAGCTGTAATCTGTGTGTAAAAGGCGGCAGCAGCAGTAATCATGAAGAATGGCTGCGATCGTGGCGTTTAAAAGCGTCAGATTAATAACGAGACGCTGTGCAGAGAGCAGCTGGGGCTCCTCAGTGGGATCAATGAGCTTTCATCTCTGCTGCGGCTGTTGTCTCAGCACACACACACTCACACACACACACACACTGCTGCACACATGGAAAATGGCTCATTAGCTGCCTGAATGTGTGTTTATATCAATAGGAGTGAGGTTTGTTGGTATGATCTCTCTCACAGGCTGCGGCGTGGAGGTTCAGGTGACGCTCGCTCTGAACAGAGGATGTATCGATCAGAGCTGAAAGCTGATTGGCTGCTAATGTGTTTGTTTTGGGGAAACACTTATTAATGAGTCAACAGTTTCTTGGGTTTAATTATCTTGCACATTATTTCCTACCAGCAGAAAGAGCTCTCACACTATCAACACCACATCTTTATCACATTTGTAAAGTTGTAAAAGAGTTAAACGTGCGGCAATCAAGTGGATCCAGGTGAGCAGAAAAACTTCTACTTGTGGTGTCCCTCAAGGTCCTGTTTTAGGCCCAATCTTCTTCTGCTTCCAGAAACACGATGGTGTCTTTTTTCACTGTCTATTATATTAGTAATCGATTACTCTGACTTTTATATTTACTATTAATCAATGAATCGGAAAAAAAGGGTGAGAATACATAAAAGTAAAATTTACAAAAACAAACATGCGTTGTTATTTTAGTTGATGACTATTGATAGATACAAAGAAACGACATATTTGAACATAATTAAACTGACAAGATGCTACATTTATGAAGTATAAAAGTGACATGAATGCATTGTCACTTAAAGAATCAACAGTTTGGGCAAAATAACAGAAAATATATTGTTATGTCATCAGATTAAGAACTTATTGAGCCAAAAAGGCAAATAAATAAAAATGTGTCCTCAATCTTTTCACCTGCAGGTCAAACAGTTCACCCCCTCTACCCTACCACTATCTGTAGGAGCTAATGCTAATGCTAACATTGGTTTAATGAACTCCTTGTGGTTTTCAAACGGGGTGACGATTTATTAAAAAGACTAAACGAGTCCTAAAAGACATACCATGAATTTCACAACATCTAAAAGGAGTGTATGTGGGATTTTGTAGCTCCTCATCTCGCTGTTGAGCCCTACATGTTTGCGTTTTAATTGCTGGATCATTGAAGTCGTCTTGCCGTGCCATGCAAGGTCACTTTTGTCAATTAACACACTGTGTGCCTTTACTTAGCGTGAAAAACTCCCAAACTCAAGAATTTTTTGGACAAACAGCTTCTCTAGCTCTGCCATTATTTGCGTGTTTACTTGTTTCTCTCACCTGCCAGCTCGGCTTGTCCTCCACCACGCTGATCTTTTTACATATGACGCATACAGTCCCACAGCCCAGGTAATCTACACTCCAGTCCAGTAGATGGCGGTATGCACCTCCAGCTAGCTGCCTACAGCTAATTAATCTGGCAAAAAGGAAGAAGACAAATAAACTGAAGAGAAACTAATACAGTAATGACGCAGCACACTGCATCAATTATAGAAAAACATTGTTGACGCTTTTAATAATTGATTTTTGCCGATTTTATTGATTCATTGTTGCAGCCTTACTACAGATGTTGTACTGCTCACAGTACCTAAAACAGACAAGTCATGGTTTCCTGTAGATCTTGCTTGATTAGTTGGGTCTAAAATATTGTTTTCAAGCTGGTAAATAACAACTTGTTGTTGTTAGTCAACATCAAAAAGTCAGGGCTCAAATCATGTGGTGCAAACCTCAGTCCTTCAGACCTGAGCACCTGTATGGATTTGGAAAGTGATGTGTCCTCTGAAGATCAGGGGCTAAAGGATGCAGAGAAGGAAATCAGTGGGAGTAAAGAGGATAAGAGGATAAGAGGAAGTATGAAGGAGGAAAGGAGGTGAAAGAAGAAGGGTTTAAGGAAAAAGGAAAGAGGATGTAAAGAAAGGAGTAGCAGTAGAGAGGAGATAAAAAAAAGAAAGAAAAGGAGGGGACTTTGAAAGAGGACGTGCATCCTCCGATGATGTCCCCTCTGGTGTCGAGGTGTCCACAGATGTTCCTGAGGTGCGTTACCTGCAGCCCACAGAGACTTAAGCTAATCACTACGAAACGCAGCATCACCGCCGCCTCCTGAATACCGTTTCCATGACAACAGCTGCAGATCTCCTCGCGGCACACAAACTGAGGGCTCGCACACACAGATGGATAATAACTGCGATCTGCCCCCGAGTTCAGCCCTGTCAGCAGATCAGGGTGTGGGTTCACCTGCAGGGGGCGGAGCTGTGAGCTGCTGACAGGTGGGGTGAGACATTTGGCCTGTTGGTGATGTCATCAGCTGGTCCTCTGGGCTGCTGGGAAGTTGATTCACTCTTAGATAGATTATTATTTTGTGCCTGACTTTCAGAGGATGTGGAGATGCTGCTCAGATCTGCAGGACTGTGAGTGATCTTTAAAGGGATATTCCACCAATTTTACAGGATGACACCAGTCCATCATGTCCAAGCTGACACTGTCCAAACCTCCTGAATTAGCATCAGGGCAATGACAGATTGCTCCCCAGTCTAATCCAGCATTTAGAATAGAATAGAATAGAATAGAATAGAATAGAATAGAATAGAATAGAACTTTATTGTCATTGTAACAAGTACAATGAAATTAAAGTCACAGCAGCAATCAAGAAAACAAAAGTAAGAAAGTGTGTAGAAAGTGCAAAAAGCTCCATAAGAAAATAGATGCTGACAGCTTGTCCATCACTCTCCAGTCAGCCAGCCTCCACCTCCACAGGGTCCAGGACTGAGCTTCTTCAGCAGTCTGTTCAGTCTCTGTCTCCTGGATCCTGTCTGCTCACAGCAGGTGAAGCTCTTCCAATGTGGCGTTGGTGTGTGATGTTAGCTCCGTTAGCCATGTCTGTGGATAGCATGATGCTACTCTGCCCTCTGGTATTCCCTCTGTTGCTGGGTTAGCACGGCTAGCTCGTCCATATTATTGGAGATAAATCATACGTTCCCAATAACAGTGGATGGAAGAACAGGTCCATGTCCTCACTTCTTAGCTCACACCTGAGAACCAGCATGTTGTTCTCACCTCCTCCTCCTCACCTTGTGAGGAAACATCCGGCCTTGCACCAGTTAGCATTGACATGCTACAGGCTGCTAACAGCTGATTTCACATGTAAACAATGTAGCCATGGTTACATGAAGGATCTCCAGACAAACACAAGAGAAAAAGTAGTAAAAATATCACTGAAGCCACAAAAAGTTTGGTGTCCACGGCCAACAAATGAGCCATACAAAGTAATGATCCACTCCAAAAAGATTACAGAAAAGAGATGAAAAAAATTACAAGAAACAGACAAAGAAGAGAGAGCTGCTGCAAAAGGCAGCCATAGCCAAAAAGGGCTAGCAATCTAACACCAACGTCTTGGTGTTAGATACTGCAACCCACTTAAAGAGGTCTGAAGGAGTCCATGTCTCATCTATGAGCGCCATGAGACTGTACTTTCTGGATTTTCTCTGCTTTAGAGAAAACTGACCACTTTTGAGAGACTTTCAGACCCTGTCACTTTAAAAAACAAAGGAAATCTGGGAGATTTTATAAATAAATTTGACTAAAATATGATGTTTACTGTTAGCCGACGGCGCTAATTTGAGGCTGCCATCTTTGTTTTGGTCAGTCAACCAATCAGTAGCTGTATTGGACCAGTTTGCCCCTCATTAGTTCTAGGATATGATTCCCCTTCTCTGAGATCAATATAAATGGTCCAACAGCTTCCCTAGTGGTAGAAATAAGATACTGCAATACTTTTTTTTTTCTTTTAATTATTTTTGGGTGTGAGTTATGATTTGTGTTACAATCATTTATCATTACCAGTAGGCACAAAAAAAGCCTGATTTTTTTTTCTTATAGTAATTTCTATTCTTGATCTATGATACCGAGGCATTTTTTTTTTTACTTCTTCCCTGTATTTAAAATCAAAGTACAACCAATCCTAGATGTCAGATGTCTTAGATATTATTGTTTTACATGGATTTCAATATAAATTTGTAGAATTTTAATTTCACATGGTATTTTTCTTTTGAATTATTGATGTTAAAACTTTTGAGGACTTCGTTTGACATCCGTTTATTTAACATATTCTGATTTTCCAAGGCCCTCTATAAAAATAATAGGATATTCCATGGTTATGCTCTGTTTCTATGATGACATACAAGCCTTTCTTCAAATTTAAACAAAGCGATAATATAAAAAAAAATCTTTATCATCCTGATTCTTTCCAGCTGAGTATTGTTTCGTTCCTGCTAATCTCTTAGCATCCTCCAGATGTAAATCAGCTCCTCAGCTCGTCTCTGTGTCGCTCTGCTGATCCTCCTGGTTCATAATCAATTTACAACACCTGAACAAGAACTCTGCAGCATCAGAGAAAAAGTCTCAGAGCCAACACCAGGTTTCTGTTCCCGTTATGAGCCCAGGTGGGATGACTTGGAGGTGTCTCTGTCTGCCAGGCTGAGTCGTGCTGTGCCGTGCCATGCTGAGCCGAGCTGAGCTGTGTGGAGGCCAGCTGGCTCATGACAGCAGTGTTTCCCAGAGAGCAGAGTCACTGACCGCACAGGCGGGGAGGGAGAGGCTGTCACAGATATAAGCAGCATTTACATAATATCTGCAAATCAACTCAACCTTTTCATTTTTTTCCTGGAACAACTCAACTTCCTGAACCTTCCCCCCAAACAGAGTTCACTGACACCACATGGAAAATATCAGAATGTGTTTTGATGATCATTTCCTCGGCTCTCTAATCCCATTAACCAGAGATTAAACGTCTTTCTTGTATGTTTGCTTTGAAGTGTTTGAACTCTCCACATCAGCTGCAGGCTTTTTCCCTCCGAGGCCTGAACTCGACCTGCTGCACGCTCAGCTGATTCACAAACACACACTCACACACTGATACACACCCCGGCTGTATGTTGACTGGAATATGATGGACAGAAAAAAGAGGAGTGAGACTTACTTTGACCTGGCATTTAATCCTATATTTCCTCACTGATGGGCATCCAATCGGATAATACCCTCTCCACAGTATACACACTGTATGACGACAGAAAGACTGGAGCACAGCATCAGGTGTTGCCGTGATCCTCTCAGGGCTTCAGGTGTAACCAGGGCTCAGCTATAGCATCTTGAGAAGCAGGAAAAAGCACTTTCATGCAGATTTGGAGGCATTAATGAAGCTTAATTTATGCTATTTAACAGCTTTTTAAATGGCATTTAGGATTACACTGCGGCCTGTGAAAAGGTAAGAGGGAATTTTACAGGAACACCTTAAACGGGCTCTGCATTTCAATGCCACAGATCTGCAGCTCACTTTTTATCCTGGAAACTGCACTAACTGCCTTTTAAGTTGTAAATAACTCTTTCATTTTCGTATATGTATATAGTATTAGTTTTGGCTTGTAAGGGTCCTGTAAGGAACTTTCAGTTTGTGTTGATTTTGGCACCCCCCTGTGGACAAAGCTTTAACTCTGATGCCAGTTTTTGTAAAAAAAAAAAAAAATCATCTCGCTTTCTCTCTCTTTTTTTTCGGTGATAAATATCTGAAAAGAAAGATTTTTGTGTAATAAGTTAGAAGTGTCCCAAATTCATCAGCATGCATGGACTGTAGAGTAAAAAAAGCAGGACTGTGAAAGGAGTTCAAAAAGGTTACACAGCTGATAAAAAAAAGAAAAAAATGGTTTTAAAGTTTTTGAAACTTAATTATAATCAATGTCTGGACTACAACAGTTTGTAAAAAAAAATAGATCAAATTAAACCAGGTCAAACACAGCTGGGGATCATCTTATACCAGACGAAAGGGAATACAAACACTGCCCTAAAAACTTCCTTGACAACTGGAAAGCACTACTCCTTGGGCAAAGTAGTTTTTGGGACTAATTTTTTTACCCACTAAATTCAGATCTTAGTTGCTCTAGACGAAACCCTCCAAAAGTCCCTAATTCTGGGGAAATGCAATCGGAAAGAAGAAAAACTCCTAAAGATCCTCATAACCAGCTCCCCTTCATCCTCACTGACCTGCTACACCCCCTAACGAAAAAAAACGTTAAACTAATGCTGTCAGGCGATTTGAAAAATTAATCTAATTAATTTCAGGATTTGTAATTAATTAATCTAACTAACCACATTTTAATCTTATATCTGCTTAAGATCCCCCAAAAAATAATCTGAATTCTTGGACATTACAAAACTGTAGTACATGACAAATCAAATGAATACACGAAGAAGAGAAGATTTGTAAATCCACATTTTTTTCAACTGGTCAATATAGAAATATCATGCTTGCAAACTACTGTGGGTGAGAGCAGTGCGCTCTTTGGATGAGAGATCAGCATGGATATGAAGAGAAGATGTGAGATAACAGAGGCATAGCGAGACGCTACAAGTCAGAAAAGTTCAGGCGGCTCACGCTCCAACTGAGGATGTGTCGTGGTAGTTCAGAGAGAAAGAGCGGCCCGATCCTAAGAAAAGACGATGGAGATCATGGAGAGGATCGAAGGATGGAGCGCCCGAAATGAACGCGATAAAAGAAAAACACTGTTTCTTTTAAAAAATAAAAATAGGACAAGAGACATAAAAGAAGAAAGTCCACTCTTCTTAGGTAGTTTTGGTGTTTACACAGTCATAGCAAACAATATTATTTGGGTTTTTAAAGATCGATGCTGGGAAATGACTGGCAGCTAACAAGTTAATCTTGCGGTGTAATTAATTAATCTAATTAACGTGTTAAATTAGACTCCACTTCATACTTTTTCAAGTTTTGTGTGTTTTAAAAGCAGAGAAAGTTGTATTTATGTTTTCACTTTTCTATGATGTAATATAAATACTCCAAATTGCCACTAGAGAGTGTATGGTCCTAGTGAGAGAGAGAGAGAGCTGACTGTAAAAAAAAAAAAAAAGTGCTTTGATATATTTTAAATGTAGCTGAAAGACCTTTTTTTCTGGCTATTTAGGGCAGAAACACTGGATTGTATAAAAAATGGAGTTAGCCTTCGTGATGTCATCCATCTGTCTTGAAGCCTGTTGTTGGCAGTTGCCATCAAGGAAATGCTGACTCAGGCAAATTTTTGGTTTATCTTGAGCAGGAGGGAAACAAGTGTAGGTAGGCCTTTAGCTTCCTTGCTAAGAGCTACAGCACATCTGCCACTAACTCAGATCATCTGTGCTCCTATTTATGAGGTACAGAACAATTCAACCCCTCTGCAGTGAATGCCTATAGAGAAATAAGCACATTACATCACATCATAAGTGGTCTTGTACAAGGCTGTGAACGTATTTATTTTTGTTGTTACAGATCTGATTTTTTGAATGGTTATGTATGTGACTTCTAGTGCTTTTCCAGCCACCCTCAAGTGGACACTCGAAGAACTGCAGTTGTAGAAACTCTACATTAGCTTCATTTCTAAAGACTGGATGCTGCTGCTTGGCTGTGCTGAGTTTTTATCCTTCATTTACTTTCTTTCTTTAGAGCCAAAACAAACTCCTGCAGGAGATTCATGTTTAAAAAACTTGTCAGCCAGGGTTTGATTTCGAGTTTGAGCTTCATTGGAGTCTCTGTAAACACTTGCATCTGGGATGGAGATAAATAAACCACAGGAAACGTATGAAATATAGAACACAGGGATAAGGTAAACTGCTCTTCATGTGGTCCAGCTCTCCTCTCTCCTACATACATACACACTCATGCCACATTCAGACACACTTCAAACGGCGCTGTCCATTGTTCTGAAACAGTAGCTTGGTGCTAGTCAAGCATCTCAGCCAGCAGTTTTGTTTTTGTTGTTTTCTACAGCCACATACAGCTTAACCAGAGGAGGTAACACTGTATACAAACAACAATCCAAAGAAAAACCATCCTCTCACTGTGATGGAGCTCAGAACACTCAAACCAACAGTTTGTCTAGCTAGAAAGTATCAGTGAATAGTTATTATACAATAAAAACTTCATCATTTATAAATAACCTCCTGCAGCGCACCTTCATCTCCTTCAAAGCCCAGCAGTGAGTCCTGGACCCTGTCTTGTGAATCACTGCTCTCATAAAAGCACATTCAAACAGCACACATGCACGGTGAAAAACAGCTTCAATTGAAAACATAAATAAATAAAAAGCTGAACGGGCGGAGAGTCAGAGTTCGGGCTCTTGAAGTTATTAAACCTCTGGTTTCACTTTGTGGAGAGGAGAACACAGCCAGGAGAACAGCAGGAACTCGCTGCAAGAAAAATGGCTTCAGGATACATTCAGGGACCCGCTGCCAGCTGGGAAAACTGCTCTCTCTGAAGTCGTTTCTGTCTGTAACTGCGTCCCGCTGTGCACGCCGCACTCCCAGGTTTGAGCTCTAAATCAGGAGAGAGTGAAGGGACTGAGCTGCTGAGACGCAGAGAGGGTGGATTTGATATCTTATTTCACACAGTTTAGTGATCGTGTCTGAGTCTGCAGCCAGGTGGAGCATTATTGTTATTATTTTTAATAATCATCATCATTATTTAGGTCATTATCCCTGCAGAGCTGACAGCTGAACTCATTTAGAGGCCTGTGTGGGCTGCGGGTGGTGACCTTTGCTCATGTCTATATTTAAGATTTGTCAGGTTTAGCTGACGTAGAGAAAGTGTCCTTGTTGTAACTTAAAAACATATAGTCCAATTTTTTCTTTTTCAAGAGACTATCAGATAAAACACAGTGAAAGGTGACCTTTCAGCTTATTAAAAACTTCTTCTACCAGAACTGATGCAGCTTTTCTACAGACATCATCATCTGTGGTATGCTCTAACAGCAACTTCTTCATCATTTGAGTTAATTCATGTGTTTGAGTTCAGATTGAGATGTGTTTGTATTGTGATATATTTAACTAAGAGTTATTATTTTTAAATTAACTGCCTCGATATGGTTTGAATATTGTTTCTTAAACTGTGATAAAGACAAGTTGGAAGTGCTTCTGTGGTTTTCCTGGAGCATACCTGGAGATTGTTTTTCCCAAGCCCCTGATTGGTTGGTTTTGTCATGTGATTTGTGTTACACTGAGGCCATGTTTACACGACAACGTTTCATCCAAAAATCGCAGTAGAAAAAAAATCTGGGTCTACACAGAAAAGCTGAGGGACTAAAGTCACTGTAGTAAGCATGCCAGGCCTGTAGGTGGCGCTACAGATGCTCATTTTGTTGAAAGACAGTCAGCAGATACAGCAGATTGAGCAGCACAAGCACAACACAGTAGTCGGCGTTAATTGTAACTACGGTACTGTTGTACTGTTGAATATGTTTGCGTGAAGCGAAGTGTGACGTCCGTGTTTCCACTGGAAATGCTGCTTTACTTTTTACATGGCAATGGTGGCAGCAGTGTTTCAGAAAAGCATCCAATCCTGATGCTGTTTTCAAAAGTTTGTGTTTTAAGTCAGCTAAACCCCTGTTTAGTGGCCGAAACGCAACAATACTTTTACGTTTCACCCTAAAACAGCTGTCATGTAAACGGCCCCTGAGGTTATGTAGATTAAGTATGACTACAGTTTAGTGCTCTTGAAGAACTTATCTATCTCCATCTGACTGTTTCTTTTTTAAAAACATAATCAAACACATCAAACCTTCATGCTACAGCTGTGGAACAAAGAAGTTCAAAACTGAAGTATAAATATGCTGCGGTCAATGCATTTGCTTAAAAAAAAAAAAGGACTGTGATTACATCTGATGCCTTGAAAGGTTTTTAACACATGACTGGTTCTCTTTTGTTTTAGGGTGTATTCACACATGTGGCTCGTTTGCTTTGTTCCGATTCAGGGGCAAAAATGATACAATTATAGTGGTTGTCACTTGGTTTGTTTGTGTTTACAAGGCAAAAGTTTGTTGCGGTCCAAAGTTGCAAACAAATGCCACGTGCTTCCTTATCTTCATGGAGCATCAACAACTTGTGTGGTTGATTAGCAATGTAGCATTATGGCTCATTTAAAAGTGTGCGCTATATGATCAACATATGTAGTTTTTAAGAGTCCTGACTGCATGAAAGCATTTCAATAAGGCACTTTATTTCTTTACCGCTCCACATGAGCCCACACTCGTTTTCCTCAGTTCTTAGGTCTTCTCTTCTTCTGCTGCTGTTGTTGATTCTTCTACTCCTTCTTCTACTGTTTGACTACTACATTACTACAGTGTGAGCCACAGTTATAAGTGTGTTCTCACTGTGGAGGAACTGCTACAGGGCTGGAATAGAAGGGAGCCAGGGCCAACTAGTTTTTGGCCTGTTTTGTCCCGCATCCGAGCTCGATTACTGTGTTCACATATGCCCAAAGGAACCAGGGTTTTGGGGGGGCTGCTCACTGTTTCAAAACAGCTGCCCCAAACAATACAGGTGTGAATACACCCTTAGATTCTGCACATGTACTGTCATAACATATGTTGAAGACTGAGCACCTGATGGACAAAGCGCTTAAGTGTGGAGCTGTGGACGGTGTTTTGCTGGTCAAGACTGTTTCAAGCTTTTTGAAATGGCGCTATCCAGCAACAGCTTTGCCACTAGCTTTCTCAAGTGTCCACAAATCCATCTGCAGTGCAATGAATCACGATCAAAACCAGCACCATAACAGTCGGGCTAACAGTCGGGCTAACAGTCGGGCTAACAGTCGGGCTAACAGGCTAACTCCAATGCTACACATATTAAAACTCCAGTGCTACACATATTAGTGCCAGCCTGTATTCACTTTTGATGGCCTCACTTTTGCTGAATGGTTTCACTGTTGTCTCACTGCCCTCTGGTCTTTAGTTTCATTAAGTTCCTGTGACTCTTTTACCCAAAACTAAAAGTTCCTGGACTTTTTAGATCAAAAAACACCTTTGAGTGGTTTTGGACTATTTTCATTATTCAACATAAAGACATGTTTACGTGCTCTTTTTTTTTTTATAATGCTTAAGCATAAAGAGGAAGTAAAGCTTGTGAGGAAGATTGGTTTAAAGTTGATTTTTAGTTCCTGTAATGGATAAAGCAGGATATCTCAGCTCTTTGCTGATGTTCTTATGTTTGTGTCTCAGATTGCATGAAGCTATGTCTTTGATTTCCAAGAAACACCAGAAAGACATTTTACCACCTGCTTTCAAAGTATGACATTAAAATAATTGTTTTGTTTTTAAGTCTTAGAAATCATGTACTGCTTATATAAAGTAAGAATAAGAAGTTTAACTTAAAGTGCAGAGTTTTGTTGAGGATACTCTGGGCCCTCGGTGAAGGAGGAGATTTGGTTGCTCTTAGCTGACTTGGAGGAAAAGTCTTTTTACCTTCTCTAGAAAAACATTTTAGTCTAATAACAGCTTCCGCTTTTTAAGTGAGAAAGCAGCAGGAGTCGGGATTTGAGAGTAAAAACAGAAACTTGTCTTTTACTTTCTCAACCTTGTCCTCGTCTTCGTTCAGTCGAGCAGCCTCCGCACCAGGAGAGCTGCGATGGTCTCAGCAGGAGCTCTGAGCTGACTCCTGTTTGAACTCCTCTCTGACTGAGGCTACACCCCCTCATCCCTCAGCACCAACTCCAGCTCCACAGCTGTTTGTTACCAGTTTAACCCTGAAACCTCGTCTTTGTTTGTCACAGAGCAGCCGCTCGTTTGTTTGTCTCTCTGGTGATGTTTGCCGTCCCCTTGAGCCCGAGCTGTTTGTGACAGGAAGAAGACTGGGAGGGGTTCAAGAGTTCACAACTCATAGAAAAACTGAAAGAAAAAGAAAAAAAGAAGAAGAATTACACAGAACATATCAACTGTTCTACAATCTCCAAGAGACTGAAGATGGAGCTTTCAGCGCCTGCCTCAAGTGGGCATTTGAGGAACTGCAAGGTTTTTCTTTTTACTGCGTCAATGTTTCTCAACAACACAGGTTGCTGCTCAGCTCTCCTGTAAAAGTTTTAAAGTGTTTCTCTTTTTCAAGCAACAAAAAGGCATCAGTCAGAGCTCTGTCTCTGGAGAAAAACATGAGACTTTTGCTTTCAGCAATGAACTTAAAAAAAAAAAAACAATCATAATCTCAGACGCTGAAGTTTGTGCAGAATGATAAAAGATTTGAGTCTTAAAGAGTTTCTAAAGTTATATTTAAAGTTTGCTGAAGGCTTCTGTGGCTCTCACACTTTAATAAAAGTTTTGAAATATTCAGATTTTATCCCCTGGAGTTCTTCTATTCATCAGACTGAATATGTTTTATTAATCCTGGCAGAACTTTTTTCATACATCATGTAGAGACAAGCCTTTTTAAATGCCGTAGAGAGATTTCAAACTGGAAAAATGTTATTAATAATTATTGGGATCACTGTAGAGACGGTGAAAAAGGGTAGAGGATTAGTTGGAACAAAGTACCTTAAATGTTAATAAACCACAAGACTCTTCAATTTGTGTTGAACAGAATCTAGAGTAAAGAAACCTGTGTGTGTTTTTATTCTTCTTCGAGCATAAAAAAAGAATGCTATTATTATTATTATTATTTTTTTCTCAAATGTTTGATTTTTTTACTTGTAGACATGTCCAATCCAGTGGACTAGACATCTGAACTCAATATGAGAATTTATATGTTTTTTTGTAATTCCGTCAAAAACAAAAACAACAACAAAAAACAGCAAACAAACAAACAAAAAACACACACAACCAATCACACATTTCACTTTGTTTATTTTATCTTTTTTTAAAGCCCATTAACCCTTTGATGAATGGCTGTAACTTGTTACCAAAAAATTGAATTGAATAAAATGAAAAAAAATATATAAAAAAGAAAGAAAAAAATTAAAAAGAAAAAAAAATGAAATAAAAAAGAAAAAGAAAAAACAAACAGAAAATAAGAATAAAAGTAAATTGAGAAGAAAAAAAAACCCCAAAAGCAAACAAAAATAAAAAATTAAATTAAATTAAATTGAAAAGAAAAATAAATATAAAATAAAAAAATAAACAGAAAAAAACAAACAGAAAAATAAAAGTATATTGAACAGAAAAAAAAGATAAAATACAAAAAAAAAAATAAAAACAAATAAAAACAAAAATAAATTGAAAAGAATAAAACAACTAAAAAGAAAAAAATAATGAAAAAATAAATTGAAAGAAAGAAAAACAGTATTTCTTTTTCGTGCCATAAAATGAATAAATTCTTATCACAGGCTTATTTAGTTCCCCCATAGAAACCATTGCATTGCAGAGAATAGCTTATAAATAGCTGTCCAATGAAGTCACCACTTTCCACCACAGAGTTTGAAATATCATTGACAAAAAATCCTAAAATTTTGTTTTGATATTTAAAAAAAAACAAACAAAAAAAAAAAACTTAAAGAATATTTTTCAAAGACTTTTTCACCAGACTTTTTCAGGATTTAATTTTTTCCCTGCAGATAAATTATCCTGTATTTGAAATCCAGTTATAATGAATGAAAACCCAGCTGCTGCGTCTGCACAGCAGAAGGAAAATTGCGATTCGTCTGTCAGTAAACAGAAATGAGGCAGAGAACAGCTGATGACTTCATTTACCTGCTGTCAGTGTTCCTCCTCCACTCACACAGAGTGTTTGAAGTTTAATAAAGACAGAGAGCGTCAGGAAATGCTTCTTTTCTTCTTCTTCTTCTTCTGAACTCAGCAGCAGATATTCCTACAGCTCTCAGTCAAATCGAAGGCTCTCCTGTGTGTTGTCTGAAGTGTGTGTGCTGCAGATAAAAAGCAGGATGTTATGGTGCTGTGTTTTGCTGACGTTCTGTCAGATCAGACGTTATGAAGGGGGAAAAAAAACTCCTTCGTCTCCTTTTTCTTTCTCAGAAGTGTGAAAGCCTGGAGTGGATAATCTGCTTTCCTTTCTCTTCTTTTCTCCCAGCTCTTCATCCTCTTCCATCTTTCTCCTCCTGTGCTTCTTTATCCCTGAAACTATTTCCCTCTTCGCTCCTTTAAGACAGAAATACTCTCAGTCTCACCTCGTCTGTCTCTGTTAAGCTGAAGATTCTAATTTTGCATTTACTTTTGTCTGCTAAAGCTACAAAGTGTCAGTTTTTACTTTCTCTACGTCCTGATCGTCCACTAATGCAGTGTTTTGTAAGTTTTCTTCTCATGTTTTTCCTTCTTGTGATTTCTCTTGGAGAGCAGCGCCTTTTTTTCCTCCATCCTCTCGCTCTGCTGTCTGAGGAGTGGATGAATATTTAATGGCGAGGGATTCCTTCACCCTTCCTGCATCTCGAACAAGTTAAGTGAGCAAAATGACTCCTTGGCAGACAGCAGCTCATCTTTACTCAAACTTAACCTCTGACCATTATCAGAGGAGCTATCAAACAGGTGAGGCGAGGAGCAGGTGGTTATTTAAGGCTCCTGTGAGGATGTTTCAGCTGGTTATGAAACGGTCTGAGTGAAATACTGTCATCTTTTTATGGCTGAGTAAAAAAACAGGATCATTTCTAAGTAAGAGTTTTGACTTTGACTTTTTCTTTAGAGCATACCTAAAAAACAGAAAAAGGATGATATTAGGAAAGACACCCAGCCCACAGTGAAGCATGGCGGTGTCTCTTTGGTGCTCTGTGGCTGCTGTGCTTCTTCTGGCTCTTGAAACCAGCAGCATGTGAATGGCAAGGTGGATTTAACCAAGTATCAGAAAATCATGTGAAAGGAAATTTTATGCCATCTGAGGGAGTTGAAGCTTGGGTGTTATTGGACCTTCCAACAGCACAGTGATCCAAAGCAGACTTCAAAGTCCATCAAGAAGTTTTGGAGTAGTCTAGTGTGTCCACCCAGCCCAATCTCCAGTTGGAGTGTGTCACAGGCTCTTCGAGCTGAACAAAGCAGTTTGACCTGGACAGGAATTCAGATATAAGAGCGGCATGTAACATTCACTCAGTTTTTAGAATAAACCTTCGACCAGACATGGCCTGGTGCACCCTATGCAAGCTAGGAGTCATTCTCGCCGGACTGGAACCCCACAGAAAATCTCTTGAGGGATTAGAAGAAGACGCAAACTCATGAATATTTGTGAACTGGAGGCCACTCTTCTCAAGGAACAGGTCATAATCACTGGCTCTATATCGAGTGGACAGTGTGACTCCGCCATTTACCATTTTATGGGTTTGAAGCCAAAATTCCCCCCTCACAGGCGCCGCCATTGGCAGTTGCTGTGTAGCCAGAGTCTGCGCAGTAGAGGCTATGAGAGACTCAGAGAGAATCTGAGTGGAGCTAAAAATAAAACATACTTTTTTCTTTTGAAGGTCTAATCTCTTCTTAACTCTCCCTTCCAACGTGTTTTACAATCCCTGAAAAAAATCCACAAGAATGGCAGCTGTCAATCATCTTTAAACGTAATGCAAAGCCTCATTTTTAACCTCTTATATCCAATAAAAACAAAACTTTTAAGAGAAAAGAGGACTTGAATACAATGCAGCCCAATAATATCTTGAAACCACAGCTTATCTGGAATGGGGAGATGGATTTTTTGACCTATACTGCAGCCAGCCACCAGGGGGAGCAGTTTTTGTGGAGACCTCACTTCAAGCTGAGCAAGATGATGTCCATTTTTTTTACAGTCTATGGTTCGAACACTTATAATATAGAAAAAAGTTCTCCTAACTGAGTTTTTTTTCATCAGGACATGTTTGGACTTCACACTTTCTGCAGTTTTCCATTTTTCATAGAGGTTTGATCATCCTACCTAAAGCTGCGGGACAACCAGGCCCACTGTATAAACAGCATCCCCTATTGTGTGATTTTTTTTTTTTTATTATTGTTGCTAAACGCTACTCAAGTGGCAGCTTGCTGAAGCAGCTCTTCTTCTTTTCTAGTTTTTTAAATATCTTTGAATATGGAGCCAGCCATTACTTTTTAATGACTCATGTGTCGGCCATTGACACTGAACTGGTTGGGTTTGCAGGAGTCTTTTTACCTTTTTTTGTGTTCCTGTGTCCAGAGATGCTTCATGTGACCACTGCTGCATTGTTTACATACGAGATTAACCATTAGCAGCCTGTTAGCAGCCTGTTGCACACTGTTGCTAACTAGTGTTAAGCCGGATGTTCCCTGTGAGCTGAGGAGAACGAGGTGAGGACTACGTGCCCCATCCTTATGGGGATTGTGAAATCTATCTCCGTTCGGATGAATGAGCTAGCGGTGCTAACCCAGCACCAGAGGTAATACAAGAGGGCAGAGTAGCTTTATGCTATTCACAGACATGGCTAACGGAGCTAACATTAGAAACAAATGCCTCATTGGAAGGATTTCACATACTGTGGGAGGAAAGGATACAGGAGATTGAGACTGAGCAGACTGGTGAAGAAGACCAGCTCAGTCCTGGACCCTGTGGAGGTGGAGACTGGCTGGAGAATGATGTCCAAGCTGTCGTCTCTGATAGATGTTTTTTTCTGGCTAACACGTAATACCTTTTTTTCACTATATGTTCTCTTGCATTGCTGCCATGACTCTGAATCTCCATTCGGGGATTAATAAACAACATTTATTCTATTCTAAATTTAAAAAGTGAAATTCATGTGCCTCTTGGTTATTTTGATGGTGGGTTTTCTTTATATATTCTCTTAACAACAACACCGTGATGGTTCATCACTAACAGTCACATCACTGAGCAGGTCGTGACACTGACTGTGGACAGCGCCTGGTGCTGAAACAGAGCCTGGAGCACGAGTTGTCACCACAATCTCCTACACTTTGGCCTTTTGTCTACACAGAAACTGCACAACAGTGTCCCTTTTTAAACCTGCTCAACACACAAAATACATCATGTCAGCTTTAGTGGTTTGTTAGTGCTTCAGTATTTCCCTTTGGTGTCTCTGTCTTGAGCAGAAAGGCCACGTTGGTGGTGCCGTGTTCATGCTTTGTCTTGTGATGTTGTTGTACATTATATTCCTTGCACACAGTTACGAGACCAACAATCTTTGAGTTGAAGAAAAGGTGAAGCTAAAACATTTAGAGCTCCCTCTTGTGACTGACTGCATGAGTCAAACTATGAAATTCAAATACAAACATTTATAAAATATGGCTTCTGTTGAAGCTGAGTTGGTTTATAGAGAAGTTTGGTTCAAACTGGTCGATGTTGAAATGAGATTTTAACATCATGACTTAAAGCTCTTATGTCCAGTGGAGTACCTGTAGAAGTCTTTGATAGATTTTCAAATCAGAGGAGGAACAGTGAAAGGAAAATGTACCAAACACAAACACAAGAGCAGCTGAATTTTCCTCCATTAAAGTTTTTACTACTCAAAGACATAAATTATCACTCAGCGTAATCAGCAGGCTTTTGTTGTGTGCGGTTGAGAAACAGTCGTGAAAAAAAGTATCCCACGGTGAAGCTTTTTCTGTGTCATTAAAGAGGGAGGGAGGGACGGAGGGAGTCAGAACAAGCTGCTTTTTCTGAATACATCATCAGGAAAACCCTGGCGCTGCTGTAATTATCCCCGAGCTCATTAACAATGATGGGGGCGAGGGCGGACATAGGTTTTTATTCTCCAGCCTGTGTTACGGTTCTGCTATGAGAGATGTTTTCACATGGGATTTCATCAGCTCTACAAGACATCTAGTTTTCATTTTTGTCCCACTTTGTTAAAAAAATCAAAGTCCTGAACATTTATTTTACTATTTTTTGTAACTTATTCTCGAAAAGCCTCCTCAATAATGAAAAAATAGTTTGTTTGATATGACAAACGTGTTTGTCTAAAGATGACAAAAGGAAAAGGAAGCCACTCAATGTGTATGAAGTCACATAAGAGCAGAAACTGTTGCATCACTGCAAAGGGAATCAAACTTTGTGTTTTCTTGGTAGGACACCTAGTCTCAGTAACAATAGTTATTAGATTAGGAGGAGGTGTCTTAAAGCAGTGGTTTTCAAAGTGGGGGCTGCCAGGTCAACAGGGATCGTGACAGCATCATGCCAAAGTTACAGCCGTCACATAAGATGCCATTAGGAACAATCAGAAACTCTGACAATTATGACAATTTACATGTTGTATGTTCAGGAAAAAGATTATAAAATTAAAATAAAATAAAGTTATTTTTAACACCTGTTGTATGTTCAGGACAAATTTTTATAAATATATAGAAATAAAACAAATTGAAATAAAATAAATTAAATAAAAATCAGAAAATTTCAAATCAAATTGAATCAAATCAAACAAAACATAATAAAATAAAAAAATATAACAAAATAAAATAAAAAATATTTTAAAGTGTTGTATTTTCAGAACAAAAGTTAACAAAAATTAAGAAATAAAATAAAATGAAATTGTTTTAACACATGTATGTTCAGGAAATTGTTTGTAAAAATTAAGAAATAAAATAAAGTAAAGTAAAACAAAATAAAAGTTATTTCAATATGTGTTGTATTGTCAGGACAGATGTTAATAAAAAATAAAGAAATAAAATTTATTTTGACACTAGTTGTATTTTCAGGAAATTGTTAATAAAGAATTAGAAAAATAAATAAATGAAAATAAAATAAAGTAAAACAAAATGAAAGTTATTTCAATATATGTTATATTTTCAGGACAGATGTTTATAAAAATAAAGAAATAAAATCAAATTAAATTTATTTTGGCACTAGTTGTATGTTCAGGAAATTGTTTATATATGATAAGAAATTAAATTAAATTATTATTATTATTTTTAAAAGTTTCCCTTCCCTTAGGTTACCCTAACCCATGATACCTGTTGCCTTGGCGGTTTGTGCTGGTCATAAAGCTATGTGAAAAACTAAACTGAACCTAGAGGCTCTTTCCTGCCTAACTACTGACTACATATAAGAAAAGAGTATCCCAGCTGAGTTGACAGAGCCCTGAAGTGCCTTTTTCCTTTCAAATCACCCTACTTGTTTGAGTCTGGCCTTTTTTTGCTAGTAATTCCCTGTTCTAAACAAATGTAATAACTATTGAAAAGTGGATAAAAGTTAGAAAACACTCTCTTAAGGTTGACATTTCTCTACATATTTCGAAACATTGTCTGTTTCCAAAGGGGTCCCCGGCCAGGAGCAAATTCTGTTTGGGGGATCTTGGCATTGTAAAGCTGGAAGTGGCAGGGGCTTCGTGTACAGCTATATGGTGCCTGTCAGTCACATGACCTGAGCTGTGCCTTTGATGAGGCAAGCTCCCAATATTAATATCCTCTGAACTGCCAAGTTAGAAAAAAATTCACCCTCTATACAGTTTGTGCTGATAGTGAAATTAGCGACTCAGATAGGAGGCGTTTTTTGAACCAGGCTGTAAATAGGTTAATTTCTGCTTTGAAAACAGCTTCTTTTGGCTTGGTGTGTATGTGACTTTTGGTACTTCTGCAGCCTCCATAACAAGTGGACACTCCAGGAACAGCAGATTTTAGCACTTCAGCTTTGTCTCATATTCTTAGACCGGAGGTTGCTGCTTGCTTAAAGCACAAGAAGTGGGGCCATTCAGCAAAAATGACATGCCAGCATCATTAGCATTGTTAGCATTGGGGATATTGAGCCTGTGCCTGAAACAGCTACCGGCAAAACACTGGACCACTCTGCCGTCCACAGAATGAAGATGTCAGATTTTGACTGGTGTTTCAGCATAAAGAGCGACCCTGTATATCTACAACTTTCAGCAGGATGCATCCTTCTCCAACAGCTTTAGATCAACATAAAACATTAATCTGATGAGAAGATTTTTGCACATGTATCAAACTTAACTAGGATGCATTCTCGAGGGCTTCCTCTGTTTCAGCAGCTGTTAAAAACTGGGTGTCTTCTGACACGTTCAGCTGAAGGTCTCCAGTTTACAGGGTCGCTCTTTAAACCGTAACACTGGGAGCTGACAGAGACACATTCACACTATCAGGCTCCAAGAAAACCATAGTTTATGAGTTATTAAACAAAGTCAATCTGGGGGAATGTCCTTGGAAAGGTGGAAAAACAACTAAAGCTCACATAACCAGACCCTCTCCCACCTCACTGACCTGCTCAACCCCCTAACAACCCTTACCCCCTATAACACTATAACATGATGTAAAATACTGCGGCTCCACCAGTTGTGAATTAAAAAAGTCGCATAAGTAAATATAAGGGCGATAAAAATGTTGCAAAACTTCTATAAACACTTTGATCAACTCTCCACTCCAGCATTTCTTTGACCTTGAGGTGTGAGAGGACTTTTTGTTTCAGCGCCTCTCATTTCAAAAACTTCAGAATCTGAGGGAAGAATTCTGCTTCATCAGCAGGTTACAGTGAGAGCTCCTGCTTGAGTTTCAACGCAGCACACAGCCATTATTATTTCCCTTCGTGACGGACAAACACAACAACCTTGAGAATATCACACAGGTCCTGACTGAGGCGCAGAGACGAGCTGTTGCTGCTGAATTTCATCAGCCGCTCCGCTCCCACTGCGAGAGGACAGAACCGCCCCTCCGTGCCGTGACGATCCATCCAGCAGCAGAGGCGGTATTTGAAGTGAACACAGAGGGTGACGGGTGTTAAGGATGCTGATCGCTCAAACAAAACGCTTCAAAGAAAAGAAAAAAGGGCCTCCAAACCATGTCAGACAGGAACAGGATCCAGAGTGTTTTTTCCTGTCTCATCTGAAGGGTTTTAACCTCAGCTGACCCTCACTTCTTCGACCAGAGGAGGCTGGTTTCACCTCTTTTAGTCCTTCAGTGCTGATACAGCTCAGTGTTTGACTAAGAAATGACTGTTACAGCCCATCATCTGAACTAAAAGTTATTCTCTGATTGGTTGCTCCTCTTTCTCCACATCCTATCATCATGTTTTAGTGTTTTCTCATAGTTTTACCCCCGTGCTGCGCCTTCCCTCTCCCTAACTAATGCTCTCTTGGTCTGCTGTGTTTGTATTCGTCCCATTTCCCCCTACGTATCAGCGGGTGAGACAGATGTTGAGGCAGGCTGGGAGAAAGAGCCGGAGCCAGCAGCAGACATATGGACCATCACCAGCCTCCTCACCCCCTTATCTGCTTCAGCACTCATAAAATGATGCTCTTAATGAGCTCATTAAGGTTTTTATGTGAGCTTCAAACCTGAGGAAGAGTCTGCTTTAATGTGAGAGGAAACTTTGCTTACCTCCTCTGATGAGAACTTCAAACAGGTGGAAAGTTTTGGGGATCTTAAGGTGCTTTCCTGTGTCTCTGCTATTTCTGGAGCCGATCTCAAACTGGAGTTGATGCAGTAGGTTTTGGAAAACCTAATGCTGGATGTTTTTACTAAGTGTGTGTAGGTTTTTAAACCTCTTCATGTTCATATCTTGTAGATAATCCCGGAATCTGTCTATAACTTGATCTAAACAGTCCATTCTTAAAATAGTACAAGATCTCCACAAGATCTTAACAAGACTTGATGAAATGATGATGTCATCACAAAAGTATCTTCTCATTCCCAACATCAAGGTCTGCCCATAGACCCGCCCCTAACAAGCTTTCAAACTGCTGACCAATCAGAAGGAGGAGGCTTTTGGAGTGCAGAGCCTTAAAGATACAGTAGCTGGTACAAAGTATTTCAGACAGAGGTTGAAATAAGGTTTTTCTCTCACACTAGAGGTTGAATCAAAATATTACTCAAAATCAGAATATTACTCAAAATTTAAAGGGCCAAGGAAAAAATTGATGTCCATGGCATCAAGGTTATAGTGGTTAACTAAAACGAAACCAAAAAACGAAAACCAAAATTTAAAATACATTTAAATCAACTCATACTAATAAAAACTAAACTAGATTAAAGGACTAAAATCAGACACATTTTCCTACCCAAGTAGCTGCCTGTTGCAGCAGCTCTCTCGTCTTTGTCCGTTTCTTGTAATTTTTTCGTCTCTTTTTCGTCATCTTTGTATTTGGAGTGAATCATCACTTTGTATGGTTCATTGTCGGTCACGGACACCAAACTTTTTGTGGCTTCGGCGGTATTTTTTACTACTTTTCTCCTGTGTTTGTCTGGAGCTCCTACATGTAACCATGTCTGCATTGTTTACATGCGAAATTAGCTGTTAGCAGCCTGTAGCATGTCAATGCTAACTAGTGTAGGGCTTGATGATTTCCCTCGAGCTGAGGAGGAGGAGGTGAGGACGACGTGCTGGTTCTCGGATGTGAGCTGGGAGGTGACGACGTGGACCTGTCCTTCCATCCATCGTTGTTGGGATCTCGCTCCGGGGGATGGATGAGCTAGCTGTGCTAATCCAGCGGCATCATGCTGTTCACGGACGTGGCTGACGGAGCAGACATTGGACGCCGCGACACATCGGAGTAGCTTCGCCTGTTGTGAGCAGACAGGATCCAGGAGACAGAGACTGAACAGACTGCTGGGGAGGCTCAGTCCTGGACCCTGTGGAGGTGGAGACTGGCTGGGCTGGAGAGTGGTGGACGAGTGGTGGACGGGATGTCGTCATCTAATTTCTTATGGACATTTTTGCACTTTCTATACCCTTTCTTACTTTTGTTTTCTTAAATGCTGCGGTGACTCCTGAATTTCCCCTCGGGGATGAATAAAGTATTTTCTATTGTATTCTATTCTATTCTACCCAATTTTACAAGTTTTATGCAGTTGTTAGTGTCGTACGGCACCATCATAGCGACGTACTGGGACATGATTGTTTACTGTGCTGCAATGAAATGTAGTGGAGCAATGAATCAGAGCATGTGTAATAGTTTAATTTCATGTAAGTCTGACTTTATTGTTACAGAGTCCAAGTTTCTAATTAATAAAGCTCATATTATATTGTTTTATATAATTTATGTTTATATTATTTTTTATGTAATTTATGTTAACATTATTTCATATAATTTATGTTTATATTTTTATATGAAGTTTATATTATTTTCTTGTGTTTAAGGCAGCGGCCAACAGTTTAGTATCAGCATTGAAATATGCTTTGAAAAATAAACATTGAAAAATACTTAGTCTGACCTTTCTGAATCCTGCACCTGGCAAATAAGGTATGAAAAAAAAATTAACTAAACTGAAACTAAACTAAAAATAAACTAAAACTAAGCCTTGCTGCAAAAATCGAAACTAAGTAAAAACTAGAATGCCCGCTTTAAAACTAGTTAAAACTAAACTTTAATGGGAAAAAAAGTCAAAAGTAACTAAAACTAAACTATAATGACAAATCCAAAACCATTATAACCTTGCATGACATACTGATTTGTTCTGTACAACATTAGCAAGTTTAAAAATATATATTTTTTAAATATACTTTGAGATGATATTTATCATACAATCTATTGGCAACGTGCAGGGTAGTAGCTTTTTGGCGTCATCTATGGCAGTGGAAGTGCGACTACATTATGAATTTTTATTTTCACAAAAATATTGATACTTAGAGTTGAAATATTGTATCAGAGGCCAAAATATCATGATATATTGCTGTATCGACCTGTATCACACCTCTTTAAACCACCAGCTTGAGATTTCTTTGAGCTGAAATCATATAAAGCAGCTACGGAAGCATCAGAGGGACAGTATAAAGCAGAATAAACCAACACAATGCCCTTCTTTAATGTGTTTGGTGACTATACATGGTTGGATACAATAAAATTAGTTTAAAAAAAACATGTTTGCAACTACTGATGCACATTTTAACAAATAAATCAATATAATTTTAAAGTTTACCCTGTGGCTAAATTTCTCTGTTCAGCACCTTATGCTTCACCTTAAACCTAAAAAGTTGGCAGCCTTTACAAGAGTTATCTCCCCTTATGGTCAAACAATGATCATTTATCCACTCGCCAGCTAAACAACTGTGACAATAGTTTAAAAAGTCTAAATCGCTGTTGAGTTTAACATGCTAAGGCTGTTATAGGATGTTTGATGGTTTGTTGGGAGTGGAGCTGGTGAAATGTGGTGTTAATGTCTGCTAAGATTAAGTTCAGATTCTGGTTATTGGGTCAGTTTCTCTCCCTGCACTGTCACTTTAACTTTAAGCTTTTTTTTCACTGAAGCTAAACCTCACCTCTCACTCTTTGTCTCATTTACACTTTCAGCCACATTGATGTTTTGAGAAACTTTGGCAGCACTCTTCTTCTGGCACCGATGTGAAGACTTAAAACACTGTAAACACTTTTATAAGCAGGTCGCTGGGTCCAAGCCAAAGCTGGTGCCAGAAATTCTGCAACCCGAGCCCAGACTAAAGGAGGACCTTTCATACTGAAAGTGTCCCCGTTCTGGCTCCTCTTCCCTGCTGACTGGATATTTTTAGAGCCGTGTGAGGTTCTTGTCTATATTCCCTTGGTCGGTCTGATAAAGTCTGATCCTCAGCAAAAGAGTTTCACAGCAAAGTGGACAGAGACAGTGTTTCAGGTGAGTCTCTGTCCCAAACATCAAAAGAGGAAGAAAAAAATCTCAGAACTTGTGATTTTCTTGATCATGAGGATTGTTACAGCAGTGGTCCCCCTCTTGTGCTCACAAGGACAGATATTCGCCCAAGCTGGCTCTGATTCACACAATCAAATTTTTCTGGACAAGAAAGCTGGTGAAAAACTTTTTGCAAACAATTAAAATGGCAGCTGTTAATTTGGTAATTATGAATTCACAGTGGTGTCAGCCTGAAGCCAGAGAGAACCAAATATCAGGTTGAGGTTAAGGTGGCCCTGAAGGGCAAGAAAATGACCACAACAGCGAAAAAATAAAAATTATAAGGAAAAAATAACAAGCAAACAAAAAACAAAACATGACAACAAAAGAAGGAAAATAAGTGCCAAAAAAGAAAAACAAACAAGTGCATATGAAAAAAACAAAATAAGAAACGCAAAAAAACAAAGACAAAAAAAAGAGGAAATGCAATGAAAAAGAAAAGCCAGAAATAAGGTTTGAAAAAAAGAAAAAAAAATATAAAACTGAGAATGCAGAAAAAGGAAAATTAAAGAAAATAAAATAAGCAAGAATTTTAGGGAAAAAAATCACAAAAGGGACAAATAGACAGTGCATCAGCTAAAAGAAACAAAAACAAAACTGAAAATGCAAAAAAAGATGTGCAACAAAAAATAAGGAATGCATAAAAATACTGAAAATGTAACTATAGAAAAAATGTCACAAAAATTAAAGAAAACACCCAAAAAAAAAAAAAAAAAAAATTGAATAAAAAAAAATTAGACAAAAAAACAAACAAAAAAAACACAACAACAAGAAAAAAAAAGAGTACAACCTTGGGCTCTTTTCTATATTTTGGTGGGTTTTTTTGTTTTGTTTATTGTTTTATCTGTCAAATTATTTTTCACGCCAGAGCCCTTTCACCATGTACACATGTTCTTGGAACTGGGAAAAAAAATAAATTAAAAAAGCTTCAAGGAAACAGCCTCCTGGCAAAAACCAGCAAGATAGTGATATAGATGGATGGATCTGATCCTGTTGTGATTTTTTTTTCTTTAAGTATTTTTAAGAAAGTTTTTAATAATTCTTTAGAATACTGCTGAAGCCTTGTCTGTTTTTTTTTTTTTGCCTAAGAAAAAAGAAAGTCTTCAGCTTGTAGTGGTCACCAGTTAAACGTTGATTAAAAATTTAGGTTTTTTTAAATATTAATTCAAAGGCTGAAGCCTCTTCTCTAATGAACACCTCTAACATGTTTCCTCGTCCATCCAACAGCCCGGAGGTTCAAATGTAATCACCCAAATGTCTGAAATGATTCTGGATCTAATAAGAGTGTGAGCTTTTCCATGTCGGGGAGACCTGCTGCAGAATTTTAAAGATGCGGTGAAGACACTTTGAAGTTTGGGGAGATTTTGACTCAAAGGTGGGAGGACAGCTTTGTGGGCACACTGCTACACTTGTTTCATCTGGCTTTCAAGTCAAGGCTGAGCACGAGTTACCCGGGAAACCTTTCATGGTCGGCGTTCATCGGCTCAAAGGCGAGGAATGAAAGAGGCGAGTGGGCACACGTGTCCGTCACTCTGAGCATTCAGAGGCCGGGGTTGGGGTGGGGTGCTACGCTGCGATAAACACTCACTGCCATGGTGAACTGTTAATTGAAAGGTCGGTGTAAAGGCTCTGCCATGGGCTGCCTTTAATAACATCTGTTATTACCCATAATTCCATTAGACGGCATGCCTTTGAATGTCCCGGCTTGTTTGGTCTGCCTTTGAGTTCAGTGGCTCCAGCTGTGAAGACTTTCTCTGCTGAGCTGAAATGAAAGTGAAATTGTATTATTCCCTCTCATTGGTCTGTCGTCCCTCTGATACACTTCATTTGATTTTAAAGCTCGCGTGTCTGCTCTGGGTTTTTGATGTTGAGTTAGAGACAAAGACCTCATCATGGGAAATTTTAATTTTTACTCCCTGGAAGGCGGGAATAATGTGCAACCTTTTCTGCTGTTGCAATGATGCAAAACTAAAAAAAAGAAAAACAGAATTTGGTTGTCTCCAAATTACCAGTGACAGACCAGACTGAATAAATTGCAGATCTGAGTATTTTCTTTGTATTTTATTGATAAATCCTTGTCTCCTCCATTTCTAGGAGTCAAGATCAAAACATGCTTCAGTAAAGTACTCAGTTCTGCTTTTCTCAAAACCCCCAAATCTGTTATATTTGACCTCACAAATTAGAAATGGATCATATTTTTCAAAAACTTAAATGATCATTAGCCCAACAAAAATCTTATTCTATAGATATGTATTTTCATAGTTTTTACTTAAGAGGCAACATCAGGTCATAAAAATGAAGCCTTCGTTGATCCACTTGAGGCTGCAGGAAGACTAGAAACCACAAACACACACCAAGCCAAAAACCCTTGACTTCATGGCATTAAAATCAATATTTCAACCTGGTTCAAAAAAAACACTTGAATGATCACGGCTGTAAGAGCTGCGAGATGCTAAGTTGTAGTACAACGCGTCAGTCAGTCAGTCAGTCAGTCAGTCAGTCAGTCAGTCAGTCAGTCAGTCAGTCAGTTGGCCAACAAGTTAAAAGAAGAGGAAGAAAGCCGATAGTTTGGAGAAGGAGTTATGGACAAGTTTTTGGAGAAAAAAAGTAAATAATGAAATGGATGCAAAACCCCGCCAAAAGGCAAATTTTTGCGCAAGTACAATCCTGACTTTATCAAGTACAGCTTTGTGAACGGAGGCAATGAAGCAGAGCCGAGGGACCATTGTGTTGAATGTGGGCTAACGCTATCAAACAAAGCACTGAAGCTGTCAAAACTGAGGCGCCATCTAGAAACCTAACATCTGACGCTCGTAGGAAAGTCGGTGGAATTTTTTCAGGAGAAATAAAAGTGGGCTACGGATACAGAAAAGGTCAGTTGTCCCACTGACTGGCAACTCGAAATGTGCTTTGAAGGCAAGCTATAGGGTGCCCACCTATCAGTCAAATCAGTTATGGCCTTATAAAGGCAAAACTCATGAGTTTAAAGACTTAGAAAGTAACAAGCTTTGAAAAACAAATGTACTGACATGACTGAAGTGAGTTATTCAGACCCATGCTTTTTTTTTTTTTTTACAGCCAGGTTGTAAATATGTTCATTTATGCTGTAAAAGTTGTCTTTTTTGGCTTGGTGTGTATGTGGTTTCCAGTGTTTCTGTGGCCAGCCTCTAGTGGAGACTCCAAGAACTGCAGCTTTTAGCGGTATTGCCACACAAATGGCACATTTATGGTTTACCTTTCAAGGCTTCTGTCAGAAAGCTAGACGACAATGGTTTTAGGGTGAAACATAAAAGTATCATTGCGTTTCGGCCTTGTCCAGTAAACAGCCGCCTCTGGACAAGACAGTTATAGTGCCAACTACAGGCCAGGCATCCTTACTACAGCTTTTTCAGTCTCTCAGCGTTTCCATGTGAACACAGATTCGTTTCACTGCGTTTTATCGTTTTGAGATGAAATGTCGTGTACGTAAACAGTGCCTCAAAAACCAAAATGTAAAAAACTGTGGTTGTTTGGTTGATTCTAAATTGTTGATACACATAAACGAATACTGCCTGAAACCCCTTTTGACAACCTTCGTATTTATAGGCATTTATATTCTACATGTAATCTCTGAATAGATGCCAGTGAGTATTGAAAAGTGTTTTGTATTAAAGTGCCCGCCCCTGAAAGTACTGCTGTTGAGCTGTAGCACCAACACCAACTCCCCTCACACTGACAAAAAGAGAGAAAATAGACCCTCTGCTGCAGCCTGAGCTGTGACACAAGATCTGAAGTTTATTTTATTGAGGTGCTAATTGATGAGCTCCGAAGAATGATTTTCCTTTTTCTTTTCATAACACTTCAATATCAGCAGGACTTAACTCCTTCACATCCATGCAGCAGCAGCAGAGACGTTCCCAGCTCAGCTTAAAGTAAATCCTCCGTCTGTTTGAAGCACAGGGGATTTCTTTATCTGTTCCCGGGAAATGGGAGCACATTTCCTCATTGTCACAACTGTGTGTGTATATGTGTGTGTGTGTTACTGTGAGTGTAAATTGTATATGACAACATTTCAAGCGGGCTCTCTTAACTGATCATTTCCCACTTTGTCGCCCAAAGTTAATTTAGTGGATTTGAGCGCAGCAGGAAAAGCCTCAGCGGCTGATTTTCCACTTTGTTTTTTTTTTTTTTTTTCCAGCTGAAGCCGGAAACCTCATTAAAATCATGTCCTGTGCGTCCATCTTTATTATTTCCACATTTATCAGCAGAGGTTCCCTCGGGACGCTCGGGTTGGATTTCTTCATTCAGATAAATGAGTTTACTGTTAAAGCAGTTTGTTTATAAAACATGATGAAATGTAATGTGTGGTTTTGCAGGCTGGTCTGCAGAGGAGAGTGTTCATTATTGTTTTTATTACATCATAATAAAGAGTGGCTTTGAGATTTTAAAGAGCCTTTTTTTTTTGTTAAAACACCTCATAGATACGAGATGCTCCAATGCTCTGATTAAAGCCGCACGACTTGGCTCTGCTTCACTCATTTAACATTTCAGATATTAAATATCTCTTTGTTCATGACCAATCAGTGGCACTGCTCCACAGAGGCTCAGTGATATGTGCTAATTGTTACTGAACGGCTTCATATTTCATACAACGTGAAAAAAAGGAATTAGACTTGATTATGTTTTGTGATTGTGCCAGGCATGAATAATATACTCCAACCCTAACAGGATTACAGGAAACCATTGTTTGGACAGAAATGAAGCCAGAAACCAAAACATAATAAAAATTAAGGAATAAAATTATAATAAATAAAACATTCAGGTTTTTACAAGCCCAGGAAGTAATCAGTGGCCTTGCTCACAAGTTGATGAAACAGCAGATGCAGTCTAAAAACAATCCCATTTTTCATTATTAAACTACATAGCAGACACTTTGTTGGGTTCACCTGCTCTGCTCGTTAATGCAAACATCTGATCAGCCAATCACATGGCAGCATCTTAACTCACTTTGTCACGAAGACATGGTGGAGACAAGCAATTTGTTTTACTAAGTATTAATTTCAAACAATGAACAATTTTACAGTGCGTCATTTGGCTGATATTTCACTTTCATTTAACGCAGCAAGTTAACAACTTGGAAATTAACAAGCTTTAAAAAAATGTACTGATAAAGAAAAAAGGCATTCAGACCCAAGCTGTTTCTTTTTTACAGCCAGACTGTAAATATTTTTATTTATGCTGTGAAAATGGTCTTATTTGGCTTGGTGTGTGTGTGGTTTCCCGTGTTTCTGCAGCCACCCTCTGGTGGACACTCAAATAACTGCAATTTTTAGTGGTACTGCCACACAAATGGTGCATTAACTGTTTCTCTTTCAAAGCGTCTGTCAGAAGGTTGGACTAAACAGGAACAGGGTTAGGGGCTGTTTACACGAAAACGGTTTTAGGGTGATTGCAAAAGCATTATTGTGTTTCTGCCTAGTGTTAACAAGGAAACACGTCGTAGCTGATCTAAAATGCATTATTCATTAAATTAAGCTAAAAAATGAAAATCATGTATTGGAAATTGTAGTTTTTGTGACTTCCTGTTCTCAAATTTTAAGTTTGCTCTTGAAAATTAACACTTGAATACATTCTCTTGTTTATTATTTGTTAGAAATTATTATTAAAACATGAAAAATATGTTTTAAAAACAATTTTATGATTTAGATAGATAAAATAAGTCACTTTGTGTGTCCAAGAAATCTGCGTCAACCATGTTACCCATTAGAAAAAACATATCAATCAGCAATGGTTTGCTCCAAAGTCACATGACTTAAATTATTTGAGGTCACATCCTTTTTGGTGGGAACCTTGAAGAAAGTGTGTCATGTTCCAGCTCCTCCTCATCAATATTTAATCAGAATGATTGTCTGTACATGGAGTACATTAATTTTTCATCAACTGTGTTTCCAACATTTTCTGCTGTTCTTACTATAGATGTTATAAAAACCAAACTGTGAAGAAAACACACAGAAATATGAGGGGTTGGAGGTCAGGTGATTGCATGTTCAAGGTCTGCAGGTTACCATGGTTATCAAGTGGGTTACATGTGATTTTTGCACCATAATTCTTTTAAATTTTGGCTACTGTGGCAAGTGTTACTGTAGAATAAATGATGAGGGACATTCCTAGGGAGCGTAGTCTGACATAGAAATGTTGAATTACTCTAAATTCAGAATAATGTGGATCTATGTTGAAAAAATAGTCACGAATTTTATCCACAGCACAGTTGACAAAATACTGCACCATTTTTTTAGTTGCTTTATCATTTAATAGTTCATTACAGCTTAAGCTTGCCAACTATTAAATTTAGTACGTTCCATGTATATACTTTACAAACAAATAGAATGTGAAGCAAAAAAAAGCCTCATTTTTTTTTTCTCACTTTTTTGTACTCCTGAAATGTAACTCTAATTGTAGAATCACTCTCAAACTGAGCATCAGAATGGAGAAGAAAGGTGTTTTAAGGGACTCTGAACGTGTCATGGTTGTTGGTCCGAGTGTCTTGAAAACTGCTGATCTACTAGGATTTTCACACACACAGCTACCCCTCGGGTTTACCGTGTGCTTCAAGGTTGTTGTGAGCGCAGAGATGGTCTTCTGCAGACCTTGGTTGTAAAGAGGTTGATGCTCCTCTGACCTCTGGCATCAACAAGGTGATTTGTCTCAAGGAACTGCTGCTTAGTAGATATTTCATCTCTTTGGGGCCAGTTGAAAACTGCACTGGGTAACCCTCTTGTCAGCTAAAAACAGGACTGGACCATAGACACTGAAAAATGTTGCCTGATCTGATGAGTCTGGATTTCTGCTCCACATTCAGATGGTAGGGTCAGAATTTGGCGTCAACAACATGAAAGCATGGATCCATCCTGCCTTGTATCAACGGTTCAGGCTGCTGCTGGTGTAATGGTGTGGGGGATATTTTCTTGGCTCACTTTGGGCCCCTTAGTACCAACTGAGCATGGTTTAAAGTCCACAGCCTACCTGAGTATTGTTGCTGACCATGTCAATCCCTTTATGAGCACAGTGTACCCATCTTCTGATGGCTACTTCCAGCAGGATAACGCTCCATGTCATAAAGCTGGAATCATCTCAGACTGCTTTCTTCAACATGACAATGAGTTCCCTGTACTCAAATGTCCTCCACAGTCCCCAGATCTCAATCCAACAGAGCACCTTTGGGATGTGGTGGAACGGGAGATTCTCATCGTGGATGTTCAGCCGACAAATCTGCAGCAACTGTGTGATGCTATAGTGGAAAAAGTAAAGATCATAACAGAAACAAATGGAAGAGATAAAAAGTTTCAGAGAGATACCGATCAGTAAATCCAACTGTAATATAAAGTAATTTAAAAACTTTCTGTAGTTTTTCCTGGACTTTATTTCCTCGCTGCTGTTTTCAGATAAAATCAGCTCAGTTTCACAGAGTTCAGCAAGAAAAGGTCGCCAGAGCTTTGAAGACGTTCATCATCAGTGAGATCTGTGCAGATAAAGTTAATGTGAAATGTCTCCACGTTTCTACAAACCATTTATTGATCCAGTTTCCAGCAAATATTAGATAAAAGAACAGTTTCGGGGACTTAAAGGAGGCAAAGTCGGAGGTAGAGGAGGGTTAGCAGCTCTGGCTAAAATTGTATGTAAAAACTATCAACAGAGAGTTGCACTGTTGCACGAGGTGAAATCTCCCTCATTACCATGAACACACATGCACACACACTCTCCAGTTATGACTCAACCTCACACACACCATCCTGCTGCCCCAAATACTCACTAGAGCACCAAATATGAGTTAATCCAGTGCTGAAAATAGTCCCGCTCAGATGCTCTATTTCCTCCAGTCCGTGTGGCAGCAGCTAAAGACTTCCCTGAGCCTTTTTTTAATAATGAAGGTTATTTTTTTCCATTTGAGTTATTTTTAAAAAATATTTCAACACGTACTGGAAGGCAGTTTATTTGCAAATATAATTATCTTTTAAATTCAGTGATACAGCAGTTTAAAGAGGGGCTATCAGGCACTTTGAAACAGGGCGTCATGAGTCTTCCTAAAGGCAGCATTTGTATTCAGCAGCTCGTCTCTAAAGTTTCCCAAAGGTTTCATTATAACTTGTGATAAATACCTCATGCTGCTACGTGTTAGCATCTTCATCAAAACACATCAGGTTTAAATATGAAGAGCTCACACCGAGGTGAACATCATCTCACACTCTAAACACTCGGCGTGTCATATTTGCATACAGATGAGAAAGAGCTGCTTTGCTTTCCTCGTGAAGCAGCAGGAGAGACGGAGAGAGCACTTTCAAATTTAATCTCTACCCTGGAGCAGCCATCGGGTACACAGGAACGGACTGGTGGGTTCATAGAAAACAGGATAGAAAAGGAGGAAGGAGGGTCAACCTGGGTGAGTCAGAGGGGTCAGATGCAGGAGGACTCAGGCCAGGATGAGTCACAGTCTTTTAAGGGGCCCAGAATCCTTGCAAGGACTGTGTTCATATATCAAAATGGAAACAAATGCTGATAACACCACTCTTTGTTTTTACAGTCCCTTAAGGAAGGATAAAGATTGATTTGAACCAATATGTGTGGTATCTTATCTCACCCCAGATTCATACGGATTAAAAATAAGATAAGACAAACTTTTTGAAGGGTAATTTGTCATGGACATGAATGCAGTGCTGCTCACATATGATGCATCTAGAGTTGCCACCTGTCCCATAATCGTCCCGTATTTCGCACTTAAATGTTGTGTCCCGTTTTAAATCAATACAGGAGACAATTTGTCCTGTACATCCAGTTTGCCTTGAACGCAGCACCGCTCTACCTGAATTCAACATGCATTCACGTCCACCCACTAGAAACAGCAGTTGTTTGTTTGATTTTAAGCATGGAATAAGTGCTTGTCTTTAATAAGGTGGGAGAAAGTCACAGGAAATCAGAAGTAAACATGGCTGTGGCTGCATTTTGTTCTCCGCCCCATACCCCATTGAAAAGCAAAGCATGCAGAAACACAGGTGTGAGTGTGAGTGAAATGATTTCAAAAGACTCGGTAAAATCTGTCGCTGAATAAAGAACAAGAGAAGAGTCGTTTAAGATGTTTTGTGCCCTGCTGACAATGATATTTCTAAAGATGGTTTGAAGGGACAGGTAATTTTTCTTACCTATCATTTTCATAGCACATTATATTGATCTTTGATTTACACTGAACAGTTGTTCAGGACGGCGCCACCGGAGGAGACAGTAACCTCTGGGACAAGCCACATGTGCGGCAAGGATTGTGTTTGCGCGGGACAATGTTGAACAATGTTGGACATGATAACACTATGCTGAAACATGAGCTAAAATTTTAATTAATGTCCATCTTACTGTAAAACATAACGTTTCTATTGACACCAAGCTCATATGAATGACAAAAATTCAGTTTGGTTGCACACAGTAGTACATTTGTGCTTTCTTTTTTTTCTTTTTTTTCCTTTAATTGGAATTGGATTCCTTTAATGGATATTATCGAATTTAAAAGACAAGGAAATGCATTTGTCACAGGAAAATAATACTCAAGCAAACTTTTTAAAAATCTACTTGTAAAAGTTCAAAAGAGAAAGCACAAGCTTATCCGAACTTGTGAAATATTGTGATTGTATACTTTTGGAGTATCAGCTATTTTTACATTCAGTGCATGTCCTCAGCTCTCAAAGGTCGACTAATCTGTGCGCAGTAAAACAAAAAGGCACAGTTGACAACATTTTAACTTTCTGCATGAGTCGTTTCTTGTAGGTTTTGCATCATGACCTGTGTCATTTCACATCATACTCACCTCCATGCACGGTGAAGAAATATTTCATCAAGTTCCCAAAATACTCCCTGTATATCGCCCTGAGGAATTTTATGTTGTTGTTTTTTTTTTTTTCTTAATTCTACATCCTGTGGTCTGAGGCTTTTGCCTTTGATTTTCATGTCAGTGTGAGTGGGAGGTAAGGAGGAGGCAGATGACAGGTTGATGAACTCATGTGCGCTACATGATTGCCACGTGTACCTTGATATTGATTGACATTAGACACATGCCATGGTGATGGGCCTCCTTCAGCTATTGGATGAAGATCAAGTTGTCAGAAAGGAGCCTGCCACACTTTGGAGAGCAAGAGCTGACCAAACGCGGCACATCGTCTCAATTTGGAAGACGTGGGGAAAGCAGGACACCTGGGCACGCATGAATCTTCCATTTACAAGAAGACATGCTTTTAAAACATAGGTTCAGTAAAGGATAGATTTTTGCAATTAGGTAGTGAAACACTTTTTTTTTTTTATCCAGGTGCCAAGTTGCCTCTCTGTTATGATTTAGTCCATGCTTTGGAAGTAAGCTTACACATCAAGACCTCAAAGTTAAAGAGAGGGTGTTTTTTTTTCTTCTCTTTTTTCTTTCTTTTTTTTTTTTTTTTTGAATCTCAAAATTGCCCCTCATTTGCTGGCATTACATGGTTTCAAGCTAAAAAAAAATAAATAAAAAAATCCCCGTATGCTCTAGAAAACTCTAGTTTCAGCACCAGTCTTAAATGATGTATTTAAGCTGCTGTCACTTTAAGGACCCTCACTCCACAAACCCCCCAGCAACTGGATAAACTTAGTTGCATTGTTTTGGTCATTAAATGTGTTTTAGTAGAAAATTAGATCTCAAATTAACTTGATAAGATGTGTCTTGTATCTTACTCCTTGGTAAGCAAACAGATTAAAGAGGGAGTATTTTTTTTTTTTTTTAAGCTTTATAGGGTCTGTTTGGTGTCCTTGTAAAGAAGAAAGTGTTTCACTAAACCCTTATTCCAGCCTCTGTCTAAAACACTTCATTTTAACCGCTGTCTCTCCCTGCTCCACAAACCCCCATCCCTCTGATTGGTCAGCCCTCTGGAGGCGTATCAGAGGCAGACTTGGTTTTTGAGGTTGGTCTCTCCAATGTGTCATAAATAAACCCCTCAGATCCTTATTTAATGACCTCATCTTCTATGCGAGTCTCATGATATCGTAGAGAAACCCTCTCTTTAAGCTGAATGAAGATAAAAATAATGCTTTAACTCGGATGTAAATTGATACTCCCTCTGCAGCCTGACCTTCAAACTCTCGTGTCTATAATCTTTCTGAAGAAGAAAGATGCTGTAGCTTCAATCTGATGGCCTGATGGACCTGTGTAATGTAGTCATGAGCTCACCATAAAATCAATTTTACTCTGAAAGGGTCAGAATGAACCCGTCTCTGGAGACGGCCTCCTGGCTTGCCGTGCGCAGTGTTGGGAAGATAATGGCAGGGAGGTCTTAAATGTTTTTATCTCAATCCTTCGCCCTGAAGTCTGAGTTCAGCGTGAAACCCAGAGCTCACACAGCTGCTCTTTATTCAGAGATAAGACTTCAACTCAGGATGACATTTCTGTGATATTATCCAGTATTGTTCCTGACTCCACAGTGAGGGGGCAGTAATTCTTTATCTAACCGATCAGATTTATCTTGAGAACTGTCTCTGAAGGTTCCTGGGTTCTTTCTTTAGAATCAGGTGGAAAACCTTTTGATCATGTGCATATACAGAAATGTATGGCTGTCTTTTTTGGATCAAAACGAGACTGTAAATCATTTTTCCTTTACTATGCTTTATTGTACGGGATCTGTTGAGGGTCATGGTCATCTGTGAAGTGGGTAAGGTTGAAGCTTTGTGCCAACATAGGTCAGGTGTATACTCTGTGAATAAAAGCAGAGCTGATCTATTAACTGAGTTTAAGTTTTCAAGTATAATGCAGGATTTCAATGTCTTTTGTTGCTTCACAGCCACTTCCAGCCAGTTGAATGAATTTCAGGTGTTGAACACTTGGACCCAATAATTTAATTTCCAGCCATGTGTGGGTTTAATAACATCTTTAACTCCAACTCTTTTATTCATTTTCCAGATGGAAAACATTTGTCTGTTAGTATTTTGACATTTAGAGTTTTAAGTATTGAGACTTACTGTGATATGTTTCTGTGATGAAAATCTGGTTTTAAACCGAAGGTATATCAATATGTGCTAACCTCTATTACAGAATAGAATAGAACAGAATAGAAAATATTTTATTTATCCACAAGGGGAAATTCAGGGGTTACAGAAGAAATCAAGAAAACAAAAGTAAGAAAGTGTATAGAAAGTGGAGAAAGGTCCATAAGAAAATAGATGCTGACAGATTGTCCATCATTCTCCAGCTCAGCCAGTTGGTGTCTGATGTTAGCTCTGTTAGCCACGTCTGTGAATAACACGATGCTACTCTGCCTTCTGGTATTCCCTCCGTTGCTTGGTTAGCACGGCTAGCTCGTCCATCTTATTGGAGATAGATCTTACGTTCCCAACAACGATGGATGGAAGGACAGGTCGATGTTGTCTCTTCTTAGCTCACACCTGAGAACCAGCACTTCGTCCTCACCTCCTTCTCCCCATCTTGTGGGAAACATCAGGCCTTGCACCAGTTAGCACTGACATGCTACAGGCTGCTAACAGCTGATTCCACATGTAAACAATGCAGCCATGGTTACATGTAGGATCTCTGGACAAACACAGGAGAAAACAGAGGACAAAATAGTAAAAAGACGAAACCAGTTTGGTGTCCATGACCAACAAATGAGCCAAACAAAGTAATGATCTACTCTAGAAAGAGATGAAAAAGTTACAAGAAACAGACAAAGAAGAGAGAGCTGCTTCAACAGGCAGCTACAACCAACAGGGCGGCGCCTTGCATCTTTTAGATAAATGCAATTTACGTTGCAAAATCTACATTAGCATCAAGCTAGCCCTATTTTTCTTCCATCTTGCTTTTGGTCCTCCCGGTTCTGGGATTGTGTCACATCCTCAGTAACTCTGTTCTTCGTATGGAAAGTACAGACAATGGGTGAAATGTCGAGCCTTGAAATGCCATCATTAACCAATCAGAATCAAGTATTTTACTCAGCCGTGTGATAAAAACAGACTAATGTTCAGTGAGAGGGTTTTATTGCTGGATGGCGCCCTGCCAGGATCATGTAGAGCTTTGACAAGACTGCTTCCTGCTCCTGTCGCTCAACTTCATCTTTCAGCTTTAATTGTTTAACGACCTCAGCTCCAAGCTGTTGACACGGGACACTCACTGAGTGGGATGCTGAAGAGGAAAGTGGAGACGTGATGAATCCATTCACGTCGCTCTTTGCGTTGAAAAACAGAGACATGAAGGTTGGCGAACTTGTCAGACACAGATAACGTTAATCAATCCTCTTATCGGAGAAACATTTCAACACTTTACAGAAATCTTCCCCCTCTCCAGCACTTCCCTGAAAGATCGAGGTCAGTCTGACAGGGCATCGTTATTTTCCGCCCTGACTCCTGTTTCATTTTCCCTCAAGATATCCGCGACAGCCAGCCGGCGAGTCCACCCGTCTCTCCCAAAAGAAAGAAAAAACCCTCCAAGAGCCAATTAAGCCTGAACAGCTTACAGTGAGAGTTTTGCGTCTCCTGCAGCTCCTCCCGTACTGTACTTCATGTCAGAGAGTTCACGTTGGAAACACCACCGCTGCTCTGCTTTATTTGTCCCAGGGGCGATGCTGCAGGAGCCATATCACAAACCTTGAGTGTGTTTTTAGCAGTGCAGTCTTCAGTGAGGACGATGCAGAGGGTTTAATGATGTGAGGAGGAGAAAACATCAAGTTTTATTACTCAACCTTGAAGCTGATTGCAGCGGCACAGAACAGAGAGCAGAACACAGAGTCGTAACATTAAAGGAAATGAATAAAACTGCAATAAAACAGAATACCATTAGGGGAAACTGTATTGTAGTCAGCATATGAAAATCTATTTCCTCTTCTTTCGAACTTTCTCAGGAGCTGATATTCAAAACCATCCTTAACCTGTTTATGTAAATGCTTCGAGTGTGACAATAGCTTCTTATATCTTCATGATACTGCTGTACTCAACTCAGAGTTTAGTCCCTTCAGTCTGATTCTGCTGTTTGATGCAAAGCTTCGTTTATTCACTCCTTCATTTTTTTTCAAATCTTCCGTCTTTACAAGCGAGGAACTCTCATATTTCAGCTGTAACAGGTTTATTTTGAGTGAGCGCCATGTCTGTGTCATTTTAACTTTACGCTATTAACTGGATGAAGCAATGAATAAGCTCATGTTAAAATGAGAAAAGCTTTACAAGAGAGAGACAGATATTTGACTTTCAGGAATGTTGAAAAAATACATTTTAAATTTGGATCATTTGTTAAATTTGGATTTCTGTGGCAGTCAATGGCATTTTAACAAAGTAAAACTATTTTTTACAGTGTCTTTATTCAGGAGTCAAACAAAGGCACTGAAGTTTTTTTTAGTGTTAATGGCCTACTGTCAATTAACTTCCATTATTGGATAATATGCTTGATTCTGATTGGTCAAAACCCTTGAACAACCTTTGATGGCCGTTATTAACTATCACCAAGGTTCAGCCCCAGTCGCAGGCTGATCACACATCACGTCAAAGAATCAATCCGAGTTAAGAGAGTTTATCTTCTGCTTGTTGACACCATAGCTGAGGGAAAGCCATTAGCTTTCATTAGCATCATATTGCTAAACAATGTGGATAAACTTGTTTGTTGTTTAGCCTCAACAGGCTAAACAACATGAATATTTTCATACCAGATCCTGTCCGAGCGACAAGCTTCGGCTGGGAGAAATGTAGCTTTGAGGTGCTGAAGTCTGCAGTTCATCGAGTGTCTGAAGTAGCGCTGCCTGCAAAAATACCAGAAGCTAGGTTGACACTTAGAGGGCGCCAATTGTAAGGTTACACACACTACAAATAACAACAACATTTCTTCACATTAAGCTCTAAAAAACTACTTTTTATGAAGATTTAGAGAAAAATTTGTGAAATATATTTGTGAAATAATCTATATAAACGTTGAATGCTTTATTATCTAAATGTTATATGTTATACAAAGAAACGTTATAAATAAATTTCTTGACTCTAAATTTTCTACATTTCTAAACATCTAGTTTTTTCAATTCTAAATATTTAGCTGATATTTCTAAATATTCATCTAAGACTAAATATGTATAAAAGATTTCTAAATCCTAAGCAAAGATTTTAATATATTGGCTGAAGATTTCTAGACAGTCCAGATTACTAACTTTATCTTCTTAGAAAATATTTAGAAATCTTTACTAAATGTTTAGAAACCTTAGCAAATATTAAGAAATCTTTGCTTAAGATTTAGAATTCTTAGATAAATGTTAGTATAAAAACTAAATGTTTAGAAATGTAGCTAAATATTAAGATTCAAGAAATTTATTTGTAGCAATTGCATTTTACATTTAAAATTAGATAAAAAAATTAACATTTATATATAGTTTTTTAGAAATATATTTCACAAATGTTTCACAAATTTTCTCTAAATCTGCCAAAAAAAAAAGTGATGTTTTAGAGCTACATATGGAGAAAAGTTGTTGCAATTTGTAGTGTATGCAACTTTACAATCAGCGCCTCATACACATTGAGCCAGAAAAGCCAAACATAAATTTTACAGCCTGGTTCAAAAACCAGCTCTGGTCCCAGTACCTCATTTCTCTATCGACAGATGTGGTACTCAGCTGTTCAGAAGATATTAAGATAACCAGTTCGCCCAGTCAGAGGCACAGCCCAGCTGACTGACAGGCAGTCGGCCTGTAGCTGTTTGTGAGGAGGCTCAAAGCCTGCCTCATTTCCAGTATGGCCCCTGCTGATGGTTTGCATCAAAACGCCTCTTTCCAGCAATCTTAGTGACAGCAGCAGAGCAGGTTGGAGTAACTTTAGGTTACTGGTCACTATAAAGACACCTAAAAAATACAAGTAGTGGTGATAATAGCAGCAGATCTCAAAGTTGTGTCATTTGTCTTTTTCAGTTTTAACGGTGTGTCACCCAAAGGAGAGCTGAATGTTGTCTTAAGTTCCTCCTTTTTTCTCCTTCTACTCCTGCTTTAACGGCCACTCCTGCTTTTTTTTCCACTGCCAGCTCTTCCACTTGTTGCTCCCCCTCCTCATGCACCCTTCCCCCTCCTCTTAAAACTCTAACAAAGCAGCATGAAGCAGCTTTAAAAACCTGCTTTTAGAAACTTCTTTCTCTTTTGCTCTTGTTTCTGCAGAGTAATTAGATTTCACACTCTGCGTTTGCTTTATTGGTTTTCCAAAGCGAGCGTTTATTCCTGCAAATGCAGCATGAAGTTATCCTCCTCGTACGCCGTCATTAGTGATAATTTGACAGTATTTAGTGTCTGGCAGCATTAATAATCAGCCTAACCTTTGTTTCAGGGAGTGGAGCTGAAAGTTTAATGATTCCTGCGGTGACGCAGCGCGGCAGCAGAGTGAAGATAATAGTGAAGATTATGAAAACAGGTCTCACATAATGAAGCTCAGAGAGGAAATAAATGAACAGATAAACAGGAGAGGAGATGAAGTGTCTTTGTTGGCAGGCAGGTGGAGATGTGTAAGAGATCAAATGTTCATCTCAGATGGATTTGAAGCTTAACTTCTCTGATTCAGTTACAGTGAAGATTATTATCTGATGTTTTAAATAAGATATTTATATTGTTAGAGATAAACTGTAGATGAAGATTTAACTTCTGGACGATGAGTTTCTTATATTTATCAGGGTAAAACATGAAAAGTGTACTGATTAAGTCCATTGAAAAAGTGTTTTCCTGATTACAAACAATATTATCAAGCTAGTTCAAACAAAGAAACAATCATGATACTTGTGCTTCTTTACGAGCAAGAAAAAATTAATCACAAATAATTTTTTGTACTGAAAAACTGAAATCTAATTAAGTCTTCATGTCTTATTTTGAGGAAAATAAGTCAGAGCCAAATTTTTCCAACAAGACTAGAAAAATGTCTTATTTTAGGATATTAAAAGACAAAACTGATGCCTAAACACCATTACAACACCAGGCTGGCTGACGAAGTTTAGTAGAGAGAAGAGAGATGTGTGTTTTTTAGTTAGAGCCATTTCATAAGGTTATTTTCGAGTGCCTAGGTGGCGCTAGAGAGGAAATTTTGGTATGTAGGTGGTCAAGTTTGGTGTCATATAAAATTTGTTGGTGATTGTGAGGTGTGTGCCAATTTTGGTGAGTTTTTGAGCATGTTTAGGGGTCTAAGGAGCGTTGAAAGACCATAGGGAATAATAAGAAAGAAACAGACAGAATATAAAAGGGCCCCCTCCCTTAAGGGTGGGGCCCTAATTACTTTGACACAGCTTCACTTCAGAGTCACACCATGAGTGGACACAGGGTGGAAGTTTTGATACTCAATAGCCCTGTTTACATGGGTAGTTTTCCTCAGTCTGATTGAAATCGATCAGATTAAGTGAATCTGATTTGATCTGTGTACATGAAGTTAAAGTAAAGAGATCCACGTTCAATCCGTGTGTACATGGCCCTAGCTTTTTTGCCTTTATCTGTAAATGTGTAAGAGAAGAAGAGGTGCACTTTCTGCTTCCTGTTTACCCCTGGAAAGACGGATCCACGTCGTGCTTTGTTGGGAGTGCTTATTGTGTCCAGTTTTTCTGTTTGTTCACCATGTTTGTTTTCATTTGGCTGCGTGTTGCTCTGCGTACATCACTTACACACCTCTTACATACTAGGGAGCTCATGCCCAGACCGAACAATCCTCTCTATCAACCAAATTCGCTCCACTCAGCCGTTTACATGAAGCATGGAGCGGATTATCAATCGGCGTAGACTATCTTTTACAATCTGACCCGAAGTACAATCAGATCCTGATGAATCATATTGGCTAAGATGTTTACATGAGACATATCAATCTGATTGTAAATAGGATTTTTGGACCCATGTAAACAGGGCTACTGTTTCTCTTTCTCTCTGCCAGGTGGGGTGTGTATCGCTCAGTCCCTGAAGATTCTGCGGGAGCCCAAACCAGGAGACTTCGACAAGATCGTCCTGCGTCTCCTGGAGATGCCAAACGCCCGAGCTGTCATCATGTTTGCTAACGAGGATGACATTCGGTAAAAACACGCACACACACACTCACACACACACGACAACTCATCAGTGTTTCGTTTTACTTCAGGTAATAAATGAAAAACAATAAGTGGATTAAAACTGGGAGTCTTTTCTGTCTCTCATAATTGATCCTAAATAAATTACACAAATCTTTCTGTGACAGTTTTATTTAGAAAATAAAACTCTTGTCACACCTACACACTCTGGTGTACACACATAAAGACACACTCGTTCTCTATCTGTAAGCTCTCACTGTATTCAATCAGCTCATCTTTTAGTGGAGTACAGATTAAGATAACAAGCGTCCAATTATCAGAGTGAAATGAGAATCACACACACACTCACACACACTGGATATCAGTGTAACAGCTGATGCTAATCTGCAGCTCTGAGTCACACACAGAGGAATCAGTCATCCTCAGACCTCACCGACAGACGAGGAGACTGAGGGGTGTGTGTGTGAATTAACTCTCAACTCTGTTTTTTGTGACTTTCCAGGAGAATCCTGGACGCAGCCAAGCGCAACAACCTGACGGGTCACTTCCTGTGGGTGGGCTCTGACAGCTGGGGCTCTAAGATCTCCCCGGTGGTCAATCAGGAGAGAGTGGCCGAGGGCGCCATCACCATCCTGCCCAAAAGAGCGTCTGTGGATGGTGAGACAGGAAGAAGTGAAAGCAAAATAACCAACTTTTTTGTTCTGTGGATTAATCTTTTTTTGTTTCCGTCTGCAGCGTTTGACCGTTACTTCAAAAGCCGCTCCCTCTCCAACAACCGGAGGAACGTCTGGTTCGCTGAGTTCTGGGAGGAGAACTTCGCCTGCAAGCTAGGGATGCACGGGAAGAGGCCAGGAAGCCCCAAGAAGTGCACAGGTAGGAGTCACAGAGGTGAAAGGTCAACATGGAGGGATTAGTTTTAATCAAAACAAACTTTCCCGCTTTCTTCAGCTGCTTTCACAAACAGACCTGAGACTTCCATGATCTCCTCCTCTCTGTTGGAGGGTTAACGGGGTCTCCTCTGTCTTTTGGCAGCCCAGACACTCGGCCTCTCCTCCATTTATATTCATGAGCCGGGCCGCGCTGGCAGACAGTTAACACTCTGAGTAATCATGGAGAGGCTGGAGCTCTCGACCCCCACGACACCAAACGTCTGCGACATCCTCGGGTTATTAATCCAGAATTCAGAGGGACATGAAGAAGTGTTTGTTCCTGGGCTCTCAGCTCCTGTGTGAGGAGGATTAATCTCCGGTGTGATGCTGATTGTATTTAGATTATAATAATCTGAAAGAGAAGGAGGTCGCGCTTTCAGATGAGTCCCTCGGGGAGCTCAGGGTTTAAGATTTGGAGGCTTTTAAGATCCTCTAGATTTTCAGGAGAGCCTGGAGTTAAAATGCTGTGTGATGTGAGTAGTTACAGAAGAAATCAAAGAGCAGTTATGGAAAAGAGCCACAGTTTAATGAATTTTACTGTGATGAAAATTCAAAATGTGTTTTCCAAACCTCAACGAAACTGGAGGAGAAGTAAAGAGAGATCATGATGAGGCTAACATGCAGATTTGCTTGATGTGTCTTTAAGTTCATCAGCGAACATCCTGCTGCGAAGAAGAGATAACGACTGCTTGAGATGAGTTAAGTCAGAGCTGAAACAATTCATTCTTCAGATTCAGTCAGTCTTTTCTTTAAGAATGAGTCGAGTATGAAAACACTTTATGCAGAAGATGAAACGCTTGTTTTAACTCAGGCGAGGAGCCAAGTCATTATGTCGCTAAATACATCTCTAATGTGTGAGGAAACACTCACAAAGTTTACAAATGGAGACAAACAAACTGATCAAAATAAGGATGATTTTTTTTTCTTTTTTAAATTGAAATAAGCAGGAAATATTGGGTCTTTTGTGCTGGGTCTACACTTCAAAAACTCGGCATGTTTAGATGATGCAGGTCAGAGATGGGGACTCAAGTTTGGGACTCTAACTCAAGTTGCACTTAAAGGGGCTGTCCCCTTCTGAGGCTAATTAGCCTTTAGCTCAGGCTGTATCACTCTATAACACAGCGGCTAAGCTGTTTGTGCTAATGTCCATTCTAACCCACAGTCAGCAGTTATTCTGCAGTGGTCTGTTCAAACTTGAGAGTCTATCAATAAAATAAAGAGTGAGGTTACGTTAGCTCTGCTTGGTAGATGACTGGTAGGACATAACCAGGATTCACTAACGTTACACATTACAGACACGTCTCAGAGCACCAGGCTGCCAGCTGAGTTAAAAAGAGACACTTAAACTACTTACAAACTGACGGTGTTTACTTGTCGTCACATTAGCCTAAAGATACGTTGGAGCACCGGGCAAACACATAGCAGGCTACTACAATGTTTGCTTGTCACATTTCAAACCGTGGCGCTACGTAACTTTACTGAAAAGTCCTTTCCTCTGAGCGTTGTATCCAGTAAAAAGTTGTCCTGAACAAAGAAAATCTGTTTCCATCCGATCTTCATTTAATTCCAGAACAAATACACGCCTAACTAAAAGTAATTTACCACAGTGTGCGGAGACTCTGAGCAACAAGGTGGCGAGGGAGTACAATCAAAACAGATCCTCCTCATAGCATCTTTAAGTCACCCTCACTCAGACTTTAGACTTGTCTTGGACTTGTATTCGAAAAACTTTAGACTTGACTCTGACTCATGTTTTGGGACTTGTGAACATTCGTTATGTTTCCTTTTTTTTTTGGCATATTAAGATTGAGGAAAATCTGAAAAGCCGAATGTGATTCCTTCCTCGTTTCTCATGGTGACAATAGCATCCACTCCACGCCACGCTTCGGGTGCGGTATAACTTGTACATCGGATTACGGCAATGGCGACCAGTGGCAGACCTGAAGCTGCTGCTGAACCATTTGTCACAAAATTTTTTTATTAAATCTTATTTTGGTTGTAAAAACTTCAAATACAATGGCACCAAAAAAAGGGTTGCAAAAGGAGTAAATTTTCTTTTCACATGTGGCTGTTTCTCACAAAGTGCAATCAAACATTTTATCTGAGAAGAATATGGCAGGGTTATGTGTTGTGTATTACTGCAGTCACACAGGAGGTGACGATTTTTTCCGACCAATCAACAGCCTGCAGTGTTTTTAAGTTCCACCTTCAAGGGTTGGATCGGTACGTCCGGCACCACAACAAAAAGGCACCTAAAAGTGGGACAGCAGGGGTCTGTAATTTGGGACCTGTCCCAGTTTAAGCCACAGGAAACGCCACAAAGTGCGAGCAATACCGACACAAGGTGAACTAAACTGCCTGGTGGAAACAGGGCTTATATAGACTTTGAATTGTTCGAATGATTTTAAGTTAAGTCAACACAAATTCTTATATTTTGTTTCTCACTTTTAAGGCAACAGTTTACAGGATTTTTGAGGAAATATGATTTGTTTGTACTTTCAGTGCATGCCACATTTCATCTGTTGATGCTGAAAGAAGGAGCTGAATGCTACCAGGCTTTGATTTGACTGTCTTGGAGCTCTGGACTCCTTGTCTTGTGTAAAAACACTGTGAACTCCTCCTGAGCATGTATACAGATGTAAATCAAACACTGTTGAATCAGAATCTCTCTCGGCTGAAATAAACTCTTCCTCCCCTCTTCCATCACGTCCCACTCTTGCCCTCCTGAGTCTCTCTGTGCTGACTGCAGAGACCCTGCAGCGTGATGTAATCCCCCCAGATTCAGAAGGACTTTAACTGTAGAACAGGGGTCCACGAGGGCAAAATCCTCTACAAACATGTCCGACACGCAAAACAGGATTTAAAGGAAGGTGTTGGGTAAACAGGGGCGAGCGTGCAGACAGTGAAAGTGAAACAACAGAAGGAGAGAGTCAGCGCTCTGAGAGGAGCTGCTGCTGCGTCCAGGCTGCTGATCGCAGCGAGTCTGAACCTGACGGCTTTGATCTCGCCTCTGATTGTGTCCGAAGCTCCAGATTGAGTTCTGGAGTTACAGCAGTGTCATCACACACACGCACAGATGAGCAGCTGAGTCAGCGGGTCAGTGTCTGCAGGTGTGTGTGAGAGCACACACAGATGTTTGCATCTTGTTTAAAGCTACAGAGACGTGTGAGCTTACAGCCCTGCAGGTGTTACATCTGCACTCCTTCACAGCTCTGTGTGTGTGTGTGTGTGTGTGTGATCTTTATTTATGCAGCACCTTCCACACACTTCCTTACAAATGTGTCACCGTACACAACATCTCTTTTCTCACATTATAAAGATGCAAATTCAAAACCGTGAAACATGTCTTGGCTTGGTTTCAGAGCCGTAGGAGACAGATTTCCAGAACATAACGTCACAACCTCGAGCTCCATCAGGATTGATTTCCAGCCCGTCCCTCCTCAGTGGGTGTGTTCAGGGTTTGTTAAGCTCCGGTTGTAATCATGGCAGATTGCATCCACTCACCTCCGCCTCTCATAATGAGGCCCTTGTAGAAAAACACACTCATCTGTCGGCGCTGTTAGTGTGAAATGGTGCAGTCAAGTCCTGCAGCGGCTCTGACCTGCCGCTTTTGTAATCATGTGAAATTAGGCCTTTAATGACCTCTGGTTGTTGTATTGATTCACATCAGAGGAAGAGGAGAAACAACACCCCCTAGTTAACGCAATCAGGACTTTGGATGAATGGATCATGACGTGGTTGGTCGTAGCACGTTGGATCCTTTTATGCTGCACGTTTCTTCTTGTCCCTCACATTCAGCACGTCAGCAAACACCAAGGGTCTACAACCTGCGGCTCTGGAGCCTCAACGAGCTCTTTGACCCTTTTGCCGTGGCCCCTTGTAGCTTTAGATAAATATCATTGAAATAAAGAATGTTTGTTTTTCTAACAAAGACTACAGATCATGGATCTCAAACTCATACCATGGAGGGCCAAGAAGCTGCAGGTTTTCTTTCCAATCAAAAACACCACCAGCTAATTTAACTGATTACCCCACCTTCAAGCAGAGAGCAGGGACTCCATGGCACGAGTTTGAGATCCCTGGTATAGATGATTAAAGACATTAACACTAAATAAGGATATGCCTTAATATTTTGTGCAATTAAATATGGACCTCTTGTTTTGAGATTTTTGAAAAGTTGTTTGCAAATATGATCGCAATTTTTTGGGGGGATTTTTACTTTTTTTTTTTTATAATTTTTCAAATTTAAGAAGAAAATCAAAGATTTTGCAAATTTTTGCAAATTTCATATTTTTGTTTTTATTTTTCGCAAAAAAATTAAATTCAATTTTTTCCAAAAAATTGCAAATTTTTAAAATTTTATCATAATTTAAATTCAAAACAAAAATATGATATTTCTTTTTTTTCAAATTTATGTTTTTTTTTAAGAAAAAAAAAATTCAAAAATTTGGAATTTTATGCAAAGTTTTGCACATTTGTGTGTGTGTGTGTGTGTGTGTGTGTGTGTGTGTGTGGGGGGGGGGGGGTAAAGGTGCACATTTTTTGTTTAATTTCAAAGATTCTGAAAAATTTCCAACGTTCATCTTTTTTATTTTTTATTTTTGGTTGTGCAAGTTTTATTAAAAATAAAAAACTAAACTTCCATGTTTAGGTAAGTATTCCCTAGATTTTTACTATGTTTAAACACTTTTTGGTCTTTATTGTGAAGATAAAGTAGATTCTGTGGCTTCAGAATGATTTTAATTCAGGTGAGCTGAGTCAAAATGCCTCTTATGAAAATAAAGGTTGCAGTCTCCTGGCATCGACAGTCCACATAACGGTTAAACAAACAGAAACACACACTGGTGAGTCTAAAAGTTTTCTCTTGGTGCTTTGTTGATTTTACTTTTCAAATTTTAATTGACCTGTCACGAGAAGAACATGACCATAAAAAGGCAGGTCTTCAGAGGCTGTAGTAACTAAAGTATTCATTGCAATGGATTCCCATTAACTGCCATTTGTGACAAGATAGCAGTGAATCAATAACCTTACATGTGAAGAACTGTATGTTGGCGCGTAACCTCGCTGGCAGCGATGAATGCTCGCTCAGGCAGATCTCTTTCAAAGGCCGTGGGGAAAGGTCTGCACATTAATTGTGATCAGTTAGGATAATTAAACATCCATGAGGCAGAGCAGCCTGAGGTCTGAGGGTGACGATCCATTAGTTTCCCTGTAGGAATAATGTAGCTGCTCTGCTACACTGCTGCTGCTGCCACGTTAGAGCGGCAGCCACCTCTGAACACCTTCCTCCAACAAGTTAATACCTCTATTACAACATTTATTATCACTACTTCAACACGGAGCCCCTCGAGCTTAGACTTTACAACTCCAAAGTCACAGACTCTGAGCAACATCATACATCTGCAATATCCTGGAGCTGCCTTATGTAGCTTAAAGACATGATCACACATCTCTTTCTGCAAATCTGCATGTTGAGCAAGCAAACCAAAAGCATCTGTATGTGGTATTGGAAATTATATTACTGTGATTAAAATGTCACCCTTGTTCTTCCATTTTCTGTTGCTGCAGATTCAAGTTGATTTGTGACCAGAAGGTTGAGGAACAATGTACTTCCTAAAGGAACATTTCCAAGAGCTACATGGTTCCTGTGGCCCATATTTGGTTTGGTTTCAACCTCAAATAGAAGATCCAAGTAGATTATGTAAATCAAGCCAGTGCAATGCAAAAAATTGAAATCTTTTCAAGTGTTTTTATCTTATTTTAAGTAAAAATTGTATTATACCTATTATGAGCCACATTCAACTTATCATTTAAGAAAAATGTCTTGTTTTGAGTTGTTAGTAGACAAAATTAGGTCTGAATTACTTGTAACGAGTCAAAAAATCTGCCAATGGAACAAGAAAAATTTGCTCAAAATTTTGTTTGAAACTAGAATTTCATTTTAATACAAGTAACTTTTCTCTTGTTCCATTGGCAGATTTTTTTTTTTTTTTTACCTGTTGCAAGCAATTCAGACCTCATTTTTGTCTTTAGATAACTTGCAAAAATATGTTTTTCTGGACTGGACAGGTGAATGTGGCTCATATCAAATCTAAAAATACATTTTCCATTAAATTAAATTTAAAAAAAAAAATCACTTGATAAGATTTTAGTGTTTTGCTGTGTGATGTATCGATAAAAAGTTAAAAGTAATTGCAATGCACCACCAGATCAGTAGAGGGCAGTAAGACAGTGACAGAGACTGAAAATGACGGAAGATATTTAGCCTGTGCTGGTTTCGATCGTGGTTTGTGTCACTGTAGATGGTTTAGCAGACTCTTGAAAGGAGACAAGTATGAGTGGCAAAAAACGAAGCTGTTACAAGAATCCTGACACATGCTTCTCAAACCACCTTAGGTCATTATAAAATACTGATGAGGAGATTGTGACATGAGTAAAAATAAAGGAGAATGAATTCCCAAAGATGACTTCTATGTTTGAACCATAGACTGTTGAAAAAAGAAAAAAGAAAAATGGACGTTATCTTGCTCTGCTCAAAATGAGGCCACCACATAAACTGCTCCCCCTGGTGGCTGGCTGCAGTATGGGTTAAAAAAATGCATCTCCCCAGTCATTCCAGATGGGCTGTGGTCAAATTTTTAAAAAATTAATACACCCTATAGAAATGTTTCTCACATCCATATGCTGTGGTGATATGAAGATATTATTGGGCAGAATAGTGTTAAAGTTCTCTTTCTTTTGAAAAGTTTTGTTAACATTTATTATTAGACGTTACAAACAGGGTCATAGGTCACATTTAGCCTGGGCATACACTGTGCGATTGTGGGCTTGTTTTGAGCCGATTTGTAGCTTGTGCAACAACTTTTTGGATTGGGACAATGAGGAGGGATTGATACCTCACACCGTGCTCCACTGAAATCTGAACATGTTTGAGATCTTGATTGCTCATTGTGAAGGTATCGCATAGTAGAAGCAGTGCCACAAGCTTGCCTCAACCTTACACACAGAGCACGCACAATGTCAGAAGTTGGTCTAAAATTGGACGAAGTTGGTCTGAAGTTCAATTGAGCTGTCGCTGTCTACCTCCTGCTCTCACTGAAGAATGAGAGACCGTGTTGCTGATGTCTGCCCAGACAATTCCTTGTCTATACACATCTTCTTCTCCTTCTTTTTGTTGTTGTCTCTTCAAACAGAATGGCACGAATTGCCAAGACTGCACGTTTGTTTTTGTTGAACATCTTTGGTGTGCGTCTCCCACTTTTGGGTTATTTCTAGAGAGTTGGATACAACAGTCCAGGGGCCTGTACTACAAAGCTGGATTAGCTCTTAGAGCGATAACTTCCTGGATGAGTTTTGGGTTTTCTGTACTATGAATGTGGATCTCTTTTTATCCAGACACGTTGCCCTGGTAACTGATGCTGAACGCCAAACCTGGTCCGGAGCAGGTTAAGTTCCAGGTTAAGAGCTCACGGGGTGAGACAGACTGCCCGCTGACCAATCGGTTCTCTCGGGCGGGCATGAAAGACCGCACAGTCACCAATTTGCTCAGCCGGAGTGAAGTCCTTCGGCGCAGGACCGCCCCCTGTCTCTTTGGCCCAACATTTTTTCTTATGGGCTGTGAACAAACAATATCTTACTGATCATCATAACTGAGACATTGTCAGGGAAAAGTAGAAATGTGTGCAAATGGAATCTTTCATACTGAGCACTTTGAAGGATGTTTTTATATTCATTTTTTATTCACTCCCGCGTCCTTTTTTCCCCACTGCTATTGCATCTGAAATAAAAACTGCCTATGATGAACGTTTTCATTGGGATTTGTAGGAAAGTGGACTCTTTTTAATTATGAGGTCGGATATGATGCTGATCACACACACACTGACTGACAACATGAATGGATAAGGACCTAACTGCCCGTGTCGTCACATGATGAGATAGGTCTATTAATATCAGCATTTTGGAAATTTACACATTCACAGAGTCGGCGATTTTTTTGCAGCAATCCCTCCGGGTTCTCGCGGCTGCAGTCATGTTGCTCCTGGCCTGGATAATACTGCGGTGCTCCTCGTACTTTTACGGTTTTATTTGCTGCTCCTCCACCTCAAAGTAGGCTGCTCTCTTCTCCATTTTTGACAATGCTCTGGGGCCGCTAACCACACCCATTTTACGTGTGCGCGCACAGATCCCAGCCGGATTCACTTATCCAGTTAATAACGAGCTTCGTAGTACAGCAGATCTGGATAACGGAGATCCGGTGAAGTTCAGCGAGTTGTCGCAGAATTATCCTGGATGACTTAATCCAGCTTCGTAGTACAGGCCCCAGCTCCCAAACGCCATAGGAGAAGAAGGATACAGAGTCTGACTTGCGGACGTATAGTGTAAGCATTGAAGTTGCATCAAAGCATGGAGTCGTATAGTGGTACAACATGATTCATGGGCTGCGAACTTTTGAACTCAGCGATCGAGTCGTGCATTTTGAGATGAAACTGAGTCAAATGATCTAAAATATCGCACAGTGTGTGCCCGGCTTTTAATGATGATTAATAGCTGCCGTTCTTGTGTAGTTTATTGGGGGAAATAGTAAAATACGTTGAGAGGGAGAGCCAAGAAGACAGATTAGACTCTTGAAAGAAAAAATAGATAACTAAATATTTTTGTCACCTGGCTCCAAGACAGGGGTGTTTTGGCTTCAGAACTGTACATTTGTAGATGGCTGAGCCAAGCTTTCCATTCTATAAACAGTCTTGGTTTGAACAGTAGTTGTAAACTGGATATCCACTGACACGTTCAGCTGAAGGTCCCCAGTTTACAGGGTCACTCTTTAAGCTGGAACACTGGGAGCTGACAGAGACATATCAACACTCTCAGGCTCAAAAAAGACCATTGTTTAGGAGTTATTAAACCAAGTCAGCCACAGCTGGGTGAGATCTTAGTGTTGACAGAGGGAGGGGGAACAAAAAACACTGCTTGCAGGCCCTGCCCCCTGAAATCCCTGGATATGTGCACATTACTAACACTTAGGCAGAGCTGTTTTAAAGGGTAGATCAAAGTTCCTTCTTGTCTCAGTCAGACTACATCCAGCCCCTCAACAGATCCTTTTAGCATCACGAAACCCTCCGTCTCAGATCCTGTTCACAGCAAAACTCCTCTTCCTCACTGAAGGTCGGGATCAGATCCTCTGTGTCTGAGTCCTCCTCGCTCTCAGCAGCCTGGAGTCCATGGATTCTCTGTCAGCTTTATATTGATTGTGATCTATAATTAGTGTTCTGTTTGTTTGTGTGCCAGCAGCAGCATCCCACTGAGAGGCTTGTTTGGATAATAGAGACACGATTGTCGCTCACTCCTGGCTCGTTTGTTGGGATCTTATGAACGAGTCGTGAGCTCTGATTGGCTGCAGTCGTGAAGAGAGAAATCCAGGCAATTTATCTCTTCTTTTCAAGTCGTGGGACAAAGATAAAGGTCAAAGTAAAGGTTAAAGTGGCACTATGAACCCTGAAGTGGTTTGACAGCTCGAGAAAGATAATCTTTGTTATTTAAAGGATGAAACAACCTTCAGCTCTTCCTTTCACTTTAACATCCGTATCTTATAGTTTTACATTTTTAGCTAGCCACCTCATCAGGATGTACACATCTATAGGAGGGTTTAATAAACACCCAGGCGTTTCCCTTCCCTTGAAGATGAAAAAAAAGGATATTTTTAGCAGGGATGAAGTTGTCGAGGATAAAGAGTTCCTTTCATTCAGGGAAAACCTTGTTTTTACTCTGAGGATCACTTCTTCCACCTGGAGACTCCACAAACACAGTTTCACCAGAAGAAACATGAATATTTCATTCTGTTCTTCCGCTTTGTTGAACGATGTGTTTGCTGACTTAAGAGCCGCATTGTTTTCTCACCTTTTTACAGCACTGTTCCTCCTTTTTGTATTCCTCTGTGTCCCACATTCCCTTGAAATACCCTGAGAGGATATGAAAGCTGGATTTACATTTGAAAGCCTCTGGTGTGTTTCCCCGTGTATGTTTTTATGTACCTTTGTGCTGCAGTTTGTTCGGTGAGAGACGTCAGCAGATGAAGAAGTGGTGTCAACAGAGGCTGAGTGTCTCTCTTTCCTCAGTTTGAAAGCAGCGATAAACACGGAGAGGAGGAAACTGCCTCCGTGTCAGAGATCGAGCAGATGTTTGAGCGTTCAGCGGCACTCAGGAACATTTTGCAAAAACGCTTTGTTATGATGAGGGGAAAGTGTCTGAACGGCTTTTTGTTTGATTCTCGGTGATGACTTTATTACGAGGAGAAATCTGAAGCTGTGGTGCTCCTGGTGTTTGACACAGGTTGATTTCATCTGACCCTAGAGCTCTAAAACAGAGCGATAAATCCTGAGCCATAAAAACAGCAAACAGTTTACCTGCTCTAACCCCAAACACAATTTAGTTCACCATCTCAAGTCCTCACTTCTGGCACTTCTTTTCACTTATGGTCTTTACTTGGTACCTGGTTATCTTGAAAAAACTCTTCAGTCCTGAATCTGGACTTCTAATTTTGGTATTGAATTCAACACTGATGGTCCTATCTTTGGTTATCTTCAGCAGTACTTGTTGTTGGGCTCGACTTGGCTCTTCTCTCTGTATCTACTGATCTCATTGAGGCCTTATCCACACCTTTACAACCTACAGCACTGTAAAGATTTGTGAGCATTTTGGCCAGAGAAGCAGCGTTCAGCTCATAGACTGTAAAAAAAAAATGGACGTCATCTTACTCAGCTTGAAGTGAGGTCACCAAAAAAACTGCTCCCCCTGGCGGCTGGCTGCAGTAAAGGTAAAAAAATCTGTCTCTCCAGTCATTCCAGATGGGCTGTGGTCAAACTTAAAGGATAGATTCGGTTTATACAGCTTTTACATTGTTTATAGAATGAAGTAGAACAAAATACTCACCCAGAAGGCTTTCCTGATCCAAGCAGTGCTTCGGGAGATATTTAGATCCAAAATTGTGCAGTGGACGTCCGTATAATGGGATCCATCAGGGCATAGACAGCGCCGCTCCAAAAACCGCATTAATCGTCCAAAAACTCATGTTTTACACCAATATTCCATCATGGTCCGCTCCAGGTTAGTCCTCTGCTGCAGTCTGTGTCACTCCAGACAGCGCTGTGTGGCTGTACTGACCTCTGAACTGACGAAGAATTTGTTTGAGTTTGCCCCTCCGCAAGTATTTGGACGATTAATGCCGTTTTAGGAGTAGCGCTGTCTATGCCCTGATGGATCCCATTATCCGGACGTCCACCGCACGATTTTGGATCTAAATATCTCCCGAAGCACTGCTTGGATCAGGAAAGCCTTCTGGGTGAGTATTTTGTTCTACTTCATTCTATAAACAATAGGCCTGCACAATACATCTTTGAACATCGCCATCGCAATATGCGCATGCGCAATAGTCACATTGCGCATGTGATGCGACTATTGCATTTCCCCCATTTATTGGAGAAATGGAAAAAAAGCACCTGAAATTGAAACCTATTCTATTTTGTACCGAGACATGGCCTCCTGGATCCCTTTCATATACAGCAATCTTCATCATTCACAGATAAACCCCCTTAGCCTGGATTTAACGGTATTATAGGAATACAATGTTGTCATTGTGAGTCAAACAAATTCTTCCCATTATGACTAAATAAAATACTCAGGACCATGTATAAGTGGGTAAATATAAAGGAGAACTTTAAATTGTGTTTAACAGAAACAGATGTAATATTGATGGTAAAACTACATTTTATTATCAAACTATAAATTATTCTAATTAGTAATCTAAAAATAGAAAATTATTTTTCCTCTAAGAGACTTGGTGCAGTTCTCTGTGGCATCTTCGTCATGACTTGGGTCTCAGACTCAGTGGTCTGTGTGCTCGTCTCTGATTTGGGAGGGTTTTTGGTATCACACTGACACAAGTTCAGGTCTCTATATTTCACTGTCTGAATATAACCACTGATGATGTAGCGATAAGTGGAGGAGTTCAAGTATTTCATGGTCTTGTTCACGAGTGAGGGGAAAATGGAACAAGAGATGGACGGACGAATTGGGACGGCGTCGGCAGTGATGCTGAGCCAGAAGGCAAGGCTCTCAATTTACCGGTCAATCTACGTTCCAACCCTCACCTATGGCCACAAGCTGTGGGTTGTGACCGGAAGAACAAGATCGTGGATAAAAGCAGCTGAATTGAGTTTCCTCTGCAGGGTGTCTGGGCTCAGCCTTAGGGATAGGGTTCGTAGCGCGGACTTCCGGGTGAGGCTCAGAGTAGAGCCTCCTTCATGTGGCGCATTGAGAGGAGCCAGATGAGGTGGTTCGGGCATCTGGTGAGGATGCCTCCTGGACGTCTCCCATGGGAGGTGTTTCAGGCATGTCCAACTGAGAGGAGACCCGGGGTAGACCCCAGGATGGGGCGTAGAGATTTTATCTCTCAACTGGCCTGGGAAGACTTTGGTATCCCCTCAGAGGAGCTGGTGGAAGTGGCCAGGGACTAGGGATGGGTACCTTTCACATTTGAAATGACATAGTACCAATGCCCAGTTCCGAGCAATCGGTATCGGTACACAACGGTACCACTTTTCTGTACTTTTTTTGTGTTTATGTGGTAAAAAATATAAAATTGTTTAATAATAAAATCCCAAATTTTATCAATTTAACATATCTATTCTTCAATATATAACCTTGCAGCGCTGTGTTCATGTCCAGCATGGAAAGTCACCTACTCTTCCACTCTCTCACAGTCATAAGGATTCAATTAGGTACCTAGACATGGTACCTTTCAATTTGATGTGAATCCGTACCCAGAATTTTTGGCTGAATTCAGTCGGTTCCTGTAAAAGTACTTAATTCGGTAACCATCCCTACCGGGGACAGGGGTCATTGGTCTTCACTGATGGCACTGCTGCCTCTGCAACCTGGACCTGAGTATGGGTTGGAAAGTAAAATGAAATGAACATGAAATGATGTAGCAATAACTATTGAGTTCTAAAAGCACAGCAAGGTATTTTTCCAATAAAAATGTCCACCCTTTGAATATCTGTCCACTTGCTGATTCTCCCATCCAGGAGTCACTCAAGTCCCATTTTCACCAAGTGGTTCAGTTTAGTTCGTTTCAGTACAGCACACTTTTTGTAGTGCTTAACCCTTGTACAAATCCCCAAATAAGTAAACTGTACTGTCCCACTTTTTGGGAACTTTCTGTTGGGGTGCCAGACATACTAGTCCAATCCCAGAAGGTGGAGCTACAACACTGAAGTCCATTTATGGGTTGAAAGAATCGTCACTTCCTGTTTGACAGTACCTGTATTTCTCGTGGCGGCACATAGCCACATGCCAATCACAATGAAGACGAATTGCTTGATGTCATCCATCGTTGCTCTTTATTTACTGTGTCGCGTTTTTCTTCTTTGTTGAATATGTTGGTGGGGTACAGTGTGTCGTGCTGTTATGGCGTCACGCTATTATGTAAATGACGTGTCTATCGGCATCAGGTTTACATGCCGCCTCCTAACAGGGGGCACAGTTAGCTGTGACAGTACAAACAGGATCAGGCTGTACCAATCCAGAAAGTGATGTTTATAAGGTAGAAAGTGCTTTTTTTTCAGCGGTGAGCTTTCTTCCTTAGCTTGAAAAGGTTTTGTACTCAGTTCATACTACGTTTGTACTACATCTATTTCCTGCTTTGGGTGTCATTTCTCGTGACAGGTTTACTCTTTTAGATTCATGAATAAAGGAAAGGAAATTAGCGTTGAAAAGAAAATACAAGATAGTGCAGGAGAGGTAAAAAAAAAACAAAGTGGGCTTATCAAAGATACCGCCCCAAATAAAGTTAATAATAAAAACATAAAAAGAAAAAGAAATAAGACAATGAAATAAACTCAAAATAATTCAACAACAAACAGACAACAAGCAAATTAATGGATTATGAATGAGAACAAAAAAGAGGCTTTAGGATCTTGATGGATTATATACGACTTTAGTCTGCACTTAAAATTGGTCAGAGATGTAGATGTTTTTGTTAAATGACAATATGAATTCCAAATTAATGAAGCTCTGTAAGTAAAGGAAAACTGACATTGAGAAGTACGGCAAAAGGGAGTATGAAGTTTAATGGCATGTCTTGAATCATGACCAGAGACTTGTCCCAGCACTTACACCCCTGAACACAAACTCACCGGTCTCATAGTTGGTTCTGATTTGGGGCTTGAGTCTATGATTCATGGCGGAGGTTGTTATGAGCCACTCTGACTTTTGAATACGCTGAATGATGTCTGACTCAGACTTTTATTATGAAGGAAAAACCTGAAATGAAAGCTGATCTACAGCCTGAATTATTACCCAGAAAGGAAACAGAGTATGAAAACGTCCAGCAGATGGACATGTGAGAGGCGGCTTAAATGATTTATGTCACTTATTTCACGACGTGCTCTGGTGTAACTGCTCTGTTCCATGCACATGATTTCACACACATGAAAATGAATAAGGCTGTAAAAGCAGAGAGCAGTCCTCGGCTCTGACATGTTCACAAGAGGAATCCATGAATGCTGGAGCAGGCCTGAAACGTGCCTCATGTTTTAATAACACTGAATCAGAAGCGGCGCTGTGAGGAAACATCATTATTAATCTGACACAGACTGCTTTACTGATAAACAACAGAGCCAATGAAAACGCTGCGTTAATGTAAATGTATTCAGGCGTGTGAGGCTTTCCCCCTGAACTCATCCCATCAACGCTAACCTCTGTAATTAGTTTGCCGTTTATCTAATTTCCAAATCTAATTGAAACAGAAGGACGCCTGGGAGAGGGAGACGCAGAGAGAGGGGGTGAAAGCAGAAACGTGTCCGTCCTGTCAGGGGGGAATTAAATTTAGCTTGTAAGTGATGTGTAATTGAAATGCCAGCAGGCGTGATGAAGCTGTCTGTGGAGCGCACAGCCTCACCTCAGTCAGACTCTCCCTGTCATCATCATCAGTCATCAGAGCCTGTTAGTACACAGGAAGTAGACCTGTGTTCAGGTAGCCAAACGTGATGCTCACGTTCCAACTTTTCTCACCAATAAACTTCTTTTTGATGACGGATTCTGCAAGACAGACCCCTGATTGATTCCTTTTTAAGTCAGTCCAACAAATTCTCTTCTCTAAACTGAATTTTAAGGCCCCCAGCATCCTTAAGTTTTGGATTTAAGCTTCATATTTCATTTTAAGGCTGACTGTTGCACAAAGGAGTGCTTCAGTTTGATCATTTTGTAAATAAAAAACACAAAAATCCTTGGTATGTTGGTTTGACCTTGTGTTAGAGTTACCGGTTGGCACCCCATGGCTTGAGTTCAACCTGTGATTAGTGTTGCCAACCCCTCAATAAGGAGAGTAACTATTGGCTGGTCATTATGTAGTTTTAGTACCGGCCATTTGTCGTGTACACAGTGGCAAAGAGTTATAAAATAATGGGAAAGGGGGAAAAATGAGTAAAAAAAAAAAAAAAAAAAAACCGTAAATATTTTTAAAACTACAAACAAACTTCTGTCATTTTTTTCCCTTTAAATTAGAATAATAACTTTTCTTCTTTATTCAGGGACCAGCAAAAGTGACCCCCCCCCCCCCCCCCCCCCCCCCCAGTAAAAGACAACCAGATCCACCAGTGAAGGGAGTTCACATGCACTGTTCATTTCTATGCAGTCCTCTGCTCTGGCTGCAGCTGGGAGGGACTTCTGCATGATTGAGGAGGGCTTGCGTCTTTAAGTGGTTTGGAAAAGGGGAGGGACTAACGACAGCACCCGCTGTTCATTGCAAAGAGTAAGATGTAGGGATGCACAATATATCTGTATTAATATTAGCATCGGCCGATGTGTAAAAGTGTGCTGTTATTTACTCATTAGCTGCCGCCCATTTTCAGACCATCTTGAAAGATCTTTCAAGACCCAAATAATCTTGTTTTCTATGACCATGTCAACACCAAAACTACCCAAGAAAAGTGGACTCTTTTCTTTCATGTCTCTCTCTCCTGTTTTAGATCCAAAAAATACGCAAAACGTACTATTTTGATTGTGTCTCGGGCCTCTTTTTATATTGGTATCGGCCATATCGGTGCATCCCTAGTAAGATAGGTACCGAAAAAGTCGCTGTAGTCACTTTCTTGAAAAAGAGTTGCCAAAGAGGTTGCAAACTCTAAGTTTAGTTGGCAGCGCTGCCTGTGGCTCTTTTCCCAAGTGTTCAATCTACCCTTGCACTCTTGCACTGATTGAACTAGCTAACTGTAAGTTTACACCACCAGCTACCTGTCAGGACATGGGGAGTCTGTTACAGCTAAAATACACCAGATGTGTCTGCAGTGCGCCAATCTGTCAACTTACACTGGATCTGTCCTGTTGCAGTCCGTCTGTGTGGCTGGTCTATCATGTCACAGGTAATACGCAACCATCCTATTTTTAACAGACCCGGAGCTGTAAAGTCAGCATAGGGAAGATCAGGTGGGACAGGAAGTCATGACCATAAGCTAACTAATAACACCCAGTGACTTTCAAAACAAAAAGGATCGTGTCAAAATCAGTTCGTATATAGCTTGACTGTGATGATAAACGGACATAATGAGTGGAGCCATACCAGGAGTCAACAGGTTTGAGGTTTTGAATGAATGAATGGAGAGAGACTTATCAAGGGAGTGGGAACTCCCTTGATCTGTGACTCCAGCTGTCTGTCAGTCACGCAGCAGGTGGGAGATGAAAAACGCAGTCAACACACAACAGAACACAGACCCATCTGGTGTATTGAGGTGTTACACTGGAGTCACACCAGATCTGTTTGCATTCTGTCTCCAACCAATAAGTTTTGACTGCTTACTCTTTAATCTAGCTGCGTGTTCAGTCTAAAGGCTGGTTTATGCTTAACACGTCCGCGTGGCTTTGTGCGGATGAATAAAGTCATTTTCGCACACACACCCTCTCGCGCGCAGTCCCTTTCACGTGAAAAAATTTCTGCGCCATACACACATGAAAATTTCTAACCTGCTGGACAAGTGTAGAAGTGCAGACAAGATGGCAGAAAAACAGGATTTCCTAGTGGTCCAAGTGCAGAATTACAGGGATCTGTATGACCCTTCATACAGAGATCACCGGGATAACTGAGTGGTAAATAATTCATGGCGTGAAATTGCGGTCACTCCCGGCAGAGAAGAGAAATCGGCCAAAAGAAACTGGAAAAATCTCCAGGACACTTTTGTAAATGTGTTGTAAAAAAAGACAAGCTTCTTCGACTCTCGTTTAGGACTCTGGTAGACGTACGTTTGTGGTACATCGCCCCCTGCAGTTTGGGAATGGACACCAATGGACACCAACGGACACCGTGTGTCTAACCTGTTGGCTCCAGGTCTGGCTCGGCTCATTATGATGGTTTGTTGTTAAGGTTAAGAAAAGTTTAATCTGGCATCAACACGGAGAAGATTTTTTCCTTATAGTCAAGCAAATGTTTCAAAGTTGTTTCAGGGCCTGTCTTACACCCAAAGTCTTGTGTATGATCTGAAAAAAAGTCTGATCCAGTTCAGAGGAGCTTCTTCCACAGATGTCAGAGACAGACCTCGGGGAAACGGGGCATCTTGTAAATCTTAAAAGCTGCCTTCAGGCCCCATTTGAATTTCCAGAAAACATGTGTATTCTTTAAATATTGAGGAGGCACTCATCATCTGCAGCGAGGCGGGATCCCCTGCATCCCGCCGTACATCTCCCTCTGCCTCGGCTGTCTGACATCACCAGCTCTCCCCTCACAGGTCGAGGCTCATTCATTACCGCCGTACAGACGTGTAATCAGTCTTTACTGCCGGTGCAAATGTCTCCCCTCGGACAGATCCCGCCGCCCGCCTGCTATTAAAATTAAATTGGATTTCATTTCTAAGCTCCTATTAATTCTGAGAAGTCTTGTCTGTTGATGGAGGGTGCAGTCCGGCAGTGAGTCCCCTCCTCCTCTCTTCACTGTTCGCTCAGTTGCTGAAGGCGTGATCGCAGAGCTTCGCCGCTCTAATAACCGTAATTACTCTGAGAAAATTTCAAGACAGAATTTCAAATAAAACACAAGGACGTCTTCTATTAGCTGATTATTTAATCACAGCTAATAAGATGGCCCTTAATGTATTTTTTTACGCTAATGGGTTAGTTATAGGAAATGTGTCTCGCCCTTAATTCTCATTATTCACTGCAAGTTACTCTGCACCCAGCGGCAAGGACAAACACTGAAACCTTTGGGTCTGAAACGCACAGAAAGAGCTCAGACAAGATCAGCTTTATTTCTGCTCTACTTCCTGAAGTTTTGATCCCATCAGGCAGATTTTCACCCTTCGAAAAGAGGACTGGATTATTCAAAAGGTTTTACAAACTGATGAGATTATCGGTCTGTTCTTGTTTTAGGTCTGGAGAAAGTCGGCCGGGACTCCACCTACGAGCAGGAAGGGAAGGTACAGTTCGTGATGGACGCAGTCTACGCCATGGCCCACGCTTTGCACCACATGCACCGTGAGCTCTGTGCAGGATACCCCGGCTTGTGCCCTCGCATGGCCAACATCGACGGCAAAGAGCTGCTGGCCCACATCCGTGCTGTCAGCTTTAATGGTAAGATTCATTGGCCAGATTCATTTCTGTACTTTCCTTCACTCTGACCTCTTTGTCCTCTTGACTATTTGTAAAACAATTCGCACTTCTTCCTTTCAAACCGCCCCAGCTCCTCCCTTCTGATTTCGTCAGTGTCCCTGCTTCAGGGTTTGGTGTCCCACATGGGAATGTGGAAGGGCAGGGAGCGCCCAGAACAGAACCATACAGCCAAGTATAACTTATTGCAAATTAATAATAAGTTATTTTTGATGAGCTTGATCTAGACCAAGAGTCTGGAACCTGCAGCTCTGGAGCCTCATGCAACTCTTTGGCTCCTTGTAGCTCTAAAAGTAAATTATTTGCAAAAATTAAAGAAGTATTTTTTATTTTTCTTGGAGGGGGTATTAATGATTAAAGAAGTGACATTAAATAAAATAAAATAAAAATCACCTCTTGAAATACAGCTTCATTTTTCTTAAGAGTTTCACTCTTTTTTTTAATTTTTGTAATATTTTTTGAATGACAACTTTTAAAGATTTGGCAAATTTTAAAATCTTTTTTTGCAAAATTATATTCTTTTTTCTTTTCTTTTTTTTTGCTAAAAATAAGGCTAATAAAAAAATACACTTTAATGATTCTTCTCTTTTTTTTGAAAATTTAGCAAAATGTGAGATTACATTTTTTGTCAATTAATGAATTTGGGAATTTTTTTAAAACATTTTTATTCTAATTCATGAAATTGTGGCAGATTTTTGAAATTTAAAAATTTGGGGGATTTTTTCATATTTTTGCACTTTTTTTGTCACTTTATGAAATTGTGCAAAAAATTACAGCTAAACATAAAATTACAACTTTCTTGTCAAATTTTTGGAATTGTGACAAATTTTTTGGAACTTAATTTTTTTTTTAATTTTTGGGACATTTTTGCAAATCTTTTTTTTTAATAAAATTTGGTAGATTTTTTGAATCTTAAAGTTTTTGACACATTTTACATTTTATTGAAATTTCATAAATTTTGAAAAGTTATGAAATTTATGTCATTATCAATGTTTCATTTTTTTTAATATTTTGCAAATTTATAAAAAAAATAAATAAATAAAGAAAACTTTAATCATCACATGTACAGTTTTATAAACACAAAAACGTCCTGTTGCGATAATTATTCACTGGATTTTTAATCTGTTAAAAATTATTATTATTATTATTTTTATTTTTATTTTTTGCTAAGAGAAAGTAGAATTTGTGGCTCCTGATTGACTTAAATCCAGGTGAGTAGAGGGAAAATGGCTCCTATGAAAGTAAAGGTTGCAAACCCCTGGTCTTGATTTAACTAACAAAGTGTTGATTTGGTTCAAAGGTTGATGAGACAAGAGAGTTCATGTCAGTTGGTGAAAGGCCTGATGGGGACATTTGGTTGGCTGTGATATTTAACAACCACCTCCTCCGCTGTGCTGATCTCTGAGTTGTTCTCTGTTCATGTACAAAACAACAGGCTCTGAGAAAAGAGGGGGAACATCACAGCTCCCGTAAAGTGAAACCACACAGTTGGAGCTCCCCCTACTGACTGGGTGCAACTAAGGTTATAAGGCTGCCAGGGTTAAAAACAGACACGATGAAGGAGCGAGTCAAATACCAAGTGTGTACAGTGGGAAACTGGGAGAGGAAACGGGGGGACAACCTGTGGTGATGGTCCCAGTTTGGAATGTTAACAAAGCCACCTGCTTTGGGTACCATGACCTTGATACATGGGCATAAGACTTAACCTCAAGGCCAAACCAGCACCCTGTTATGAGACCAGGATGTAAGAAGCACCAACAGGAAGTAAGAGAAGAGAAGACCCATTAGCAAACATCTCAACCCTCATCAGCATCTTTGTCTTAGTCCGCTCAATCGTTCTCAAGCTGCTGGGTTCCCTCCACCTTCAGTCAACAGGAGCAAGTCTTCATCATTCTCTCATTAACCCCTTGTCCTCCTCATCCTCCTCTTCCTCTCAATCCAGGCCCAAGCTCTTGTCATGGTTGTGGAGGCCTTTGTCAGCAGGAAGTGTGAATGCTGACGCCGTCATTGGGGAATTCTGGGCTCATTAATAAACAGAGGAAACGGGCGTCAGGTTTTTATTTCCTCCTGCTTCCTCGTTCATTACTCTCCGCTCGGTGGGAGCTGCTGCAGCCGGATGATCCCTCTGCTTTCACACGTCTTTAATAAACACAAAACTTCACAGCTGTGGAATATTAAATTTCACACTGGTCCCCATATGTGCTGAGACGTTAATTTCACAGACCCACTGTTACAGAGGAGTAGGAAAACAAACCTGTTTTCTGTTTTTATTGTGAATGCTTCTCTGTGGTGTCAGTGTATGTCTAAGGTACGTGCATCTTTTTATCCTTTACCTAACTACCTCTGTCTCTGAGTGGAGCTGTGGTAACGAATCAATTATCCCTAATGGGAGATCAATAAAGTGTATCCTCTCTTATCTCCTGAGGAAGGACTGTGGAGTGTTTGTTTCACAACCAATAAGTCTGAGTATTGGCAGGAACCGCACCAGACAATATGCATCTTGATACTTGTGTGACAATACGATAATATCACAATATCACAATATCCTTATATACACTCACTGGCCAGATTCAACAAAGTACTGGAAACATTCCTCCGAGAGTTTGGTCCATAGCAACATGATAGCATCACACAGTTGCTGCAGATCTGTCGGCTGAACATCCATGATGAGAATCTCCCGTTCCACCACATCCCAAAGGTGCTCTATTGGATTGAGATCTGGGGACTGTGGAGGACATTTGAGTACAGGGAACTCATTGTCATGTTGAAGAAAGCAGTCTGAGATGATTCCAGCTTTATGACATGGAGCGTTATCCTGCTGGAAGTAGCCATCAGAAGATGGGTACACTGTGCTCATAAAGGGATGGACATGGTTAGCAACAATACTCAGGTAGGCTGTGGACTTTAAACCAGTATTTCCCAAACTTCTTTTCCGGCGACCCTTTTTTTGGAGGAACAAGCCACAGCGACCAAATCCAAAATATGTTCAATATGTAAATCAATTGACAGGATAAATGTGCAAAGATTAAAAAACTTAAGTTTCTTTAATCACGTTTCTGCATCATCTTAAAACTTTTGTACCAGCTAACAGGCCTAAATGACATATTTGACAAATGCATTACACCTTGTTGGGCTTACACTCTGAAAATACTTGCATTTTTACTGTGACAGGTTAGCCTTTTCAGAATTGTAACCCAGTCATGTGTACAAGATGAGAGAGCAACGCATGTACTGAGCGCAGCGTCCACTCTGTTTCTGTATTTTGTCTTCATTTTTGTGAGAACTCCAGTTTGTTTTAATGAGCCTATCAAAGTCAAGTTTCTGTCAGTCGTGACAGACAAGAAAAAATAATATTTTCTATTCTATTCTATTCTATTTCATTTTATTTTATGTGGTTGTGAAAGAGGTAAGAAGCAAAATACCAGACTCAGGACAAGTTATTCAGATGTGATGCTCATCCAGAATGAAGTGAAGGCATCTGTTCATGTCTCTTATTCAGCGTGAGCTATAACAAGGTCCATTTCTGCAGCTGGAGCCTGTCCAACATCCAGCAATTATTTTGGACTTTCAAAGTCAAATGAGTTTTGAATCTGACTTCAAATCTTTCTTTTGGGAACTAGTGATCAAAGTTATCAGTGGGTTAATTCTTTCATTTGTGTGATATTGACAGCGTTTTCCTCTGAGTGCTGTAAAACAGAAGAAAGATATGGCGGCTTGGCTTTGGCTGTTTGAGCTTGTGGCTTCAGACTTTTTAAAGCAGTTACATGTTTTCGGTTAGAGTAAACATTGTGGCAATGTCCTTTTACGATGAAAAAATAACCAGATATGACAGTATGAGGAGCCAGTCGTCTGTAAACAAATCTGCAAGGGGAGACTTCCTCTAGTTAAAGAAAGCATGAATTTCATGTAAACATTCTGAGAACTAATTTGGCGACCCATAAAAAATTTCTGGCGATCCACCTGTGGGTCAGGACCCAGACTTAGGGAATGACTGCTTTAAACCATGCTCAGTTGGTACTAAGGGGCCCAGAGTGAGCCAAGAAAATATCCCCCACACCATTACACCAGCAGCAGCAGCCTGAACCGTTGATACAAGGCAGGATGGATCCATGCTTTCATGTTGTTGACGCCAAATTCTGACCCTACCATCTGAATGTGGAGCAGAAATCCAGACTCATCAGACCAGGCAACGTTTTTCCAATCTTCTATTGTCCAGTTTTGGTGTTGCTGTGTGAATTGTAGCCTCAGTTTCCTGTTCTTAGCTGACAGGAGGGTCACCCGGTGTGGTCTTCTGCTGCTGTAGCCCATCTGCCTCAAGGTTGGACGTGTTGTGTGTTCAGAGATGCTCTTCTGCAGACCTGGGTTGTAACCAGTGGTTATTTGAGTTACTGTTGCCTTTCTATCAGCTCCAACCAGTCTGTCCATTCTCCTCTGACCTCTGGCATCAACAAGGCATTTTGTCCCACAGAACTGCAGCTCACTGGATATTTTCTCTTGGTTGTGGGTTAAAATCCCAGTAGATCAGCAGTTTCTGAAATACTCAGACCATCAACCATGCCACGTTCAAAGTCCCTTAAATCACCTTTCTTCCTCATTCTGATGCTCGGTCTGAACTGCAGCAGATCGTCTTGACCATGTCTACATGACTAAATGCATTGAGTTGCTGCCATGTGATTGGCTGATTAGAAATTTGGGTTGACGAGCAGTTGGACAGGAATGCCTAATAAAGTGGCCGGTGGATGTATTTATTATACTGTTTATGGTCAGTAAATACACGTTTCTTAAAGGAGTATTTCATGTACGACAGGAGTAGAAAAACAGCATTTATGAGCA